>NW_024362051.1:1762885-2962885 GCF_014805655.1 Passer montanus | reverse complement strand
TAAAAGGTGAGTTATGTATAGCACATGTAGCATGGGTAATTTTTCATAGTAAAAAATATCTTGGAATATAGTTGTCAATTCCACTGTGGTGTGTCAGAATGTGTACTCTAAACTTGGAATAAAACCATAAAATGGGAATTGAGGAAGGTTGACAAAAAATATGACAAAACAGGTATGCCTGACCTGAAAGAGAATAATCATCAGAGACTGTGAAGTCAGTATACCAGCTGCAGTCAAAAATGCTGCTAAACCCACTGAGTGATTTAGAGTAGATTTTTCTGTCTTAGTGCAAAAGGATAAAGTTGGCTTCAGGTCTCTTGAGCAAACAGAAGTTTTATCTTCCAAGCAATCCAAATGGCAGCACTTGGTTATCATTAAAGCCTAATTGTCGAGAAATTTGTATCAGAGAATATTAATGACAGTGTGTTTTGTTATTTAGACAAAAAACTCCATTAGAAACTTGTGTGAAAGAGCAAAAAAGTGATAAAGACAATTAACTCTGCTAAGTGTAGTCTGTGGTACCTTATCTATGGATTTTCTCCTTACATGGTTAAATATTCCCTCTGAAATTTATGTTTCATCCAACAAAGAAGATTAGATTTCAGATAATTCTTCTTTTATAAAAGCAGGTGGTACTTTAGTCAGCTATTCATCCATATCTACTTATCCCAGAATAAACACTAATTCATGAAAGAATTAAAAATATAGCACAACATGCAACTTCTCATTTACAATAAATTGGTAGGTAGTGTTTTTTATTCTCAAACACTTCCCTACCAGTGGCTAAAGCTCCAAGGAGATGAGTGCTATTGTAAAATATCATATGAGTTTCCACTTCTCCAAGGGAAGCATAGCTATCCTTGTACAGTTTAAAAAAGGACTGCATACTAACCTCAGTGGACACTAGAATTTTGTTTTGGTTTTTTTTCTCCTCATTTTTTATAATGACCAAAAAAGAAGCAACCAGGGCAGCTGTGTCTTTACAGACAACACTGTCCTCTTACCTTGTTCCTTTCAAAGTTCTCATAAGAAATAGAAATTAGCAGGAACTGTTGTTCCTTAGATTGGGAGGCTGTTATGCTTGATGCAAATACACTCTGTAAAGTTGATCATTTACTCCCAAATTTTTTATAGTCTAAGCATAAAACTTGTCAATACTGAAATTGGAGAAATGGCTGGAGTTGGGGAAAATGGGGAAAGGATGAGGGAACAGCATAGCTTCAGTCTTCATTGTCTGGCTTTTAGAAGGGTTGGAGTTTGGTTTGGGATGGGAAGCCAAGGTGGTGGTGTGTCAGATGCAACAATGAAGCTTTCTATTAAGCATGAGAGAATGGAATGAGGTGTGAGGAATCTCAAAAAAGTAACAACACTTTGAGAAACACAGGCTGTAAACATTGCACCACAGTTAGAAGAAGAAAAAAACACACCACAAAAAGGACCCCAAAGCAAAGAACCCCCCCTTACTGGAGAATCTCCAAGCAGCTTGCAAATATCCATTAATTACCTCTCTGTGGGAAATGATACAAAGATCATTTCTCTTGTTTTGGAATTGGAAATCAGTTGCTGTTAATGTGTAGATCAACATTGCTGCCATCTGTTAAAAGTAAGAAAGAAAGCTGAGCTTATGGACAAAGCATTAATTTGCAGTTGGGACGTTCACACAGAGAATGTAACCATCTGACCTTGAATTTAAATTTTAAAAAGCAGGAAAAGACATTTAGTGCTTTTGAGTAGCAGAAATCTTCATAGCTCACATTTTGTATCACCTCTTTTGAAGGGAAGATTGAGCATTGCTTCCTGGAACTCAAAACCACCTGATTATGCTGTTAATGTGATGGTGTTTCTGACAACCTGTGCAACTGAACGGGGTCAAAAGCTCCAAGAACTTTTCTGGCTGTTTGAATTTCAGAGCTTCTGTTGTTTTTCATATTTAAGTGAAGTCTCACCCCAGCTGCACTCTTGGGCTCTCACCTTTGTGTTAGTGGTATGTTACAAACCTGCCCATGCTTACTGGGATGCATCAGCTGCCACAAAGACCTGTTTTAACAGGGCTTCACTTTTCAGTTCCTCACTTCTCCAGAACTTGTTTTTCTGTAGGTATTGAAATAACTTGTAAATTACTTAACTGGCCTTGTCTGTGATTTTTTATTATACATACCTCCTATTCATATATCTTTAAAGATTTGGTCAGAATAGTAATCACACTCTATTTTTCTAGATTTGTGAGCATATTCATTCAGTTTTAGATTTAGTTACTGATCTCGTGGTAATGACTTCTCTATAGTGAGCATATAAGTTAAACCAAGGAAAAGATGAAATTACCTTTCACTACTTGAAAAACTGGGCCAAAGTAGCCAACAGATGTTTAACATCAAATACTTTCTTCCATGTGAATGAGCACTTTTGTCAGTTGCCTGGGTAAATAATAGCTCCTATTAGGTGTTAGTACAAATGCATGATGAAAACAATCTCTCATTTTCTATAGAAATAATGCACTGATGCCCTTGAAATAGCTGTAGGGTATTTTTTATTGAGAAGAATAGCACAGGAATGGGGGGTGGGGAGATATCTGTTATATAGTAACATATATATATATATATCTTCTGTTCCTTGGGTTTGATTGCAAGTCTGGTGTATTTTGGGGAGAAGAGTGAGGTGAAGCCTATGGTTATTATTGCTGAGCAGAGGGGAATATTATTTTCCTGACATGATCTTTGAAGGAACCATCCCATACCTTGGGTTTGATTGCAAGTCTGGTGTATTTTGGGGAGAAGAGTGAGGTGAAGCCTATGGTTATTATTGCTGAGCAGAGGGGAATATTATTTTCCTGACATGATCTTTGAAGGAACACAGTATCCTTGGTATGGGCTGTTTTGTGGCTTGGTGGTTTTGGTTGGGGGGTTTTTTGTTTGTTTTTGCTTGTTCTCTTTTTTCTGAGGTTTCATGAAAAATGACAATGTGAAAGACATTTTAAGAATGGGGGTGGCCTGCATGTCACATATGGTAGAAAGGAGGTAAATAAATAAAAAGGTGCTACTTTTAAAATGTACCGAGAGTGGCAATGGCTCCAATGTGGAGGATAGGGTAGCCTGGAGTGTGAGAAGTCAAATGGTCAGATCAAGATTAATTGTGGCTGTATCCGCTTATGAAAATTAGGGTGTCTTTGTTCACTTCCTACTCATTACTGGCATTTGGATACTTTTTGTCTTACTAGTAATTTTGAGTTTTACTGGCTTAAGAATCCTCTGTGGAAAGTTCTATCCTTGTTATTTTTGTGTGTGTAGATTAAGTAGAATTTCTAAAAACCTGGGCTCCCCAGTAAAAGTGAGCTGCCAAACCATCTTAACTTATGTCAAGTGTGGTTTCTAGTGTGATGAAAAAAATACACATAATAAGAGCAAATTCATCCTCTTACCACTTGGTGCCACTCTAGCTTTGTGAACTGTAGTCTGACCAAAATAACAGATTTTTCTTCCTTTAGGTTTGCCAAGTGCTGTCTGAAATACGACACTCTGAGACCCATCTTTGAGCTATGTTGGTCTGAGGCAGAGGACACTGTGGCTGATGGACAGCTTTCTGACATTGCTCAGAAGGGGAAGGAGGTGGGGGGATCAATGATGGGGCTTTAAAACTGAATATGTGGCTAAGATAGCACTGTAGGTTTTTGTTTTCTGATGCTGCTGTAAGTTCAAACCTGAAACAGGACAAAACCATTTCAGTGACTGCTTCAAGACTCCAGTTTTCCTGAAGAGGAAGTGAGACAGCCTTTGAGTGTTCTTGCAGGTATTTCTATAAAAATTAGACAGAACTATAACATGTGTTACTTGCTCCTTTTATTTAAGTACTTCTTATGTACTTAAGCTCTAGGATCTTGCTCTGAGAAGTGTTGTGCAGCACATGCCATTCCTCCACAGGCAACCCCATCATCACAGTTTCCTTTCCCAAAATGAGCAGTTGTACCAAAGGAGACACGTGGCCTTTTTCAAAGAGCAGTGAGGAGTTTTAACCTGTGTTGATACTGAGATCATATCCTCTCCCTTCAAACTTCTGCAAATAATGATGGCAAAACCAGAGAGGATTTCTTGCCAGGTAAATGTTCTTATTTGCACGGTGAAGGCAAGCTTGCACCATCTGAACGGATGAGGGGCCAAGCAGGGGCAGTTGATAAGAACTGATAAAGCTGGCTGGACAAAAAGCATTGTGCCAGTGAGTTGGTACAAGCTGGCAGTTGCTAGTGCCCTGGGATAGTCCACCCAAAAAGGTGTAAGGCTTTTGAGAGTCCAGAGTTAACCAAACAGGTGTGTCATGAGCTCAGCTTGCACGGTGAGCCAGAGACAGGAGTGCAGTACTGCACGAGGCTGGTGCTCAGGAGAGTTGCAGCTTGATGCCAGATGCAGAAACATCTGCTCCTATGGACAGGGCCCTTATTATCCTTTGGAGTCCTCACATCCTTTTACCAGTTTCTTTTGCCCTTGCAACCTTGTGATCTTGATGAAGGCCTTATCACAGCTGATCTTACAGGTCTCAGTCATATGCTGATTAATGCTGTTGTACATTGTTGTTGTTGTGCATCTCATACTCCTCCTCCCGTCTCTTAGGTTTGCATTAACCTGCTCTTAAACACACTAAAAGCAAAAAGACAGAGCTACCTAATACAGAGTTTCATGTCTGCAGTTCTCTGACATAATAAAAAGTCAAAGCCTCTGTCTTGAACCTCAAGCTGGTGTAATTTTGCCAGATTTGTAAGTAGCTGACACCATTTTGTGCTACCTTTGAATTTTTGTTAGAGAGAATATGAATATGCCAACACCACAGAGTCCCCTGTTTTTTTTGGTGGTTCTTACTTTCCTTCTGCATATACCCAAGTTACTTCCAAAGAAGCTGAACCAACATTCACTATGCCTAAACTTTAACGTATTAAAGAATTGTTAGTACTTTCTAAAAGGATGTTTCCCTCCCCATGTCTTTTAGCTAAAGGGAATGGAAATAAATGCTGTTCTTCTCAAAAGAAAACTTCATTTATTTCTTTACATTTTCAAGGCTTTAAATGTTTTCCTTTCCCCCCACACCTTTAACAAAAAGTGACAAAGACTTCTGAGGGTAGATGTTGCCATGATACTAAGGAGGCAGAAATCTTTGTGTTGTAAAACCAGGAGTCTGGTCTTAGTGTTTCATATTGTATAGTTACAGGGTCATATGGGCACGTTTTGCTTCTTTGGGCCTTTTTTTAAACATGAAAAGTAATGTAACAGTTCTTGGGAATGGAAGGTGTTGTAGTAATGGGTAAAATGTGCTATATCTACTGTCACCCTCTGTACATATATTTTTTTCAGTAGGTTTTAGGCATAACCTATGACAGAAAGACAAGCAAAATGTGTATTTGTATACTGCATCTAAACTAACAGGATTAGCTTAGTACTGGAAGTAATTGTTTTAAGACATCACTCCAGAAGTCTTTATTACGGGCTAATTTATTCTCCGTTACCATCTTGCTATGGCTTAGCTGCTTTCCTGCACAAACTCCTTTGCTTTAATCTAATGTGGATTTCTGCACACTAAATTCAAGTTAGATGTATGCACACACAGAAAATCTGATCCTTTCCTGCTTTTTGTCTGTGACTTTAGCACAAAGCAAGGCGTGGGCTGGATGGAGGGTGTGCCTAGGCTGACATTCGTGCAGATGAGTTTTCAGCAAGATGAGCAGAAAGCTCAGCTTCCAGACTACCTTAATTTATCAGTGTAACTCTGTTGCAGTCATCCCACCCGTGTGTATGCCTAGTGCTCTATGAAATCTTTTGTTTTAAAAATAAGACTATGATAGTATTTTTCAAACCACTTGTGAAATGACAGCGCTGAAAATTGCAAACTTTTGGGGGAAAAAATGCAAAATGTTATGCATAGCTATATAAAGCAGCATGTGCTTTTGATGATGAAAGACAAAATTCCAAAGGAACTCATGAAGTCTGTCTGACTTTTTAAGGCTGTGGTGATGAGACACATAAAACAGTAGATCTTAACAATTGAAAAATAACCTTAAAATGTTCTCATAGGTGTAAACAAGAAGACAGAAATCTACCATTTGAAAAACTTCTGCTACTAAATAGTTATAATAATTTGTCAGCAAAGGTGGGTTTGAGAAAATGTGCCTAGATTCAAAAGAAAACTGAGTGATGATCTGTGAAAAAGCAGACTAACACCTAAAGATGCAATTGTTTTGTTTATTAGTAATTTGTGTACTCACAAAAAGTACCAGCTGTTTATATTCCTGGCAACCTTGTTCTGGCAAGCTGAGTGAGTTCAACAAGCACTTTAAATTTAGGGCATTTGATGGTGCAGTCTTAGGGGAACGTCAGTTAATATTGAGGTGACTTTTTGTTGGTGTTTTTTCTGTTTTCTTTTTGTGGTGTTTTGGTTTTTTAGGGTTCTTTGGGGGTTTTTTTGGCGTTTTCCTTTTTTGGTTTTGGTTTTTTTTTTGTTGTTTTTTTTTTTTTTTTTTGTTTTTTTTTTTTTAGTCTGAAGGAACTATTGGAACACTGCTTTCCTCATGGGAAAAAACCTCATCTCAGCTGTCTGTCCCATCAGGCTCCCTCTGCTGCAGCAGCCCTGGTGGCAGTGGTCTGATCCACATTCTCATTCTCACATTCCACATTCTCAAGTGAGAATAAAATGAGTGCCTTTGGAGCAGGCTGGGGGGAAGGCACAAAGCTCAAAATGTGCCATGACTCTGATCTTGCTGCACTCCTGTGCTCTTTGTGAGCATCTCTCTCTGGGTGTTGACCTGCACTGGCTCCAGCATTTGTGGGCAGGCTCTTAAACAAATAGCCAAGCATTTTCTTTCATCATGATGATGGCATCAATGTTTGCTCACCCTGAAAAATATATTAGTTATCTGTTGACTTTTTGGTTAATGGAAAGTATGTGATTTTGAATGTTGAAGCATGATGCTGCCACACTGACTTCAAGTATCATGCCACAAAGGTCAGGAAGGGATGTTATATGTACAATATATGGGATAATTCCTCAGGATTTAACTGAGTATGTTCTAGGGGAAGAAAATTGATTTGATAAATGGAAACTAATCAGCCAACATTCCATTTATACTGTGTGCTTTTTCAAGCAACATTGCCTGTAGCTGTCTTAGTGTTGAAAAAGAATTGTTGGACCAATACACATTTTCCTGGACAGGCTGAGTGCTTAGGAGTTTACACTGGGGATTAGCAAGGAACAGCAATTGCAGTTCTCAAACCACGATTCATTCTGTTTAGCTCAAGTGCTTAAGGATATGTGTGGATTTGTGGAAGACTGAAACTGTGTTTCTGTCCCAGAAAGTAATTATGTAGGCTATATTGAAATAACTGGTTTTTAATATGACTTTAAAGCATATTATGCTTGTCCAAAGGGAAAGTTAAAATGGTATGTGTGGGCTCAGAGTTATTGGGAGAGCAGTATTTTGATCATAACTAAAGAAAATGAAACACAGTGGTAAGCAGTAATAAAGTGTGAGTTATTTTCATAGGCCAGAGAAACTCAGAAAAGCTGTAGGGTGAATAGGGACAGGAAAAGTCAGTGAAGGGAGAGACTGGAACATCAGCTGTCATGTCTGGGAGAGTACAACGTTGATTACATTGTAATCAATAAACCTTCACTGAATTGTACCTTGAATTGGTAATAACTAATCAACTGTACAGTCCAAGGACTGTATGAGGAGACAGAAATCCAGGGACAATCTAATGCTGATTGTTGTGCAAGTGCTTGAGGAAAGTGATCCTTACCCCTTCAGTATAATTTCCTTCCCTCCTTTGGCTCTTCTGTGGCACTTGGTGCTGCATTTGCCTTTCAGAGTTCAGTTGGGTTGGACACTCCAGTGGTGAGTTGGATCTCAAACAGCAGGAAGTGAAATGTGCATGCATAGAGACTAGTTTTCACTGCAAACCTAAAATTGTTCCGAACAGGTGCCCATCACTTTCTTCTTGTAAATGTAATAAGTGTTGATATAATTTGTTTTCCTTAGATATACTGTGTTTATTTAGTCAGTATGACCTTCTGGTAACCTGGAGTGAAACTTCATCTAAGTGAACCTAGGTTTTTTATTTGAGGGCGTGTTTCTAGGTCAGGCCTGCAGCAAGTTTCTCTAAGTCCATGGTTGTAAGGAAGTTATTTGTCAGTCTAAAGAAGTACAGATTTTTAGATTGTTTTGGGAACCAGTTCCACATGGAGTTTTCAAGAATCCTCTGGAACCCCATGTTTGTAATACTGAGTATGTAGAGTATGAACATAGTTGAGTGGAAATCTCATTTAGCTCCAACTATCCATTACCTCAAATTGACCAAGATTTTTTACAAACTTCCACTACATTTCTTTAACTGGTTGTAATTAAGCATATAGGTAGTAATTAATTACCACCAGGTTAATAGAGAAAATAGACTGTAAAGCCAGAACTTTAACACAATGGCTCAATAGCTTTTACCTATTGTTTACTCCTGCCCACAGAAGCAGGAGGAGCATGTATCAGTGAGAAACAAGATCCGGTGAAGTGCTGTGCTATAGTTCACTTTGAGGACAAAATGATCTCTGTATTTTTTGTCCCTCCTTTATGTCTTTGATGTGAAAGACATGTACCATATAGGCAAGCTATTTATTACTCTGTTTATTGATTTTCTTTGCTCTCTTTACTGTAAATCTCGTCACCCTTAGTCTGTAGCTCTTAGAATAACGTCAAGTTATGTTTCAGACCTTACAACATCTGTAGTCTTTGGGTTGAGATCAGCAGCAATTTTTGTTCATTGTTTACTTCCTCTTGAAGATGTGTTTTTAAATAGCATGTGGACACTTAGACAAGGATTTATTGCATGCAATATAAGTAGCACTGCAGATTTTTTGTGGGAGAAAATGGGTAGAAATAGCCCTGAGTAGGTTTGCTGCTCTGCCTTTCGCTCCATAGTCTAGGCTGCATTCAATTGAAATATTTTTAAACTGCTAGTGACAAAAGATACTTCAGGAGTGAACAGAAGTTCCTGTTCCCTGTCAAACTTGTGATATTCCATTTCTCTGAAGAAAGTCATAATAGTAGGCATTTTGTAGAATTTCTAGCTGGGCCAGTGCTGGTGTCTCCAGAGAATTAGACTCCTTGTAAGAAAAAATGCATCTGTCTGCTGGTAAGGTAGAGTCAAGTGAGGAGAATACATCACCAGAGAGCTGAAAAAACTAGTTCTAGATTTTATAAGATAAATACACTGCTACATTATTTATGCACTCTTAATATTTGCTGCAGTTATTACAGAATCCCAGTTGCAATATGTCTCTCCAATAACAATTATAGAGATGAGGGTATGGGGGTTGGATACTGTAATAAGGGGAATTATCTTTGGGAAAAGACAATTAGAAAAATGAGTATGTCTTTCCTTTTAGTAGTTAGTTAAAGGGTTGTGCTGGTTTCCTTTGAGTTTATTTCAAAATATGAAAAAATAAATATGCTACATTGCATTGAAGATCAAATGGTGTATTTCATGTTGGATAGATGAGGTAGAGATTGTCCCCTTGAAAATGGAATTGGTACTTTTTTTCTGGTGGTGGTTTTTTTTTTTTTGGTTTTGTCTGTTAAACAAATGTCATCCTTGATTGTAAATATTCTTGAAGAAGTTGTTATATGCCAGGTACGTAAATAAAAAAACTCAGTGTTGTCTTCTTATTTCTATTCTTATTCATTGTACAGCATTCTCCTGAGTAGAAAAACTGCCTCAGGTCTTTGACACTTACCACTTACCCTTCTGCTGGTTCAGGTCGTTTAGAAGTGTTAATTGTAATAGCTGTACTTGTCTTATGTGGGTTAGAGTTTACTCTGTGATATCAATGGTGTCCTTAATGCAATGCTTCAGGATTGTTTCCTTTAGGATCAACTGAATGCAGTTGTTTAAGTGCTTTTAAACTGATCTAAGCTAAAAAATTGATATTCAAACCACAACAACTTGGGGGGGTTGGGGGGGGGAAGACAGAATCAGTAATGATTTGGTAATCAATCAAATATCATTGAGCAAGGGCTGAGTCATTTGCACTGGCATCTGTAGGACTGGTGTGAACAACAAAGTAATATGTGAAGAACAGTGGAGAGGTTCAATTCTGTGTAGCTCCCACAAGGAAAGATCTCCATCTCTGTATGTTTGGTAGCAGGGATTTGCCAAGAATTATTTCTTTATCACAGTGTAATACAGTAAGGACTAGTTGCAGTAGTTAGAAAAGGTGTTAGGCTGTCAGGAATTTGTTTGGTTGTTCTAGCGGGGCTTTTTCCTTCTAGAAGACATATGTTTTTACAAGGGGAAAGAGGAGGGAGTTTGGTTTGTGTCCTACCTTAAGTGTGAAACAAGGCTCCCTACACCCAATGATCTCTCATGGTGAGGTTCAAAACTGCACAACCCTGGTGAGACACACCAACATCATCAGTCAGGGAAAGCAAAGACAAGGATTAGATTTCTGAGTTCTTGAGTTACAGACACAGTTCTAGGACTAAACACAAGTTTCTCTTAACTGCCTCTTGATTTTTTTTTTGGCCCCTAGAAATAGTGTTTTCAGGGTGGTAAAGTAGAAGTGTTCATATTAGGATCTGCTTTCCAAAAATGGAACAATAGAACTCAAATAGTGGGAGGGAGAGCTAGAGATACACATCTAAAATACCCTGAGAACCAAGTGCACAGCTATGGTCCCAATTCCTTCAAAATTATAAATTATTTTTGTCGATACAAGTCACTGTTTCTCTTGATCTTAAAGCCTGATGAATAGGAATTAAATTTTCTTAAGACACATGACTGCCACTTTATGCTTTCTTTTAGAATTTATGGATGTTGAAAACATTTTTTTAACTGCTTCAGAGGATTCTTCTGTACTGAAGGATTTATGTTAATGCAAAAATAGATGCCAAAGTTTTCTAGCTTTAAGTGTCGTTCTTCTTAAATGTTTTCAAGGAAGCAGGACCTGGTGTGATTAATTCTAGGGCATTTAAAGAATTGGCTGTGTAGAAAAGAAAGTGGTATCTGGGGAAAAGCAAATATAGTACTTCAGGAGGGGATAGGGAAAGGATGAGCTGGTAATTAAAGACCAGTCTGTTTGGCTTAAATCTAGCAAGAAATAATTGGATAGACATCTTATAAGCCCCTGCCAGTTAGCAAGATCTGTTACCAAGTAAACAGATTTCTCAAGGGCAAATCGTGACCAACCCATTTAATTTCTTTGTACAGCAGTGTTACAGGTCAGGGGGTGAGGAGAGAAGCATTTGATACAATATACCTTGATTGGCTCAAGTTTCTGGCACTGCATTCATGTAGTCTTTTCTTGATTCAGAGGAGGAAAAGTGGTCTAGAGGTGTCTACTGCCTGGTGGATATAGAACGGTTCAGAGAAAAATTAAAGAATATGTATAATTAGCCAAGTGTCAGAACATGGTAATATATCAGGGAGGCTTGTCAATATTATATGTCTCGTATTAATCAGTGTTTTTATTAACGACCTGGATAGTAGAATGAAGAGTATTTTCTGAGTCTGTCAACCCTGGCAGAGTGCAAGGAGCACAGTACACAGGGAAACAGCTACAGAACTCAAAATTATCTGTGGGACAATAGTCCTTCAACAGGATTAATTAGCTGCATAAATCCTGCACAGAAACATTTGGCTAAATAATATTCCTGTATAAAGTGATTTAGGATCTTTAGAGAATCAGAACTAATAGATAAGGGTTGTGGCTGTTGAAGACTGATCTATGCTGGAAGGAGAATTTTCTTTGCAGCATTGAATGGAGAATTTTTCAATTACATTTAAACATCCTCATATACTTCCTGGCTCAGGAGATGACTCGTTTTGATTCATCCAGATTGAATCTTAAAATTGTGCAGTAAATATCATCTGTTTCCTCCTGCTCTCTCTTCTTTCTCAAAACCAGCTCCAAAAAAACTACATGAAGGCTTGTCTGGTTGATATTGTAAGCCAGTAAAGGTTAAGTTAAAAAACAGCTGATGAGAACTGTAATGACTGAAAGGAGAGAATACCAATTTCTTGCTATTTCTAGTTACAAAAATTATTTCTCTTTAGAAACTGATCAGCAGTCCCTGGATTACATAAAAATCAAGACTTTGTGCTTAATTGTAAAAAGTTCTTACAACTTTTGCTAGAAGGAAATATTGGAATTTACTTTATTAAAAAAATTTTGCATGAAGACATGTTTTTCTCCTTTATGCAATAAAAAGCAGGGAACAGGGATACAAATGTGCATTTTTGTAAGAAAACAAAAAGGCAAAATGTATTAAATTAGCCCTGTATAGCCTTAGTAAGGCTGCACTGACACATTCATGGTCAGAAGATCTAAATTAGTGTTACCTGCCTTCCAGCTGACAGTCTCTGTCTTCCTGCTCTTATAGAAGGAAAGATTTATGATGTAAGGTGGATTGGGAAAAAATCTATGTGGTTAAAACTAACCTTTGCTCTCCTCTTCAGCCCTCCATCACCTTCAGTTTTGTTTCAGCCAGTTACATCCCTTGTGTCTCACTGCATTGGGCCAGCACATGCACCAGGATGAGTGAGTGAGTGAGACAGGAATGGAAACAGGATGGATGGAAAAGGGGCAGAATTACCTCATGCAGTGGCACTGCCAGCTTAGACTGTCATGAAGTGCACTTGAAACTTGGCTTTCAATTAAATGCCCAAACTATCAACTTGTGGCAGCTTTGGCTCAGCCCCTCAGACTCCCTGCATGCCTTTTTTTTAGTCTGCACAGGTTTTTTAAAGTACCTGTAGCTTGCAGAAGTAAAACACATCTTTTTAGGCTTCCTTGGGCTAAAAGGTTATTTAACTGAAGAACTAAGACAGGTATTATTAAATATTTAGGGAGTATCTCTTCATGCTTGCACTGCTGTAGGTTATGTGTCAGAATCCAGTTCCACTGTGCCTGCCCACATTGCCCAGCACACACACCAGGCACTGCTTTGATGTCAGTGGGCTTCTGGCACACGCTGCTCTTCAGTGCAAGGGTTGTAGAAACAGTCTCTAGGATATGGCTGGGAGCTCCAATCAACAGAAAGTTCTGATCACTTTGGATTTGACATTGTGACAGGCTCTCAACTTCTCGTATTTTTCTTGTGAAAATTATTTCTGAAGATTTAGCTTAGACCAGTGACTTGGAATTCTGAAGCTTATAATGATACTTTATCCTAAGGAATAGAACATAGAGATGTTAGTTTCTTCTGGAGTATGGACTGTTATTGTTTTTGTTCCTAGAGGTGCTTTACTAGAGAGCCATAGGTATTGCATAACAACTCAAGGTTCAGAGTTCATTATAAAAGCAGTTTTACCCTTGCTGAATTGGTCACTTGGTATGCAGCATCCATACAGCAAAGATATTGTCAAGAGGGTTCACCTAAATATGAACTCTGGAAAATGTATCTACGTATATTTTATGCCTAAACTGTCAGTTTATTTTGATGTAATTTCCTTCTAAAGCAAAGGAGGAGTGAAAAACATATGGTGATGGACCTGAAGAGGGAGAATTCGGTACTGCTCTGGGCACAGCAGTCAAGCAGGTAAAGCCAAATGCAGGCACTGTGTTGAGTGCAATTGCAGGTATCTTTGTTTTGTTTTTTATTGCTGGTCAGCACCTCTCCTTTTCCAGTGGTGGCTCTCTTTCAGATAGCTTTTCATACCAAGACCTGTTTTACATATGCTTAGAGGAAATTATTTTGTCCATTAGAACTTCTTCCTTTGTTTTTATTATTTTTGTTTGTGTGGGTTTTTAACAATAGGCTGGAAATTACAAAGGTAGATTTTTAATAAAATGAGCACATTGTATGAGCACAAACAACCTCAGAGTAACAAAGAGGGGAAGGGATAAAATAAGTTGAACGTTAACTTTTTCACTTTCATGGTCTTCTACCATAAGCAGATTGGACAGCTGGGGAGATTGGTGTCAGGATGGTACACTGTGATTTGAAAGAAATGCATGTTCCAGTGCTTGATGAAACAGTGGCCCTTTCAGCTTTGCATTGTCTGTATGATAATAGCTCTTACCACTCAGAGATTAGTCAGAAAAATTTATTCTGCTTTTCCCCTGTCCCTCAAAGTTGAGGTCAAACTAATTAGGATAAAATGCTCATTCCTTGTTATTTAAATCCTCAGTTTAACTATCTCATCTTTTGACAAACAAGTATAATTAGTTCTCTTGTATAATTTATTAACTTCCATATTAAGTGCTGTACAGATTAGTAAGGCATCAGGCATTCTAGCAAAAAAGGCTTCCAATTAGAAGGTGATAGATGGGTTTGTTGTATTTGATAAACAGGCTTTGTCATATTTTCAAATGAAACTGGAAGGAGCTGTTTTTGTTTAAATCCTGTCATATCATGAGTCTGACTAGTATTGAACTAGATTCTGTTTTGTGCTTTGCCATGATAGCTTTGCAACAAAAAGAGAAGATTTCAAGATAGTAATAGCATATAAAAAGAGAGTTTTGACATTGCCTAAGAAGAGTATAAAAAAAGGGTTAGAACAGAAACAAAAAGTGAAAATTTCATCCTTGTCTCGTACAGTTTGCTGACACAAGAACTTGTGTCTAACTGTGCACTTGAAAATGCCCCAGGAAGTGTTCTCAGAGGGCGTGAACATGATCCAGCCTGTGGCAGGATCTGTGCTGGGGCTGCCTCTCAGGCTTTGCTTGGCACAGAGGTGTTTATTGAAACAGAGCTGCAGGGATGGAGCAGCATTACTGCCGTCAGAGCATGCTCTCTTGGGTAAACCCTTCCAGCAGCTGGCATGGCTCCTGAAATTTCCATGGAGAACAACTCGGTGAACACTCAAAGGATAGACATAGCCAGACCCATCCCTCTGGAGATGCCCTGGGTATGGTCAAATATATGTAAGAGGAAATGGAGATCAGGCAGAGTGACTTTGTGACAGAGTTATAAAAGCAGGTCCCCTGATCCTGTGCCCAAGCTCTATTTCCTTTGGAGACTTTTTTCTCTGTGCAACTTTATATATGGACATAGCCAGACCCATCCCTCTGGAGATGCCCTGGGTATGGTCAAATATATGTAAGAGGAAATGGAGATCAGGCAGAGTGACTTTGTGACAGAGTTATAAAAGCAGGTCCCCTGATCCTCTGCCCAAGCTCTATTTCCTTTGGAGTGCTTTTTTCTCTGTGCAACTTTCTATACAAAATAATACTGCAGGGTATAATGATAAAATGGGGCTCACATGAATATACACTGTTATTAAATAATTTCCTTAGCAATTTGTGTTTATAATTGTCAATGTTATGTGTCATCACATGTCAACAGAGATTTCTGGTGTTTATATTCTTCACCATCAGCAAACTCCTGTGCTACTGCTTTTTCTTAAATGAGCTATTTCCTTTCCAATTGATGATAACTGATCCATATACTGCACTCAGATAAACATTATTATTCCAGATCTATTCCATCAAAAGAAATGTATTTTGATTTTAGAGAGTTGGCCTAGTGGCTCCCTTCCATCAGTGCTTGTGCAGACCTTTCTTATTCTGCTCTGTTTTGGACATATTTTTTATTTTTCAAGTGGGATCTTTATCTGCTTTTCCAGTCTGAAACATACACCTCCAAAATTCTGTCACAAGCATTATAATTTAAAATGGTTAGAGAATTATTAGTTTTAATTTCCAAAGTTGTGGTTTCCTCTAAAGTTGTTTTGGTTTGTCTTCCAGGTGTTTTTTTGTTGTTGCTTTGTGTGTGTTTAGTTTTGAGGAAGAAGGCACAGTTGTTAAGTCAGATTTTCATACATTTTAAAAAAAAATCTATTAAAACATGCCATGGTTTTCAATCTTTTTTTTTTTTTTTTGTCCTCCTACTGATGTATTGCACAGGAGTGAATCTGGCTTCCTGAGATAGTTTATCTTTCTGCTATTTCCCCTGACTCTGTAACTTTGTCATTTCCCTTCAAGGGTTTTATTTACTTTGGAGGTGTTTATACAGTAGGCAACATTTTTTTGCTTTCATTCGTATCCAGCAGATTGGTTTTCATTGAGCTTACAGGAAAAGGTTTGCCTTTGACCCTAAGGATGAAGGGTTACCATTTCAGCCAGTATTTCTGGTACAGCTTCTTCCCTGAGGAATTTTCTAAAGGAATGGGCTTACAATATGACTGCCAACATTAAATATCCAACCTGGAAGTACTGCTTGAAAGTAAAAGACCCTTGGCTTCTGCCTCACTCTCTCTCTTTCTTCAAAAGAAGAGGTAATAAAAGTTCTGCCTGTTTGACTATCTGCCAAAAGCTAAAATATCTGGGTGATCTGAGGTGCAAAAAAATGGAGCGACTAATGAGCTGGGCGTGGAAGGGACTTAAGGTGATGCAGGTTGTGATGTCTTGGTAAGATTACCAGTGCCTTTTCTTCTGGCTGGTGCTTCATCAGAGTACAAAATACTGTCTGTAGAACTTGCCAGATATTTTAGAGAGAGTAAAAAGGTAATAATTAGACCTTAATTTTCTACGTGACGTATAATAGAAGCAAATAGAGGTTTTACAAGACATACCTGAATTTTGAACTGGGAGCTAGTGTGGCACTAAATACCAATAGAAGTGAGGTGGTTTTGCTCCTCTACAGAATCTGTTACAGGCCCATGGAGAGATTTTTGTCAAATGGGATATAGCAATGTCTTTTGAACAGTCTGTCTTGAGGGTTCAGACTTCCTTTTACCTTCTCCATTCATACTGTGTCTTCATTGCCAAACTTGAACATGACTTCCTTGTACTATGGATGCTCCTGAAGAGGCTGCCTGCCAGGCAATGTCATTCCTGTGGTCTGCATGTCATCACCTTGCTCACAGATAAGGAGCAGGACTGCTTTTCAAGTCTAGCATAGCCCAAACCCTATCTGGGTTGCAGTTTCTCTCATTTCTCCTTGTCATGTCTGAGGCTCTTTCCAGCACATATGCTTTCTAGCATATGCTGGTGGGTTGCCATGGTAACAAATATCTATCTACTTGATTGTTCTGTTGCTGTTTTGACTTCTATTTTCTTATAGCTTGCCCATCACTATTGTGTTCACTCCCCTTAACAGCACAGAACTGATTTATTCCAGCATCAGACCTTCTCTCACAGCACCTAGAAGCTCAGCTTTACTCTTTATGTCACAGGATCCAGCTTGAGCTGTTGATCACACAGAAAGAGGAGTCACAAAGTCCTGTCCTTTATCAACAGGGTTTTGCTTTTTATTAGCAGTTTTCTGATAGAAATTTATTCTCCAAATACTTTTTGTGAAATATTGTGTCTTTTTTTCCCCTTAAAGAGACCATGGGTTCAGGGCCTTTATCTCACTGGTTGAAAACTCCTTTGAACCTTTCTTGTGAGGTAGCCCCTAGCTAAAGGTGGGCACGAGAGCACTGCCCCGTGCTGGAGCTCTAAGATGCTGAGATAACACAGACTGCCTAAGTAGCATAAATAACTAACTTGCTACAAATTATGGCATGGGGAGTTCCTACAACAAGACTTTTGCATAGAGCTTTTTGTAGGGATGTAAATTTTTTTTTTTTTGACAGAGCAAAGTATTCAATGTTCTTGTGAACGGATGACAGAACTAATTTGCCAAAATGGCCAAATATTTTTCAGTTATTAACATAAACCTGCCCAGTTCTTAGAGAGTTTTCATTTGGGTGATGTCATTAACACAGTCTATTAATGATCCTGGAATCTAATTCCAGTCACTTAATTAATTTGTTACATGCAGCTTCTAAAGGGGAAGGTAATTCAGCTAGAATGAAGCTGGCAGGAACATGGCTATTGCCTGCTTTATTACATTACTGGAGGTTTCTGAATATTCTTAGCTAAATGTATTTAGAAGTTGTGTTGCAGATGTTAAAAATTTGCTATACATATAAAGAAATTATATATTGCATACATATATCATAATCAAACAGAGCTGTAAAGGCAAGAGCAAGTGACATCTTTGTCTTCCAAAGTATCTCAGCCTCTTTTTGACTGTTGGTGTTCCTGCAATAGAAGCACATGAAGCACTTGGATGGTGTGTTCTTCCTGCTGCTTGGGGACAATAGTTCAGAATATCCTCTCAGAGCTTTTGATGGTTCTCATTCTAGTGGGGAAATTGTCCTTGCTTTAACATCCCAGTAAGTAGTGCACACAAAAAAAGGAAAGGGGGACTTTGTTCTGGTTTTGGGGGACAAAACTAATGAATCTCTTAATTTAGCAACTGAATTTGGAACAAATGGAAAAGAGGTGGATGTGAATTTCTCTATTAGGTCTGGAATGTTAAATTTAGAAAACCTTGTTCTTCATATAATCAGATACCCTTACTTCACTGTCATTTCACACATAAATACTTTAGAGACTGTACAAGTTCTTGTATTGCAATGCTGGTGACAATGTATATATAAGGATGAATTACAAAGAAGCAAATTATGAGGAAAAGAAGGCATCCGACCTTCAGTCTCCATTTTGAATGTGAAAATGTCCCGCACCTACTCCGAGCAGGAACTGCAGTATCTTTCAGAGATGATTGACTTATGCTTGAGATTTTTTTGTGGGTATTAACAGACTCTTTGGTGTTTTATGTATCAGTGATCTTGGGAAATAAAATATTCAGGCATTAAGGTGAGATTTTAGGAAAATTTGAATATCCCTTAAATAAGACACCAACTACAGCAGTGTGTCTCCATAGTTTTTGGGGTCTTTTTTCCAATTACTGCTGGAATTTATTTGGATTGCTTCCCTATGTATTTATTTATTAATTTAGGTGTGCCTTTTTTTCCACTGCTCCAGGCCAACCTGACATGCTCTGAATCATTAACCCTGTGCTCCAGGGAACTTACCCTCATGGCAGCATCTTTGATATGAGGTCGGATTCCTTCCGGCCAAAATTTAATTGAGTGGATTTCTGGGGAGAGAGCTGGTTCCCTCAGTGTCTCACTGCTCCAGCATCATTGTCTCAGCAGCTGAGGTAGAAGCCAAGTTTCAGCTGTTGTGATAGTGGAGGGAGAGCAGGCAGTGAATCAGAGGGCACAGGCTGTGCTTTGAAGCCTAAGCTGCTTTGTTTCTTGTTTTGGGGATGTATTTGCTCTAAGTGTGCTGGCACTCCACAAGTATTCATACCAATTAACACAGCATGAGATGGATGAATACAGTTTTATTGCACTTGATTACAGATTACAGGGAAACTTGGAATTCTGTCCATGGTTATTCAGGGAGACAATCACTGTAAGAATAATGTAATATGGTGATGTATCTTACCTGAAGCTTGATTTATATGGCTGGGCTTGTGATTGTTGGCAGGTTTAGCCTCCAGGATAATTTGGAGAAGAAACATAGGATATTGAAGTGTTTTTTGTATTAGTCATGGCTGTAGAATTGTTTCTTACACAAGTGGCCCCTCTGAAGCCAATAGATCTGTTGATAGCTATTCGCTTATTCAGACACTGCATTGTCAATGAGGATCATCAAAGCTGTTTTTGATAAAATACAGAGCAGTGATGAGGAGATCAGTGGTTATGGTTATCCACACATAACTTCCATGAAAACTGGGATGTGGTACCTTTAGTTGGTAGTAACCAAACCCAAGTGTTCCCTCGTCTTTAAGTGTTCCAGGATTAAGCAAGACTTAAAGTAAAACCCAAGAGACAAAAAGTTCACTGTCAGCTTAGCTAAGTCAGGTGTAAAAAGAAAGTGAGCCCCAGATTCTGCCCGTGTCTTTCAGGCTGTTTTCCTGTGTTTAGCTGTGTCACAGCCATAGCTCAGGAAGTCTCTGGATATCTGACACATTCAGGATTAGTTTTGTAGGTATTCAGTATTTTCACCATGGGTATAGTCTTTCACAGGACTTTTTTTGTACTGGTTTTGTAGCAGTATGGAGCCAGTACTGGAAGGGCTGATAAAAATGGCATATTGTCTGCACTGCCCTTTTGGAAGAAGTCGTAATTTTTTTCGAGATATAAATGGTTCTAGCAGTGTTCTTAAACTTAAAGAGAATATTAAGAAGGACAGCATAACCTAGCAAACCCTTTTCCCTGTGTTTAGATGGATTAGACTCCTTCCTTTCCTATCTAAATCTGGGGTAGTTCTGCTGTTATCTAAGAACAGTTTTCATTAGAGGAAAAATTGTACATCCAAGTAGAATGTGAAGTTGAAAGTCAGAGTTGAGATAGAGCTGGTTGCATCACTTGATCTCTATCTGAATGCTACTGGTGTGATTATCACAGTGCACTGGCTCAGTGGGGAGGGAGGATGTGCAGGCAGCAGGCAGGAATTTGTAGGGGGAAAAAGTGAAAAAAATTCACAACAGTTGCTGTGGGTTTTTACTTGGTTGTGATTAATGGTGCAAATGGAATTGTACCAGCCTTTTTTGGTAGTTTGCTTTCAGGGAAAGGAGAATGCATGGAGAAGAGACGATGTAGGGATAAAAATGAAGCAGTAATATGCAACTTTCCCTGTTAAAGCAGTTTGAGTTGTGGGGAAGCATAGAAATACAAAACTGTGTTTCTTGTTACTGCCTGTGCCACAGATCTTGGGAAAGGTGAAAGTAGAATCTCAATCCCACAGTATCTAATTTCTTTTCATGTTCTGTCACTGGGGTGAGTGGCACACAGTGAGGAACCTGGAGCAGCCAGAGAACCTTTTTTTCTGCAAAGACAAATTTAAGTTGAGAGGAAACAATAGTAATCAGTGCAATTGTGGGGGATTAAAAGGACAGAAAAATACATGAAAGCTTGGTAAAAAACCCAAACCAGCAAAACAATCACCCCTAAAACCCAACAGAAAATCACCCTCCTATCTAAAAAAGAGTCCATCTGCTTCGAAATACTGCTCTGTCCCAGGCTCTCACTGTGTGCAGCTTCTGCCTTCCTCTGCCTTTTCTTTTGTTTTTCCTCCTGTATCCATTTCTCACAGACTGACTACAGTCCTGCTCTTTACAATCCTTGCTCTCTCCAGATGTGCCTTGTCGTGGCAAAGTGAAATGGGCAAGGTGTCACTAGGCAGGAGAGATGGACTTCAGAACTTGCTGCAAGGGCTCTTGCTGGCACTGCAGTACAAACATTCTCAGCAGCTTGCAGGTGAGAGGGGTAAAAGTGCTATCTTATTTACTGAGCTCTTCAGAGGAGTCTCTTGGGACAAATGAAGTTCTTCACCCAGCAAAGGTCTTGAATGTTTTCTGAAAAGCCTTCAGATATTTTTCCCAAATAACTCCCATGTCAGGACTTAACTGCTGTGCTGCTTCCCTCCTGGATAACACAACCATACACAGTTCTTTGAGGCTATCACCGTAAGGTCTGCACCCCCAAATTTCCTGAAAGCTTCTAAATTAGAGGTTTCATCCTTGTCATAACTTGTGTCAAAGCCCCATCATTTTACACTAACTCCCATTTCTTTGCTTCCTTTCTTTTACCACAGCAGCTGTGAGATTTGCAGCAAGAAAGGGTGTCACATACTACATCAGCTAAGTGAGGTATTGAATATTTTATGAATTTAGGTCTTCAGTGTTCATTTCTCTTGCTTTTTTATTTTCATTTAGGAAAACAAATGGTGTCATTCATGTTGCCTAATGTTTTACAGCAGCAACATCTGTTATTTTTTCTCTTTTCAGTTTCTGAGGATATAGACATATCACATGTGGCACTTAAAGCTGCATTTAACATAAATTACAACTGATACACAATTTGTATTTCTCTGCCTGACTTTTTAAATAATTCTTAGAGATTAATCCATGCTCACAACCATTTTTTATCCTCAGCAGAGTTTTCTTTTTTGTTCCCTATGCTTATGTTTTGCCTCTGATATTGAGGTAAAATCAGCAGCATTTGACTCAAACAAGAAATGTGCCACATTCAAAATGGGGCAGTATAAGCTTGTATACCCTTTCCCATTCCTCACACTAGCACTTTTAACCAGGCTCTCATAAGTTACCATCTGGATTACTGCAGCATCCTTACAAGCTGCAAACAAAGCTAAATCCCCTTCTTCCACTGTAAATGAAAATGCTGCATCTCTGAACATCCTGCCTATGATGCCTTCCCCTAAATGAACCCTCTCTTTATGCTTCATTAGATTCTCATTTTGTTTTATCCTGTTTACATCTTCTGACACAGTTTCTTTTCTTATATAATCTTTTATTGCATAGTTCACACTCTTCCTACTTTATTAATGGTCATAACCCCTTTCTTCAATTTTTTTTTTTTTTTTTTCTTTTGTGCCAGTTAACTGTAGCTTTCTGCCATATTACTCTATTTGGAGATTTTCTGTGCAGCATCTCAGTGTTCCTTATTCAAAATCCATACCGAGGACCAGTTCTTCTAGGAAATTCTGTAGTGTTGGTTTCAACCAAGATAACTAAATAGTGCAAAACATTTAACTTCCCTGGATAATAATTTAATCTTACTGTGTTCCTAAGAATCTTCCCCTTTTGATCTTCCGAAATTGTTGTTTGTTTGTTGACACTTTGAATCACCTCTGTGATCCTGTTGTGGTTCTGAGCTTGCTGCAGTTTTAGCTCTGTGTTCACATGGAGTCACATTGACTCTAATGGCCTTAGTTAGGGTTTACAGGTGTGTGTCTTTATGGGCTTTTCATAATATGAATTATGCATCTTTGCACTATGCTCTTCAGCACTGAAATTAATAATAGAACTGAAACTAGCAGAGAATAACTTAATTTTTACTAAAATAAGTAAACTCATGAGATGGTAATACTTCAGGATCTGTAATGCTTTAATGTAGAAATATTATTTGAAATTATCTCTGTTTCCAGGACTCTGATTCTAGATTTTTAATATATTGTTGAAATACACAGTTGAAGTTTTTGAAAAGGTATGAATGAAATCTGAGTTTTCTGTAACACTGAAAAATAACATCAGGAAAGGTTTATTATTTGCAAAATGGATGCTCTGATTTTGTACCCTCTTGAAGACAGAGTCTGTGAAATTTTCATTGCTGCTGTCCAGGACTGACCCCAGCTAACACTCATCAGTGAACTTTAGAGCTCCACAGTGCTGTTCTGCTGCTGCTGCCAGTGCTGTTGAGTTGGAATTCACTGTGATATGAAGTGAGCAGGAGAGCTTCTGGCTTATGACATCTTTAAATTCAGTAAGTGCCCCTTATGACATGGGAGGCCATTGCAATATCTGAAGAGGAGAAAAAGAGAGAAATTCCTGCAGCCCTCTCTTGTTTGTACTTCTTATTTTACTAGAGCCCTACTCTGAATTTAAATTGTGTTCATTGCAAGCTACCAGCCCCAGCTGGTAACAAAGCCCCACACAGCCACTGGTTTCTTCCCCTTCCCAGCATGAAACAATTGCTCCCCACCAACCAAATGATGCCCAGACAGTCCCAGAGCAGCAGCCTCTGGACAACTTTGCCACAGTTTATTGCTGGAATATCCCTTTGGCCATTTGGAATCAGCTGTTCCAGCTGTGTCCCCTCCCAGCTCCTTGTGCATCCCCATCTTCCTCACTGGTGGGGTAGAGAGAGGAGAAGGCAAGTCCTTGACTGTACAAGCCCTCCTCAGCAGTAACCAAAATAACCCTGTGTTATCAGCACTGTTCCCAGTCCAAATGGAAAACACAGTCCATACCAGCTACTGTGAAGAAAATGAACTCTACCCAGCCCTAAACAGCAAAATCATGAAGAAATAAACATTTATCAGTTGGCCTTTTGAGAAGTGGAATAATTTAGCTAGAAACATTCTAACAATAACTAAAGCATGCTGCTGACTGACAATTTATTTCATCCTGTTGAGATGCAAGAAGTTGTTGCATGCTGAGTGAATATTGATCTGTTCTATACAGATAAATGAAATTCCACTTACAATTCTTTAGTTGCTCACTTGTCACCAATTAAAACTGAAGAGCATGGTCATGTACCAAAAATATTAATTAGCTCTCTTCAGAGAGCTCCTGGTTATCTGCTGACCCAAGAGGCTGTGAGCTGGCTTGTGTGATCCAGCTGTGTCTGGCCTTCAGTCCATGCAAGAGCTCTTCTCTGGCTTGTAATTCCCTTTGTCTTACCCTTTGTGATGATGATGAGAGTAGTAGGGTGTAGACAGGTGGGGGGAAAAATAATTACTTGTTCCTTCCTTCCCCTACTTCCTTTCAGTTTTATCTGGTTGTTAATCATTATCTTTTTGGATGTATTCTAGTCACTCTTTCTCACTACTACCTGTGGAGTCAGTGGTCATAATTTAAAAGCTGTGTCTTTACTGGATGTGCAACCATGTAACAAGGTATGAAGTGATGATAAAAACAGCTGTACTGGAGTAAAAAATGAACTTCGAAGTAAATTATTTGTTCTCTGGATTATGAGATTTCATAAAGTCACAGGACCCCTATCAGGAATAGTAGATTGCCAGAAAGTGGGCCAGTATTACAGGAGGAGGAGACAACAAACAACAGAGTGAAAGCTGGGGAGTAAGAGCAAAAGGAGCACTGAATTTGCTGGGAGGTGTCTGTTCAGCAGACCAGCTGGAGCTCCTTTGCTGGTGCTCCTGCCCACTGCTGCAGCAGAGCTGTAACACCTGCAGGGAGGTTGGTCAGTCTAGCCTTAAGAAACAATAATGGCTCTCCTAATAGGAGTCAGGTTTCTGACTTCTTACCTTTCCTCATGATCAGGGGCTCTAAAAATGCCTTCAGAGAAAAGGCAGAAAATAAATAAGATGATGAGGCTGTATTTTGAGCAATTTCTTTTGCAAATCCTGAGTGATTCTGCTGACATGTAGTTATACAGGTGTAATGGAGATCATGATCTAGATCTTCATCTGAAAATGACATTTCAGTGTTTTGGCAGCTCTAAAAATACTGGCATTTCTAGTAGTAGGAGAGCACTACAAAATATTGATTCAGCAACAGAATTGCTCTGTAAGGCATTGATGGCTGGTTTTGAATGGAAGCATTTTGTTCCAGGTTCTATAGTACATTGCTTTCAAGAAAGGAGTAAGGCCATTGGAAGCCAAACATTTGTAGGTGAGGAACATTGCTTAAGATATAAGCTAAATTGCAGCTTTCTGACTATACATCCATTGCCATATAACTTGGGAAAAAAGTGTATTAAGAAAAAAGTGTATTAAGACTTGCCCTATAGTTTAAGCCACTCTAAGGCAGGGGAGGGGTCCCCAGATTTCTCTTCCTTAGGGAATATTTTAAATAAGCCCACTGGATAGTAAAATAAAATCCACAACATCTGGAGAAATGAAAATGACAAAATACCACTGGACAGAGCAAGCTGTCTTGTCACTGTCAAAATTTACATGACCCTGAGACATAAAAAACAGAGCAGAAGCACTTACTGGTATTTACAGTATGTGGGCAATGTAGTTATTTTTTCATTAAGAGAGCAGTAAGGAGAAGAAAAATCAACAAACCTTGAGGAGAAAATGTGCTTTGTTGGAAGTGCTTTCTTCAGAAAGAGCTTATTCAACAACTCCTGTCATGCTCTAGCAAACACTGAAGTAGAGGAAGAGCATTTTGGGAGCTGCTGTGCCTTGGAGTCTGTGTGTGTCAGAGTAACAGAGGCAAGCCCAGCCCTGAAACAGGCAAGTTTATTTCTCCTGTGCTGGTAGTCAAAGAAATGAAGGAGAGATTGAGGTGAGGAAGGAATACCTCTATTGTGCTGTTGTCATGCTGTTGTAACAAGAGTTAGACTGTTCATGTTAGTCGTGTTCTCTCTTATTTCATAGACTTCTCTGCATTTACTGCTCAAGCAGGAACGCTTCCTAAGCATGTTTCTCTCCTGCTCTCTCCACAACCTTCTGCCCATTCTGCTCCCATCCTGTCCTCTGGTTCATGTCTGTTTCATCACCAAAGGAAAAAAAAGCAAACAAACTGCTTTTTGGTTTGTTTATTTTTTAATTATTTTTTTTTAATTTGTGTGTCTAGAAGGATTGCAAGCCTTCTTTTATTTCAAAGGAACTAAGAGAGTCCTTCATTTGTTGATTCATTTGCACAGAAGACAAAGTTAGAAGGCCAGAGTCTTTGTTCTCACCTGTTTTCCCTGCAGCTGGCAATTTCAGAGAAGGGAGAGTGTTCAGGATCATGGCAGTAGAATTTTGATAGGGAATTCACTTCAAAACCCCCTGAAGAGGAAAACTTAGACCAAGTCTAACACCAGCTAATGCCATTGTGTTGGAGCCTTGTCAGCAGAGCAGTTGTGTGAATCTGCTGTTTGAATGTTGGTATTGGCAAGACTCTGCAGGTTGTTCATCCAAACATGAGCACTAAAAATATCTGTAGTGTTAGGGAAGGGGACGAGAGACAGGAGTGTGAGATGCAGCTCATGTTCCTAAGGTAATAGCTAATCCTAATCCTCCTGGTATGTGGACAACGTGATTGCTCCCAAATCAAGGGAAGGGGAAGAAAGACAGGAGTGTGAGATGCAGCTCATGTTCCTAAGGTAATAGCTAATCCTCCTGGTATGTGGACAACATGATTGCTCCCAAATCGGTAATTTAAAGCTTGATGAGCCATCAATGAAACAGCCTTGCAAGTAGCACACAAACTGGAAGCCAAGCCAATGATTCTAATGATCACTTCTTTCCCCCCTAAAAGTTTCTTGTGTTTTAGGGACAAGACAGTTCTGCTGCTGCATCACTCTGCTACTGCCACTGTGGCTGCATAGAAGGAATTTACTACTTTTGATTTATCTCCCATTTGATTTAAACTCAAAAGCAAAAATATAATTCCATTTCCTTCAAACCAAGTGTAATGTTTCAGCTTCAGTGGGAGAGGTGGTATAAGCTGAATTTAAGGGAAATAATCTGGATGGAATCTAAAGCTGAAAAACTTCCAATATTGTACCAGTAATCCAGTACTGGGAGTGGGCAGGCTGTGTGTAGGGGAAGCTGGAGAGCACCTCCAAAATTTCTTCCAGTTCTATATATCAACAAACTTGTACTTCTTCAGCCCATACCTATTTATGTTCTTATGAACAGCATATTTCAGTTTGAGTTTTGATTGTTCATCTAAGAATATACTGACCACATCAGGCCTTTCAGCCGGAAACCTTGGAAAAAGAAATTCCTGGGAAGCTGAAAGAAACTGAGATCCCAAAGGCTGTTCTCTATCAATGGGGCTGCTTTCTGGTTTGCACCCATATAGCTGAGGGGAGGCTCTTGATACCTTTTCTTGGCCCTAGAATTGTGAGCCAGACACAGTTAAGGGGAGGGTTTTTACCTTGGTATTTAATAAGGATCCTTAGGTGCAGCAATCTGTCAATGGAAAATGCCAAAATGCACACCCAGTGTACTGTGTACACAATTGTATAGACCTTGCAAAATATCATGTCTGACAAAGATTCCCCAATGAGAAGCTTAAATGTATGGCTTGACATCTCCCTAAAGTGTTACCCCCAGATGGGGCTTAATCCTGGTCTACAAAACATGCTCTAGAGAGAACCTTGATTTCTCAAGACAGTGTAAAGCTTTCTGGCCTCCAGCTGTGAGGCCTTTAGAGTGTTTGGTCTTGTCTAGCAGAGTAGCAAGACCATGCTAAAATATCAGACTTAAAGAATTGCAATGTATGCTAAGGGTATAAAAGGGTATATAAAAACAAAAGGCAAAAAAATCATCATGGCTTCACTCTAGTCTTGTACCGTATTGGTCTCTGTTGCACTTGGGATTGGAAACTCAGTCTCTTTTTGTTAAGAGAACTTTGGATACTGGAGTTTCATTTAAAATTTTACTCAAAAAGGCAGGAAGAAAAGCTCTTTCAGAAAAAATAACTGCATTTTCCCCGAGATGCCAAGGAAGTGGGTTCAGAAGCATACCATGAAATTGAAATTTCTCAAAGTGCCTCTTAAATCTTTGCTGCAATTACTGTAATTCACAATAATAGATTCAGTGCTATTTTTAAAAGCTTTTGAAAGTTGCAAGTAGCATCCATAAATTGTGGGTTGTGGGCAAGCTATGAAACCATAGGTTTCCAGGGCTTTTATTTAAAGGAGAACGAGAGAGAAAGATGTAATAAAAGTACTTATGAAAAAACATGAAAGTTTGCATTGTGATGAACAGTAACTAAAAAAAGGTAGGGAATACTTTAGCCTTTGTAAAAGTTGTCTTTAGGTTGGGCATCATCTTGTAGAGCTGAGAATGAGCCTCTTTTATTTTAATAGTTGCTTTCTTTGAAAAGACTGGTTAAAATGGTAGCTCACTGGGCAAGAAACTCTAATAGATTGAGTGAATATGAATATATACCTACAACAGCCAGAGGAGCCTGTTTAGGCTGCTCACAGGCTGGTATTCAGGTAAGGTAGGTTGGATGGATTGTGGGGATGGGAGGAAGGTCAGAGTGGAATACTGGCAACAAGAGAGGGAAAGAAAGGAAATGGCCACCAAAAGAAAGTACTAACACTGGTGATATTCACAAAGGGCCCAGCAGTTGTAAAATGATAAATAACATTAGGAACTGCTGATAAGAGAGCTATTTTTTCACTTGAAAAGAAGTGTATGAGAAAGCAATGTGTTTTTGTATACATAAATGAAAATTAATTTTATCTCTAGGGCAGAGAACTGCTCTGGAAAGTATTCAAACTCAGAGTTGAAGGATTTGCCTGAATGTTAGTCTCATCAGCCCATCTCTGGAAATTATTAGTGTTTCAACAAGGAGAATAATACTAGTAATAAAGACTACTTGATGAGAATATGGTGGCTATTAAAAAATACACAGTTTAGGAATGGTATTGAATTGTTGGAGATTGTTCTGTGAACTAAGTCAAATAGATTTTATACTGAGGGATTCAGGGATTGCAGTCCACTGTCTTTATCAAAGAGAACTGGAGAGGAACGTAATCAGTGTGTACATAAGGGCTGAGAAAACAAAAGGCGCATCTATATGACTGTTGTCTGATGAACCAACTGTCTGAAAAGGCAGGAAATTATACATACTGGAAGCAGTGGCAAACGTGAGAATGGGTTTTGTGAGCTATATGACTGCAACATCTTGTCAAGACAAACCCCAACAAAATGCATCACCCTGAGTTGAGAAGGAATCATAGTTGTTTACAGTACTGTGGTACTGTCCACAACTGTACTTCCAACAGTTCTGTGCCATGTGACTGCTCATTAGTGGGTGCAGGAGGATGTATCAGTCAGTGTGTGGCCTGCCAAGATGTGTTTGAAGGACCCGTGCAGCCTTCAGCGAGAACAACCTAGGGAACAAAAAATACAGAATCCTGTCCTGACAGCAGGCTTCTGAAAGCAGCATCTCTCTATCCACCCAGGCTGATGCATTGTGTTAGGGTTTGTCTTGACATGATGCTGCAGTCACCCAGCAAGGCATGAAAGGGATGTCACATAACTCAGTTGTTAATGAAGCAGCTTCTCATTGAATGCTACAACTCATGTGTCTTCTCTGACAGGGTATGAAAAAAGGGGCTTTATTGAGAAAGAACAAGTGCCAATGAGAAATGAAAAAAAAAAAGCTGTTGGGTAAAATGCATATTCCTCAGTGTTGCCTGTTTTGCTGTACCAATGCATTGCAGGTAATTAGGTGACTCATTTAAAACGGAGCCCCCACCTCCTCAGATGGTTTGGTAGGTGGGTGATTGCTCCCAGGCTTGTAGGTGAATGAATTTCTCATCAGCCGTTTGGCATCCTAGGCAGTGATGTAGATCTTCTGACAACAAAATCAATTGCATTGCTAAGTTTCACAATTTGATTACTTTATAAAAAGTCTCTAGAGCAGCTCTCTGTGTGATTATATAGACTTCTGAACTGCAGGCTTAGTCCCACATGCTTCACAGGTCTAAACAATTTGTAGTAATTATTTTGATTAGGCATGTACTGAAACGCGACTGCAATAACGAACAAGGCGAGGCGCAAATTATAGACAAGAATACGTATAAAAGCCTTAAAGATAAATATAATAAGGCTAAATGCAGCTCTGGAATTACTGCATGAAGCTTCCTGAGGTTTATTTTACGTTATGTTTTTGAGTTCAAATCCCTTGTCAGCTTGGATATCTTTGCAACAAGAGTAGTTTTGCAGATGACATCTTCCATTTCTCTCATTTCTGATCTGTCTTGAGTGATTAAGTATCAAAAATAATGTACATGCATAAGAAATGGTAAATTGGGTTACTGTTAGTGATGAGCCTATTAGAGCAAAAAAGCTGCAGACATTTAAACTCACTAAAAAGAAAATATTGACTATATCACAGAGAAGTAATCCAGCCATCTGGAGCTATTAGACTGTTTAATATCATGCTCAATATTAAAGTATGGTTAAAATAACAGAAATTAGCCAAATTAACTGCAGAGCTTTATTTTAGCAGGAACATATTTTTCGCCTGTAGGTCAGGCCCTGTGTAAAGCCATCACTTGTAATTAATAAGATTTTTGAATGTCATTTTTGGAGATACTCAAAACTTACCTGAGTAAGATCCTAGGCAACCTGAAGTAATTTGACCTGTTTTGAGCAGGGGAATGGGTCAGAGAGCTCCAAACTTCCCTTCCAAACGAAATATATTGTTCTAGGTTTAACAGATAAGACTTCTTGTGTGACGAGACAAATGAAAAGCACTTGCTTGCAAGAAAATAAGTTCATTTTAAGTAAGTGGGAAAAGACAAATATAGATTAATTAATAGTTTGAATATATTGTGTTTTGGGTTTTTTACTTCTTTCTTAGAGCCGCTATATAATTTGTTCTCTCACTTGAGATGTACAGATCTCCCTTTAATGAAAAACTTCACAAACTGATTTTAAATTGTGTCTAACTCTTGTATGGAAAAGTGTCAGCAGAAATGGCAGGAATTAGAGGGAGGAGAATATTTCTTTTGAAGGCCCGCTTTGTTTGAGAAATGGGGTTTAATGACTACTTTTTGTCCAATTCTATTTATTTCCCAGCACAGATATGGAATTCACAATACCAGAAAATGTGAGCCCTGAAAGTAGGATGAGAAGTGAGACTATGCAGTGTGGGCTTTCCACTGAATTGAGGGTGGAACTGATTTTCAGAAACCAGTGGGGGAGCATTAGTTCCTATTTTAGGTGACAACAGTGTTGGATAATTAAGGTCCTATTTTCTCAGCACTGTGGGAGAGTGTGGATATTACAATGCCTGCACATTTTCTGTATCCTTTGCTTGAAGGTTGCACTCAACCTTTATTTTATGTATAAGAGAATGAGCCTGGTTTAAATTTATGACAAGTTCTTTCTCCATAATAGTCTGGCATAAGGCATAATTTTTGCCTTCTCTGCATAAAAATCTGTGCATAGCTTCTATTTTACTTTTTCTTTGCACCGCTTTGTAAGAAGGAGAGCGACCACTGTTCTTTGTGTAGAGGAAAGTTCAAATATCTTTCCTTTTTAAAGGTGACATCAGTGGCAGTGCCAAGTGATTTGAGAGTGAATTACAGTGATGCAGATTGACTGTCAGAGCAGAGATTTGTGAACTGTTTCTTAAAATTCTTTCTTTGCAATTTTCCTGGGGTGTGGGGTGTATTAATTTTATTTTTATTAATTTTATTTGCTATTTAATGTTAAATTTTAGGTCACACTTCAGGGCCAAACATGTTCCTCCTGTGCTGATAAAGAATCTGCCTGTTGTTCATTGTTAGATAATGACAACTATGTTTTTACTGAGTATCTTTTTCACTGAGGATGCATTTACCTCCCTTAAGAAGGAGCTAAACTCTGTTTAATCCTGGAGTGAGCATGGTCTGGATGGAAGCTCTGTAGCTACAAAAATGGCACTTCAGTCCTTCTATACACAATTTTACAGTGGCCCTTTACAATGTGGCACATTGCTTTTGGCATTGAGATTTATTATAATGAGTTTTGGTGACCAAAAAAAAAAACAAAACCAAAAACCAAAATTAACTTTCAAGTGGCAACATGAACCTTGTCAGGATGGATCCATGAAGAGATCCACTGGGTCTGGAGCAGCAGCCTGTAACAATGCATCATTGTGTAAAAGCCAAGGAGACAAATACAGAAAAGGAGTCTGATCAGTTTTTTTTTTTAATGGAAAAAAAAAGCATAAAAATTATTAGATCTAATCAGGTTAACATTTTCCTGTGTTTTTTTCATCCTGTTGGTGCTTTTTCAGATAGCTCAACTCTTAAAATATCCCAGCTGTACACGACTTTTAATTTGACAATTTCAGCCTCTATAGTGGTACACTTAGCCTAAAATCTCATGGCAGAAATGGTAACATCGAGACAGTAGATGCTAAATGGAGAAATATAAAATAAATAGAATTTTTTTATTTGCTTTCTTCCAGTTAGGAGGTCTGTTCACTTTTCTTCCATTTCACCACAGTTGTCAGGCAAGGAAGGAGTTAAGGAGCTTGGCAGGGTTTGGAATGGACTGGGCCCTACACCATTATGTGCCTGTAAAGCATGTTGTACATCCCCTAACAAGCCTGCCATTCATTTTTTCAATAAATCCTGCACAGAGGTATTAGGGTCTGTGAACTGACAATTGATTTGCTGCCTGGAAAATTATTCTTTATTGATTTATATTACACAGCAGCAACCACAAATCTATAGCAGCCTTAATCAGAGAGAAAATGCTAAAGTTAGTGTCATTCTTACTTAGTCAGGCAATTACAAGTAGGAGAATTGGTTTAGTACCTCTAGGTGACATCTACATATTATTCAATTATGAATCTCAGTAATCCATGAATTACAATGCATAAAAGTGTGTGAGATCTGGTTAATTAATTTTTTGTAATATGAACAGTGCCCTTTGTGCAAGAAGGTGTTTTAAATGTCAACCTAGCATTTAAAGTGAAATTTGGCACCAGAAACTAAGTATGATTTTTAATGAAGATTCTTGAGATCTTTCCTGTGCCTGGAATTTTTCTCATATTTCATGTGAACTGGACAAAATGAATCTGAGATATTTACGGACATTGTATATGTGATTTTTTTTAAATTGGTAGATATTTGATTTTTTTTTTTTTTTTGATTTTTTTTTTAATTCTGAGCTCAAAATGGATGGTGTGTGATAGGATGGAGCCATCCATATCTGAGATATTTACGGACATTGTATATGTGATTGTTTTTTAATTGGTAGATATTTGATTTATTTTTTTTTTTTTTATTCTGAGCTCAAAATGGGTGGTGTGTGACAGGATGGAGCCATCCACAGACACAGTAACTGTGATTCTGGGCTAGCTGTTTTTGAACTGTCTTGACAATAGACTGAAATCAAACAGCAAAAGACCAGAGCTCATTCTGGGCTAAATTTTCCAGCCTTACATTCCATAAGCTTTGCAATCTGTCTCAGGTACAGCTGTGTAGATATGGCTGTCATTGCAAACCCTTCAGTTCTGTGGGTTGGAAAAAGGATTTGCAGAGGATGGGGATGGTACTGAGGAACTGGAAAATAAGAACTGGATGGAAAAACCTCTGGATGACCGGATTGGGATCTCCTGAGTTTGACTGCAAAACTTTGGGAACACATCTGAGATGTGGAATTTAGCCCTTTCATTTTTCTCAGAAACGTATGTAAAAATAAATGTATCTCACTCTATTGGTAAAATAGAGATGGATAGTGGGTTTTGAGATGGGTTATTCAAAGAGCATTTTCCTTCTCAGGGAAGAAAGTCTGGGGATTAGAAAGGGAAAACAGACTGTGTTGTATTATGTATGGCTACAGTCTTTCAAGTTATTTCTCCTGTAAGAGTAGAATGAAACTTTCTCTCCATGGATTTTGGATTTGTTTAGTAGGCAAAAGATATTTTTCTGCTTTGCAGGCAGTGGTATCTGATATGGCCCAAAGTTTTCTGTGGACCTGATCCTGATCAACATGGCATCTTAATTGAAATAGTTTAGAAAAAAAAAAAATACTGGTTTAAGTATTGTCTCTGTGGCTCATTATAGTGAGGTGTTTTTCCAGGCAGTGTGAAAGCACAGCTTCTTCTGGATTTGTATGGCTACAGTCTTTCAAGTTATTTCTCCTGTAAGAATAGAATGAAACTTTCTCTCCATGGATTTTAGATTTGTTTAGCAGGTAAAGGATATTTTTCTGCTTTTCAGGCAGTGGTATCTGGTATGGCCCAAAGTTTTCCATGGACCTGGTCCTGATTGACATGGCACCTTAATTGAAATAGTTTAGAAAAAAATAAAATACTGGTTTAAGTATTGTTTCTGTGACTCATTATAGTGAGGTGTTTTTCCAGGCAATGTGAAAGCACAGCTTCTTCTGGATCTATTTCCATTAAGTATTGAAGACCCTTATAAGTTTGTCTGCTGTGTTACTGACTGACATAAAGTGAGGTGTTTTTCCAGGCAGTGTGAAAGCACAGCTTCTTCTGGATTTATTTCCATTAAGTATTGAAGACCCTTATAAGTTTGCTGTGTTACTGACTGACATAGTTGGGAGTCTTGAAAAAATTCCAGAGCCCAGTGATTCCATCCTGCTGGTCACTGTTAAGTCCCTGGCCCAGAAAGCATAAATGGTGAAATATGAGCCAGGTGTGTGCTGTGTGAGGCTTTGTCAGTAGCCAGGCAGGAGAAGCACAAAGCAACTGAGAACCCAAGCCTCCTGCACAGCCTGTGCTGCTCTGTTGTGCTGCAGCTTCAGCTAAAAAACACGTGCTGCTGCTGCTGCTTGGCAGCTCCAAGGGATGGCCAATTGTCAATATCTGTGTCCAGACCTCCTTGTACAACACAACACGCCACCAATGGTTTGTTCATTCTGTTACTTTCTGCCGACAAACATGCTGGGTTTTTAAAACGAGACATTTTGTAGGGGCAGTAGTGGTTGTTGCTGTAGACAAGGAGGTTAATCAAGATGTTACTAAAATGCCTTTTCATAGATGAAAACTTGGAAATCAATCACAAAAGCCATTCCCTATCCCAGTGTGGTTTTGTTATGGGTGTTTGGTAAGCATTAGTTCTTGCTGAGAGCACAGAAAGAAAATTATTTCAGGCATTTCTTTCCTGTGTTTGGAAAAAGAAGCAGGAGGGCACTTAGACCTGTGAGTCTGATCCTTGTGTCCAGGGCATGGGTGGCTCTCTGCAGCAGGCCCTTGGTTGGCAGCCTGCTAGCAAGTAATGTTAATAAAGAAATACCCAAATACCTTTGTAAAGTCCTTGGGCTTCAGGAATTCGTTTCAAAATGCCATGTTTGAAATATTTACTCAGTGTGTTCATTGTATCTTTTTCTTGTATTTTTGTGAAGTTCAGGGAGCTCTTAAGCATTCTAACTAGAGTACAGTGTAGGGAAAAAAACACTTCTAGCTGAAAAAGGAGCTGCTGTGAGTCATGTTCATCCCAGCACTGGCAGCATCTCTTTGCATGGAAGTGTTGTAAGAAACAGAGGCTGCTGAATAGCCATTTATAGTTAATCTCTATTGCAAGAGATGCAGGTGATTTCAAAGTCAAGGCAAGGACAGGAATAGCACACACATGCTTTAATTTATGGCTGGGGTGTAGTAGAAGTGCTCTGAGGAAATACAAGAGAGCTGATTTGTCTAGAGCACTGGAGAAGTGAATGCTCATCTCTGTTGGACTTCAGGGGGACAAGTTTAGGTGCCCATGGCCAGCTCTTGTTCATGGTTCAGAGCCTGAAGGGTCAGCAGGGCTGTGTTGTCACACAGATACAGCAGCACCAAATCCCTTTTTCTTACCTTCAATGCCCACCTTCCTACTCTACCCTGCATCCCCCTCAACCCAGGCTGAAATCCAATTCTTCTGCCATTCTCTTAAGGAAAGAGTGGGCAGATGTTCCTCCTGGATGTCTCTGGGGTCCCTGTGCTGTTTGTTCTGGTGGTGAGTTCCTGGGCAATGACAGGATGTTTCCTGTGCTGCTGTCCTTGTCTCGAGGCAGCTCTGAGGAAACAGGCAACTATGCTTTTCCTTCTTAGGGAGTAAAATCATAAAAACATAAGCAAATCCAATTTTGGCAACTGTGGCACATTTGCAAAAAAAGTCATTAATTTATTTCCATTTTTTACGCCTTTTTCTTAAATGACTAGTGAAAAAAATGACAGTTCAAAATGATTAATGTATGACCAGAAGGAAGTCTCAGAGATGGTCTTTTTGGTAAAAAAAGGAGAGGTGTCACACAAGCCATTTATGTCTCTGGACTGGAGCTATGGGATTTTTGTGAGTTTTTGGGGGGTTTTTTGTTTGTTTTTTTTGGGGTTTTTGTTTGTTTTTGTTTGTGTTTGTTTGGTTGGTTGTTTTTTTTTGTGGTTTGGGCTTTTGTGGGTTTTTTTTTGTGTTATGTTTGTGTGGGTTGTTTTTTTTAAAGGCAAAACTTGCATTTCTTTGGCTGTGGGGGATGATTTTTATGACCAAGTTGTTGAATATCATGTGTCACGAGATAAGATGATAATAATTTTGTATTAATATCTTAAGTAGAAAAATACTTTATTCCCTCCTTACACTTCTTTCCATTCAGACTTCATTGTAGTAACCCCAGGCAAATACTTCTTAGGAAAATCCTCTTATCCCCTTCTTTCTTTAAACCTAATAATTAATTTACTACTGGACTGTGGATTCAATAAAGGAAAAAAATATTAGAGGTTTTTCTTGGAATTAAAAAGCAGGCAAGTAATAGCTTTGTCTTATGCTACCTAGCTTGGGATTGCATCTCTCAAATATGGAGCTAGCTATTGCATGCTCAATGTGCAAATTAACTGTTCCCAGGAGTTGCTACTAAAATTTTAACTGACTGATCATGCAGATGGTCCCTACTGTGCCTTTTTATTTCAAGTTGTGTGAGCAATCAGGATTTTGGAGTGGAGTTGCTGTTGTGCCCGTGCAGTGGGATGGGATGGGATGGGGTGGCACAGCATTCCCTGCACGGTGCCCAGCACACAGCAAAGTGCCAGGTGTGCCAGAGCCTGCACAGGGGCTTCCCTCTAGTGGGACTCACATTTTCAAGGTGTTGGTTCATATGTGTAGCCTATTCCAAGTCCTAGCAGTACAGCACTCTAGAATAGCTAGGCTTAATATATAAATTTACAGCTATCAAGTAGAGTGGATCAGCTTTTTATTACTACGGATAAGCTTTTTTTTTCCGCTTCAGATCTGAGGCTTTTCTCTGTTGCCCTTTCCTAAGTAGGAATTATTAACTGATTGAGCAATAACTGCTAGCTGTCCTTTGATTTGGTATAAAAGGGCCATCTACTGTGTTTAAGATATTTTTTTCATCCCCTCATGTTGCGTTCCACTGTGGAGAACTGTGAGGAGTTCTTTTAAAAATAGATGGTCAGGAATGAAATTAAGTCAAAGGAGATGTGAAAAAACAAGTTACACTATTCAAAAATTTTTTAAAAGTTTGAAAGGGATAAAAGGGACAATATCCAGTGCTGGGGTGCTTGGCAATCTGTAAAAAGCACACCATTAGCTTAAAACAATGTTCTTATATACTTTTACATTACATGGGTTAAATGCTAATTCATGAGAGATATACATATTCAAACATTCCTGTGAATTTAGGCGTCTTAGGAATTTCTTTTGCTTGGTTTTAACCTTTGACTTGTCTGCATGCCATCCTGTAGATTAAATTAATATATTTTCCATATTCAAACATTCCTGTGAATTTAGGCGTCTTAGGAATTTCTTTTGCTTGGTTTTAACCTTTGACTTGTCTGCATGCCATCCCGTAGATTAAATTAATATATTTTATTTCTTCTCGAGGCTCCATTCTGTTGTTTTGATGCTACCTGATAACTGAAGAGTTGGCAGTAAATTTTGCTCTTGGAGTCTTGGTTTTTGTCACTGTTATCTTATCATTCAGATAAGATAGTCCACAAATGTGAGAAAAAACATGGCTATTTCACACCATTATCTGAGTTAGTTACACAAAAAGCATTGAAAAATAAAAGCATTTTAACATCACATCATTTTTATTTTAATATTATTCTAAGCCCTAAAATATAATATATATTGATCAAACTACTATTTATATAAACTATACTGTGCATATTTAAACTGACAGATTATACTATACAAAAAAGCAGTTGAAAGGAATTACAAATTGTACTATATCAGAATCTTTGTGACCAATAATAACTTGTAAAAGCCAATACATAAATGTGAAAGCCAATAACTGTATTTATAATTTATAACAGGAGACAAACATTGTATCTGAGAACCATTTATTGGTAACGAAAGAAAAACAGAACAAAATAAAAAGGAGTTACTAAAGAGGGCTGGAAAAGACAGAGCAAGGGGAAGAAAGGTGTGAAAGGAATGAGAGAGGAGACCGAGGGAAAAGGGCATTCCGGGGAGCTCGGGCAGTGCTGGCTGGGCAGCAGGAACACACCGTGGGCTGGCTGGACACAGGTGACCCAGGCAGGGACAGAGCAGGCACTGGTCAGGGACACAGACACCAGGGCGAGCAAGAGCCAGTGAGGGCAGGAGAGCAAAAATGCAGCTGGGGGCAGGGCAAAAGGCATAAGAGTCAAAACGCACCCAAAAAGACAAAAACATAAGCTCCAAAAAGCCACAAAAAGCAAAAGACCAAAAAGTTGCAAGCCAAAAGCCCACACTCAAAAAGCAAGTTGGGAAAGCCCCCAAGGCTTGTGATGCTGGTACTTTTTATGGCCCTGGCTCTTCCAAGGTGCACCTGCTGACAGGACACACTGGCCCAGTCCAGTGACCCACTGCAGGCCACCAACAGGGACCTTCTGCCATCGACTGCAGAGCATCTGTGTCGTAGTTGAGACAGTCACAATGCAAAGCAGCACACTCAATTTGCAGAAGGCTTCAAACCTGTTTTTATTCTAGCATGCATGCTTTTTATACATTCTTACAAAACTCATAAGTTTACTCACTGGTCACGAGAGACAGAGTGCTTATTCAAATAGGCAGTTGAAGGTTTCTCTTATTTATCCTTCTTTCTTTCTTGGTTTCTATGTCAATGACCTTGGTAGAAAATTCTTGCAGGGGTAAACATGGATCCTCTTATCAAACTTCTCTCTGGCTCACAGAAATCGCTGTAAAACCTCTTCCACATCTCTGGAGGGTTCAGTGTCCTTGGTGTTCCCCCTGTCCCATGTCAGACATGGACTTGTGGCCAGGCCACGTCCCCCCAGAGACAAGGCTTTTCTCCACCTCCACCTGGGTGCCCCCTGGACGTGGCACCTGTGGAAGCTGTCCCCGTGTGCCTGTGAGCAGCAGGGTTGTGTCAGATGCATTGGCTGCTCGCACCCAGGAGGCTGAGCAGGGCTGTGGGTCCCTGGGCTCAGAGCCCTTCCAGCTGAGCCCCTCTGTGTGGGGCTGGAGCTCCCTGCCCTTGGCTGTGCTGCTCAGGGAGCCCCTGCCCCACAGATGAACACCCAGTCACACAATGAATAACGAGAGGGATGGCCTTTTCCATGACTCATCACTTCTCCACAGCTCACTGCTTTCTGAGCAGCAGTGCTGTTCGCTGTATTAACATAACATTAATTTATGATGATTAATATTGAAATATTAGCAAATATTTTATTCTGTTTTATTATTCTGGAAAGCTTTGGGGAGAGCACTGTATGAATGTATAATTCAATCACGTGTAGATTGTGGCATGATTAGTTTCTTGCAGTCAGTAATGTTTCGTTCAGTCATCTGAACTACTTTGGAGATAAATTTCTATTAAAAAATCCTTATTTTCATTCTAGATAACAGCATTTGATCTCATTAGCATGGATCATTTTCTCTAAACTCAGCTAGACTCTAGTGTAGCAACAAAAAGCTCCTTTTTATATCAATTAAAATATTTTGTCTTTTTGACCTGCCATATAATTAAGATCCTGTTTATTAAAGTTACTAGCATGTTAGAACACTAATTGCATTACAAGCTTACTTTCTTATTTCTGAACTGTTTATGATTTAATTGACTTGATTAAACTAATTTTCATGTGTCTGTACAATTAACACATTAATTGAATTTATTTACACATGCAAATACTAATATATCACCACTGTACTAGTAATGATTAAAAAAACCCAAACATTAATGCCTTAATTGAGTGAATTCTTTGGCATGCATATGCAATCTGATAGCACTGCAAGTTGGCTAGCACCCCTGAGAGTGTACCTTGGTGCAAAGAACTGAAGTTTAAACAGGGCAACCCACATTGTGGCTGTGGTGCCTAAATGATCTTTCATTGTACACAAGAATAACCTTGAACAAGGGGAAAATCAGGTAATTTTACAATTTTAGCAACGAGATCCCTGATTCTATTTGAATATTTTTGTAATTGCTATAGAGACTTGATAGTAAAAAAGCATAATAGAAGGAAGATTTTGGAAAGTATCAGTGGATCAAAATTAATATCATGTAACATCTAAAGGAAACTTCTTGTAAGCTGTAATCCAAAGTCCAGTATTGTCAATAGTTCTGTTCCACTGGTTTCAGGTGATTTTAATGTCTGAAGGAGACAGAAGTCAGAAGTGCACTTTTTCAGACCATTTTCAAAAAATAAAGGATTTAAATCTTACTGTTACATTTTAATTTGACAAACACAAATACTAGCCTATAAAAAAAGATGTAACTACTTTTCAGTCCAGAGAACCCATAAACTGGAGAAATGCATTCTGTTTAATCTCTTATCTCTTTTAAAAGCCTCAAAAATGCCTTCTCTTTCATGCTCCCACTCTTTATTTATGTGCAAAGACTTGCTTGAGTGGCTAAATTCCCTAAATAGCTACAAAGCTATTGTGATAAGAACAGGAAGTGCTTTTGACAATGTGTCATGTATCAAATATAGCCCAGCAAAGGCTTTAGGGTGCTCAGGATGCAGTTTCAATATATGATTTCATGCTTGTAGTGGTTTGTACTTTTATTTTAGCTTCCAGCTATGAGTTATAAAAAGAAGGAAAAATAGAAGTATTCCTTAAATGCATTTTTGCTTTAGGACTTTGTTTATTTTTGACAGTATAAATGTTGTTTATGCATATAAGATCAATTTCTTAAAATAGTCTTTAATCGTGTATTGATAAATGTTTATTTATAAACATAGTTTACTAGTGAGTTGTTTTGAAGAAGTCAAACAATGCCTTTTTCATCCATGAACAAAAACTTTCTCATGAAGGTACTCCAGTAAACATTGTCAGGATAAAATTACATTTTAATCAGTTTCCAGTGGTTCCACTGTATATATAGAGCACCAGTACTCCTGTGTAAAGTGCAGATCCATTACAAACTGAGTAGAAAAGTGATACACACTTCAAATGTTTTAAAACTTTTTCTTAAAAGGAAAAACTCTTACCCCGGTACAGATATACCTTGAGACTAAAGAAAAATACCATTAACATATATTGGAAACAAAAGCACACCAGCTGCACACCAATAGAAGGTGATGTGTCTTAGTAAGTAAGTTAGTTTGACCTGGATAATTTCTTTAGATTTTTTCTAGCATTTTGTCTCCTGATTAGTCTGTAAGTGTCACTGTGTCCCTAAATGTTTTTGTGTTCTATATGACTGTATTAGACTGTACCAGGAACATATTGGCTGGGGATTTAGTTCAATATACCATCTCCAGGAGTGGAACTTTTGGAAAAGGAGGGTTATCCTTAAGCTTGTATTGCCAGGTATCTCAGCTATAAGCCTCAAAGCTCAGATCTTGCCAGCAGCTCATTGTGCCTGTGCAAATTCAGTGTTGAATTTTCAGTTCAAGGTGGATATGGTGTCACCTATTTTCAAACTCTTCTCTTGGAAGATCACACTTGTAGGCATGCTCCAGCAAGGAGTCCACAGGAATGGACACAGAAATCCTGTGTAAGGATGCTTAGGAGAGATCTACTTTTATGTAGATACACCTAATGCTCACTTATGTTGGGTTCAGAGAAGGTGAAATAATGCATTAATTCATCAGATAATCCTTATCAAATGCAGATGGAAGGGCACTGCAGTGTGGCTGAGTACAATTCAAGATTAGTCCTAAGCATGAACTGTTTTAGATGTACTGTGGCACATGCACATTGGAGAAGTGTTGGGAGGAACCACACTGACAAGGGAGCTCGAATCCCTTCCAAAAACCTTGTCCTTTTTTAACTGTGCCACTACAGAGCCCTCATTTTCTGTGTGGGTGTCCAGTCTAGCTGTGTATCATAGGCCTCTTTTCCAACCATATCTTCTGGTAATGGGTTTTACAAGACTATTATTTCTTGCATGGAGGAGATGAAAGATCCAGTTGTGTTGATGTCTAATTAGAGCTTTCACTTTCACAGGGGGAATAAACCTCAGGCCAGCCCTGTGTGCTTCTACCCTGAGATACTCATACTGCAGGGAAGCCTTTTCTAGCTTCTGAATTCAATTTACAGAAGGAAAAGTGCCAAATAAGAGCAAATGTTTTAATTATAAAGAAACACTTTTCTTAGGTGAGACAATTGCTATGTTTGTGAAATGAATTTAATGTGCTACACAGTCTACCAGAGTTTTTAATGAATGCTAAGTCAGAAAAAACTGCATGTGGAAGTGTTTGCATATTTGCTCAGGATAATTGATAGAATTGTTCAATTAAATATTGTAAAAGGCAATAGCCTAATACACTCTGTGAAAGAAAAGTAAAACCATGAGATTCAGTAATTTGTCTGATTGAACCTTTTGTATATTTAAGCAGTACGTCTCCAGACAATGCATTTCTGAGTCATTTTAACTCAGCTTGGGTGGAAATGGGAAACTTCATCATGCAGAATTCCGGAAAGGTTTTACTACAGCTACACTTCAACTTAAACTTTGATTCCATGTGACCCTAATCTTAACAGTAAATACAAACTGAGATTTGGCTTCTCCTTCTCTGGAATAGTATCCCAAATGTGTTATTCAGCATAAAATCTATTTCAAAGATCTTGATTATACAGTGATGTGTTGGTGTGTATTGTGTATGATATGTACATGAATATGCTAGCAATCAAAAAGAGAAAACAACAGAAACCTAGAAACCTACAAAATAACCTTTCTGAACCATTACGACCATGTATTTTGTATCTAATAATATTTCTAAGGAGGAAAAAGAACACATGCTCTGGAACATCCTTTGCAGTTGTCTAGTTTCCCTGAAATAACTCTAAAAGGAGAAGTGATTGATTCATAGACCTTTAGGGAAGCTGGTGTGTGAAAACAAGAGAGGTGGACTTACTGAAGTTATCAGGCGAAATTGGTTGGCCAAAGTTCCTGTACAGCCTTTCAGATCAGTTCTGTGATCTGTGTCCTGTTTAGCATCGCTGAAATCTGAGGGGCTAATGATGTGCAAGTGATGAAATATCTGTAGGATACAAAAGGAAGGGGTTTGAAGCACTGATTCCAATCTGTTATTTATGATTATCAGTTATTACAGGGACAAAAGAACTTACTCTAATTGAAATGCAAACACAGAGTGTTTGAAATCCTTTTCTCAGTGTTTCCTCTGGATCGCTTTATGTTACATATCTTACAATGGATACCATTATTTACGAGACTTAATTTAAATGCATTTTTAATGCAAGCATTATGTATAATATGGTGTAATAATAATTTATAGTTGTAGTCTAAATAGTCACTTCAATCATCAGAGCTGTTTACTAACAGTAAAGAGTTAATTTGGTCTCGTAAGTTATGTTTTATATGAGCCTTTCTTCCAGGAGTCTGTGTATTTTTAATAATAATAATTGGTTTATTCTGTGTAACACTTCTAGCCAATAATATGGAATGCTGTGCTTATTAAGGATCACAAATCTCTGAGCCAAGTGACTTTTTGAGCTGCATTTTTTTGTCAATCTGAAAAATCACCCGATTTCTTTATGACCATGTGGGTAGACAGCTTCTTGGTTGCCTAATTCTTCTGCTTGATTTTTTTTTTTTGACTGCTGGGATAAGATTGCTCCTAGTGGTGGAAGGTCATGGAGATATGTGCGAGCCCACTGAGCGAGGATTTTATATGAATGTGACAGCAAGGGTTTGAAGTAAGAGTCTAATTTAGATGCTCAGGTTAGGAGACTGCAGATTTTGGAACCTGGCAGAATTAGTGCTTTGCTAGAGCATTTGAGCAGCATTCTTTGATGTGCAGCTAGTCCTTCCCCCTTCAACATATAAATAATGGCTTGAAGTGAAACACTGTAAATATGCTTGTCTCCTTTCCCACCCTGGGATTGGGTTTTTGTTGGGGTTTTTTTTTGGAAGCAGTGGGCAGCAAGCATTTCTTTAGTTCTTCATCCTCTTTCTGACCATTTAAAGAAGATCTTGGAGACAGCCAGTTGCTGTGCAGATGGTTTCAGTGATGTATGTGCTTGTTTTCCTGTCACTGAGCAGAGCCCTGAGTCTGCCTTGCAGAGGTCAATGCAAATTGCTAAATAGTGGATGTCAGTCTTGGAGAAACATATAAAGTGGAGTTGGTGCAAATGGTGCTTCAATTAAAATGAAGTCAGTACTTTAAATCAGACTTTTCAAGGTTGAAACAGGTCTTGGACAATTCCCAATTTAGAACCCAGTTAGGTGTATTGGAATCAGCATTAGGGATGGAGATACTGTTTTATAGGACAAAGACAGCAACACTGTTTAATTTAGTTAGGATTAGGGATGCAGAATTTGCAGTGTTGTTGAGTTCCAATGCTGACTTTCTGTTGAAAACTTTTCTGCATTTATTGCAGCTTTTTTAAGCAGCACTTTCTGATACTGTTAACTAATACACACAAAACAAAATTGCTAGGCTATAGTAGTTCCATTTCTCTCATTTTACTGGGTTCTTATTTTCTCGTTTGTAATCCTTACATTCCTAAAATTAATCATCTCATATTTTTTCAAGAGGTATTTGAGACTATACAGAAAAAAGGAAATTCATCTCTGCAGAGAGCCTTCAGAGCAGCATGGTACAAGTGCACTACTCTTGGTGTCTTTCCACCTGGAATTTAATGGTTAGTTTTAGCTTGTGAAGCCCTAAGATTTTCCAGTTGGTCTAAAGCTAATGGATGAAAATGACAAAGAACTTGACATCCAATTCCATACAATTGGAAACTCCCTAATGTGGGATCCTGTGATACTGCAAATCCACTGATTTGACTCTGAAATGTAACACAGACTAGTTCAGGGACAGGTGTGTGTCTTACTGTTAAGGCAATTACTGAAAGGCCAAGGTCAGCAACATGGATTATATCTTCCAGAACTGTTTTGTAGTTAATACTTTATTTCTTGGATTCTTTTGCAAAAGAAACTGCATAGATAATATAACTGGGATTTTATCACATTATAGCAGATTTCTTTTGGGATTCAAACTACTGTTCACTTGCCAAATGGGGAGTTCTTTGTGGAGTAAATACTTTTTGGAGTGTCTGCTAAGAATTATGGACTGTTATTAAACAGGTGCAGTATATTTAAAAGGAGAAATTAATGACACAAACATTTTTTCCCAAGGGAATAAATTGCCTAATCTTTTGTATCTATCAGGCTACAGACACAAATTTTATTTTAAACAGATTTTTTTTGTACTAATAACACTATCTTGTGACTGTTTTTCTAAAGTTTATTTACTTTTGAAAAAGGAATAGAATACATGCAATCTGATTGTTTTGACAACTCCCTGGTACTATAGAACTTGTATTATTTCATTCCTTTCCCAGGAGGACTTACTTCAGATTTCAATGGTTCTTAAAAGCCTGTGGTGAGAGAGATTTCCTTCACTCTCTGCTGTGATCTCTCGTTAGGACATGGAAATGTTTCATTTAATAATGCCACTAAGATGATTCTAAACATATATGGTATCCATCCTTTAAATTAATACTTTGGGGTGCAATTGGATGGGATGGTCTGATTTATAGCTATTGCAGCCCTGAGGTGATTGGGCACATAAAGAATACAAAAATGCAACTAAGTTGATTTAAACATTCCAATCTGAAGGATGAGCTTTTAGTATACTTCCCATCTCTACAAAATAGAAAACAGATCTTTCATTATCTGGGCCAAAGGAAAGACCAGTGTAGTCCTAGGTGATTATGAATCATTTTGTTTTATCTGTGACACTAAAATAGTGTCTAGTGATGAGTCTCTTTCTTCTTTTCTAGTGACCTCCAGTAGTAAAGGGAAAACTGAAAAGGTTGTTGAGCAGTTCCTGTTTGGAGTTCTGCAAAGCCAAGAAAAAGGTGTTAGAAAGTGTCTCCAGAGATACAACCTGCTCACAATCTGAGGGTTTGGAGTTAAAGCTGAAGCTGTAGGGTAGTCTGAGAAAGGACTTAAATGGCTGCCAGTGCATTTTTAACTGTGCAGGGGTCTGTCAGGGCTCTGGAGCCCTCGGCTGCCCGAGGCCTTGGGGACTGGAGAGGAAAAGAAAGAGCAAAGCTCTGAGACTGCTGCTGCTGCTTTTGATGAGCATCTGTATCCCTCTTGAGCTTTTGTGAAGAGAAGACTCTGTGAAATGTCTGGTGTTCCAGTAGAACACTGACATAGTGCAGCAGTGACCTTACCTGTGTGACATTGCAGTTCTTTCTGCATTTCCCAGCCTGTGGTTCACCTGACTGAGCCTGTGAAACCTGTTGTTGAGCGCCCTGTTGCAATTATATACAGTATTTCCCATAGCTTCACAAGCATTTGTGATCCTTAGATGAACGTTTTAGTGATGACGTGAGAGGGTTGATTCAGAAATTGTAATAGCACTCATTTTACAGTTACAATTTACATGCTGACCCAGGATGTTTAATGTCAGGTACTGATCATATCCTCTGTTCTCTGAAATCTAATACTTGGTGATTCTGGTTTTTGTGTGTAGATGTGTTGTTCTGGTTGGTTGGGTTTTTGTTTGGTTTCTGATGCCTGCCATCTTAAATTTACCAGTGCAACGTTTTAGGGAGCTAAAATCCAAGCAATGAGAGAAGAGGGACCAGTGTTCAATGTCAAGACATACTTAAACACATTGGGAAATATGCAAGAGAAAGGGAAAATTTGTGCTACCATGATGATTTTCTGCCAAATCTACATAAGTAAAAGGGCAAATATGCACAAGCACACCTTGGAAAACAAGCCTAGTGGACTAAATGCTGACCATACAATGCAGCCTGGGGTTCTCACTTATTACTGGGAAAGGTTTTTTTGATCAAAAGATAAAAATGTATGGTCTTGAGCTTAAAGTAAGACCTGCATAATAGGGAGGGGCTGGAAGAAAAATTAGACATGAAATGCAAACACTGGCAGGAAGTTTTTCCCTCTGGTACCTTCTTTGAGTGATGAGTTTTGACAATTGTGAGATCAGGTGTGATATGCAGGTACAACCTCTATTAATTATTGCTCTGTAAATCTTCCTTGTTTCAGTCCTCCTTTTTTGACACTCCTTGCTTAAGTCTAAGTCCAAAGCTACAAGCTATGTCTGTTAACTGGTTTTTTTCACCTTTACAAACTATGCCTACACATACCTAGCCAATAGGAAATGAAAAGCGACAGCATGCACTTAGCCAGGGAGGTCAGAAACCTCTTGGAAATCCACAATGAATGTGAAGCTTTGTGGTCAATTTTTGTAAATATTGAATAATGCCATTTTGCTTTTAAGGACAGAAGTATTTCTCCAGCACTGTTTTGGCAGGCTTTTAAATTGTAGGAGCAATTTCTGAAAGAAAAGGGAAGAGATGCAGTTAGTTTGCAAATACAAACATGGTTATTGAAGCCACATCATATTTTGATTTATTAAAATGCCAAAAGACATTTTAATGCATAGTTTTGTCCACTTGTGAACAACTGGAACTGTCAGCATAAGAGGTCAGTTGAATGTTTAGGTTAAACTGCATTTTTTAAGATGTTCTCTTGGATTGCATTGGAAATCTTCCTTTGGAATTACAATCACAGCCATTAACTGGATAGCTGAAGTGGCAGAATCTAATTATTGCTGAAATCCCCACAGCTATACCTTCTTAAAATACATCACAAACAACTAAAGAAAGGATGGGGAGTGGATGGATTGGTACAACAAAATGTTAGTATTGGAGGCAGTCTTTGACTGAACACCTGGATCAAACAGTTAGATCCAGGATTTCTGCCTCAGCAAATAGAGTCTCTGGAAGAGACAGGAGAAGACGTGGAAAATGAATGTGTTTGGATTTCTGCCTCTAAAAAAAATGTTCAGGAGTGAAATGAAAAAAAAATTATACCTGGTCCAGTGCTGCCATTGGTCAAGTAGAGGCAGCTTTGCTAATTGATTCACTGTCAGTTCTGACATGTGTGTGTATGTATATGAATACGCATTTTTGAATATATCCTTTTCTCCACATGTTGCCTACTGGGAAGTCAATGTTTAAACTAATGAGAAACTTAACCTATTCTTATAATTTAACCTCAGTATAAAACAAATGACTTAATGTGATATCTTGTAAGCTGAAATTCTGCCCTGACTCATGCCCAGTGTAACCTATTGATTGCTATGGTGTCTCACAGGATATGTGCTGAGTTATCTGTCTGATTTCTGTGCCAGTAATTCAGATGTGAATTAACAGGTTAGAGCTTTATTTTGACCTTTTCTGACTCTTTTTTTCCTATACTCATTGACTTTTTTCGTGTCATTATAACACTTTTTCTAATGACAGTAAAATAACTGCTGGAGATGGGCTTAATGACCTGGAAGTAATTAGAAGAGTCTGCAAACAAAGATAACTGCCACATCACAAACAGAACTGATATTTTATTCACACAAGCTTCTAGCTACTGCAATAAATCTAGATCAGTGACTGTACTCATTAAGTAAAGAGATAATTAAAACTTGAAGGAGTCTGGATAAACCACCTGGCAGAATAACACCTTTTATGAAGGGAGACAGGAAGCAGATCTGCAAGTCTTGAGAAGGCTTTATTAAAATAATCAAATGCCACTTGAAAGATGCCCATACAACACTGTTATTTTTGTGTGGAAGGACTGCATATTATAGTGAAAAAACTAGAGCAAAATAATCCAGTTCTGTGAAGTGCATCAGCTCTAGGCTTCACTCTGTTTCTTACGTTTAGCTGCATGAGACTAGGTCTGTCTGATTGTTTGCTGTTCTGTGGTGGCTTTATTCTTCTGTTGACAGGCAAATGAGATAAGGGACAGTAAATTCTGATGTGACACTTTGAATTGAGGTTTAGTAGAACATGAATGTAATGGCTGTATAAAAATGTAATTGCATGATTCTATTTTTGTTGAAATATCTCATTGTTTTCCTTTTTTTTTAACCTCCTCAAGTAGTCAGGTGGATCTTGGATGTGAGCTGAGTTCTGTTCACATCATCAGTAAAATCTGTTTTACTGCAAACAGTTTTTCTTGATATCAGACTTCTGTTTTCAGTCTACATCCACACAGACAATCTGAAGAGGGATATGGTGTCAAAAGGGGAAAACAGCTAAAGCAGCCTGATTGATATTATGTCATATAGCAGAAAGTCTTAAAACTAAGTGTCAAGGGCTGATTAAATACAGAAGATTCAAGAATAGGAAGATAAGAATTCAGTCACTCAAAAGGTTTCCTGTTAAAAGTTTTAACTTTTTCAGAATATATGTTGAGTTGGCATCATATCAGCTCTCTGGTGTGTTTATCCTGCTTGTCTAATGGCTTATAGTTAGAGTTTAGCTGTCAGCAATTAAGGGGTAGGCACTGATTTTCATGTAGTGGTACACCTTACAAAGACAGCCATTTGCTGAGACTTTCTCTCTTTAAAGGCAAAGCCAAGTAGGAAATCAATTGTGCTTTTCACTGGGTCAGTAACCAGTGTAATGTGGGTTTTAGTATAAAAAACAGCATCAAAACCAAACTTTGTCAGTGTGCAGTACATCACTGTGGCATGCTGCGTAGGTATAAAGGTGATAACAATTTAAGTTCCATTTGAGCAGACAGGTCATGTCACAAATAGTTGGATAGGACTTCATTCTTGTAAAAGAGTTAGAGGTATGGGTTCTTCACTCTGATTTTCTTAATGTTTTAGAAATAGGAATGTTTTAGATAAAGGAATGTAAGTCTTTTTAAAAAAATAAATTTCACCTGAACAGCTTGCCTGACATTTTAATCAGTAGGAGAAAAGAAGATTTTTTTGTTTGTTTGTTGGATTCTGTTGTTGGAATGAGTTCAACACAAATGAAAGAAAGGAGATTGATAACAACTAGGACCAGAATCTCCTTCCAAAAAATCTGCAAGCCCACCCAACATTGGCGTGTAGATTTCACTCAGAGAACTGTATGTTGGCACTTCACTGTTTGTCAGAGGCTCCTTTTCTGCTGGTTCCTATCAACTCTATTTAGGGCTGTCTAGATGATGTAACATGAACATGTCAATGATGACCATCAGTACAGAACTTATTTGATTATTTGATTTGGTGGAGAAAGTATTTAATTCTCAGCTGCCTTTTTAATTCTTTGGATAGAAACAGCTCTGTCTATGCTGTATTAGCACTGTTTTAGTGTCACTCAGCACTTGATCTTCAGGGAGAAAGGCACATGTTTAGTGCAGACAAAGAAGATACAATTTATGCATTGCCCTGATATGGGTTTTTGGCCATAGATACTACCAGGTTAAGCCATTTCTTCTAAGAAAAAAAAAATCAAAATGTAAACAGAGAAAACCAGCAAGGTTTAATAACTTCTATCAGCCATGCCACATGCATTCCTGGAAATACTTCCATTGCTCCTAGTTAGTCAATCAGTATTTCATTCTTTTATAATTTGACCTTTAAGCCCTGCTATCATCCAGGATAAAACAAAAAGTTTTAAGGTCAATTACAAAAAGAAATTGTTTTGAGAATATACTCTTTGAAATTACTTTCTGTACTAGAACAATTTTCTCACTAATAGTAGTTGGTTGTACCAACTCTGGATGGTCTGTTCAGTGCACAGCAGTGCTGCTGACCAGCTGGGGCTGCAGCAATGTGGTCAAGTTGAAGGTGTTCTCTGTGTATTATCTAGCATTTTGTCTGCTCTGTTTAAAAACAAACAAAACCCAAAGCACAACAGCAGAACTGAAAGTACTGTAGTTTATTTCTGAAATTGCCGCATTCTTGGTTGGTTTTGGATCTTCATTTAGAGCTGTGAATTGATCCTGTGTGTTCACTTCAAGACTTGCTTTAGTGTAAACAATCCAAACCCTTTTAAGTCAATGCAAACTAATTTTGCTGTGTGTAATCTTTGAGATGGTGCATTTGCCTGTTACTTGCTTTGTGACTAACCTAAGCTATAAAAGAAACAAAAGGTTTTCTCTTATTCAGTGATACAGTCTATGCAATACAAGCAGAATTTCAAACTCTCTATACTCAATTTTAAGATAAGGATGTGATGTCAATGTTTTAATCTATATTTACAGGCACATTTGTGCATCCATTTTCTTTGAAACCTGCTGAGAAAGCAGGAATCTGTGCAGAATTAACTCTTTAGCAAAATAGCCCACTTAGCTACAGGCTCAAACCCTTTTCCCTAAAGTAGCTGGAGATGATAGCAGAAAAGAAGTATTGTATGCCAAATTGAAGAGGAAAAGCTGCATTAAAGAAATTAGTTCTCCAAGTTTAGAATTTAATCTCCAATGAGTACATGAAAGTGGGAAGATGCAGTTAAGTAGGAGAAACTTGCAGCAATTGTCTGCCAATAGTTCAGAAGATGCAGAACATTATCAGTGAGAAGGGCTCTCTGCTTAAACTCTGCTTGTGAAGTTGAGGAATCCTTTCATCTACGCTTTCTTTGATAAAGGGATTTACTTTTGCAGAGGGTTACACAAAGAGCACTCAGTGTACCTGTATACTCCCAAAATACCCCAGGTCTGGGGGTGAAGGGAAGACAGTTGTGTGTTTGTTTTTTCCCCTCTGGAAGTTCCATTGGCTGCATTTCATGCTGCCTTTCAGGTACATTCATGTTGTGTGGAGCTGTGACTCCTGTCCCTGCAGTGCAGCTGCCTCTCCCTGTTGGCCTGGAGGGCTCTTGCCCATCCTGATGTGTTCAGTGGGTTTTCAGGTTTTCAGTTCCTTGGTTTAAGCAGCTGATGTGATGATTGTGTGCTCTGCCTCCAAAGCATCAGAGAGGCTCTTCCCTTTGACACAATTCAGATCAAGATTCTTAAAACCAGCATGAACAAGGGGAAAGCATTTTGAACACGTGCTGGCTCTAAGGGCCCTTTCTCATTTTCAGTGAGGCAAGGTTTCTCTTATTAGGAGACTCCATTAGAATGGAAGTGACTCTTAGAAGAGTGTCTGGGACAGTGTAGAATTGGAGCCTGGCTTGCAGGTCAGCTGGGACTGGGTTGTTCCTACTGTGTCAGAGTGTGAGACAGGATTTGATTCCTTGCTAATCAGAACTAGCTAGCAGGCTCGCTCTTCTTCCCTGAGGAAGATAGCTCATGTATTCTGGGTAAACAAAAGCCTAAGATAAGTCTAAGTTAAGAATAAACTTCCATAACAACTAACTATGGATTTTTTATCATGAAAATATTGATGTGTTTCATTGCTTTGGGCAATTGCTGCTTAGAGAGGATTTGAGTCTTTCAAAGGTATTCTTAAAAATAAAATGGTCTAAGCTCTTAAAAGTAAAACAGATTGTCCTTTATGTTATGAGTATTTAAGCAACATTTTTCCTTGTAACTGAACAATTTTTTTTTATTCTTCCTGGTTCTCTGAATAGGCGCCTCTAATTTTGCTATTTGAATGGGAAGCCTCCTGCCTCACTTCAGTACTAGCAGGTGTAGGCACTTAGGAGAAAGTCCATGCACAGGAAGTGTATGTATTCAGAGGCAGAACTTGCAGTGGTCCCAGATTGCACAGTCTATGATATAACCTAGTTTGCTGTTGGTCCCATACAAAAAGAATGCATGTTTTAAGAAAAAAGGAGCATTATCAATAGGTACCATCTGAGAAAACCTACATGTCTTCTAGTAAAATGCAGTTCCCTAAAGTATGAACAAGTTCCCTTGTGGACCTTTAAGAGGTTGCTCTTTTGTACAGGTACCATCTGAGAAAACCTACATGTCTTCTAGTAAAATGCAGTTCCCTAAAGTATCCCCTTGTGAACCTTTAAGAGGTTGCTCTTTTATAGTGCCCTGTCTCTCATCTGAATACTTTACAGATGGGCTCTAATTAAATAAAGTCACTGCAGAAGAGTCCAGATAGTGGACAATGTATCTTGGAGCAGTGTTACCCCTTGCTGGTTAAACCAGGCAGTTCATTCAGCCTTACAGGAAGAAAACTCAAAAAATTGCCATAATGGTCAGTGTTGCCTGCAGTTCAGCCAAATGCAGGTTTTTCTGTGTACTCAAAGAGGAGCTTTGGTGAGAAGCTGAGAGCGGGACTGGGTAAGGAGACCAACTTCTGAGCCATACAAGTCCCACACTTTTTTTTCTCCCCACCTCCCCGGCTGGTTATCTCTGGGCCTGCAAAGATCCTTGGCCAACACAAGCTTCAGAGGACTTTTGTGAAATTCTGGGAGTCTGAATAATAGCTTAAACACCAATCTTTAATGGCACAGGAGAAGGCTGACAGACACATCTGCCATTTGTTCAAATAGTTTTCACATGCTTCTACTTTAAAATACAATACCATCTGTTGAGCTTTTGTGCAAATGGAATTCTTTTCTTCAGTCTACCCACAAACTTAATTATGGATGTGAGGATTGTAGAGGCTACCTTTTTAAATATACAGCCAGCATTTATGGAAAAAAAAAGTCTTCTGTTCTTGTTTGTGTGCATTATTTAACAGATGGCAAAAATGCATTTCCAATATTACCCCTGTTTCTACTGTGGAGGAGAGCAGTGTTTATGTAGGGCTGGGTTTTGCTGTTGACAGCATACACCACTCCTTGGCACGCTTAAATGTGATGGGGTCTGATCCACAAATCTTTCTTCTGATTATTTATTTGATATTTAACCTATGTTAAAATGATTTACAAAGGCAAGGGCCTTCATTATTTTAATGAGGGCTAAATTGCATCAAATGACTTGCAAGGTGCAGGGCCTTTTCACAGAGGACTGCCAAGGATAAGGTGATGTAACTGTAACCTGTTGACCCTTCTGAATACTGAGACTGTGAAGATAGAATTGTTCAGTGAAACTCTTTCATGGAAATTAATGTTAATGTGATTTTTTAAAAAAACCTCAAAAAAATAACAAGCTATCCTCAAACTTTGATAAAATTCATACTCTCTTCTTCTGAATAATTTTTGGCTTGCTGTGTGACTTCTTGTAAATTTGCTTTCAGCTGAAGTGGCTAGAGTTTGAAGGGTTACTGAAGTGTCTTATTTTTTATTGCCACCATGCTTCCTCTTCTACCTGATCTAATCACTATTGTTTAAGCTCTAATCCAGCTATTATGCATCTGAGATTGACATGAGAGCTGAGAAGAAGAGAGCAGACTGTCAAAACCAGCTGTCAGGATAGATACGAAGAGTGTGAAATTGAAATAAAGCTGGAATAGCCACAGCATCTGTTCAAAGATTTTGGAGAATTTGACCAGTTGGCATCCACCCAGCCCCAGCTGAGTGACAGCATTTAATATCAGTCAGATACCTTTGTCTTTCATCTGTATGATTTATATAATGTCAGGTGCTGTACACTGGAGAAGAAAAGCTTTAAAATTACAGAGGAGGATTTAAATCTGACAGTTGAGCCAACAGGTGATTGGAAATGACAGTAGTTACTCTATTGAGGGCAAGGATGCTTGAGACAATATTTAACTTGGGCTTTTAGAGACTACGAGTTTTATCTCTACTATGATACATTTATCAATGGACAAGCAAATAAGGTCAGCAGATGTCCTGTACCTGATATATCATTGCTCAGTAACCTCTTCCTGGTACTGAGAGATGTTAGACAAACAGGACACATATTTTGTGAAAGAACTTGAAGTTCTGAAAAATAATCTGGAAAATATAATATATTTGGGATTGTAAAGCTCAGCTATGAGAATATTTGTAAGTCAAATTCACTTTTACCACTAGTCTGTGATATCCAGTCATTGATACTAAAGAGCACCCAATTTATTCACTCATCAGCAGCAAGAGGTGAATGAAAGGCCTGGAGAAATTCTCATTGAGTTATTTTTTTTTCATTTGGTCTCTTCTACAGCCTTAGTTTGGGATTTGGATCTAGCCCTTTGTTAGTTCATCTGCTGCATTGCCTTTGATTGCCCATATTTCCTTTTGCTAATGTGTAAGATGCTAATCCTTCTTTTACTGCATTTCTTCTCTTTCTGAGTGGTCCTTTATTCTGTCATTTTTGATGTTTTTATATTTTTTTACTCAATCTTTCTTCTCCTCCAGCACCAATTTATATACAAATATATTGTCTCTAAAAAAATTATTGTATTTTGTGCTGTGAGGTCTCAGTAGACAATTACTCTACATTGATTCATTCTGTGTTTGGATATTGACCTTTATGAGAATTTTCCTCTATGTTACCATCTTGTTTCACTTACTCAGCAATTGCACAAAGCAACCAAATGTTAACAAAGAAGTGGCTTTGCCCATTTTGTCACCTGAATCAGCTGCAAAAAGTTAGAATTTTCATCAGTGTCAGCAAGCTCTGTTCCATTCTTGCTGTGATGGAAGGAGAGTGTTGAGCAAAGTGGAGGGAAGGTTTGGGAGTAAAGGGGAGATTTGTGGAAATTTGTGTAACATGTGAACCTTGACAAGTCTCAACACTACCTGGAAATAGTTGAGCTTTGCAAGATTTGTCTGAATATTGGCCAATTCTATGTCCTTTAGCATATGGTTTTCCCCAGCATCTATCACTATATTACAGGGAGTAACAATAAATAAATTAAAAAAATTAAATTAGAAAAGATATATGATATAAGCTATAGGAGATATTTTAGTACTTTCAGATATTGAAGATATTTCTACCAGTTCTCATGCTTGCCTTCAAATCCACTACATCCTGGGTCTCAAGGATAATAAAGCACACATTTTTCATTCTTGTGTAAATGTGTTTTCTGCTTCAAGTGATTTGTCAGGGGTCTTTTTTGGAAAACAAACTTTCTCCTTGGCAAAATGACTGCTTCATGCCTCACAGCTATTCTTGGGTATCAGGAAAGAATCTAACTAGAATTAATCTGATTGACATCTTGCTGACAGACACATCAAAAGGGCTGGAAAAGATGTCATAATCTTTGGTTATGTAAATATCTGAATCAAGATTGCTCTGAGGCAAACTGCAGAGCAGATGATAATATAGCTTTTCTATACTACATAAACAATCATTTTGACAGATGAATTTGAATGCTAATATTTCATGAATAACATTTTGGGAGGGAGGGTAGAAGATATTGTCTGCAGTATGGAAACTTATCACCAAAACACATCTTCATGTTGGTAAACTGTGAGCATTTTTCAGTGCTCTTTAACAATTTGTTAAGGAAAAGCCAATATTTTCTGTCATTGCTTGTTTTGTTCCTAGCTGCTTTTCTAGTCCTTCCCTGTTCAGAAATGGTACAAAAAGCAGAGAGGAGAGGAGCCTAAATCTGGAGTGTGACTTAGCAGTGTGGTGGCAGTGCTGATGGCTGGGTGATGCTTCTCTGAAATCTTTACTGCTCTGCTGCTGGTTGGGGCATTGTTGTGAGGGCAGTGTTCATCTGCTGAAGGATGTCTTGTGTTGATTCACATGAAGTCCTCAACACTACTAGTCCTTCTCTACAATGGTAGTTTTGTGATTGGTAAAAAATAATTGGTGGCTTTTCTTTTCATGCTGCAATAATCTGAGAAATGAACACTTGAGGGCTCCTCAGAAGAGATTAGCTTTGTTTTACTGGAAATAAGACCAGCAGTGATCTCTGGTTTTGTGGGTTTTGTGTGATTTTTCTTTTTTCGTTTTTTTTTGTTTTTTTTTTTTTTTTGTTTGTGTGTTTGGTTTTTTGGGTTTTATTTTTTTTTTCTGTTGTTTGGTTGGGTTTTTTTACAATTTTTTGTGTGTTTTGTTTTGTTTTTTGGGTTTTGGGTTTTTTTTATGTTGTTTGGTTGGGTTTTTTAAAAATTTTTTGTGTGTTTTGTTTTGTTTTTTGGGGGTTTTTTTGGTTGTTGTTGGATTTTTTTTTTCCTGTGGTACTTGTGACATGATTTCACTTGAACTGAGTTGCCTCTAATGCTGATTGGGAACCACTTTCTAATAACAGCCTGGAAAGTCTTCCAGATCCTTCCAGCTTCTCTGATTCTGCCATTGGGACTTAATGAATGATAAAGCATTTTAATAAGCAACTTGCAGCTGTGCATCTCCACTTAAGCTGTTAATGCTCATTCTTGATATCTAGGCTACTTACAAACCTTGTTTTTAGCCAGATGTTCTAGTGAGGTAAGTTCGTTCTATGCTAGAATCTCAGCAGGAAAGAAAGGACATTAGGATTCCCCTATGCTGTATTCAGAATCTACTGGAATGCATAATTTTTATCAAGAGTACCATTACTTTTTATTTTCACAGATTTCTTTATGTAGCACTTCAGGTCTTAGATATGCTGAGGGGCAAAAGAAGTTAAGCTAGCACTTTTGCATTTTATTTTTGTCATCTGTTTCTTTCAGTCATTGGTGCAGGTGACACCACTGGGACCCACTGAACAGACCAGGATAAATGATGGCTATTTACAAATAAGTGAAAGTGAGCACTTACCTGTTTGGGAGATAAGTCACCTTGAATGCCATCTGTTGTTCTCAAAGGCATGTCTGCTATTTATTCCTATAGCAACTGTATTTTGTGCCTCTGAGAGCTCTTTAAAATTATATCAATAAAGCTGCTTTGATTTGAATCTATAAAGCATCAGAGAGGTCATTGCCCTGATAATACTTTCTGCCTTTTAATGCTCGTGCAGTCATCCTTTGAAACAACAAATGAGGTTGGATACTTTGCAGGGAATATTTTCTGATAGGATTGACATTTCCTTTCTCCCTCCCAACAATGCTGAAATAAAAATTTTCGTTGATATATCAAAATAGGTCATGGGAGATTTGTTAAAAATACAACTTTTCCCCTCAGTGTACTTTTTATTACTGCCTTTCTACATACGTGTGTTTTGCTTGCAGGTCTAATGTTCCTGCCCTCCAGCAGCAGGAACATGCAGAGAGAATGTCAAATCTCTTGCTGCCAAATAATAATGGAGATTTTCTTTAGCTCAGGAGAGAGGTCTTTGAGGATCCGAGTGTTTTCTCTTGAAGTCAAAGCAGGGGCAGATTTCAGAAAGAGGGGCTGCATCTGACACCAAAGCTGTGTTATTTTTAGATGTCAGTGTACATCCCACCTCTGTAATGATGATTTCCCTGAGGGGTTCTGAACCCATGCCTCACTCCACTTTGGAACAAATGTGGTTTTACACAAGCCTGAGTTTTATGAAAACCTGCCTCTTTCTGCCACTTCCTTTCTGGGAGAAAAAGACAAGACCTCCTGCAAGCCCCCCGCCCTCCCTATCTTCTGCTTAGTAGGCCATGACAGTGTGTCAGTGGTGTGTCAGATCACTGGCAGAGTAATGAGCATGTGAAAAAGTTTTAAAATGTTGTGACTGTCAGACTTGGTGCTCAGATTTATTCTGCTGGCATCTAATCTGGAATCAGAACACTGTATTCCACCAATACTGCTTTAGTGTTGCTATAAGTTAATCAGAAGTTTCAGATACACTTTGAATTGGTGTTTTTACAAGACTGTTGTCTACTTGCTTGTGTGGGGGTTTATTTTGTTTTGGTGGTTTACATTATGTGATTTTTTTCTTGTTTTGATAGAAGTATGTATGGGCTGAACTGTTTTGCTTGCTAAAAAAAAAATATTCTTTGAATTATTTAGATCTATGCCTATGAGTCAGACCAACTGACAACTTGTGGATATTGTTCAGGCTGGACAACAAAGAACCAGATTTTTTATATTTAGAAAAGGAAGGTGATATGCAAGGAAGTATTTAAAACAGTGAAGTACTGGTCTCTGTGTGGTGCACAAAAACCAAGGCCACAGTGCTAAATGCAGAGGGCAGAAAGGGGTTCTGCCTGCCTGACTAAATCCTGGGTCATTAGGAATCTTCTCCCCACTACCAGAACTCTTAACCTGAGGTACTTCTTTGAGGTGCTAAAGTAACACCATTTGCTTTCTCTCAGCTTCTTGTGTGTCATCATTGTCTGGGGCTCCATGCAGGGATCTGAGGGGAAGGAGCAGCTGCAGGTGTGGGATTGTGACATGGAGCCATCCCTGCTGAACAGAAAGGGTTTCAAGTACTGGAGGTGGGAGAGGAAAGAGGAAAAGAATTCAGCTGCCATACAAAGAACTGAAACTTTCGGTTTCAAGCTGCAGTCATTTAAATCTGTATTCAAATATAACATGGCCACACTGATATTGGTAATGCTGTCACTTCCACCTATTTAACTGAGCTGGTGTTTTATGTTTGCATTTTGTTTTTCAAATGCTTTTTGTTTTTTTTTCTTTTGACCCACTAACTATTTGGTGAGAGATTTATTTTCCTGAAGGAATTGAAAATAATTTACTGGACCCACTGATTGTACAAGACTGTTATATTCCTGATTTCTGCAGGAGTAAGCTGACCAGGTGTCTGAAAATACTGTTTGGGTTATTCTCACCTATCTAAGCAATATGTGAAAATATAATGCTTTCTCCATCTTATTTTTGTAGTATATTTACTCGTAGTTACCACTGGAAAAGGCTAAAATTCCAATAGACTTTAGAATATATACTCAGTCAGTTTTTGTCAACTAAATTTATCAACATCTATATGTGCTATCAAATCACAGTTAAGTACTGGATATCCAGCTGAGTATGGGTTTTATTTTAATGAGCTATAGTGAATGTAAAATGAACAAGCAATTATTATACATTCAGGTATTTTCTACTTAAATGGAAGTTATTAAGCCTCTGGGAATAAACCTGGATATTTATATAGGCAATTATAAGATTGACAAGGTTTTGACATTTGCAAAGGCTTTATGAAATTTGTTTTGGTTTGTTTCTTTAATCTGCTTTCTATATCTTTTTCCTTCTCCCCCCTTGTAGCAATTGTGACTAATTACTTGTGAAAAATGATCAGTGAGCAAATTAATCTTCTTCAGACAGTCTCAAAAGTAAGATTTTTTTTCTTTTTTTTTAGCTTTATTGAAGCTGTTAGAGCAAAAGCTTGTGGGGAAAAAATGGGGTGAAAAAATTTATCTGTCCTTTTCCTTTGGGACATTTAACCATTAAAAGGGAAAGGGTCATCCTTGTCACTCCAGGGGCAGTGATGCCAGGGTACCATGGCCATTCTGAAATCCCTCTGCAGGGATGGGAGGTACAGCAGGGAGGGCTGGGAGCTGACTCCTGGGGTTTTCTAGGTGTTCATCCACTGCCAGAGCTCTTCCCAGAAACAACACTAACATTTGAGAGCAAGAGAAAACCATTTTCATGCTGCTGTGTCTGACACCGAGCAGTGGTGGGATGTTTTGGAACCTCTGTCTTCTTAATTCATGTTCAAGTGTTACAAGATGAAACATCTGCCTTTTACCCACTTCCAGTCTAAAATTAGTTACTGCTGTCTTGCATTGCACCAGTCAGCAACTGAAAAGAACTGAAATTTCCATTCTGAGCTGGTGCGCAATGCTTGAGTCCTCTGCTTTTGACTGTTGAACATCCTTTGAAAATATTTCAATAAATCCTTGAAATACTGGGGGGAAAACTACCCCAAGCTTTATGCTGAAGCTCTCAGTGCAGCCCATATGATGCATACATTTATGTGTTGATAACCACATAGTGGAGTCAATAGGTATAAAAATAACAATAGGAAGATCTTTGTTTCTCAGGCTTTGAAATATACATGGGTATTTCAGAAGAGAATGGCCACAACTGCAGCTTACTGCTTATTTTTGGGAAGGAGCTGTATAAAAAGAATAGATTCAGTCCTCTAAAGGAATGCCAGAAATTTTGACAACCCATGTTGCACCCAAGATGTGCAGGAGTTTGCTATTATGGAAAATGCAATAGATACTATGCTGTTTTTAGTTTTTATTCTGTCTCTAATTTTATAAAGAAGGATCACCTAACAAAAATCTATTTGTCTTGAAAATAAGATTGACCCAAGTCAGGCTTTTAGAAAAGCAGAAAAGATGACATTGCCTCACATTAATTGCCAGCCAGTATTGGTGTGATCTCTTGCTAAATAAGTTGTACATCTCATGATCTTACCTTCATTACTGGGAAGAAATCTCATTTTAGGTAACACACCTTAGTGCACAAGATGGAGGAAGAAAGAAGCTTTCAGTCTGTTCTAGAGCAGACTCTTGGCCCTGCATTACTGTAGAAGCCTTTTTTTCATACATAGCCTTTAACTTGTTATTTCCCTTATCTGTTGCAGTCAAGTAGAAAATTTATTAAAAAAAGGTTTCATAAAATCAGGCCTGCTCTGTTAGATCATGGCTGGCCGGTCACTTCTTTTAAGTGCAGCTCAGCACTTTGGAAGTTCCCAGGTGAAAACTATTCTGGTGTGAAGAGTTCATTAAGATAACAGTCTGCTCCTGGGTGAAAAACAACCAGCACCTGCATAAACATTAAATCTCTCCCGTGAGAATCAATGAAAAAAAAAAGTAAAAAATTTAAGAATAGAAGGACTTGATGGACAAGTAAAATATCTTTTACCAATCAATAGAGTAATTGGCAAGAAATCTGCTGACCAATTGGAGTCACACATGTGGGCTGTAAAACCATATAAAAATGAGTTAGGTGAATAAAGAAGGGCCTTTTCCTTCATGAAGAAGATGGAGTATCTCGTGTTTTATTCTGATAGTTAGCTGTCTTTTTGTTTTAAAATGGGGTAATCTCAAGGTTAGTTTTCAGTTTATTAGTAGTAAATCTCCTATGCTGAAATGTTGATTTGAGCTGTGTCCCTAAATGGAAGGTGTGACACTGGAGATCTAAGGAAAAAAGTTGCCTTCTCTTTTTTCATACATGGAAATCAACTTTAAAAACGGCTGAATAATCTGTTTTTGTAACCTCAGGTCTTACTGTCTGTAGGCAAAGGAATATTTTAGAGTCACATATTTCTGCTATCATTTATTCTCCCAGCACTGGAGCAGTTTTGCTTTTGTCTGAATGGTTTGATTTGATCTAATCTGTTCTGTCTTCTTATATTGAGATTAACAAGCCATATACCTTCAGGCATAGGCCAGATCTACAGCAGCAGAGCCCAAATGAACTTGAACACAGGGTCAATCAACTGCACAAAATACATCACACAGTTTTTCCAAGGCTCATGCTGGGTCTGTAATTGCCCCTTGTTCTGTCATTAGAGCTCCCCCACAAGTCATTATTTTGAGTCAGCAGAGCTGCAGGGAACAGTCAGCCTGATGGTTAGTGTAGTGCTGAAGAGATAATATAAATATCTCCCAAAACAGAAATACGAGGGGTAGGTATTAAGATTAAACATTATAAAATGGCAAGTTTGTTAGCCCCTTTTTGACTCTGAATTAAAACAGTCCCTAAATATACCCACACAGCTCCAGTAAGGCTGTGTTTTCACTTGGCCCCTTGAAATGGTGATTTTATTTCACTTAGTGTTTCCCAAAAAATACATAGAAACTGGGCAGCAATTGTGCCATGAGGTTATGAAAACCTTACTTAAGTGAAAGAACACTTAAGCCATGAAACTTCTGCTTTGGAAGTACTGCTCTGTCTTTTTGCATAAATCTTAAAATTACTCCTGTTGGGTAAGTTTGTTTGCATAAGTGGTTTTCCCACTCAACATCTGTAAGAGTCCTGTGATCAGGTGCTGGACAGATCACTGACATTCATTGTACATACAAAAGTTTTGATTTTTAAGTACAAATGCAAAGCAGTTATTGGTGACTGAGGGAGAGGACATGTGGAGCAAGTACTCCAAAGCATTTGTGTGATTGAAGATTCAAGAGAATGACACACAAGTTGTACATTTTGGTGGAGAAGCTAATTCCCTTGTACAGTCAGCAGAACTCCCTTCATGGAGGTGTTCATAGAACATCAATCATACAATTACAGAATCTTTTAGCTTTGAAAAGACTTCTGAAACCACAGAGTCCAGCTGTTAACCCAGCACTGCTGAGTCCACCATTAAAGCATGTCCCCAAGTCCCACATCTACGCAGCACCTCCAGGGATGGGGACTCCACCACTTCCCTGGGGAGCCTGTTCCAGCTCCTGACAGCCCTTGCAGTGAAGAAATGTTTCCTAACATCCAATCTATATTTCTCCTGGTGCAATTTGAGGCTGTTTCCTTATAATCTTCCTTCTCTTCTTGTGGAAGAGAATCAGGGAATGTGAAATTTTCAAAGTTAAAGCTGGGCTGTGAAAGCCCCAGTTTCATTTTCAAAAGAAACATGAAGACTCAATACAGAGACTATGAATTTGAGGAATGATGGCACTGTAGAAATTTAAAGTGAAGCTTTCTAGACAAGTGAAAGGCAGATATGTGGTTAACAGGTTCATAGAAAAGAGATTCACAAAGTCACAATAAACACCAATTATTCTCCAGAAGAATTTTGATAGACTCTATAGACTTTTTGGCAAATTGTTAGTCCTCAGAATCCATACTTGGATAAAAAAGATCAACCAGTGATTAGTTCTTACTGTTGTAATCATAAAAGTAGACATTATTTGAATTATACTAAAGCCAGACACAAGTTTTCTGACTGAAAATAATAACCTTGATTTGCTGGTGCTGCTGAACTTGATGGTCTCTTTGCAGTCTTACTCATAACAAATGGGTACATAGTTGTGACAAAGCCAGGTTTATGAAAAAAAGCAATCTTACTTTTCCACATAATAAATACCATTTTTCACTGTTCTAAAATAAATGATAAACCAACCGAATCCCAGCTGGAAAACTGAAATACAGAATGGCACTTAAGCTGTTCTTTTCCTAGTGATTTCTTTGAGCACAGGGTTTTGTCCATAAGACTTCATTAGTCTTGTATATTGGCAAGAAAAAATGCAGCTCGTGCAGCCAGTTAAAATCAGGATTAGATTTATTGAGATTATAATCTGTAAAGAAGATGGTCCTTTTTACACAGATCCTGATTCCAGGAGGATCTACAGGAGGTATGGAGGAAAACCAACACTCAGATTTTAAACAGAGCCCTAAAATGAAATAAGATGTGATTTGAATGGAAATTCATGATGACTTGCTCAGGCCCATTTTTGGAGCAGTATTTCTTCATGTAAGTGGAAGCTCCTGAGAAGGAGTTGGTTGTGTCCAAAGGATAGACACCCTTTAGAACAGAGGTCATGATGTGTCTGTCATCACAAGGTCACCTGCAGTGTGGTCAAACCCAAACCTTCAAAAATGTTGGCTCATGTCTGCCTAAAATATGACATTATTTTAAAGCATTGATATTAAAAAATATATATACAGTAATTGATCTTGATTTGTTTCCCAGCTTCTCTATTACAGCAGGTATGAGAAGCCCACTTATGAAATGAAATCAGAAAATCATGAATGTAGGAAGTGAAGCTATTAATAAAGCAGGCCAAATATTTTTTATATATATGAAGGAGTTGTGAGCATCACGACTGGTGGGATTTCCCCACAGTGATATTTTTATGGTACAAAACAATTTTTGTGTCTAATATGTAGATGTAAAAAGCTGACTATTCATGGCACACATTCAACAAATGTTATTGCATCTCCAGGCTTTAAAAACCAAACAATCAAACAAACAAAAAGGCAAATATTTGTACCCTAGTACATTTTTGTAACAAGCCTCAAGGTAAGCTAAGGCTCCTGGCAGTTTATTTTAGACTGGTAGCTGAACACTTAATTTTGTACAATTTATAGGATTCTGTAATTGTTACAAAATTGATCCATAAAAAACTCATGAGGGGAAATGGAAATTATCTGTAATGTATCAACTACTTTTGTAATCATAATGCATGAGAAAATCATGCTTGACTGGGATAGAAAAATGAAATAAAAAACTTTGGAACACAGTATTTCTACTGCTTGCTATGATTGGTCTTTATTCATAAATACATCAAATTCCTTTGAAGAGTTGGGAATCCAGCATTATGATTATATTTTTCATTACAATTTTTGAATTGTGATGAGAACTTAATTAAATGTCTCATGGAAAACCATAAAAATATAGATCTATTTTAGAGTTGAGTCCATTTTTAGTGATTTAAAATGCTGCAAATGCTCCACCTTTTTGCACCCACTGGGTTGCTGATCCTATTCTTGTGTATCAATTTATATTTCAGAAATAGAACATATTAACATTATAAATTGTCATGAATAACACAGGCGTCTAAAACATTTATTGAGTCTTGTTTCTGAACTCTGGTTTTAGACATCCTGTGCATGGGGGCTGTGAAGGTTTTCTCACTGAAACTTGACACATAGCGAGAGATTCTATTGAAAGCATCCTGTATAAAATAGAATGGCAGAGTTTAGGACCTATGCTCAACTAAGTTTCACTCTCTTCTTTTCATGTTATACATCACAGCAATAATTCTCCTGAACTCATACCATGTTGTAATCTTTATGGATTACTTCCTTGTCTTCTGGCAAGACTGGTCAATATGCACTTCATAAATTCAGAGGACACAGATGTACCCAGGTGTTCAGTCAAAATAAAGGGTTCACTGCCATAAAGGGGCAAATTTGTGCCTCATAGCACTGTAAGCTCCAAATTGGCAGCCTAACACTTGATGCCAAGACAGATTTTCTGCATTTGTGTAGTCTCATTTCAGAAATTATTAGAAGACTGGAAAACCTGTATTTAATTAATATACAGTTGGGCAGCTCAGGCTATGGATATTGAAGTGGAACTGGCTTTCCAACCCAAAAAAGCAGACATCTACATCTGATATTCTGACCCTTCTCCCCTTGAAGTTTGCAAAATTGTCACCTTCAGGAGAGACTATGGATGCAGTTTAAAGACTCATGGCATTATAGAAGTCATCAAAATAATAAAAATGAGGCAGAATTTTCTTCCTCCACATGAGTTTCACCTCTGCCATTAAAGACCACAGAAAAGACAAGAAAAAGATAAAAGAGGGACTGGATTGTAGGGATTTAAAAAAACAAAAGGGGGAGGATAAATGTAAGGCATAGCATAGCCTGTAGGAAAACTAATACAGTGGCATTTTGTGACTTTCTTATAATATTTTGAGATGCAATGAATTAATGGGTGACAGACTCTGCTACTGGAAGAAAAGGAAAAAGGTGCTCTTACAGACTTGAGTTTTCCATGATCAATTGAATCTAAAAGACAGTGTGTTTCTGGGAAGACCATAAAATGTGTTTTTATGTGCGCATTTTGGATACTTGTTTTGCCTGCCTGGCTCTGCAGACAAAAGCTGCATATTTTGATATGTAACTGAAGTCTTCTCTGTGTCACGTTATTTTTTTAAAAGAGAGATTGAATAGTGCACATGTCAAGAACGGAGAATCCTCTGCATTTTCTTTCAAGCCTTTGTGTACATGATGAGCTAGAATAACCTCCCTGAACTGAATTATCCTTCCATACTATGGTTCAGCGAATATCATTATATTTCAGCACAGCTTGAGTGATTTTTAATGCCAAAAACATCAGCAAGAAATACAAATGTTACAAAAATATTGAAACAATACCATAAAAAAACTCTGGCATCATAAATACTTTACTTTGCAAGGTCTGGAAGGTCAACATAGCTATAGTGTGGAAAATTAAAATGCTCTCTGTGTGAATGCCTTTGGAAATATAAAAAAAAGGCAGTGCTTTAGCCTAGAAATGCAATATGCCTATCTGAAGCTGGTTAAAAATAAAAAGCTATTTTTCTGATAATAGAATTTGATGAAATTAGTCTTTGATTTTTTTTGACTATGTTAGCTGCACATTTTTAAATATAATATAATTAAATCAACATTAGGGAAGGTAGAAAAGCAGTGACAGCTTTCATGTCAGTGTTGCACTGCACCAGGTAATGTACATCAGCCTAAGATTTTGACAGAATGAAATCAAATGTGTACAGGCAATAACTGATGCTTTTGACAAGCTTTGAATTTGGAAAGCTTTCCCTTTGCAGGCAGGTTTTCTGCCAGTGCACAGCCAATGTGTCACAATGCACAGGATCACAGGGAGGGGGAGAGCAAGAACAGAGGAGTTCTGCTGCTGATTGCTGGGGTGGAATTGAACAATTAATATTTTAGACCATCCTACCTGTGGAAACTTGTCCTTGTCCATTAGTCTTAAGTCAGCAGTTGTTCTCTCTCTTGGAGATCTTGCTTGGTTTCAGTGTTCCAGTACTTAGACATTCCCACCCAATCTGCAGGCCACTTTTAAAGAATCACTGTAAATTTGTGGAAGTGCAACTTAGCAGAGTTCACTGGCAATGTTCACTCTATTTCTCAGTGCATAGATGAATCATACATTGGAAAATAGGATTAAAATCAATTTAGAACGGTTTGCATGGATTGAGGCTGAAAGAGTAAGGGTGCAAAGGATATGGATACAAAAGGTAAGGATTCAAAGGGATTTAGCAGCACTCACTCATTGACTAATTGAATATTAAATAACTGATTTAATAGGATTTGCTACAATTATAACTGGCTTAATTGTTGATTCATGATAACAGTATTCATGCCATAATCAATTCACACACACACAGACATGTGTACATCTATTTCTGTGTGTGTAAAGGTACCTCTCAGAAATCCCCCTTGGATTCAGTGAAATACTCATGCCAAATCCCTTAGTGTTTCTCAGCAGGCATGGGTGGGACCTCGAGGGGTGTGTGTGTGTGTGTGTGTGTGTTATCAGCTATGACTGATTTTTTCAATAGACCTGCTAACAATGGGACCATTTCACTTGGGCTGTGGTGCAGGTAAACTAATTACCATAGTTAACAGTATTATTTTCCATCTCCTGACAACATAGCATGCTCTGTTTTCTAAGAACATCATCTTGATGTGTACATCTATTTCTGTGTGTGTAAAGGTACCTCTCAGAAATCCCCCTTGGATTCAGTGAAATACTCATGCCAAATCCCTTAGTGTTTCTCAGCAGGCATGGGTTGCACCTCGAGGGGTGTGTGTGTGTGTGTGTGTGTGTTATCAGCTATGACTGATTTTTTCAATAGACCTGCTAACAATGGGACCATTTCACTTGGGCTGTGGTGCAGGTAAACTAATTACCATAGTTAACAGTATTATTTTCCATCTCCTGACAACATAGCATGCTCTAAGAACATCATCTTACAGTGTCTCAAAAATTTCCCTTCTGGGCGTTTTCTGCTTAGACATCCAGAGGAAGAGCTATGAGAAGAATTCAGGAGCAAGCCTCTTAATACAATATATTGAGATGAATATATATGCTGTATCTGAGAAAAGCAGCTAAGTGAACTGCTCTACTTCAGAAATAACCATCTTTATTTGCAATATTATAAGAGAACAGATTGATTTTTAACTTTTTAAATGGATGTTTTTAAACCAAAGATGCCTTCGTTCAGCCTTTGACTTAGTTCATTGTCTGTAAACTCTGATGTCCCTGCAGCAGCATTCCACCAGTTTAGGCAGTAATACTCACAGTGATGTGGGTAACAAGGCATGGTTTGATCTGCCCTGGGGCTGGAGGAGATGAGAAGGTGCAGCCATAGTCTTGTTCTCCCTGCTGACCTCTATAAAAGCTGACAGCAGGATGTTGGAATGAGAGCAGTAGTGTTACTGGCACCAAGGAAAGTGCTGTGCTGGTGGTGTGGTAGAGACACAGACAGAAGATAAGAGCAGTAAGAAGCCTCAGTAGTGTGCTTGTACATCATTCTTCACCCTGGTTTAAACACCATCAGTATTTTTTTCCAGCCTTACATTACAGCAACAACAAGGAAAACTCATAGTTTTGGGTAAAATACTTTAAAATTAATAATATTTTCTGAATTTGGCTGAAGTCTGAGCCTTCTATAAGGCTGTCTGACCTTGCAGACAAGCAAATTATTTTAAAATAGCATGCAGGTGTAGAATCACTTACCAAAAAGTTTTTTTCCTCTTTTTTATTGCCTGGAAAATGCAAGTCAATTGCTTCATGAATAGAAACTGCATTAAAGGGAATTTGAAATGAAAGAGGTCTTTATAGCCTCAGAATGATCCTTTCTTTTTGCCTTAACCTCCTCATAGTAACACATTTTGCAAACACTGGAAACCTTCCTGGCCTTTTAAACTAAGAACTGTAGGCAAACAGCTGACACTGTAAAATGAAGCAGAGTTGAACTTCTTCTGTAGTTGCTTCTATTCTGGGTAATTATGCCATCAGTGGGGATAACATTTGCTGCCACTGAAAGTGGAAAAAAGCCAAAGGTGCTGTCTGAGTTCTAAGCTGCACATGCTGCAGAAGGCAGCACACTCCTCACAGGTACCCTCTGTCGTGTGGCAGGACAGACAGGCGCATTACACCAAGTCAGCTGGCTCATAAATTACTGCAATTTGTGAAGTTGTTCTGGCAGGAGAACTTAAGTACAGTTTTCCCTTCCTGCTCAGATAAAAATTAAATCTCTGATTTGCAAAATAGAGCTGTTGGTCTTTTCTAAGTATGCCGTGACAACTGTTCAGGTTGCAATAATTGCCTTTTAACAGAACTCACTTTCTCTCCTCTTGGGCTCATATCAGAGAATTTGTTGCTTACCAGCTGTATGGTGAAATTATTGCACCAGCTGGTATATGTTTCTTTGTATCATATAAAATTAATTACCAGTTTTTTAGATCTTGGAAGGACACAAGTAATTACTTTGCATTTCAACCTTGTGAAAACTGGTAGGTTTCATTAAGGAAATCCTGTATTTTTTCCAAATCCCATATGAAATCGATATGCATAATTATTTTAAAATGCCATGATGCTTATGCAAATAAGGGCTCTACATGGACAACAGAGATTTTATTTTTCTTGGCTTAAGATACAACAGGCACTCAGAGGGGTTGAAAGCCATTGACTTCTGGTCATTACTAATTTAATAAGCAGCCCTCACTGTTCCTGCAGATACAAAGGAATCTGACTTTACACGTGTAATATGCAGTGTGCAGAAAATACTTAGTGCTGTTCTCTTTGAAACCTAGAGGACAGTTATTAAAGTTTTATGGTTCAAATTAAAATTTAAGATTAAAATACAAGATCAAAAGAATCATTTTTTTCCCCTCAGTGCGATTAGGAACAAGCCTTTTGGAATAGAGGGGCTCAATTGGCCTAAATGCTATGTCCTCCTCCTTCTCCAGATACCTCAATTAGAAATAATCACAGCTCACTACAGGATTTTTTTTTTAAAGAAAGGAACAAGCTTTTATTACTTTTTAATGTATTGTGCTATTGTAGAGTCATGAAGTATAAGTGCTGCTTGGGAACCACAGTGAAAGTTCTTGAAGAAGCAGTTTGTTTCGTGAGCAGGAGGGAAATCCACAGCTGTGGAACTGTTAAAATGAGTTGGAGGATGCCAGAGGATTTGCTTCTTTGTCAAAGCAAAGGGGAGCAAGGGGAGGCTCATGCTGTAGCTTGGTCTGATTAATAACTACCAGAGTGCCCATTTTTCTGAGATTTCATGCCATTAATATGTCTTCCAGTGTCAAATCCACTTGCCATTTCTCTTGTAAGACACTTTAATAATAAACTGCAAAATCAATGGCACACAGAAGCAACCTTATAAGGAGAAAGTTCCCTGCTATATCTTAACTTGAAACACAAAGTCACAAATCTCCTTTCTGGTTTATGTATTACTTTGCTGAAACTTTACCATGGTGCTGTACCCTCGGTGTAGCTCAGCTTTTATAACCTGTTTTTGCTGTTCCTGAGCAGCTCTTTGTCACTGGGAGGCACACTGGAGCCATAGGCAGTTCTGTGCTACAGATCACAAAAGAGGTGGCAGTGTTGCTTCATTTCATCATGGAACTGGCACAGAATTGTCCTGATCCCTGGAAGTGCTGCTGCTGATTTCAGCAGGACTTGGTTAAACCCCCACAGGCACAGCTCTTGTGGGAGGCTGTTGGAACAGTATGGAATGACACTGAACACTGTGTTGGTTGCACTAACTTCAACAGCTGTGCCCTGTGCTGGGGAATAGACTCAAGCTAGAATGTGCTTAGGGGATCTCTCAGCCTTGAAGGAATAAAATAAATAAATAAAGTCTATATCTATCTGTATCTGCAAAATTTACTATGTTCCTGGACGAATACTACCTTTAGCAAAGCAAAACCTCACCAAATTCTGTCAGTCAATAAAAGTTGTTCACCTGTTTTTATGCAAAATGTGCAAGTACCTCTTGTTTTTCCCATGATTTTAGGCTGGACCAGGATTTGAATATTTTTTAAAACTGCAGAAATTATGGGATTGATATCATGTAAATAAAAACGGTTTTCACGAAACTGATCAACCAGGATTAAGTCTTTATCTTTCATTTATAAACCTTGAAATCCTAAGGCAATAGGAAATTAAGCTCCTTTTATTTCACTGAGGAGCTTAAGATGACTGAATGACCAGCATGAAATGCACAGTGGCATTAATTGAACAAATACAGAACTGGATTACTCCAAATCTGTAGAGAACTGCAGAATAAAGGGCATTATCAAGGATTCAGTGGCAAATTCCCCTTATTGACAAGCGTTTGTTATAACACTGAAAGAAAAGCACTGCATGAAAACCATAGGCTGCAAAATTCATTAAGAAAGATCCTTTTGCAATGAGGCCTAGGAGACTCTGTCTTATCACAGAAACCAAAACATGGCCATCTGTGGTTACAAGCTTTTCAGACTTGGGTATTATTGAAGACAAATAGATGGAGAGACTGGCTGTGCCAAAATGGAGATAGAGGAAATACAAAGAATAAATAGTAGAGAGAAAAAAAAAAAACATTGTGGACTCGCTGTGCCAAAATGGAGATAGAGGAAATACAAAGAATAAATAGTAGAGAGAAAAAAAAACATTGTGGACTTTATATAAAAGGAAAACAAGGACTGACTTGAGGAAAATCTGGGGAGAAAATATATTTACACATTATAACTCATGTAGGGTCTGGTTTTGTGTATATAACACTAGGCATTGCCATGACTTTCTATAGGAGGATGAAGATCCAACATACCTTTCACAATATCTAGAAAATCTGCCTGTTACCAAACAGAGGGAAAACCCATCAGCTGTGAAAGGATAGTTTTTCTCCTACCAGTGATCAAGAAGAGGACATGTATCACATGTTTCAAGTGTCATGCACAAAGTAACCCCCAGGGTCTGGTTTGCCATCCTCTCCCATCCAAGAAAACTTGAGGAGCAGAAAACTTTATTGTTTTTCTAAGTCAAACTAATTTAATCACAGATTTAATCACAGGCAGATAGAGGATAACAGAAACTGCAATCCATTCAGCCTCTAGTTCCTTAGAGTTGATGGGAACTATTTAGGATTCAGGCAAGCTCTGGTGTGCTTCACCTTTTGAATTAACATATTTGCTATTTTGTAATCCAAATGTCAGCAAGTATCATCATATTATTGCTACATGACCTACTTTACTAAGGGGATGTTTCTAATGTTAACCCAACACCGAGAGCTGCTTCTCTGAGTTTGATGGAACTGCAATTAGCTGGTTCAGTAGAGGAAAAATAGCATTTAGATTTTTTTTCAATTTTTTTATTTTTAACCATGATGTCTATCACCACTACACTTCACTCTAGCATTTATCTTTGGCCTGGCAAAAAGTGATGCCACCATTCAACTGGGTAGGCTTTGAGGAGAGTTTGACAGTCTGATCTGAAAAGCCCAGAAACATTCAGGAAAGCTGGGGTAGGGACTGTCAGTTCCCAGGCACCCACTAGCTCTTTCTGAAGCTGTAGTGGAAGAGGTTTTGTTTATTATTGTGTAGCACTTAATGTACCAAGTGAAGGTTGAACCGCCCCGTCAGTACAGCCTTGGATATAGAACAGTAGTATGTCTATTTTTCTTGTCAAGAAAAGTTTCCAATAAAGTGATGTTTGGTCCATGAAAGACATTTTACAGAATACTTAAATAACTGTTATATACCATGTTAGGCAATACGGGTTTTGTTTATTCAATAAGTATTTGAATTTAAATTTAAGTACTATTCCTCTCATTTCTGCAGCAGGAGGCAGCAGCCAGGAGCACCTTGACAGCTGCAATTCAGTGAGTTTAAAGGATGGACTAGAAAATACAGTATGGTAGATGATCTCTGTGGCAAGATGATGTGGGACCTGGAATATGGAGATGGCTTAAGGCAATATTTGTACTTTCTGTGTTTGTATAATAGAAGATGAAAAAAAGGAAAATAAAAGTGACTGGGTCATAACAGAGAGCATCTTCCTCCTCAATCAGGGGCTTTTGCTGCTCAAGTTGAGCTGTTACAGGTGAAAAATGCACATAAAACCTTTTTGGGGCGTACCAGTTGCAAGCACTATACAAAATCAATATGCAGATGGAGTCCCATAACAACAACCACAATGTAATCGAACAGTTTGATAACTGAATTGTCATTAACACAGTCAGACTTCACATTGCTCTTGAAATCACTGACTTTACTTTAGTGGAAAATTAACCTGCTCAATATGGTATGCAGTAGCTCATTCTTTTGATTTACACCTAGCTATTCCCACAACAATAAAACATTAATACTCTGAATCTTTCATTTGGAAAATATCCAGTATAAAAAACAATACATTAAGATATCTGCTTACTTTTTTATTCTCTATCTGTTTAGAGTTTTCATTTCATGTAAGCCTGTTTTTAATTTTGTTTTTGAAATTAGCTCTCTAGCTATCCATTTCTCTTATAGTCGTCCTATGACAACAAATTTTTGTATTGCTGTCAAAGAATGTCTATTGAAGTAGCAATTAGTTAATATTTTTAAACCCCAACCTAGTGGAAAAAAATTTACTGAGAAGGAGAAACCCTAAAATGTGCTTTGTTTTTGGTAGATTTGTGTTGGTTTTCTTGTTTGTGAGGGGTTTTTTTTTTGGGTTGTGTTTGGGGTTTTTTTTTGTAAATTTGTACAATGTACTCTCACTTTTTACAATACAAAATACAAAATTGAAAGGTACCAACATAATTTAAAAAAAAAATCCCAGCTTTTACTGATGTTTACTAGAATTTTGGTAACAGTTGAATGACAATTCAATATCTGATGTTGATATGGTCTGCAGCAAGAATTGAAAGTTCTCATTTTCTTTTTACACTTCAAGCAGACTTCTCCTTTCACAACACAAAGTATATCCTTGCAGAGATTTGTAGATAGAAAAATAAACATAAGATCAATAATGATGAAGTGGGCTGGGCTCAGCTGAAGGCCATGAAATGACAGAGGAGGGAAAAGGTGAATGAAAGGAATAAATTAGGAGATGGCAAAGGGAGTTTTAGGACATGTTAACGATGGCAGCAGCAATCTTAGCACAGCTCCACATGGCACATTCCCAGTTTCCTGCACCACCTCTGAACAGCTCCTCAGGAGTGCCACAGCCTGCTCTGAGCTCAGCTGCTGCCCTGCAGGAAACCTCTTTAGGATGGCACACTGCTGTAGCTGTGTTGCTCCTGCTGTCCCTGACTGGCTCCTGGGATCTGGCTGAGGTGTCCATTAGTCAAAAAACCCTCTCTCCTGGTCTTTGGCATCAGTTCTGCTAGAAAATTACTCCAGTGATTTAAAAAAAAAATCTGAAAACTTCATTTATTCTCAGAAATTCTTCAAATGTATAGTGAGGTTTTTAAATAAAGAGGTTTTTCAACTATTATTGCTATTGATTTACATAGAAAATATAGTCTTCTGAAATGAAAAAAAAAGGTTGAGTTGGTTCTTAAGACTGCTGAAGTACACAGAATACTTAAATTCTAGAATCAGTGGTGTCTGCATCAACATTTTAATTGGTCCTGCTGCTTGCTGTTTGGAGAAGGATGGTCCACTGCCCTGAGAGGTCAGTGCAGAGCTCTCTGTTCAGCTCAGGGGGTGTTGGGTTGGATCCCTTGCTCGGCTGGGTCGGGGGGCAGGAGCAGCAGAGGAGCTGCTGGGCACGGGGGAAGTGGTGCCAGGCAGAGATGCAGAGCTCACCACGGGCACAGCCCTGCCTGGGAGGGAATCTCTGTGGAGAGAGCTGAAAAGAAAATTGGGTTTTACATTTTCGGCCAAAGAAGCTACTTTGAATACATTTGATTAAACAGAATATTTCATTTTACTGTTTTAATAATAAATCATACACACTGAATAAATGCAATATTTGTAATACCATTAAAATGTAATTTCTTTTGTACTGTGAGTGAATTACATGATAGGTGTAACATACTTTTTCTTTGTTCTTGGTAGAGTTTTAGCATGTAATTATTTTCCAATTATTTGACTGTTTCTTGAGCATTTTAATCCTTTTTGGAAATGGCACTGAGGAGTTTCATTTCAATGGGAGCAAGAGCTTTAAATGCCACAAAGGGTGTGGGCTTATTTCTGCAATTCTTAGTTTTCATTGGTAAATATGCAAAATATGTGGCCCCTAAACACACCAACTGACTGTTTTCAGTAGTTTTAAATTCAGGATGGTACAGTGCAGCCTGATGTTAATTTTCTTTTCTTCAAGATAGGGATGCTGTTTTGTGTGTGCTGAGACCATAAGCTCATGGTCCTGCTCTGGGAAGTGCTCTGGTTTTTAGGAATGGTGAAGATGTTGTGTATTTCAAAAAGCATTACATTTTTCTTCCTGGAAAGGTGGTCACAAATTTTGGGATGTTTCTTTCCTGTTCTGCATCTTGGAATCACTTCAGTCAATACAGAGTAAAACAGTGAGGAATATTCAAAAAGGTAATTTTATTTCCATCATTACTGTGGGGATGCAGTTTGAAAGTGTTTGGTTGGAGGTTCTAATTTTGTTAGTTTTTTTGAGAATTCCTCTAAACTTCTGAAATGGAACTTATTATTATGAGTAAGCCTTTTCTCTTGACTGGCACAAATCACAGTGATATTAAAACATTTTGGTTACCAGCTCTTTGTTGATCTGTTGTGTGGAACAAGAAGAGTCCACAAGTAAAAATTGGAAGCATAAAATGAAAATTACTTTGGGAAACAGAATGTTCTGACACAGGACATTTTATAGTGATCTGCTTTCTGCTCTTCTGCTTTCTGAACAGCCCAGTATCCACAGCCTTGTTACCTGACAGTGATCAACATCTTTGCTTTCCTGGGTGAATTTCGTACCACAGAGCAGTCTGAATCTCTCTTTTGCCTAAAATGAATGTGACCTGATGGCATTTTCAGCACCTGCCACCCCAGTGGTGTTGCCTTTAGTCACTAATGCTGCATCAGTCCCACCAGGCACGGGTGCAGCAGTGGCTGGTGGAGGGTTGGTGGTGTGGCCAGGGGACATAAAGGGCGTGGAAGTGACAGGTGACAACTACAGCCTTTCATGTTCTCCCTCAACTCTGCATCCACCAAAATCCGAGGAACTTGAAGTTTTTATCAGTGAAGTGCTACCTGATATGAAGCTTGGCATTAGACCTTTGTCAGGTTGTAAATGACAACACATGACAGTAAAATACTCTTTTCCTGTTATAGGTAGTGTGATAGATTGAAATGAGTTGATGTTATTTCCTTACTGCTCAGAATTTTGTAGTGGTGAGGTTGCTGATAAAGTCGAATAGTTAATATATTGCTTTTGAAGATTTATTTATTTAATTCTCTAATGGGATGGCTGAAGAAGAGGCTGCCTCCCACAGAATATCTTATACATCTATTTTAATTTGATTCCTAATATACTTTGTGTTTGTAAAGCTTGTCCTCATTTTTATGTTTTGGTGTTTGTAATCTGTTTGAGAAATTATAGAAAAATAACAACCGTGTATTTTTTGTGGTTTTCAGTTTGTTTATCAATGTAACCATGAAATTAGCAGATTGCATTTATTAAAGTAAAATAGGCCTTTGCAAATTCGTCTTATAAGTGAACAGAATTCTATGCAGCTTTCATTTGTAATGTTATGAAAATTATACATTTATAAGCTATAGAAGTCATAATCACAACAAAAATGGTAAGTTACAGAGCAAGGACAGCCCAGACAAAAGAACTATATGGAAACAGTAATTGTATTCTTAAAGATATCAAAGCAACTTTTGGAAAGAATGAAGCTTCTTCATCTCTAGATAAATTTCAAAATAAAATTGTGATGGTTTTCAACTTTTTCAGTATCTATTCTTTTATTTATATCTATAATTGTAAAATCTTTATTTTTGTTATATTGTCATAGTCATTTGTGTTTTCATTTTAATACTAGAGAAAGATCTTTCTAGTAGCAAGTTAGTGTTTCCTAGTAAGTACTTTAAAAGAAATTAAATATTAATTTATAAAATTTTCTATAGGTGTTCAAGTACAGCTATTGAACAACATAAGGAAATAGTAACTATTTATTTATCGTTCCTTTGGAAATACTTCAGAGAACATTTTTTCATTGTTCAAAGGCAGTCATTACTAAAATAAATAAGGATCCTTTATTCTGTCAAATGAAAAATGGAAACATTTTATGGGATTGGCACTGTCACTACAGCAACACTGCTTAAATAATTAGTTATCCTTACTCAGCTATGGGATCATTGACTTGGTGGATATCAGGCTGACAAGTCAGCCTGTTAAATTTCATTTTGCTACTTCCTATTAAAAATTATTTTGATCGTTCTCTCACAACTGATATATGCATATTAAGTTCCCGATATCTGTTACACAGTTGGAATTTTTTTTGTTATTTCTGTTTTCTTTTACTGTAATTCACATATTAAAGTGTACCTCACAACTTACAATGTATTTTTAAATAACAGTATTCTGAGTTTTTATTTCATTTTCCGGAGATCTTGTTGCTCTATACAGACAATAAAAAACCAGACACTCTTGAAAATCTGTTATATTTTTGTTTCACAGAAGAAGATACCAAGGGCACATTGTTTAAGACCTGGACAGCCAGTGCACCAAGTGGGTTTTTGGAGCCTGTGGCACCTGATGTGTGCTCAGACTCCAAAGGAGTCAGAAGGAAAGGCTTCTCAGCAGAGACTGGTGTCTCACCCAGCAGGCAGAGGTACAATGCCCTGGGAGTGGAGGAACAAATCAAATTTAATGCATCCAGAGACCTTAAACCATTTTTGGTTTTTATGAGGCTGGCACTTGCATATGGAGGGATCAGCTGTGGTGGTCTTGGGCTATGATTGCAGACATATTCTTGCCTTACTCTTTTGTATGTATCAGGTGATGCACATAGGCTTCACTTCCATACAAGTGAATTTTCATTAGGTTTTTGACTTGAGGTTTTGAGTTCTGGATGGAATATTGCTCCAAAAGACAGTCTCCTGAACTTTCAAAGTCGGTAAGAACCCTATTGTTTCTCAGGCTCACTCCCTTCACAGCTCAGCACAGCAATTCCATCCATGCATCCTGTAGAAATTATTTCCTTTAAAATAAATGTTGAAAAAATGTCAATTTATTTTCATGTTTGAAGTGCAGGGAATAAGTCATACCTTTGCAAAAGAGATATCTTGTGAATTTCTAACTCTCATTTTAGCAGCTCCTTGCAGCAACCTGAGATTGTTGGTTGGTCCTGACAGGAGATTTTGGGAAAGAACATCCATAGGAAAGAAACAAAAGGGTTAACAGAGTATCATTGTGCTGACAATGAGATCAAACCATACTGCTGACTGTAAGGCCTGAAAGAGGATGACACTAAAGAAGATGCAGAACCAAATGACTTCCCATTCAATGTTATTTTTAACAAAAAATGAGTTAATATTAAAAAAAAAATAGAAAAGTAATTTTTCCTTGCTGTTCCCCTATTGTGTCTTCACAAATGTGGGTGATGAGCTGTGAGCTACAGGTGCACGAAGACAAATTTCCCAAAAAGCTGCTATTTTTTTGGTACATTCAGTTTACTTCTGCTGCATTTGTCCCTGTGATCCTCTGCTAGGAGTTCAGTCCTAGGAAGAAATCTGGCTGCTTGGACTGACAATTTTTATGGATGTTCATGGTATTCAGCTGCCAATCAGATGCATGCAGATGCAAATTGGATGGTTAGATACACAAGTACTTTGATTTGTCTGTAAACTCCTCTTGAGCCTGTGAAGTCTCAGTAATGATTTTTGAAGGTGGAATTTTCACTTTTTAAAAGGACCCTGAACCTTCAAAACACCTTCACTTAATGGTTGGTTGGGTCAGTTTGTTTATGCTTACTTTCTTGGTGATGAAAATCTTAGAAGCCTGAAGCTCAGCCTGAAAACATATTGCTGAGGCTAAAAATACTTGCAAAATAATGTAACAGATAAAGCTCTGAAGAAACAGATTTTATTTGATAGTTTTGATTTTTTTTTCAATGACCTCACAAAAACATTAAATAGGAATAGCCTGGGGAAGAGGCACTAAATCAATAGGTACCAGTAAATTTGTGAAATCAATTTTTTGCTTTTCACATACACGAGGATTGATGCAGTCAATGCTGTGTAACTCCCATTAATTGCCCAGGGCGACAGAAGATTTATCAATTGCTTATTGACTTCTTTGAAGCCATGGGGGGAAAATGGAAATAGCTGCAAAGTTAACTGAGTAATAGAGGAGACATCCTTCCCCAGCTGGTGTAAATAGAGGCACAGCAGATTGTCTCCACAGTGCATTTGATATCAACATTTCTGCAGGCAGCAGCAGAAACAGCGTTATTGTGGGGCAGCACTGCAGAGCTGGGTGTGGAACGATGCCTGTCCCACCTGGGACAGCCTGCAAAGGGTGGCACAGGGGTACAGGGGGTGGCACGGGGTACAAACAGGTGTCACAGAGGGTACAAAGGGTGTCACAGGGGGTACAGGGGGTGTCAGAGGGTAAGAAGTGTGTCACAGGGGATACAAAGGCACCACAGTGGGTACAAAGGGTGTCACAGAGGGTACATGGAGTGTCACAAAGGGTACAAAGGGTACAAAGGGTGTCACAGGGGGTACAGGGGGTGTCACAGAGGGTACAGGGGGTGTCACAGGGTGCAGAGGGGGTGTCCCAGAGGGTACAGGGGGTGTCACAGAGGGTACAGGGGGTGTCAGAGGGTGCAGAGGGTGTCACAGGGTACAGAGGGTGTCACAGAGGGTACAGGGGGTGTCACAGAGGGTACAGAGGGTGTGATGGGGGTACAAAGGGTGTCACAGAGGGTATAAGGAGTGTCACAGCGATACACAGTGTCACAAAGGGTACAAAGGGTGTCACAGAGGGTACAGGGTGTGTCACAGAGGGTGCAGAGGGTGTCACAGAGGGTACAGGGGCTGTCAAAAAGGGTACAAAGTATGTCACAGAAGGTACAGGGTGTGTCACAGGGTGCAGAGGGTGTCACAGAGGGTACAAAGGGTGTCACAGAGGGTACAGGGTGTGTCACAGAGGGTGCAGAGGGTGTCACAGAGGGTACAGGGGCTGTCAAAAAGGGTACAAAGTATGTCACAGAGGGTACAAAGGGTGTCACAGAGGATACACAGTGTGTCACAGGGGTACAGGGGGTGTCACAGGGGTACAGAAGGTGTCACAAAGGGTACAGTGTGTCACAGAGGGTGCTGAGGCCCTGGCACAGGTGCCCAGAGCAGCTGTGGCTGCCCCTGGATCCCTGCAAGAGCTCAAGGCCAGGTTGGGTGGGTCTTGGAGCAGCCTGGGACAGTGGAAGGTGTCCCTGCCCATGGCAGGGGTGGAACTGGAGGAGCTTTAACCTCTCTTCCAACACAAACCATTTTTTGATTTTATGATGTGTTACTCTGTAGTAGTCACTCAGTTTTTACCACAGTTGATTCACAGGAATTCCTGTTATATTTAGTAGGATGACTTGTGAAGAAGTTACTCTTCCCCACAGCTAAAGGCATCTTGTCCTCACTTTGAGCATTTTTAAAGTGGCCACAGTCTTCAATTTCTCTGCTACAAATAGCATATTTCACATTTAACAGCTAAAAAATCAGCTACTGCTTTTAATGTGCCCTCTTCAGTCTTCTTGCTTCCCCTGGGTATGAAGTATGGGAGAGCTCATTAAATTTCTGAGTCAGAAAAGAGAAAACAGTAAATAAAAATAAATATATAAATTAAAAATACACCATCTGTGGTATAAACAGGGCATTCTGAAATGTTAGTTAAAATTTCCATAAATGTGACACATGATAAAAAGAGCAGTAGCACAAAGCAAAAGAAGAAAAATACTTTTAAGGCTAATAAACTTAGCACTGTAAAGTGACACCTGACACTTCAAAGTAAAAGAATGGAGAGTTATTTATGTGTTTTATCTCTTTAACAGAAAACAAATTAATAGTTTTTTTTTTTTCAATAATAAATTATTTGAAAATCTAGCATACCTATATAATCTACAGTGGAGCCAAGGGTGGGAAGAAGTTTTGGCATAAGCTAGGCTTTATTTTTTTTCCTAAACGCTGTTAAAAAAAACCTTCTTTGTCCTTCAGTGTCAAGCTTATGTTCTTCCTTTTATCTTTAACTTCTTCTTACTTCTCTTTGAGGAAATAAATCCATTTAATACCCTTAGCATGAATGCAGACGAACATCCTGGAAAAGAAGTCCATCCTGGTCTTTCTTTCCATCTTTCTTTCCTGTTTTCTAGCACAGTAGCTAAATTTCAACAAATTGAAAATAATGTTCTGTAACAAGATTTTAATGGCAATAAATTGCAGCTTCTGTATAAAGATAAGATCACAAATGTACAATATGATTGGACAATATATTCAAGGAAGTTAAATAGATTATTTGTAGGTGATGTTTATGGAAAGAGAATAGAGTGGTTTGCAGCAGTTGAAGGCATTAGTTTAGCAGTCATAGCACAAAGTCAACTTTAAATTTTACAATCCAAATACCTGGTAAAGTTGCAACTGCTATTTAAAAGGGAAAAGATAGTGATTCAGGATTAAAAATCAGTAAGTAACATGATGCATTATCAGCAGACTCACGAGTGTTTTGCCTCTAAACCTTATAAGCAGAAACTGCTTAAAGCCCTGGATGCTGAAAAGGACAAGGGAAATTATGGGGGAGGAGGAGAAGAAGCAGATTTGGCAAGCTACATCTTGATGAGCTATTAGGCTTAAGAGTGAGGAAGCAAGAGAGTTGCAGCTGAAAGCTCTGTCAACCTGCTGAATACTTCAAAAGAAGCAGATTAAAAAAAAAAAGAAAAGGAAAAAGAAAAATCAGTTATATTTGGAGTTCCACAGCTGTGTAAATAGAAAGCCCTTACTGGCTGGGGAATGCAGTCTGGATGAGTTCCTCCGAGGGACATCAGGAAGTTCTTAGTGGAATTGGTGGGTTCTGATGTGATTTGTGACTGCCCACACTGGGCTCGGTGTGGCTTTGGCTCCCTGAGCAAGGCAGGGTACAGGGAATGCCACAGGGTAGAGGGAGTGCCACAGGGTACAGGGAGTGTCACAGGGTACAGGGAGTATCACAGCCCTGCCTCTGTCCCCTGTTCCCCTGGGTACCTGGGGTGATTCCCAGCTCCAGGATGCTGCCAGAGGGAAGGTGTTGGAGCCCCTGTGCATGGCCAGCTGTTCCTGTTCTACCCTTTCCCTCTTGCCAGCAGCCTCCCCTCTGCCCCTTCCCTGCAGGGCTGCTCTGAGCTCTGAGCTAAGAGAGGGAAAGGGGAAGCTCAGGCAGCTCAGACACTGCCCTGTGGCCTGTCAGCACACCTGAGGGGATGGAGTAGGAGGAAAAGGGAACAGGTATCACAACTGTGAGCTGCTTTTTTGGTGTGTGGGTGCTGTGAATGTACACATGTGTGGAAGTGTTAGGAAGACACACTTTCACATGTTTGGTGTTTGGAGAATGAGATGTCCCCCAGCAGAGATCTGGTGTGGGTCACTGAGGGTCTGATGGGAGCTGTTACTTTGAGACAAGACTAAAAGGTGTTTTTTGAGATGTATCTGTGTATTGCTGCATATAATGAAACCCTGAGTTGTGCCTTGAGCCCCTGACATGAGCAAAGAAAAGCGGCAGAGAGCACAGGAGGCACAGTGCCCCCATGGCAGCTGGCCCTCAGAGCTGTGCTCCTGAGCCTGCCTGCTGAGCAGTCAGTTGTGCAGGAACTGTCCTTGTACTCCCTGTCACAGTGACTTTTATGGACTATTCTGAGTTTGAGGAGTCCCTGCTATGGGATGCTAAGAGGCAGCTTTTGTTTTGAGGCATAAATACGTGCTTGGCAAAAGTGATGTACAAAGTTTTGACGGTGTACTGATAGTACATGAAAAATAAGGGACTTGCTGTCCTAGAACTGAGGCATTACATTTTAATAGTGAGACTGATTTGCCCAGCTGAAAATGTACTGAGAAATGAGACAGAATATGTATTCCTTAATGTGCCAAAATCAAAATGGGATATTTCAAAAGATAGAAGGTAGCTGGAGTAGATATTAAAGGCTCACATCAGGAAGAAGTTGGTAAAAGACTGTGGCTGTCAATATGCAGGAGGTCAGACTGGATGATAATAATGGTCCATTTCAGTTCCTATAAATTGGTGAATCTAATAATTTCAGTAGAAATGCTGCTTCTGAATGTCATTTGCCCTGTAACCTCATCCATCTGGAGGTGTTAAGCAGCTGAAAGTAGATGCAAGATCTACTGACTCTGTCTACTTTCTTCACTAGGATAGTAAAAAGTGGTTGTGTGGAATTAGGATTGAAAGCTTTATTCAGAAACTTGTCTGCAAGTTTTTGGGGAGTGGAGGAGGGAGCCCATCTAGCCTAGATTCACGCTTATCATATTTTATGTTCCCAGGTCCCACATTGAAAATAATATATTCTCTGCTGGATGTAAAAGAAAAGTCACTTATATCTTTTTTTCATTGTTTTTATTCAGAGACAATGTTTTTGACCCAAAGATGAAGCAGATTTTCGTCTTTCGTGGCCATTTTTCACCTTGAATCTTTTCCTGTGTTCTTTAAAATATTCATACTTGCATTGAGAAGCCAAATTTTTGAAGGTGATCCTAGGTGAATAGGATTAAACAATGCAGGTCAAACTACTTACTTAATCACTGTATATTCTTCATGCAATTGGCAAGAAATTATATTTCATACAGCATTCTTTATAGTCTCAAATTTTAGTATTCTGAGAGGAGAAAAATGAAAGGCAAATATCACGACCTTTTGTATCTCAATGACCTGGAACTGGAGATGGGTTGCAATTTAAATACAGAATTCAATCCTAACTTTAAAGTATCAGTAGGCACTTGTAAAATATGTCCAGGACATTCAGAATGGAAAAGATATAATATAATATCCTTCCAAGGAGAAGAGCTCTGAAAATTGCCATTTTCCCTTCACACATTAAGGCACTTACTGATTAAAATTCATGAATTTGATTAAGGAAAAAGTAATAATTTTTCCCCCAAGCAAAGTTGTTTTTCCTTTTAATTGTTCTGTTTGTTTCTAGTGCAGGAGGGATAACTCATGTTTTGGTTTTAAGCCAGAAAAAAATGCTGATTTTTTTTTTACTGTTTTGATATGCAGAAATGTTTCATTTTTTAGAATTATCATTAGTGACACAACTATGCAATCAGTGTTCTTTAATAGAATTCTGACAGCCAAACATCAGAACTTAATCTAATAATGAGTGTCACTAGTCAAAAAAAAATGAGACTTAGCTGAGGTGTTCTCCTTCTCTGTCTGAGCACGTGCTCAGCCCCACGGGAGTCAAGAAAGGAGAATTGTACCTATAGCACAAAGAGTTAAATCTAGGAAATGACAGACCTGCAAGAATGACCTGCTTCCCCCTGAAATTAAACTAATGAAGAATTTCCTTGGCCAGGCTGCATGGGCTGAGGTGTCAGGAGGACAGTGGAACATTGGGGCCAGTGCAGGAGCCCCATACAGTGCCTGTGCTGGCCAAGCGCTGGCCTTGAAATTGTGTGTCAAGGATCCCTGCAGCCCAGCAGGGGAACATGACAGCTCCTCACCACATTACCTTTCCAAATGAAGGATAAGCTTCTCAAGTCTGACCATTGACTTGGATTGCCTCATGTTCAGAAGTACCTACCATGAGTATCCTTCCAAGATCCTTAGAAAGTGCTGAGCACTTGCATTTTAAAAATCCTGATTCATTGGAAGTTCTCAGCATAGGGGTTCCAGTTTCTTGTTCATGCCAAAGTCCTGACTGAAGATTTTTTTATGGAATAGACAAAGTATGGTCCAGCTGCCCAGCAGAAATGTAGCTGTGATGGCACAGACCTGCATTGAATGATCTGAAGTGATGCAGATGATTCAGATAGGCTCAAAAGAAATACAGGCTCAAGGGAAATATAAGTGGGATATTAGGAAAACGATTTTTATGCAAAGGGTGATAAAGTACTGAAATGGCTGCCCGGGGAGGTGGTGGAGTCACCATCCCTGGATGTGTTTAAAAAAGCCTGGATGTGGCGCTGGGTGCTGTGGTTTAGTTGAGGTGTGAGGGCATGGGTTGGACTCAGTGATCTTGAAGGTCTCTTCCAACCTTGTGATTCTGTGATGCTGTGAAAACTGTTCCAGATCCTCACTCAAAAATGGAGCAGAATTGTGACTGGCAGTCTTTGAAATGGAGTTGCAGTTACTTCTCCTTCCCCTCTGGAGCCAGAGAGGCTCTCTGTCACTGGGCTGGAGCAGCTGTGCTCACACAGCTCTGCCCAGCAGCAAATCAGGAAACCTTTCATGATTTTTCTGACTGGAGTGGAGCAAAGGCAAACATCTGGACTCAGCAGGAACACGATGAACAAAGGGAAACCTGCCAGCAGTGTTTGCTAAGATACGTGTGCCTTAAGGAAGAAATCCTTGTGTGGAAGGTGTTATAAGCAGCTCTTGCTGTTTGTTTCTCTGACATTCCATTGTCTTCATAAGATCAGCAAGGGCACTGCACCAACAAAGACATAAGTCAAGTCTGTTTATGCAAGAGCTTTCAGTGAGCTTGTTTTTTTCTGGTATGAGATACCTGTGTATCCAGTGTCAGGGAAGTAATTATTCTCCAAGTGAACACAGGTATTTTTGGTAAAATTTTTAGACCTCATCAATGTCTAGCCAGGATATTAGTATTTTTTTTAATGCAGACAGAAAATACCAGGAAAAAAATAGCATCTTTAACAAGGTTTTGTAATTAGTGCTGACCATCATAAAAATCCCAGGAATAGCTATTAAGTTACAAGTGCAGGAGACGAGGAAAAAGCTGGTTGGTCCACTTCAACTTTTTGTTGACAAAATTTTTCTCCTCTAAGTCATTTTGTCTTTAATGTTCTCTAACAATTATTTTCTCAGTTTTCATTTCCTTGCAATATTTGATATTATTTGTAACGCTCCAGCTGCCAGGTTGGTAGTATTTTGCCAGAGCCAGCTTTTCATTTTTTAAAATGCTATATTTGGTTTTGCTTCTCATTGTTCCAGAGAAGTTGAAAACATGAACCGCAATACCAACAAAGAAAACTAAAGAAAAAGAAGGAAAATAAAAGAATGAATACCAAAGCTATTATTTTGGAAACAAGGTCTTTAGGCCTATAACAATTTGCTTATAATTTGGAGGGAAGGTGAGATTTTTTTATCCCTCCTAGTTATTGTGTTTCTTTACAGGGAAGAACTATAATACACTATATATGGAGCATGAACTGTAGTTGACTTATTAAGAACAGCAGAAAGCAGAGTGAAAAGCAGTAGTGAATTGTAGAAGAAAACATTTGCCTCTGTCTCAGTTTACCTTTCTAACAGCACCCAGGCACTGAGAAGTGTAAGGCCAAGAAAAATGATTGCATAAAGAAGAATGCTTAAAAGTTTTGTGTTTTTTCGAAGGTTGGGACTTTTCCCCCCTGTTTTCCACAGACCAGCATTTTTCTTCCTGTAAATAGAACAGCTCATATGAAGAAAAATGCTAAGTCTGTAACTCTTTGGCCAAAATTGCTATTGAATGTTATTCAAAGGTTAGGTTTTTTGTCTTTTCCTATTTTTTTTTATCAAGCTTATTTCACAAAATAAGATTCAGTCCTAGGAAAGTGTTTTGAGATTTTGTAATTAAAAACAATTGTTCTAGAAGTATTAGTTCTTTAAAGAGAGTTTTATCTGTTATAGAAATAAAGACTAGCTTAAATAATACAGTGAAAAGGTAAGACTGAGTCAATTGTTCCTGTGCTTCCTTCCTTAAAATTGAATTATTCATTATTTCGTTTAAAAATGCACAGAAAATAACATTTTTCCCTAATTTGACTGCCACTGAAGTTGCACATTAAACAAAAATAAATCTATGCCTAGACAGCTTCCATGAATTCTTACTAATTACATCCTTCAAGAGTTACCTGTTTTGTGACTTCTCTGAGTTTATATGTGAAAGCAAAATCAGATGCCATTTCCCAGCTGAAGTGCAATTTGTTGCAATTTCTTACAAGTTTTTACATTATTTTTCTTATCATGTTATTTTTTTGGACAGGGAGATATTAGAGTTTTGTCATATTTCTGTGTCACTCACGTCTGTATCAAGTGATAGGAAATTACCAAATAAGTGAATTTAAAACTTATTATCCCAAAGCACCTGTCTGTGAGGCTGGTGAAGGAGCAGCTGTGTTACAGAAGGGCTGCTTTGGGAGGGAGGTGGGCAAATGGCCTTTGTCTGTCTATGAACTGAACCCTAATTTTTGAAGCTTACCCTTAGAAATATGTGAAGGATACAATTCAGGATATAGTAAACATATTTTCTGAATAGAATATTTGCATATGAAAGAGTCAAACCCTCTGTGACAGTGTTAAATAACTTGTGTAAGGTCACTTGGCTTGAGGTCAACCACAGGTCTGCTAACCCAGAAGCCACAGAGGATTTTTATCTTTTGTGACCTTTCTTCTGTCTGTGATCTCTACAAATTCTGTCATTTGGCAAAATCTCTTTACAGGTTCTATTTTCCTCTTCTCTCTGTCTTGCTGGTCCCTGTAGGGTGTCATTTTCCATCTGGCTCTGGGGTGTGGAGAGGGAGGAAATATTTAGGGTACACAAGGCTGACCTCCATGGAGAGCTTCACATAATGGCATTTTCCACTAGTACATTTTCCTGGGAAACCCAGGAAAGGATGGATTGTAGCACCATATGTATTTCTGACAAAATATTCTGCATGTGAATTCCCTGTTTTCAAGGAAGGTGATTTGGGTTCTTCAAAAGGCTTGGAGTAGATGTGAACAGGGCAGTGGAATGTCCTGTCTTGATGGCACCATTTTCCTTGGCCTGGGTTAGATTCTAAAGCTTTTCTAGCAGGGAAACCTGGAGCTCTTTGAAAACTGAATCATACCAGTGCTTGTAGAAAAGAGGTGACATTTAACACTGGAGGCAGATGGAAGAAATATTTATTTGGCATGCGTATTTCAAGCAAATGATGGATGTTGTAATCTGTTCATGGGATAGGAATGTTAAAGCCCCAGGGAACACAGAATTATCTGGCCAGTGAGGCAATAAAAGGGATATAAATAATTGATTTATTATATGTTTCTGCAACATTGCACAAGGTTTTCACCTCCACCTACCAAGATACATATTTATTATCATATATGATGTTTCACATAGGTAGAGTTAATGCATACAAATGAATACCCAAAAGCTCATGAATAAAACACCATAAATATATATAGAGAACAAGCAAATATACTAGTAAAAGTTTAGGAATCAATATAGCATTTCACATGGATGTTTTTTAGGAGGAAGGGGACAGAAGAAGAACAATAGGGCTGGGGAAGTGCTGCCAGGTCATAGGCCTTGAACTGGGAAATGAAAAGCTCTCCCTCCTCTGCAGTGGGCTATGATCGTTTCCTTTCCATCTGAAGAAAAATTGTTTTTGTGTCATTGATATTCAACCTTCACAGTGGGTAGTGAAAGAAACTCCATTTGCATCTTTAGATAATCATCCTGCTATTTTTTTCCACCAAAGAAGCAGCTGGTGCCTTGTCCATTGTGCAGAGGAAAACATATTTCATCTCTATTAATGTTCAGAGAAGGTCTTGTTTTAATTTATGACCTCTAGTGTTAATAGCCATCATCACTTTAATGAACTAATTAGATTAATTACAGTTATTGCACATTATTATTATTATTATTCTTACCATAATCACCATGGGGAAAATTTTAAGTATTAGAAATCAGGAATTGTATTATTACAACTCTAATTTGTAGTGTGCCAATATTTCCCCAGTAGTCCCCAATTGTATGGCATAATAATGGAATGATTTTAATTCATAATTTAGCTACAACATTACGAAGAGAGTTTCTGATTTTTCAATATTTTGAAGTTTTTGGGTTTTTTTTTAATTCTTCAGTCTTTTTGAACTATATAATGGCAGGGTGAATGTTGAGGTAAAAATAATTTAGTCCCTTGCTTTGTATTACTGAGATGAAATTTGGTTGCTTGTTATCTGAAGATGTTTAAGCCCAGTATTTCCTTTGAGTAGAAGAGTTGTATTACTGTGCTTTGTGTGCAGTAGGTTTTCACAGATGCTTGTAGCCTGCATCTCATAGATATCTATACCTAGGTTTGTGTTATTATGGTCATAATAAAATTGGGATTTGAAATTAAATATTAGCTTTTATGTGAATAACTTTTAAGTGTGTGTGTATGCTCTGTTTCCTCCATTTTCTTTTATAAAACTTTACAGCCTTGTTACCTTTTTTTATGCACATAGGATGATCACTCTTTGCCCTGTTTTTCATGAAATGGATATAAATTTACTTTTATAAGTTTAAAAAATTCAGGAAAAAGCCTGAATACAGATGTCTCAATAAATGAGATATCTTCCTTTAAATCAAGAAGAACCTACAGTGATTTTCAGAACCCATTTTTACAGCCTCTTTTACAGAGATGGTCTTTTGGCTGAATGTTTTGTGTGTATATATTCAAATGGAACGGGACTGTCACCCCAGGATCAGTTTTGCAAGTAGCAGGAATGGAAATGATGGTGATCATAATTAGGGTATTTCCTTGTGTTAACACAGTTTTTCCAGCCCTATTGAGATGCTCCAGTCAGACGTCATAACAAGTATAAAGAGGCACTGTGAGAATATGTTCAGACTGACAGCAAAGAAGCTGGGAGCCAGAGAACAAAGGAATGATCAAAACCTGACTTTGCAGGGAGGGAGCAATGGAAGGAGTAGAAAATTCAGACCACCCCAGACAGCAGGTGTAGCTGCTCATTTCTGAAGAACAGCTAAAAATGCACCTGGTGAACAAGGATTGTGTCACAAGGCTGTGAGGGCAAATCTGTACCTGAGGGGCAGGGGAGGGATCATTCCAGAGAAAATGACTCCAGCTGAAGGGTGAGGCAGCAGAAGTTTTGCTTTTCCACTGCTACTGAGAGAAAGACTCGGGGGCATAGGAGTTTTGAGAGGAAAGCAAAAGTCAGACCTGTTTGACATCTCAAGGATCCATTATTAGGGACTAGACTGATTGAAGTAAAACTCCTGTAATGTAATGTTGAACGATTAGTTACTTTATTTTGGCCTGGTTCTGCCTCTATAGTTCATGAGAAAACAATTATACTTACAGTTTCTCACCTCTGATTTTAGTTTAAGAGGACAGGCTAATTTTTATGTAGTCTGAGAGGTGTGGTACAAACCACTTTCTTTTGCCTCTGAAGTCAGTCATGCTGATGTTGGAACCTGTGGTGGTTTAAACTCACAGGAAGCTCAACACCACAGAGTTGTTTGCTTGCACCCCACCCACAGCAATGGGATAGGGGAGAGAACTGAGTAAAAAGATTGTAAAATGCTGTGGCTTGAGGTAAAGACAGTTTAATGGGACAGAAGTGGAAGGGAAAAAGATAGGCCCACTTGGTCAGTGTGAGAGAATATAAGCGTTAATAAAATTGATGGTTCTTACAACAACTCATCTTTTGTGTTTGGCTGTGAAGATAATCTCATGTTGAAAAAAGCTGTAAAATTAGTTGGTAAAATGATGATAAAATCCTAAAATAAAATAAAATCTGTCACAAAGTTACAGTGTTTTAAAATTGACGGCAAAGAAGCTTTTTTATGTGCAATTTCACTAACACTCAATAGGTAAGTAGAACATATTTGATTTAGTTGTGCCATTTTCAAGTTGTGTTATCTGACAAACTTAGTACAGAATACATAATTAGATCATGCTACTGTGTTTATGAAAATGAATGCTACATTCATAATACTTGAAGCTGCACATTAAGCAGGTATTTAATTTTTTATGGTTGTTTTTGACAGGTAACATTTTTATCCTGAACATAAATCTGTCAGAAATTCTATTTGTACTAAAGGCTTACATGTAGTATAGAACAATTTTGATTTTTAGCTGGCAAATTTGTGCAGGCATCTTATTTTCTAAGTAAAGTAGCTTTAAAGAATTTCATTGTAATTGCCATTTCTTTATTGTATGACCTCATTAACAGTATAAAGCAGGCTTTAAAACACTTAAAATTATAGTATTTATCAAAATGTTATGTATTTCACAAGTAAAAGCCACTTGATACACAAAACCCCACTTTTAGTTGCTGGCAATTAATAGAATGTGAATGAGCAAAAGCAAAGAATTCAAAGTTGAGATCTGGCAGCTTTGAACTGATCTGGTAGATGAAAGTGCCTTTATGTTTCTATTCAGGTTAATTTTACTGGGTAGTAAAGCAGTGGGAAACATGTCACAAGAAGAAGACGAAACATGAGAAAGCTCAAACATAGCACTGAGTTTCCTATCTAAATGTGGGATTGTGGGTTCTAACACTTTGCAGGAATTGCCTTGTATGTTCTGAATGCAGTGACTACAGTGTAATCCTTGGAGTTACTGTTCATTGCTAATTAATTAATCACGATACTGGGTTTGCTGCCCCCTCATGCTGACCTGTTTGCCTGGAGGAGGAGAATATTATGAACACATGTGTGTATGATACCAAATAGCTGGATTCACAAAGCCAAATTTCTCTGCTACAGAAACAAGATAATCTACCTTGGCACCAGACCTTATCTTCTCTTTATTATTACCAATATGAATGTAATGAAAAGAAATTACTTTTGGACATGATGCAGAAAACAGTTTTAAAATATGTAGCTACTCTAATCATAGTCTCTGCACTCATGATCTCTCTGGTGATTTTGGTTGCTAGGAAAAAAGTCAAATAATGGAAATCTCTGGACAGTCCTTTTGGCTCCTACAGCCCCAGGCTGCATTTACTTTTGGAAGATAATTTAAAATAGGGAAAATAATTTGTCCTTATTGCAGTTGTGTGTGAGGCCTTCATAATACTTGTATCCTCTGCAGGGTGAATAATGGGGGACAGATGTGAGCAATCAGATGTGACTGAATGCACCCTGCACTACTGGAAACACCCAGGCTGATTTAATGTGGACATTGGATCAGGCTCTGAGAGTGCAGGGGGAAGCCTGGCCCAGCAGATGAGGGTTTAATAGACCTTCCTTCCTTTAAGATGCTCTAGAAAGTGCAGAAATACACACTGGGGAGCCTGGAGAGCACACAGATAGGTGTGTGCAATAGAGGCTTATCTACAAATAAGTCCAAGAAGAGGAAGATTATATTTATCATAAAGCAATTGGGAAAAGCAGTGTGCCTGTGAATCAGACACTGCATCTTCTTCTTTATCTGCAGAGCCGATAGTGGAGAAGCACAGATGTGCCCTTTTCTGTGAAGTTTGCATTCCTGCCTCAGAATGGAAACTCTCCAAATCCTGTGAAAGTGACACCAAAGTGATGATTAACTTTATAGGCTAAATCACCTTCATTAAGTTTCATCTGATCAAATTAAAGCTTTTCTTTTTAAGCACTGCTTTGAAAAGAAACAATTAACACAACTACTCTGGGGCCTTGAGTATAGATACTGCAGTCCCTAAGATCTGATGCTGTCAAAATTTACTGCCTGTATCATCTGAAATATGAATATTTTATTCTAAATACTTTGGTTAAGGCTTGCTTCTCACGATGTGGTAGAATTTAATGAACATGCTTTCCTAAATAATTTTATGTTCTGTAGTGCTTTAGTGAAAAGGTAGGAGCACGTAATTCTCAGCTGCATCAAGAAAATGAGTTGTGCCAATTACTTAAATTGTACTTTGAGTAATTTCTGCTTTATCTCTGCAGTTAATTAATAACTTCTACACCTGGCTTTTGTTAGAGACACCCCCAACTCCGCCCCCCATTTGGTTTCTCATCTTTACAACTGTGCTGGGTGCATTGTTCCTTCCAAGACTCTTTGCTGTAAATTTGACAAAGATGAACGGCCAAGATGAGTGCAGATGGACAAAGATGATGACTGCAGGTGGCAAATGGGGGTCGGAAGCATAATGGGTACAATTTCAAGGACTATTCAGTCATTATCTGAAGGAAATATTTAGATAGCAGTGTGGGGTATGACACTTTCATCCTGCTGGATGAAAAATAAGAAATCATGTTGATGGCTAATGCGGTCTATTTAAATGACACCTCTCTTCATGTGCACAGGATAAAAGAAATGGGTGGCAAGGAAGTAACTGTGGGACAGGGAGACAAGTGCTCTGTGGCCTGGGAAAGCTCAAAAGGAGCCTATGGAGGGAGATCCCACCCTTCAAGGGAGAACTGGCAAAGGCCAGCCCTGGAGTGTGGAGCCAGAAGGGAAAACCAGTTATAGATTTAGTAGAAATAGACCTCTCACTTATATTTCATAGGAAAAAAAAACATTCCTGAAGCCAGGAAAAAAAATGTGTCTGCTGGTATTTAAAGTAGCCTGGGAGCTTATTGTGAGCCTGGTTCAGGTGGTGGGGAAAGCCTCATCTCTGGGTGCTGGTGGGATCTGCTGGCCGGAGCCCAAGGAGAAAGGATCTCAAGAAGTAAAAGCACAACGCAACACCAAACCCAGATAAATGTGGGGGCTGGTCCTACAAGCAGCTGGGAATGGTCAGCCCTTCTGACCCTTATCAAGCTCAATTAATTTCTACTAAAATCTACAGACAAAAACTGAACTAGACTGTTCAGACTGTGCCTCAGAAACGGGGGAACTGTTGGATTGTGGGCCACAGAGAAAAATTGGAAGAGTTCTGTGAAGGTAATTACTAAGAACTAATGAGTTATGCTTTTTCAAATCTCACAGTTGCTAGCTGGCCTAACAGCAGGTGATTGTCATCTGATTTCAAAAACAGAAAGATGAATTAATACATTTCCAGACAGTCATGTGGCTGATCACTTTTATTTGCCACTTGTTTCTTTCATTCTTTCTTCTCAAGAAGCTTCCTTGCTCTTCATTGTTAAGAAACATTTAAGTAAGTCAGTTATTAGACATTATAGGATTAAATGCAATATTCAGGTTTTAAACTCTTTAAATAAATTCTCCTTATCAGGAAAAATATGATGATGTATAAAAAGGAACACCTCAGAATTAATTGGATTTTGATTTCAAGGTTTTGATTGTGAGCTGGGTATTTTGAGAAATATGATCAAGAATGTAGAATTTCAGATACTTGTCAGAGCTTCTTAGTAAATCCTTCTGAATTAACAGTAGGTTGGATGTCTCTGTAAAATGTATTTTTTCAGAAACTATTTGGTAGTAATTTCAATTTGTTTCTTTCTGTACATTTATGGGATCTCAGCTAGTTGATAATTCTTTTTTCTGAGAATAACCAAATGAAGGTAGAGTTTAGTGCTATTTTTTTAGAGTAAGAACCTTTATATGAGCTGGAGAACTTTTAAATTATTTCTCTATTTTAATTTTTATCAATTCTCTGGAATGGTTGCAGGCTAAGTAGTGCACCTGGAAGAGTGCAATTATGTCCTAATGAGCTAAGTAGAATATGTCATATGAGCTCTAGTAGAATTGCTAGGAGTGCTATTTATCAGCATTGCAGTCCCTAAGCCTTGGACACTTCAAGGTATAATAAAAGTAATCCTGTGCCATTTCCCATTTTCCCGAGGTGCAGCATTATCATGGTTACAACTTTTTTCTTGTAACTGCATTAATGGGGAAGGGAAAGAAGAAAAAGGAAGAATGAGACAGACAAATGATAGGAAGGAACCCTTTTCCCAGAAAGGAAGAGGAGCAGATGGTTTGCATGATCTTGTTCTTGGTGTCCTGGTGCTGCTCTAACATCCTGTTCACCTCAGGACAGAGGACATTTTGTGTATTTAATTGTCAGGAGCTGTTCAGAAAGCAAACAATGCCAGTCTTGTGGTATGTCAGGGAGGAGCCAACAAGGACAAATCTAAAATATTTTCTGTATCTGTGCCCCTCTCTCAGATGTGCTTCCTGAGCTTCACATACACCTGTGGCACTGTCTTGTCCCGCTGCAAAAAGGGGAGTTGGGGAGGATGCTTTTTGATAGATTTCCCGGATGGAAATAAAGTGCTAATGTGGCAATATTGTATCTGAGAACTGATTACTGATAAAGAAGGGTAAGTGATCCTACCGAAAGGGGATAGAAAAGAAGGCAGAGAGGGGAAAAAGAGAGCCAGAGAGAGAAAGAGAAGATAGGGACAGATCCACCCCTCCAGAGGAACAGTGGAGCACTGGGCTGTCACAGTGACAAGGCACCTCGGGCAGGACAGGTGTGGGAGGGGAGCACAGCCAGGGAAGGACCACACAGAAAAAAAGACAAGGGGGAGAGTAGGGCTAAGCTAACACTTGAATTGTGTTGCAGTTAGCTGCTTTTATGTGCTAAAGCTGCTCCCACAGCCCCATTTCCTGGGATTCCAGGTGTCTGCCCCACCAGCAGCTGGGTCCTGGCTTGCAGCCTGGTCATGGAAACTTTCTGTCCCCTGATCCACTGCCAGGCAAAGCCTCCGTGGGGACAGGGCTGCCAGCATGTGCACAGCCCCTAGAGTAATTCTTCACCTCAGGTATAGCATATGTTGAGGCATAAATAAAAATCAGATTGGTCCCTCTCAGGCACGAGGAGTGGAAGAGGATGGTGACCTGTGGCATACGTATGCTACAGACAGGACCAGCACAAGTTTTGGATGGTACGAGACACAGATCTCTGCGTTGGGCACTGCAGCATGCTGAGAAAAGCAGCAGAGTCCAGGCAAGAGAGGGAAACTGGACAGAAACCTTGATGGACAACTTTCTGCACAAGGTCCTTCTTGCGCACTTAACCCCCAATTTGGGAAGGAAGTGCACCATTTGTTATATCAATCTGCCGAGGATGCTGAAGAATATGTCAGCTTAAAAGGCCTCTTTCCAAGCCATTTGTAATTTGGCTAGTACAGCTACTTCTTTCTCAATTGGGCTTTTCCATTGCTTTCTGCAGCACTTCAGAAGCAGAGCCAGTTCCAGTTCCAGCTGTGTTAAGGAAGCTTAATGGCTGCTCTTTTTTTTTCCTTCTTTATTTTCAGGGTGGTTTTTTTTTTTTTTCCTTTTTTATTTTCAGGGGGGTTTTTTTTTTTCTTTTTTTTTTTTTTTTTGTTTCCATGCTGTTGCAAAGGACTGCTCACTGGTCCCTTATGTTCTCAGACAACTGTTTATTTTCTTGTCATTTTCACTTCACTGGTTGAGGAAAAATGGCTCTAATAAACAGTGATGATTGTTGGTCTGGCAACAAATCGCACTCAGCTTGGGGCTATACACAACACAGGCCCCCAAACCAGCCCAGCTTACCTCCCAGAGGCTGCTCCCTGTCTCCACTGGTGAGATGCATCAGCTCTGTAATTCTCAAACACTGCTTCATCACCCTTACTCTCCTTGAGGGTTTCTCTGTGTTCATACCATGAATTCCTGCTCTCCTCACCCAGCAAGATGGTGAGGTGCTGTTGGAGTGGAGCGTTCATTCTGATCACAGAGAACAATCAAGAAGTAGATGGCAGGTACATAGAAGAGAAAATGTTATTAATTTTTGGGCGTTTCACTGATTACATGCACACATCACATAGGTAACTTATAGAACAAAATGTCTCTCTGGATGTTATTAAAAGTTGAAAATAAGCTGTACATTTGAAAATCTCTGTTAGCAAAGAGTGCCCTCAGGCAGCTCAACTTTTTAATCTTGATTTTATTTATTGAACAGAACGTAAATAACATATCAGCAAGATTAAAAGGAGTGAAAGGCAGAGAAAACTCAGTTATGGTATGCTTTATATTAAGTAATTTGTTCAGTCAACCAAAACATGTTTCTTAGAGCTGAAGGGAAGTTAGACATTGTTTTGGGTGCTATTTTTGAAAAATATTCTTATTGTTAGATGTATAGACATCTGATTTAGAGAAGGGATGGAAGAACACTGTGTTCAGACAAAACAGTAACTTTTCAAGCAGTGTTGTCGACATCCTGTGATTTTTCATTAAGATGTGTCCTTACTGAAGTGATGAAGTATCTAGATAAATCTCCAGACATGAAAGCCTAATTTTTGATTAAAAGCAATAAATTCATGAAAATATGCTGCTGATTTGCATTTGTGATCAAAGTGTAAGTCATGCATGAGCCTGTGAAATGTGAGTGAATGGCAACTCCAGTAACCTTCAAACTTAAAGAAAGTGGATTAAATATTCTCATAAACAGCCAACAAAAAAAGGTGAATTGCATGGAAAATGAGAAAGCTTTTGGGAATATCCATACTGCTGTAAATAGGAATACTCTTGGATGTGATACATATACATAGCCAAGATTAATACAAACATACTGAAGTTGCTGGTGCATGTTGAGCTGCTACCATGACAGCATTATTCAGTAACCTTTTGCTCCTATGTAAAAATTTGAGTGATTATTATAGAACAGAGGAATGATGAAGCAGACTTAGAGAAATAAAATTTCTTACACCAGAGTGAAAACTTTCTAGTGCTACAAGTGGCTGATATCTGCCTGGGTCCAGTTAGCTCAGAGTGATGGTGTTGGAAATTAACCTGTCACAGGGCCAAAACTGCTGCACCCAAACTGGTCTAGATTGGAGTTTGCCTGGTGGCCAGTGAGGTCCAGTGGCAGTGCTTGGAGAAGCACTGTCTGCTTTGAAAACAACAACAAAAAAGACAAAGACTGATAACTTTCTCAGATGCACAAGTAATCCTGTTAACAGGCAGATGATAATATATTTTAAATGAAATGTCTGGAATCTGAGTCACATGTTGTGTTTTTGACACATATGGTTTGTTATATATATATATATATATATATATATATATATATATATATAAGACTTTTTGTTTAGCTTAACTTTTTTTTTTATTTCAAATGTGTGAATCATGACATAATTTGCACTTTAAAAGATGTTACCCAAAAACCTATCACTAAGATCCTTGGAAATTGCAAATTCTGAAAATAGGGTGGCATAAGGGCTTTTCTAAGTAACCAATATTTTTGTCTTTCTCCATAAATATATATGTATAGTATGACATTTACGCATTCCCTTAGCCCTGTAGGTGTGAGATATAGGAAAACTTAGCCCTTTGCATCTAGGTGAAAGAGTGAAAGCCTGTTGTGTTTAAGTGGGCATCTGTATCACCAATATGACAAGAAAGGGATAAAAGTGAATTGAATGTTTATGGCTGCTTTAGAGATCAGAGGAAAAGAGGATGAAGACTGTGAGTCAAGTAATTTTCTGTCATAGCTAATGAATGTTCTCTTTTACTTTGCATTACAGAGCCCTCTTTTGTGGTATGGGAGAAGTAGGTATTGACTGTCCTTGTATATGTCAGAGCAGCAACAGATTGCTATAGGAAGACTGAGAAATATGGAAGCTTTATCTATTGGAAATCAATAATAAAATACACGTTATTTTTTTAAATAATAGAAATGTAGAAACCCATTCCTGGAACATTCTAATAGCATAGTCTAATAGCAGCACCAGCCTCTTGAGCAGAAGCACTGTGGCTTCTCTCTTTTCAACTACGGAACTAATTAACTGTTGCTACTTCCAATTTTTAACCTCGGTCTATTGGTTCATTTCATTTTTATTCTGTCTTTAATCGTAGCACGTCCATCTCAGCTTTATGTGGCATCCAGGCTTAAAATGCTGTGAATGAGTGAAAGAGCAGACAGGAATGCCTCCAAGCTGAGCGTACCCTGTGTGAAGGTTGTTTTCTATGGAATCGCTGTAGACACCCAACAGAGACAATTAGAATATATCTACTCCAAAATACCCTCTGGTAGAGCATTGGTGACTGGCTAATTAGAGGCACTTTTACAGCCCATGGAGATAATGAGACTCTGCTGCCACCTCAATAGAAGGGCACACAATGGGCCAGAAAATTCCTTGTTGCTCAGCTTACAGAGGGCTGAAATCTGGCAAAGGACTTGTTTCCTTTTAGGGTTATATCCTTTAATTCTCACACTGATGGCTCATCTGGCTCATGGGCTCTACTCACTGTCTTTTAGAGCCTGCACGATTTTCTTCTGCTGCATTTCTGCTGCACAACTGACTTAAAGAGGGATGTATCTGCCAAACTCTTTGTCTGCTGTTGTCTGTTCTACTGTACCTCTAGGACTCTCCCTTGTTATTTCAGCAACTTACTCCCGAAGATTTGTGTGTGAGCTTTGGGGCTTTTCTTCTGCTTTATTGTTCTCCTGATATATTAAATTCAAAATAAAAATTAGGGATGATTACACAGGCTGTGGTTATAAATAATTGATTCTTAGCAGCTAGTAATACAGATTGATGCTTGAGACATGAGGTTTGTATCAAAGCTTGTTTATGCGCTGGTCCGCTAGAATTTGGCCAGGATAGAGATTGACTCAGTCTTTGCAGGAGGGTGTTTGAGCTGGAATGGACTCCTCAGGGCACTAATAAAAGGTGTGGCATGTGTCTAAAGCTGCAGAGCTGGGGACACTTTGGTTCTCTAACTCAGCAGTGAGGCCTGGGGCTCTGGTGCACCCCCTTGTAAGCTGACTCCTGTGGTACCAGGGCTGACTCCCAGTCAGAGGGTGGCTGCCTGTATCCTGCCTGGGGAATATGGAGTGAGAAAGTATTAGCAGGTACATGTTAATAAAAAGAGGTGGTGGAGGCTGAAAGCTTGCCTTTCCCACCAGCTTCTTCATGTATTACAAAATGTGTGTCTGGAGAGGCAGTACAGGGACTCCTGCAATAAATCTAGATTGGCCCTTGGCCAAGAGCAGTTATTGAGCTCAAGGATCTGGGCTTCTCCTGAGGAAATAAAAAAGCCTCAAACTCTCATGTTTCTGGTTGCACAGTTTACACTGAATTAAAATATGTTTCATCTATTTAGCAGTCTGAATAATAAAAGCTGTATACAGCTGCACTAGCACTGTGCTATGCATTTTAATGACAAGTTTGTGACTACACTAGAATTGTAACTGCAATTCAGATGTTTCTTAATGCAGCCCAAATATTTTATTAGGGCTTCTTTTAAGTATGCATGCCAGAGAGGGAGGGGAAAAGAAGAGTAAATAGCATTTAAGATTTTAATAATCCTTTGTTAAAGAGAGTTAATGTAAGGGAAATATGGAAATTGTATGTTTTCAGACTGACAAGCATAATAATTTTGCCACAACATGATTAAAATGACTGTCTAAATATTTGGAGTGTCTTCTAATAAAAATATATTCAACCTGTTTTCCATGCTCAGATTAATTTGAAAGCAAAAATGACATACAGTTCAAAAGAAGGTATTAAATCAGAAAAGACTACATTGTTCTCTCATAGAAACCATGATTTAATATTCAGACTAAAGTCTTAAATGTTTGTGTATTTTGCCAGCTGCTTAGAAGCTTGAGGCACTTTGAATAGTTTCAACAAAATGACAATAAGACTTGGGCAAAGTAAGATTCATTAGTGGAAAAAACAGAATTAAATAGACAAATAACACAAAGGGGGGGAAATAGAAAGAAACAAGGAAAATGGCAAAATTCCTTTGCTTCAGGTTGGGTTTTGGTTTTTTTTTTTAGTTTGAAAGGAGTGTTTTTGTATAAATTGGGAAGCATTTTGCACACAAGGGAAAACCTTTAGACTAAAATTGGATAGTTACATGTGGCTTGCAGCCCTCTTAATAGTCTGTGGGAAGACTGGCAGTTCCTTATGATGACTTTTCCCTACAAACACAATGGGCACAAATTATAAAGAGAACACAGCTCAACTGTTGATGTTTCAGGCTTTAAAAAATATCAGCTGCTTACTGCATTAGTTAATAACAAAGCTTTATCCAACTAACATATTTCATTATAGAAGTGGATGGAGTAAGAGGTGCCATATGTTTTAGTACTTCGTGTGCAACCAGAGATTGAAAAACAAAAAATGGAGCTGCACCTTGACTCCACCTGTCTCACTTGTGACTTGTGGCCTTTTGGTCTCAGACTTGTTTTGTTTCTGATGTGCTTTATATGAGCACCCGAAGTAAATATTTTGAATTAAAAATGTCTGCAAATACAGAACACTGGCTCAGGATAGTCACCAGTTCTTCTGCCTCACAGCTTTGTGTTGTGCATTCCTTCTGATTGTGTGTAGTGGAGTTTATTTGGGCTGCTTTTCTTTGGCTGTTCTGTCAGGTTTATCTTTTGTTGAGGAAGGTTTTAGTACTTAAGTTGCCAAACTGTTCAGTTAAGACTGAAAAAATATATGTCTATAGAGAGAAAGTGTGAGAGCATTTGTACGTGGTAAGGCCAGTGGAGGCCCCCAGCCACCCTGGGGAGCATCAGGATAGGGCCCTCTTAGTGCAAGGGAAAAGATAAAACTTGTTTAGTTCTCATCACATTGTATTGCAGCATTAGATAAACATAATAAAATTTGCATAATTAAATCCATTGCCATCAAACTATTGAAGATGTTCCTCACTTCAGGTATTAAGACAGATTTAGAGTTCAGACATGAGGCAATGGAAAGCTCAGGTTTAGTTTGCTCACTTAGCCTTGGAGTTCAGTGGTCTCTGATGTATGTAGATTTTGGAACCCTTTGAACTAAATAGCAATTCTGTATTTAACACTTCCCATTATCTTTCCACTCCCTTTGCATACAGAACACGAATGTGCTGTATTTGTGCACCACACCCTGCCCCCGTGTTTCTACTAGGCTCCAGTGCATCACAAAAAATGCCTCACCTGTGCCTCCCTTGCATGAATGAGGAAATAAGAGCACCTACACACCTGTCTGTTCCTGAGTCTGCTTGCTAACATTCAGTGCAAAGAGAGTTCAGTAACTCTGAGCCTAAGGCTGCATCTGAAGATGATTTCTGGTGCTTTGGAAAAATGGGGAAAAATGCTGAGGTAGTTTTAATGTGGAGGTAAATGGATAAAATGCACTGAGGGCAGGTCATATTCAGTCATCATCAGTTTTTTTTACCAAGGAAGGGGAGGCCACTGGCAAGCCAGGAAAGCTTTTTGGAGCCTGATGTAGGCAGCCATCGGATGTCACTGTTGCACTGCTCAACCCGGGCTGAAGGACCCGTTCTTTAGAAAAAATTCTCTCTCTTAAGGAAGATAAATAGATAAGAACTGGGGGAGGGGGATTCCAAGTCAGATTCATCCCCGTGAGTAAATTGAAGCCAGGAACTTACAGAAGATTGAAACAAGATAGGCAGGGCTTTTTCCACCAGTGTCGAAGGCAGCAGACTCCATTAAGGCACGGAGGCGAGCAATTGCTTGATTGTAATGAAGAAAGGAGAAGAACTCTTTCTCAGTGACAAATCCTGGCTTGATTATTTTTAATTTTGATGGATGTATGAGAGACCAAAGCACAAAAAGCTTTACTCAAGGAAGGGAAGAGGGACTAGGCAGTATAGAGTAATTCTTTTTTTCCTACCTCCGGATAAGGGCATTTTTTGTGCAAAATTGGAGTCTGTCCTCATCCTTCATTCATTCTTTAGGACATTGAAAATAGATCATTTGTCTTATTTTAGTCCCCCCATGATTACTGTATTCTTTCACTATTTCTGACAGTGGTGTGTTTTGGATCATAAACTCTTAATTTGTGTCTTGTTAACATGTGCATGTTGTAATGTTTTTCTGATAAATTTGATCAAATTAGTGTATAAATGTGTTTGTGAGCAATGTATATTTTGGATCTATTAAGGAAAGAACAGATTTCCTAGTGTCATTATAGGTCTATTTATAAAACAAGCATAGGTCTACTAATGCAGGGAAGATGAACAGCAATGGCTGGTTGAGAAATCTGTGTCAAAACTGATCCCCCATAGACTCCACTGGTTTTATGTTTTGTATTTGCATAGTAACATCCAGGAGAAGAACCTAATCTCGTAGGTTGCCATAGCTTACCTGTGAAAAAATAGTTTAAATTATCTTAGAAATGAGCACTATCTGTCACAAAAGTTGGTAAATAGATGCACTGAGTTATATAGGGAGATATTTCTGAGTTTATTGGTGCACCTGGTTTTATTTAACACCTTAATAATCCAGAAGGTACTGTAAGCAGCATGGCAAATAAATTCACAGGTTGTATTACATTTTGGAAGAGCTGTGAGATTGGATGATAACTTAAAGATCATGCAGTTAGAAATAGAACAGAAAATAATAAATAATGTCAACTAGAAAGTATGCAAATGGAGAAACTAGTGTTTAATATAATAAGAGAGCAATACTTCAACACAGAGGAGATGAGATAGTGGAAACAGCATGGTTTCAGAATGTGAAATATGTGTGAAATAATGGAGAAGGGATTGTCAAGGAATAGTTAGAGGACTATTATGTAATAAACTAGGCGTAGAATAATGGTGAAGACTGAATTCGTACTTTTGCTTCAACTTGCTGTGGATTTGGCAAATGAAATTCAAAATCATTAGTATCTCCTTTTTTGAAAGCTCCTATGTTTCTGATGCTATTATAAGAGTCTCATTTATTATTTTCAATGAGTTTTTAGCTTCTGGCATTTAAATAAGAAAATGAATTACCTCATAAGATAAAGTAAAAAGAAACTGTTGATTATTAGAGAGAATCCTCTGCCTGAATGAAGGTGCAAATGAGGCCAAACTCAGTAGTATAGATTTTATTTAACAATAAACATGAGGTAGAGATAGAAACTAATTGAAAAATTACAGGTAGTGGGGGAGAAACAGTTACAGGGAGATTGATTTAATAGAAATATGTCACTTCCCATGGCTTCAGATTGTATCCTGTTGGTCCTCTTCTTCTGGGCTTCTGAGTGGTGGGGGTCCTACAGAACATAGAATTCAATGGGTTCAATATGTTCAGGTGTACCTGGAATGCCCAGCAACCCCACTGGGAGAATCTATACACTGTATTTTACAACACACTGGATCTGTTGTAATACTGGGGCTCACATGCAGTCCTTAGGTGGAAAATGAGCTGGGGGTGTTTTGGGGGTCTTTGGCGGTTTATGACCAAAATATGGTGCTTTTTTTTCTAAAACATGACAGCTGCCTCTCACATTATAGCTGAGCCAGTTCTGCTCCTTCAGAAGGGGTGAATGCCCTTGGCCTAGGTGGGAATGTGAATGTCCTGTGTTCAGGGGTGGGACAGTTCGATGGTCACAGAGAGGGAATTGCTTCTTGGCATAATTTGCTACAATGGGCGAAGTCCTCTGATGATCTTAAACAATGTTTAAGGCATTTGTAATCTCTAAGTCTCTCACAGAATTTCAAGTAATTTTTTTTAAGCACTGTGTTTTTAACCTTATCTTGGTATATTTGAGACTTGTAAATACTACTTTGACAATATTGATCACTTATGCACATCAGAAGTTGACACTGGTTACCAAAAGTGAAGGTGCAGGAGAAATTTCAGCAAAAATTGTTGATTAAAGAACAGGAATTGCTGATATAGAAAAAACCAGTACAACTAATAAATAATTTGCCAAAGTGATGATAAAACACGTATATAATATATATCTGACAACGCTGAAGGATAACTGTGTTTAGAAAACATGACAGCTTGCTTAAACCATGAGTAGGAATAATGGATGCTGTGAAACAAGAAGAAAAGGAAATCAAATGATATTTATCAAAGTAATGAGTAAATTATTCTAGATGGTATAAATAACTTGAGTGTGGAAGTATGTTTAATAATTTTTGAAATTCGGTATGGAGTGCAACCAACATGGCATGAAATCCAGAATTGGTAGGGGGCTAAACCAGACAGGACCCATCCTGTTCCTAATACTGACTGCAGTGTGATGGTCTAAGGCCTTTGCACTTCTGCACTATCATAATATTTGCTATACTTATATATTGTGATGTGTTGTTCTTCCTGAAAGAATAGGAAGACTGAAGGTAACTGATCTTGGTGAAGACTACAAAATCAGGGTTGTTGTTGACAATGTGATTACAGCAGAAAGTACTCTGAAGGCTAAACTTTAAAGTCTTTAATAGGAAATAGACTTCCCAAAAGACAAATCAGAAGACTGGAAAAGAGAGCTCCATTGTAAAACTAAGATAATCCATGGGGCTTTGGAGCTGGTTTTAAGAAATACATACTTCATTTCAGTCTTTTCCACTATTAGAGGCATGATTTCTGTCTACCACATTCAAGAGCAGATGGGGAAATCCCAGAGATTGGTTTGTGCCAGCCCTTTTCCTGTCATAGTCACTTTTACACATCAGCACTTCCTGGGCAGAATTGTAACCTTTGGTACGTCAATTGTGTGTACATCAACACACAACCTTCAGTATGTGTCTTTGGGGGTGTACCTCTGTTCCTTTATCTTTCTTTGAGAGGTCAAGGACAATGTCAAGCAGCTCAAGTTTTAGGGCCAAAACACCAAACTGCTCACTGTGAGAGAGCCAGCTTGGCTATGAGGAAGTTTGCTCTTGGTAGGCTGTCAAAGACTGGCAAAAGCCTGTGTTAAATACTCCCAAGAGGGAACTTTACCACTTAATGACAATCAGTGTAGAGTATAAAACATCATAGCTGCAGATACACCCAGGAGTGTGATGGCAGGGGACACAAGAGGATTTGTATATGTTGTTAAAAAGGAGTTCTATTTTCACACAGAATTGTAAATGTTGACCTCAACTACATGCAATGATGCTAATAAGTGCTAGCAGCAGGATTTCTATAGGTGGCTCTAGAAAGGACAGGAGTTTTTTATTTCATTAGTTTTTAGAGTTGACAAGATCATTAACAGTTTTTTACTTTTAATGTACCTGTTTTAAAAGACTGCTTTCTGCTACATGCTGGTGACATTTTTTCTAGCCCCATCTGGAGTGTCTTAATTGGTTCTGCGCATGTTTAACTTGTTTTTCCTTCCAGTCAATTACTGGAAACTTCCACTAATGTCCAACTGTGTGTTCTTCTCTCCATTATACCTTCAGTTACGTGTGTTCCCTCAACATATATATATTCAAATTTATGTTGCTAGACAGTTTTGTCTCTGATTACAAACACAACTGCTTTTAAATGTGTCAAGTAGCCTGTTGCAAAGTCTGAATGTGTGTATGCATGTATAAACTAGAGGAATTCCTGGGTAAATGTATAATGATTAAGAAGGAACCTTTAACTGAGCCAGAGAAAATGGCAGATGTGCATTTATAGGCTCTGATGCAGCAAAGTGTTTAAACACCTGTTTTACTTGAGAATACAGGCAACCCGATTGACGTTAATGGGACTATTCACGCTTAAAAATAAGCACATAGATTGAAGAGTTGGATTGGAGCCAGGAATATTAACAGGCAGCAGCCATGGTATTTATGAATTGTCTTTCTCTCAGGCAGTAAGTTCATAAACCAGTATCTCTAAGAGTGGGACTGTTTCTGCTTTATGCAGCCACAGAAATGGAAGGATGGGATAGTTTTGCAGAAAGGAATTAAAAGCCACTGCATTAGAATTTTCTGCCAGACATTGAATACTTCAAAGATTGAAGAATCCACTTGAAAGTTATGGATTTGGATCAGGCTGACCACTTGACTCAAACACAGAACAAATATACCAAGGCCTGAAGTTTCCCTTCTATAAGCTGTATTTGTATGATATCAAATTAAAACATCCCATGCCAAAATTTCATGTTTTATGTAGATCTATCCCAAGGCTTCTATCTGCGGAGAGAAAAAACCTTGATTTGGTTAGAATGGAACTTTGGTGGGTTTATTTTGCTTTTCATCCAATGGAAGCTACCTTTTTAGCATGGTATCTTTCAAAAAGCTCTAAGGCACATGTGTGTTTATGCCCTTACCTCACTTTGGGTTAATGCTGCATCTTCAGACTCATTTCTACCTACTGCTCAGTACAAATGCCTTTGGCTGTCTTGCAAGCAAAGAAAGTGATGCTGATGAATAAAACAAAAGAATTTGCTGACTCTTCTGTCTGAAATCACACCAAGTACTAATGGAAATGCTGGGTCTGCTTTGTTGGAAAGCAACTCAACACAGAATCTCCACTCTGTGAATCACCCATTCCCATTGGTAATGAAGAGAAATACCTTTCCTTACACCCTAATAAATCTGAAGAACATTATGCAAATTGAAAAATGCACCTTTGTCAGAATGCTGTCAGGTAGCACCTTTCACTCTGGAGAACTATTTGTAAGCACAGGGAAACATCGAGAAAGTAGTAATAAATTGCTCTGGTACACTGTTCTGGCAGCTGTTAATAAATCAATGTGAAGGGGAGTTCTGAAGGGCAAAATGTTGCTGTCGGTAGGTGTCCAATTTAATTTTGCTCAAAATTAATATTTCGGATATGATAAGTGAGCTGGCAGGAACAGATTTCATGATTAATTCTATGGAGTCAAAAATGCTTTGATGGCACTTTAATAGCAGCTTCACTGATCTAAAGTCCCTTCAACTAGATGGTGTGCTTCAGTTCCCAAATTATATTATTAAACCTCTTTTGTTGGTTTGTAAATAACAAAATGTTGCATGTTAAAATGTGAATTTTATACTGCTTCTGGTTCCATCCATGTCAGGTGGTGGAGACTTGACTTGGATGTATAGTGGTTTAAACAAAATCAGGTAAAGGTCAACCCTTTTAAGAAAACAACCATAAGTTATTTTGTTAGGTACCTAATTCTCTTGACCCTGCCAAGACCTTGATTTTGTGCTGGAATGAACTAGAGAATGTTTGAAGGTTCATTACTATCTACTTAGAGTGGACTGGCAAAGCTTTTAAATGTAGAATGATGTTAATAACAAATATTTGTTTTGTTTCATTGTGAAGACCTTTCATCTCTGCATCTCAGGGACCTTTCCAAATGCTAATCAGTGAAGATTTGCTGTATCCTTGTCAAATTTCTTACCTAACATTTGTATATACAAACCCATTTCTGTAATGGAGTTGTCCTTTGTATTGGACATTTGCTGATATGCCAGCTTCTGAAGGAGATTCTTCTATTATCATCTTACTGAGAGAAAAAACGAGTTACAAAAGGGCAGGTTCACATCTAAGTTAAATGCCTCCTTGAATCTGTAAGTATTTTACAACCTTTTGCTGAAATTTTTTTATTGTAAACCACAGACTTTTTAAATCTTAAGACAGGCGTGGTTCTAGAAATTTGTAAGAGTAAATAGGCACGAGTAGAGTGTTTGGATGTAATATGCATATTAAAAATGAGAAGGTGCATTTATGCAATACAGATGAAAAATCATGCGGATGCATAAAATGTATAAGAAAACTGATTAACTTTAGCAATGTAAATTACCCTTATGTTTATGCATTTCTTCAATTTAGAATATTCATTAAAAGCCATAGAAACAAGACATGTTGCTAGTTGTTTCCAAAAAGGTAGCACTCAACCTGATTAACTTGTATTTGAGCATAGTATATATATACAGAATTTGTGTAGAATTTATGGTTTGTGTCCTTTTTTAGCAAAGTTTACACAGGATGGGTGAATGAATGCTTATGTCAATTTTGTCCTGAAAAGAGCTATTTAGATAGAGTTTATACCAGCTCATCTATCCTCAGATTCCTCTGTTTATGTTAGAAACTGGATTATGCCAGGTTCAACATAGAGCCAGTAAAGTCAGCAAACACCGGTGGCAAAAGTAATTTCACTGGCAGAAGCAATGTGTGGGGCAGAGGTGTGCTCTGAACTGCACCCAGTGTGCCTCAAACGTGGGTGACACACAAGGCACCCCTTAAATATTCCTGGTGACATCTGGGCTTGCCAGAAAGATGTTTGCTGCAGTGGGAGTGTTTCCTCCACTGGGACACCCCCAGGGACACTGCTGCTGGGGGCTCTGGTCAGTCTCTGGATCCTGGCTTTGCTTCAAGAGAACTTGAGCCCAGCTTTGCCAGAGGCTCACCAGTCTGGATGTTCTGCTGTGCAAGGACACTGTTGCTCCAGCAGAAAGCCATTAGGAAAAATGCAATGTAAACCCAGCATTGTTTGGCATCCAAACTCCAGCTGTCAGACATGGGAGAAGCAGCATTAATTTCCAAGGGGCTTTCTTACATATCTGGAAGAGTAAATGAAAAGGTGAAAATAAAAATAAATTCTCTTATATAAATGGAGCACTTGGATTATAAACTAGCCATAATGTTCTGTTTCTGTGGCAACACAGAGGGACTGAAGGCTCTTACAGTAGTAGTTCTCTGACTCACTCCTTGAAATTAATGCAGTCTTTTAATTTGAGGCTGTTGGTTTGGCAAAAGAACTTCAGAAGCAGCACTTTGATGTCTTTTTGTAACTGAGGAAAAGCCTTTAATTAGGTCACCTAAACTTCATTTTCTTTTAAACTGTTCACTTTCACAATCCTTTTTTCCTTTCCTTCCTTTGATGTTTCAAAATATATGCCAGTGATATTTAAGTTTATTTATTATGCACTGGCAGTAAACCTTTGCTATTAACATTTACTTATATGCTTGGAAATTGATTAATTAAGTGTAGAGGGAGAATTATTCATTCATGTTTCATTTAACATTCTACATGCTTGTTGCATACATATGTTGTGCTCTGTAGGAGTAATGTGTCATGTCTCACAGCACAGTGGCCCTCATGCTCTTAATTTCATATGTAGGCTGAAAATTAATTTAGACTAAGCCACTAAGAATGGATGAACTTTTGAGCTGAGCTGCAAAGTCAGACACAGATCAGCCTAAAATACGGGAAAATATTATGTTAAGAATTCTATAGAAGCTGGTGCTGGAGTATGTTATTGCATTATCTAACAATTCTTTCTGTATATTGTTTGGGAGGTTCAGAGAAGGCAGGTTTTGTTGGTGTGCATGTTCAAACAGGCAGAGTTTTGATCTGAGAGCTTACACAATTACTCTCATGCAAAGGGGGAGCAGAAGCAGTACCAAATGACCTGTCATGCAGTTAGAAGGATGGAATTCAGCCTGTGCAGTGGTACAGACCATTACCCACGCTCTGCTAATGTTCTGTATTAGCAGCCCCATACTGAGCACAGTGCTGGTTGTGCCTGGATCCTCACAGAGACAGATCCAGCTCTGGTAAATGGTGATGAATTCTTGTAATGCCAGTCTGCAAGGCAGCTGATGAATGAAACGCATTTGCATGAAGCATTGAGTGGCTTTTGTGCTCAATCTGGGCTGAAGAAATGGCTCCATTTGGGGGATGTTGTGTTTATGGACAATTCTTTAGCCAAACCAGCAACTGGTGGTCTTTTTCAGCAGCTGGTGCAGCAAACCAGCTTCTCTTTCAAGGTTTTAACATGCCCACCTGTGTCTCACCTTGCACAGGATTGTAGGGACATGTGGTATCTCGCCTAGTACAGTGAAATAATTCAGTTGATATAATAAAATGATTAGGAGGGGAAAAAATGGACAAGACTGGGAACAATAAACCAATAGTTTCTATGAATATAGTGCTGTACTGAGAAAAAAGTAGTAAATTGTAATTCTCTCAACATTTTTAGAACTGTATTTTAAGATCTCTTTTTGGTGGTTTTTTTTCCTATTTTTTGAGGCAAATGCCAATTTAAAACACAAATAAGTTGTATATATACATGATCAGGATCAGTAAATGTGTTCCTTTTATGTTCAGAAATGTGTCTCCTTGTCAGTTCACTGTTATGTGGCTGTTGTTTTTTTATGCCCTGATGTGATATATCAGAAAATCAGAACTGGGTAGCTAATAGCAGAGCTCTATTATGCTAAGAACAGGCTTCTTAAGAAAGGGAGCTATTTAGGAAAAGTAACTATGCTTGTGCATTATAGGGTATAGAAAAGAGTTATTAGTCATCTTAATGCCTCTCTTTTTTTTTTTACCAAAGCACCATTGTTCCCTGCAGAACATTCCCCTTGTTCTCTGTAGCTTTCAGTAATCCAGATGGACAGAAATCCTTTGTCACTGCAATGAAACAAAACTGTAACAAAGAGCAGGACCACAGCACCGTGTGCTGAGATTTTAGTCAGATGCATGCAGTGAGCAGGGAGGAATTGAAGGTTTTTGTGTCTGTAGGAGATGCAGAGACACGAAGTGAAGACGTCAGAGTGTGATCAGGAGCAAACATTATTCTTCCAGTAGGTTTTTTGGTTTGGGGTTTGTATTTTTTTTGCACAAAGAATAATGGAGGAGCAGGGGAAGGGGGTAGTCAAACATGAGATGAGTGACATATAACAAAGAAGATTTTATGATCTACACTTGAGGAAACTTTGGCAGAAAAATCTGACACCTGATATATCATCTGGTGCGTTCCAGAGGGGAAGAAATGTGTTCTTGGCAGTTTCTGTAAACACCTCAGAGATAAGAGCTGCCTCTGGCTCAGGATGGCATGATGGCATTGAGAAAGAAGGGAACACTTGCAGATGCATGGAAATTAATGTGAATTTGATACTAAAATGCTAATGGTCTTGTTGGGTGTATTGTAGGTTAAAACTGAAGACACACAGTATGTTGCATTTGTTTTTCCTGTTCTCTCATCCTTTGATTAGACTACATAAATAGAATCATATTAATTGTATGTCATCTTACCGTCTGCAATTGAAATTCAAGGCTGTAGCTTGTTGCCTTTTGATTGAGATGCAGAAGAGCTTCTGGTAATACCTTTTTGTAAAAAAATTTACTGTCCCTGTTTTTGCAAAAGATCTGGTTTTCTCCCCTTTAATTTTTTTCCAGTCCAATTTATTGATTTATTTCTATTGCTTGGGGATATTTTTTTTCTACTGATGGATAATGATTAAAAAAGAACAAATATCTTGCACCAAAAGGTATTCTTGTATTCCTGTTATTGATAAACTAAGGTCAGATTCAGTCCTGTACATACTGAAAAATAAATATGTGGAATGGAAATCTTCCTGCAGGTTTAGGATGATTATCATTGTAACTTCTTCTGCTGTGAAAGAAGGTGAGTCTGGAACACACACAAAGAATATGGGGGAAAATGTTTTTGCATTATGTCTTTTCTAACATAGATTTTGTGATATTTCTTTAGGAGATGGTTTTGGAGGTACTGATAAGTGAGTTTTACTATAAGCAAGAGAAAGTTCAGACCTGCTTGTCAGTCCAGACAAAGACATGGGTCAGTTCTACAAAAACGTTCATCCTTGCAAGGTTGAAGCATAGAGCTTCTAAAATTCCTGTGTGCTTGGTGGTTTTGTGCTCTGGATATTGACTGTCATTCACAGCTTGCTTTTATTTGAATTTTGTGCTCTAAGGCTGAACTAAGATCTAACTTGCATTTCTGGGTTTCTGCTGATTTTTTTGTGACTTGTGCACCCTTCATAGCTGTGCAAAAGCAGAATCTGGTGCTGTGGGGTTTGATCTCCAGGGCACAAACAGGAAAAGCCAGAGCATTTTCAGGCAGCTGCACCTGAGTTTACACCTGTGCTAGCAAACTGTTGAGAGTTCACAAACTGAAAAGCTGTGAAAAGCCCTTGGGTGTAAGATTCTGCCCAGTCAAGCATCTCAACTCTCTGCTGTCCTGTCACGAAGCCAGCATTTGTACCCTGCTCAAGTGGGTATGAATCTCTCCCATTCAGATTTAGTAGTAATTATGTACAGGATGTCAGACACTTCACACAGTCTGTGTCTGCACCAACATAAAAGACAGTAGAGAATTTAATTTGTAATCAGCCTTGATGTTTCTGATTTGCAGAGTGACCTTGAGTACAGGCTGGCTGCCCTTCCAGAGGCTTTTAGCAGACTTCCCTCACAGTGTTCACTCCCTGATGCCATGTCTGGGGAGAAGAACTTGTGGGTTTGTGGGCTGAGGAGAACCTCATCTTGGGCAGTGAGAGCTCAGAGCCCAGAACCAGCCATGTCCTGGGCATCAGGAGCAGCGTGGGCAGGTCAGGGGAGGGGGTTGTGCCCCTCTACTCTGCTCTGGTGAGGCTCCAGCTGGAGTACCTTGCCCAGCTCTGGATCACCATGCCCAGCTCTGGAGCACCATGCCCAGCTCTGGAGCACCTTGCCCAGCTCTGGAGCACCATGCCCACTCTGGGGCTGCAGCATAAGGATGGGGGCTGCTGGAGCAAGTCCAGAGGAGGCCATGAAGATGCTCCAAGGGCTGGAGCCCCTCTGCTCTGGAGCCAGGCTGGAATGCTGGGCGTGTTCACCTGGAGAAGGATCCTGGGAGACCTGAGAGCTCCTTGCAGTGCCTGAAGGGCCTCCAGAAGAGATGGAGACAGACTTGGGACAAGGGCCTGGAGTGGCAGGGCAAAATAGAATGGCTTCAAACTCTTTGAGGACAGGTTATATGGGATATTGGGAAGTAATTCTTCCCTGTGAGGGTGGGGAGGCCCTGGCAGAGGGTGTCCAGAGAAGCTGTGGCTGCACCTGGATGCCTGGAAGTGTCCAAGGCCAGGGTGGATGGGGCTTGGAGCAACCTGGAATAGTGGAAGTTGGCCCTGCCCATGTCAGGGGTATGGAATGAAATTATGTGTAAGGACCCTTCCAACACAAACCATTCTATGGTATGTTATTTTGTGGTAGTCACTGTAAGGCTGCGTGAATCTGTAGCTTCTGGACTATTTTGATACCATTCATTGTTAGTGGGATTTTGTGACAGCACCCTTTAGTTCATATTTGGTTTTATTATTCCTGATAAGCTTGAACACTTGGAACCTTGTAACTGATAAACCTTGGACAGCAAAACATAAGAGTATCTGCCCAACACAGAGGTTCTTTAATCTTTCATGTAGGATCTGTCATCTAATTGACACTTTTAGTCTGAATTTTCTGAAACCATGTTTCTCTTAATAAATGTTAACTAAGCATTAACCTGTCATTGATCTGTACATGTTAAGGAAAAGCAAAGCCAGCATGCTGAGGAGCACTTTAGATCTGCAATTTGTCGTAAAGTGCTCCGATTTTTGAAGAATAAAGCAACAACACTCAGTGCCATATACCATCAGTGGCAAAGCAAGTGGCACAACTGAAGGACAGGCTGCTTTCAGAATAGTCTGACTGCTGGCTCAGTCCACAGGTGGAATATAAGTCCTAAGATGTTAAGGGATGGCTGATTTTACTGGTGTGCTATACTCACATAATGTATGTTGATGTTCTGGGAAGTCCTGAATGTCCTGAATATCCATTGTTTTTGCTTTCTTATCTCTGCCATCTCTCTCCAGCTTGCCAGTGGTTTCTGTTCCGCAGATGTGGTTCAATGCTCAGCACAAACAAGGGTAAGGTGTCTCTTGGAAATGTTAACTTGGTTGAAGGCAGTGTGTGTTTCTCTAGAGCAAGGAAGCTTCCAGTGGCAATGAATGTTTTTAGCTTACAATCTAGTACAAGTTGTGCTTAGAAAGTAGAATTGAGACCAGCCTAATCTAGCCAAATATTGCTACAATAGCTGTGCTGAAACATAGAGTGTTGACAAACTGCATGGGGCAGCTGTCTGGAAAACTGGGTTTTTTTCTTGGTCTTGTTTCAATTCCTTGAGAGGAGCAATTTATTGCATTGCAACTCTGTCCACAATAAAGCTTTTATAAACATGACTAATCAATGTTGCAAAATCATGCTCTTAGTGTTATCTTAAAGAGTCAAAATATTTTGTTATACCTGTCCTTATTAATCAGGTCTTACAAACTGTAAAACAACTGGGCATGGAGGGAGGACTGGGAAGAGGAGAAAGGGACTCACAGTTGTGCTCTTGCAGCCCCAAGTAAATTTATTTTATTTTCTGTTCTGGTTAAAGTGCTGAAGAGGAAGGTAGTTTGAAATATGATATTTAAGGGAATATGCCATTTCAGGCTATTAGAAGTGTCTTGTTTTAATAAAGATTCATTCCACTATAACCACAAAAGAGAGACTTTTAATTAGACTTTTGAATTCCATTAGGAAAAAACAAATATCAATACTTAACTACTCATATATGACTTGATAGAAAAATGCTAATGTAATTAGATTTTAATAGTGTTAATGACTCATTTCTTATTAGTAAGAATTAAATCTAATGTAAGATTGTATGAAAAATTGTTACTGCCTGCTTTCCTACTCTTAAATCTAAAGCAGTTGTATCTACCTGAAGTCAGTTTTCTCTTGTTTTTGAAGTCAGGTGGTGCTGTGGTATTTTGGTCTAACTGGCCTATTACAGGAGGCTTTTCAAGTGAATCTGAAAGGCAGAACTTTTTAAGTGCAGTAAGAGGGTTTGGTAATCCTAGAAATATTGCAGCAAGCAATACTTAGATGCTGTAAAAGAGAACCAAAAAAAAAGCCCTTAGGCTCAAGAGTTACAGATAATCTGTACTAACCAGTCAGTGTAGCTACACTAGTAAGTAGCTGTGAAAAGGCTTTTCTTTAAAAATCATGCCAAAATTTGGCCAGTGGAAGAAAGTGTTGTGATAAGTGGGGCAGTATCACAATGCAATTTTTAAAGGAAGTTTGCACACCTCTGCTGCTGTCTAGACTTCATAAGTGACCTTGTTGAAAATATGAATTGTCTATATCAGGTGATGCATCAAAATACTGTCTGGAAACAGTACCAGGCTTTGGCTTTTAAAAATCCAAATCTGGACTGTTGGAACATAAGCATCAAAATTGCAAATGAGTTGTATGACTCAGGGATGAGACTAAGGAGTAAACTATATGCCAGTGGAGGAAGAGAAGATTAGTAAAAATCATAGATATTTGTATGAGTAATTTGAAACAGGAGTTGTATAACCACAAATTAAACTTCATTAGGATGCTTAAAAATGAGGATTCTAGATAGCTTATAGCACAGTATAGTGTTCATTGTGGTTCTGGACAGAAAGGCATGTAGAGGTACACCCCTGTAATTCCCTTTTTATTTGTACAGACACAGATGCAAGAGACAGAAATTAGTCACGAGGATTTTATACCCATGTCCTATATTTATATCCAAATCCAGGCTTTACATGTCACTGTCAAGGTAAAACTGCATGAATCTTTCTCTTAAAACAAAAGCCAAACACTCTGCAAAAGAAACCCCGATAACTGTGCTCTTATTTCTTTCCAACCTAATATATTTCTAGTTTCAGAGCCTGCCATTACTTTTGCTATATTTCTTTGTGACAGAACATTGCATTCAGGCCCTTAGGCTGCCTTTCATCCTGGCATTCAATAATAATGGACAGAGTGTAAAGATCTGTAATCAAAAGGTAAACACTGCAGCATTGTGTACAAATAACTCTTGAGATATTTATCCTGAAAGACATCCAGGTTAACATTTTAGCTGAGGACACCAGGGAAAACCTTCCTGGTGGTGAGTGAGTTCCTTTTTTGTGTTTGTTTTTGTTCTGTCTGTGCTCAGCTGTTTCCTGAGCACATTGAGCTGTGTGAGCTCGCAGCAGAGCTGCTGCAGCAGCGAGGCCATTTTAACGTGACAGCTCTGAAATTCACCCACTCCTGTTTTCTTGTTCTTCTCCTGATTCCCCTTTAAGCAGCAGGTGCTGGAGGGGTTCTACTACCCTGTCTAAACATAAATGTTGTGCCACTTTAGCACTACTGGTGTCACTTGATCACTTCTGTCCTCACAGACCTGCCAGCAGATGCAGTTCACCTGGTGTGCACAAAATTCAGTTCCGTGACTTGTTCCTGTTTGCCAAAAGGACTAAGCCCTATGCTTTCTAGAGGTCTGTTTATCACTGTGACCTATGTCATTCTAGGAATTACACCCTAACTTGGTTACAGTATGAGTGTGCAAGCAGAGGAGACAGCTGCCTAAGGAGCCAACACAAATCAAGGTTGATTAAGCGGGGTGACAAAAAGCAAGAGGCAGCAGTAATTTCTTTGGTTTAGCAGAACTATAAAAAAATCTGTATCAAGTGCCATGGTTTAAAGGCCATCTGAGGAGACAAACCCACTGGATTCCCTGCTGCATACCCTGCTGGCAGGCTCCAGGGTCTCACCTGTGCAGAAGACAGGCTGCTCTATTGCTTTGGACAGTGCTCGTGCATGGGAAGGCGCCGTGGGGATGAGCTGCAGCCTCCCGGCAGTCTCTTAATCAGGAACATTCCTTGGATGCCTCCACTTCTTTATCAAAAAATTTGCTTCATGGCCATCTGGCACTCTCTGACAACATCTGTGACATTACCCCCTTCTTCATCATGTGTGTTTCTGCAGGGACACTCACAGCACCACCACTCATAGAGGCCAGTAAGGAACAGAAGTAGAAGCAGCTGCTGTCTAGTCTGGGCATTTGTGGGCCTCTGATCCCAGTTTAACTTTGCCAAAACTTTTGAGCCTTTAAAGAGACTTGCAGGAGCTCATAACTCTCATCACGCTAACTTCCTTATATTTTAATGTGCTAGACTCCTAGAATCCAAGCAAGTGGTTAAAAATTCCTAGGTAAGTTACATATGAGCCCAGATTTTGTAAAGTTTCTTTCTTCTCTGCTATCTCTATCCTTAGATATTGCTGAAACAAACCCGTATGAAGAAGATTGTGTTTCTTACCAGAGAACGTCGTGATTGTTTACCACTTGAACTTGGATTAGATTCAAAATGGGAGAGTAAAGAAAGTGAGAATTTAAGTAATCTTTTCCAGTCTTTTCATTTTGCTTCTGTGTTTCTTCAGCCCTTACATATAGGATAAAGTGAGCACTCTGTACAAAAGTTACTTGGTTCTTGGACAAAACATCAAGTGAACTCATGACAAATGGAGTTGTCTCAGTTACAAACTCATGGTACAGTTCCTAAAAATGATTCAGCTTGGCCCCAACAGTGGGATGTGGAACCCTGGATCTCAGTGCCCCGTGCTCTCAATGTCTGCTTCCATACACAGCCTGTTTCTTCAGCTTTTCAGCTGTCTGATCTTTTGTACACAGCTGCTACCAGGCAGCTTCCTGCAAGTATTTCAAGATTTAGCTGATGCTTTTTGTGTCTGTAGTATTCATGTCTGTTGTGGTTTAATCCCAGCTGGCAACTAAACACCACATAGCCATTCACTCAGTCCCCTCCTTCCCTCCACTGGGGAGGGGAATCAAAAACAAAAGATGGGTTGAAATACTCACAGTTTATTTGAAATGAAAAAAAAAAAAAGAGAGAGAAAGAGAAGGAGAGAAGGTATGAGGAATAGAACCTAAGAGAAGCAGGTGATGCACAATGCAATTGCTCACCACCCACAGAAGGATGTCCTGCCCATCCCTGAGCAGTGATCAATTCCCAGCCAACTCCCCCAGTTTATATATAGGACATGACATTCAGTGGTGGGGAATATTCCTCTTGCTTTATCTTCAGGGCAGCTGTCCTGGCTCTGCTCCCTCCCAACTTGTGCACCTGTGCTGACAGGGCATGGAAACCTGAAAAATCCCTGAGTGAAAGCACTACTTAGCAAAGAACAAAACATCTCTGTGTTATCAACATATTTTAACATTAAATTCAAATCACAGCATTATACCTGCTACTAAAAGAAAATTAATTCTATCCCAGCTGAAACCAGGCTCTGACCCTGGAGAAAGCAGGCTGGACAGCGTGGAGGTGGTAATGCCTGGTCCCACCCTGGCTCTGCTCCCCACAAGGCTGGGCAGCTCAGCCCCCTTGTATGTGATGTGCTTCTGATGAGGGGAGAGCAGGATAAATGCCCAGAGCAAGGTGGAAGCAGGCAGAGAATTGTGGTGTTCCCAGGCTGCTCAGGAAGCAGGGTGAGAGTGCTGACATGTCATTAGCCTCTCAGGATTGTGTCTGGGCCATCAAATCTTATTTATCACTGTTATGGCTTTCCTTTCAAGGTTTCCTTGGCTTCCTGTATCTCCTGTTTTGTTTTCTGATAAAGAACTGAAATACCATGGAGACAAACTCCTTATAAACACCAAGCAGACAGGTAGGTCAGCCAGTTTTCAGCACATTATTTTACATGACATATTGAGTGGGAGCACAGTGAAGGCTGGCAAAACATCCAGTTATACTGAAACCAATCAATTGTCTCATGCAGTGGATACAGATGATTCTGTTCATAATAAAAGAAGAATAAGCTCTCTGAGAAACCAGAAGTGACATGCTGTGTGATGCATCTCTCTGTTACAATTTGAAAAATCAGATAGATAATTTAATTATGTTCTCTCTTTGTCTGTGCTGTTTTGAACAGCAGCAACTTTAATCTGCCTTCCCATAGTCAGAGATTACTAAATCATCATTAATTACATCAAAGTTAACAGGAATACTTACAAATTAAAACAATACTCACTAAGAATAAGTCTGGGCGAGTCACATTTGTATTTATATATATATATAAATATATATAAATAAAGTATAAAATTAAAAAAGGGAAAATATTTAATTCTCATGACAACCTGTTGGTGACAGCAAAGTTACATTTAAGTGCAGCATGTATTGAAAAACAAGCAGAAATAAACCAAGCTGAGCTCTGCATAGTCTCAGAGAGACATGGACTCAACAGATTTTCATTAAATTGCTTAATTATGTTTATATAAAAAGCACCTGGTTTCTTCTACTTTTAAAGTGACTGTCTGACCCAGCAATGCCTTGGCTAAGTAAAACAGTGACTGCAAAGAAAATTGCAGATGGTAGGGTGGGTAGAACCCATTGTTTCTTTTAAGGAAGAACAAACATTCTTAGAGAGCCAATGAAATAATCTTTTAAATGGAGTCACTGTGTTGTCCCTCTTTGTGGGCAAATGAAAGGATTGTGGTCAGGTGTGGGGCATGAAATGGCACTTAAATTGATTAGATTTACATCACCTATTTCTTAAAGCCCAGGTTGGGTTAGGAAATGTTTGCTCCTGTTGTGCCCCATGCCTGAGGAGATGCAGGACCCTCTCCAAGTTCTGGGTGGGCATCTAGAACAGCAGAACTCAGGTAAAGCTATTTTACTATTTACCTAGGATATGTGTTATACAAAATTGTCAAAAATATAAATCCAGTTAATGGTAAATAAGGTATTATGATTAGGTATGTATCACATATTTACTGAAGTTGGAAAAGAGACCAAGGTCTCTTTAAAACTATTTTGGGGACAAATATGTCCTTTGCCCCTTTGAGTTCACGGGAGTTTAGAGAATTTAAATTGTTCATATGAGGGTTTATTGAGACCTGAAATGCTGCCAATAGCCAAACATTGAACAAATATGGTTTCTTTGGCAAGCCTGGCTTAATGACTGAGTATTGAACGAGTCATAATTTCTTTAATAAGGCTCTTTTCCCCCCCTCTTCTTTATCCCCCACCAGAGACAAGCTGTAATAGGCTGTTTTGCACAGACCCTCTGTATCTGAGCAGGATGCTGGGAGCAAAATTCAGCTGAAACATGGCCACAAAAAGGTTTATGCAAAGTTTACTGTGAATGGAGAACATCACATTTCATAAAGCAGCAGCTGACTCACGGTTGACTGTAGCTGGGATTTTTCCTACCTTTTCTCAGATAAGTGGATTGCAGTGGATGTCTCTGGAGTTCAATGTCATGAAGGAAGGTGGAGGAAAACAAGAAAAGAAATAGACTTGGCTTGGGATTTTTTGGGTTGTTGCATGTTTTTTTTCTATGTGTGTAAAGATACAATAGTGTAAGTAGTAAAGGTGAACTGATGGGCACCTTTAATTTTGTGTGATGAGCCATAACTCTAGATTTTCATACAGATTTCCTGAAGATGAATCATCAAGTCAGCTTAAAATATGTGAAATGATTGATACCAATTTTCTGTTGAGAAAGCCACATTTAGTTAAACTGCAAGCTTCCCCTAATGAAATAATCTGCCAAAATCTGGGCTGTTGTCCACAAAATTCAGAGAGGCTGAAAAACAAAGCATGTTGATTGCTAGGAAAGACCTATTTTTGCTGTCAATCAGGGTTTTATATTTCAAGCTGGACAAAAATTTGGACATAATTTTTAATCCTGTTGCAACAAGTCTATGGCATTTCAGGAACTACAGGGATTGTGTATTCAGGGGAAAGAAAGCTTCACCCCAAATTTTGTCCTTTTTAATTTTCTTTGTGCCAGTTTGAGCAGATTCAGTGATGTGTTTCTCATTCCTGTGGAAATAATATTTTCCCCTGTGTTCTCCTTCAACTGGAACGTTTTGCATTGATAAATCTACAGAAATGATCTTAAGAAATCGGGGTATCTTTGCATAACCCCATAAGCCATATTGTCACTCCATGTCTCAGGAGGGGAAAAACAGGGTGAAATGCTTCCGTTTTTCTCTGAGATTGGGAATTTCTGAAATCTTTCAGTGGAAAACCTGAGATAGCAGGTCTGTCAAGCACTTTTCGTGCAATAAGCTTTTTCTCAGAATTCTCAAGTGCTGAGGATGACTTTACTACTTTAATTAACAATGTTTTTAAAGGGTATAAAGACTTTTCCTGTTTCCTAACTCTGACTTGCACAGCTGGTGTCTTCCTTGTGTCCCCTTCCCTCCTCCATCAGATGAACTGTTCTGCTAAAAGGCCAATTTACTCATTATAAAGGGATTTTCATAGTCGTGATGAGGTAAAGCAGGGTGTGAAGATGTAGGAGTTTGTATTTAATGGGGAACTGATTAAAGGAGGATTGATTGCTGAGCAGATAGTTCAGACAGACATGCATATGTAAAAAGAAAATACACATATACATATGTATGGCTTTGTCAATGTGATACTAATTGATGGAGAGAGTATAGATGTTAAATTGACATCCACTTGGAGGGCTCACTGGCATGTGGATTACCAGCAAATCCAGCTGCCCATCTCCAGTGCCATTATGCTGTCCCTGATTGCTTCAGCTGTGATGTGACACTGCACTGTATCAGAGCACTGACACTGCACTGCCCTGCAAAGTGCAACAGAATCTTCCCTATTGCATTGGGGAGAGGGAGGATAAACTTCTGCTGTCTCAGCTTGAATGGCAAGTGTGTTATCAGCTCCTGCCGTGTTTGAAGGGGGTTGAGAGGGTAAGTGTCCATGGTTCACTAGTTCAGCATGTCTGTGCTGATAATGCAAACTAATGCGTGGTGAAAGCTCCTAGCACGTTATTTCTCTCTGCATTGGAGCACTGTACAGGGAACTGGAGGTACACAGGTAGACGTGGGTTATAGAAGAAGAATTATCAAGTCAATCTAAATAAAGACAATATTCATACAAGTTGGTTCCTCTTGGTAGATTATAGCAGTGTGGAAATTGGAAGGAAATATTCTTATTATTGCATTCACTGGCAAATAAAATAGACCATTTTGCCTAAGGCTTAAATTGACAGCTGTAGCCTCCAATTTTGGGTCCTTGCTCCTGCAATGTAAATTATTTGGCCAGGGCTGGTGTGGCTGCTGGTGAGATTGAACTCAAAGGAAGTACAGAAGAAGGGAATCCTTCACTCCTCAGTCCCACTCTGTCAGCCCGCAAGGGGAAGCAGGAGCTCTGCAACTTAAGTGGGGTAGATGTGTTTGGCTGCTAGTCTTTTGTAGCTCATAAAAAGGAAAGCAAAGCTATGAGCAACTCGGAGAGAGTAGAGGGGATTTTTGCCTTTTGGAAGGGGAATGATAAATGTGATTGTTTTGCTCAAGACAGCTGGTATGTCAACAGAACTCTCCTTGTTCTTCATCCAGTGCTATCCTGGAGACTAGAAAATAATATTGAAATTATGTGTAAAAGTTAACACTTGTGTGTATGTGTTGTTGGAAAGGCTCTGTGACTTACAGAAGCTTGGTGGAGCTGAACACTAAATGCTGGACACTAAACCTTGAATGGGGAAGGACTCTTGTGGATGAGGCTGTTCTCTGTGCTCCTGCTGAAGGCTGCATGGTAGGGAGCAGTCTGGGTGGGAAATGAAGGAGACTGAAGCAAAGGTAACCTGGAGGGAAAATGAGCCATCATTTTATTCTTCATTTGTTTTTGCAGAATGTGAAGCTAAGCTTGTACGGGCTGGGTGCAGCCTGGGCTATGTTTCTGTTTCTGTCTTTGATTTATCTCAGTAGAAGTATCAGTTTCTCCAGGTGTGTGTTGATATTTGAGGATGTTGTGATAGTTACCGTGTGAAGATGATTCTGCAGGTTGTTTTCTTAGTGAGAGAACCTGGAGAAGGTCTTTGGATCTGAGCAAAGTGCTTCTTGTGTGTCCTGTAATAACAACTCTGGTTGATTTGTTTTTGTAAAATCACAAATCCAAGAGATTAGGCAAGAAGAGTTAATTTATAGTTTGTTCTAATCTGTTTCCTCTATCTTTAATGTATTTTATTGTGATCAGATAATGTAAAGATTGACTTGGAAATGTCCCATTGGCTGATCTGGTAAGGAGAAAACAGCACATGAAAATGTTTTGTAAAGCAGTATAACAGCTTCAGTGGCAAGGAACAACAGGCTTGGTTCTGCTCCAGCCTCTGCCAAATGAAGTAACTGAAACTCCTGTTTATTACATAGCATGAAAGAAATGGAATAATACTGTTAAGAGTGTTATCTTTGGAAAATGACTGCACCTCACTGGAGCATGACTATAATGATGGGGAATTATGCTGCTAAAACACACCAGTTCCGTGGCACGTCACTAAAACATATACTCTGTGGTGTTCTTTGTAAAGGCTTTATTGCAGATACTCTTGTATTAACATATTGTCATGAGGCCAAAATTGGCATTGCCTTTGTCTGGAGCATTCTGGAGGGAAACCACAGTTTGTCCTGCCCTTTATCTAGAGCTTATAAATGAAAAAAACACTTAGCAGGATTTGTAGCCTTCATTAAACGATTGCGATACCGGATTTATCTTGTCCTGTGGGTAAATGCTTCTTGTCCTCTCCATTTCTTTGCAGAGTGGTTCACATGAAGTACTCTCAGGACACAGCAAATGCTAATGGTAGTAGGATTATATTTTGGAGGAAATGAGACAAGACGGTTTTATAACTACTTTGCTGCTTGTCATAATAACTAGCTGAGTACTGTGGGCATGAATGTGGCTGTTGGCCACTTCTGTATATTTTCTGACTAAATCTTACTAAGGACCAGCTATTCACTGTTGAAATTAAAGACTCTTTGACAGTGTTCGGATAAATGTCATTTTAATGGCAGCAATCTGTTGCTTCCCATAGCTCCAACCTACTTCTGAAGTGTGTTCTGCTCTCTTATCTCCAGTGCTGGACGCCAGGTGATACAGTAAGGATGTACTTACTTGTAACTTCCCACAAATTTAGAACTGTATTCATATTTCAATATCGTTACATTTTTTTGGGGAACGTTTTTAAATTGTGCCCTCAATTTCACCACTCACTGCATCAGCTTTGAGGAAAGGGCCTTGTCTCACTGCTGGAAAGTAAATGACTGTGTGTGTACTTAGCTGTGAATTGCTAGGGAGGTGTTTTCTGTGCTCCATGGCTTTGAACATGCAGACAGGGATGGGGCAATGCAGCCTTGGAGCCCTGGCAGTCATTCCACTGCAGCTCAGCATCCTGCTGCAAAATGACCAGCATGCTCACTGCTCCTTCATGGAGACTCAATGCTTTGGCTGTTTTATTCTGCTCATGAAAAACAGAGAGCAATGGCAAAAATATGGTTTTCTTATGGGCAAAAAAATCAAGGGAGGGTTCTTTGTTTAGCACCTGCTTTGCTGTAGGAAAACATCTGAATGAAGGGCTGTTACAGGGGCAGCTTGCTGGAGAAAGTTTTTGGGATGGTAATAGGGAATCACTTACTTGTGGGAAGATTTCATGCTTCCACGGCTGATCTGACATTTTCTCAAATCATCCCTGTACCAGCACAGGCCAAGGAAAGCAATGCCTGATGCTCCCATCTGCAAGTGCTGGGCCCTCAAGGGTTGGAGTTGCAAGGTCATCTTGGAAAAGGAGCTGTCTCCTTAATTTTTCAAAAGTAAATGTAGCCTTGTCTCTATTTTCCTACACTCTCCATTTATTTTGTGTTTAAAAATGAGGCCTTTTCCCTGCATCAGTGTGTTCTGCCACCTTCAGTGCTTGGGGGACAAAATGTAGATTTTGTTCCTTCAGAATTGTCATATAGTCATGATAAATACAACTTCTTTTAAGGGTAGTGAGAGCAGGAACGGAGAAGTGTGTTATAAATTTTAAAAGGCAGTTCACCCACCCCTACCTGAGAAATAATAGGCAAGTTCCTTGGGAATGCTTCCTTTCCCTCCTGCTCTGTAGTCTTCAGACAGGCAATACAAGACATTTGTGATAGTTATTAATAGGTTTTGCTATATCTTCCCATTTCCTTTTATTCCTGTTTACCCACTTGGCTTACACATGCTGATTTCTTTTACTGTTTTAACACTCTTCCTTTTTGCAGTGATTTGTTTCTTATTCCATTTCCTTTTCACCTTTTCTTCCAGACTTCCTTACAGTCTTACTTTCTACCTTTTTCTCCTTAAATGTGAAGGCACACCAGGGCAAACTGCAGGCATAGAGGAGCTTGCAGGGAATTCAGGCTGATGCCTTCCTCACAGAAATATCAGCAGTGCCAATTCTCTGATTTTTCCATCTTCTTTTTCCATGCTGGGCATGAGCTATAGCTAATGGAAAACACATTAAGGAATTATTTTCTGGCTTCGTGCCACTTCATCCATTCCCACATCTTCAAAGTATTTTGTCTCTCACCTGTTCACAAAGGGCTGCACTAACTCAGAAACTCCTGGTGAACTATCAAGCTTTCTGCCTTTTTTTTTTTATTTTTTTCTTTTTTTTTTGCCACTTACAGAGACTTAGAACATCTTAAAGTTCCTCTAGAGGAGTATTTTGACTTGGGTGATTGTTAGCCCTAGGGATGAATAGTAGCATGAATGACAGAACATTGCGTTAAGTTGTTTTCAGTGCCAGCAGGGCAGTTCTCCCCAGCTCTTTCCCACAATCATGGCACTCAGTCCAGGAAAGTCTACTCACTTTTGGCATGTTCTGCATCCCTGTGGGCTTGTGGAGAGAAGAGGGTGTGTTGTGTTGGCAGGAGCAGCTCTTCGGGTAAACCTCTGTAAGAGCAAGGCATTACTAATTTCAGTGTGTATTACAAATGTCTCTCTGCATCTAATGACTATCTTATATATTTTGACCTTTATTTCATGGCCTTTATCTCTATGATATCTTAGTGCTGAAAGAAGATTTTTGGCTTTGTAAGCTTTAGATATTGATTTTTCCTTTAACTGCCTCCTCTGATTCAAGGAGAAAGAGAAATATGTAATTTTAACTAGTGCAACTGATATCACAGCCAGATTCAATATTAATGTACTAGATAAGCATACATCAAATATTGCCTTTTAATACCCTTACCAGTGTTTTTAATGCACTTCTTTGTTCTGCAAGCTCAATATGTGGGGATTTTTAAAAAACCTTTTTTTTTTTAAATAGGATGTTAAATGGCATTTCATGTTGATTCTTAGCACTTTAATAGGTGTCTGCTATCAATAGCAATGTCCTGGAGGCACCCATTGAAACCACACTGCCTACACCATTTCTTTAACTGGAATTGTACTCATGCTTCTGATGTGGGCATGATATTAATCATGTCAAATCCTTGGATATCATATATGAGTCCAGTACTCTAAGTAGAAATGTCAGTGCTGCTGGCAGTGAGCTGGGTGTGAGGTCTTTTCTTTGTTACCCACATTAAAATGTGCTGTGTCCTTGGGTGGAGATAGTGGAAGTCTTTGTTTCAGTCTGTTCCCCCCAAAAAACAAGCTGAGTGCTATCCAAGATTTGACATATTTAAAAAGTATTAATCAACCTTGCTAATAGTTGCTATTCAGCTAATCACACTCAAAATGGCAAATGGTTGTAAAGATGTCACAGAGATATGCAGAACACCCACGGTTTGAGCTCTTCCCATTCTCATTAAAATAAGCTCTTATGGCCCAGCTAGTGTAATCATGTGATAAAATACTCAAATTAAGAGCATTTAATAAAAAAACATGGTGGGGAGCTTTGTTAAAGATCTCTTTAGTGTATTTTTGCATTCATGTTGAGGACATTAGAAATAATTTAATCATTGCCTGATTATACGAATGTGAGAAATAATGGGATCATTGCCTTATCACACGTGGGCTAATTCAAAGGCTCATTATTTATTTGTCAAGCATCAAGCATCAAATCAATTTGGCTTGATACTTGAAAGCAGGAAATTTAAGATGAAATTTGAAAGGAAGATTAAGAAGTAAGATTAAACCTAACAAGAGCAGAACTATTTTGCTTGCTAGAGTCGAGTCACACCTGCAAAAAGATCACAGAATTGATGGAAAAGGTCAGTCTTAATCTAATGGCAATGTATTGTGGAATGAACGGCTTATGGTTTTGGACAGAGTACTGTTTTCAGTGTCTCCACCTCTTTAGTTTTCTTGTGATCCACAGATAAAGTTACTTTGAGGTTTCCAAACAAATCTTTTTTTCACTCACTCTTCCTTTAATGAAAATATTTTCCTCTTCATATTGGTCTATAAACTGAATACTGCTATACAAAATCACTAGAATAAAATCCATTCTTCAGTACTTTTTTTTTTTAATGGTGAAATGATTAGGGCTGAGATTCAAAAGCCCTGAGTTCAGTGAGTTGCTCTCCTTTTTCTGCAGCAGTCTGGATATATATTCTATGTGGTGCTTTGTTTTCACTACAGAAATACATTCTTTTATGTGTAAAAGCAGATTCAGAGAATGGACCTTCCAGAAACTGGATACCAAGCCTATCTGAAGGGGGAGAATAGGACAAAAGATGAATCCTTTTTTGGTGGCTTTGATGGAATTGTATCATTTTCCCCCTAAAGAGGAAAGAGTTTCACTTGGGTCAGGAAGATTTTCACAATGTTAGAGAAGAATGAAGATATCAGTGTTAATTATGGAGGAGTGATCCTCTGCTGGTATTCCTGGTGGATTTTTTGCTGTCTGTGTTTGAGGTCTTGATTGTGAGAAAAGATGGTTTAAAAAAAAAAAAAGGCTTGAGAGAGAGGGAGATCTCGAATTTTTGAAACCCAGTTCCTTTTCCTCTGAATTATCCAGAAGCTCTCTGGTTTGTCTGAACACAGTTTGGACAGCTTACAAACCTCCCTGGTGGTCAGTTGTCAGCTCTCTAAGAGGCAGCGAGGTCTCTGCTTCACTTCTCAGGGTTCTCCCCTTCCCATCTGTCCTGCAGAGCTCAGGGTGTCCCTGCCTCTGCAGGCAGGGTGATCAGCAGGGCTGAGCCTCAGCCATGACCTCTCCCAGAGCCCTGCCCTGCTGGGGCTTCCAGGCTGCAGCAGCTCCCCTGGCTCTGAAGCTTTGCCTGGTTGCCATAAGATGAGCAGGGATATGTGAGGGCTTTAAGTCCCCTGCATATTTTATGCTTGCTGAATTAATCTCACTTAATACGAGCTGTCAGACAGCATTACTATAATTTATTTACATAACTTGAGGAATTTACTTCACATTAATTTAACCTTGCAGAATGTGTAACGTGTGTTTGTGCTGCTGCCCTGGGTTTCCTGGAGTCAGCCCTGCTCAAGTGTTTCTCAGTCTGTGATTGATTTGTCTTCCAGCTGCTAATGTGAAGGGTGAACCTAAACACTGTTGCTACAAAGATCTGATACTTGGAGCTCTCTTTATTGTTGCATTTATTGAATTAAATGAACTTCTCTGCCTTGTACTTAATTCAATGAAAAACATGTTCCAATTAGATTCTTTTCCTTCTAAACCAACACCCACAATTCTGACCTTGCTTTTTACAAAGTAAAAATCTATACTTATAAGGAGAAAAACCTATATTTTGTTCAAGCAGTTTTTTTGGGTGTATTAAGAGGTTGATTTTTTCCTCACTTGAGATGGGTACTGTGTCCTGCTGCTTGTGATCACACTTAGACTGCAGTTCTGGTGAGGATAAAATGCTCATGGCATAAGAAAGCAGCAATGGATGGGTGCCTGGAGCTCTTGGTTCTTCTCTCTGTGGGCAGTGTTGTTACCCTGTGTCTCAATTTGAAGGTTTGTTGTCTTTTGATTTTATTTAAAAAAAAAAATCAAAACTGATTCTTCTGTAGCTTCCCCCTATCTTAGTTGTCTGCAAAACCACTCAGTATTGGGGTTTATGTCAAATCTGAGAGAAAACTCAGATCCTTCTGTGTAGGCACACAGTTTGTGTGATTGGGAGGGGGCTGGCCCAGCCCCATCCCCAGTGGCTCAGCTGTGAGCAGCAGGTGAGCAGCACTGACAGCAATGAGCCATGGAGTGCCCAGGGGCACTGAGCAACCACCAAAGGGAGCAGAGGCACACAGGGGCAGGGCATGAGCAGGAGGGGTAAAAGGCTGGCCTGAAGGACAAGAAGGGCAGATGCTTGCAACCTTCAGAAGAGGTATGGTGTTACTCCGTATGGGCTGAAGCTTTCTGAAATTGTGTGGTGATATTCTGTGTATCCTGGCTGTCTCCACTGCGGTATGGGCTGTGACACTCCTGCTCTCCAGGTTGTTTCTGTTTTGACCTGATGCATAAGACCTATGGAATATAGAGTTGGAGTTGCTATTGCATTTGAAACTCTAATACAAAACACACTTTCATGATTTATGAGGGACAAGCATGGGAACACTGGCCTGTTGCCATACTGTTTTAGGTGTGGTTCTTTGAGATGTAGGATTTGTCTTCTGAAAAAGAAGCTTGATCTGGAGAAACAAAACTCTATTTTTAAGGAGTGAGGGCACTGGCTCATGCAGGAAATCTGTCCCTTGTTTCTGCTTTTAGGGATCATGAGGAGGAAATGTACAAGAATATATTCAGGGTGCCATAGTTACCAAAGGAGTGACACAAAATAGGATTGATAGAGCAACTCCTTTCCAGAACAGAAAATCCTGTTGCCTCATTAAGGATTGTGGACATCAAATTTACCTTCTCCGAGGTGCACACTGAGGAGGGAAGGTCCATTTAATGAAACCAGGAGGTGGCTTGAAGCTCAGAAGGCTTCTCATAAGGGAATACTCTCACTGCAATAATAAAAATGAGAAGTGACATCTGTACAAGTCCCAGATGTCTCAAAATTCTGAAAAAGAGCCCATTTCTGATAAAATCTTGGCTCCTCTTGCCTCTGGGCAGGACTCTTCTCTCTCCTTCAGATCCCTGTACCTCTGATAGCAAGGAGCTGGCTCAAAGGCAAGAAAACAAACTTTCTTGAAATGGAAGAAACAAGAAAGCAGATAAGCTTTTGCACAAATCAGTGTCACCGTGATCAAATTGTGGGCATTCCCATGAAAGTAACCTTTTCCTTTTTGTCCCTTTGTTACACAGGGAAGAGGCCAGTTCCTGGTTTTGTTTATGGCATAAGCAGAGTGCTTTGTCCAAAAGAACTTTGACTTGGAATTAAATGTGAGACACCTTTTAATGACTCAGCTATGGAGATAACCCATTTTTTCAGAATTTTACAGTCAGATTTGTTGCAGGAAAAAAGGGCATGAAGCTGTTGTTGGCCTTGTTGTCTGAGCCACATGATCTTTTTCTCCATGTCCTCTGTTCCTCCTTCCCACTGGTGACAAGTTCAAGGAGAAGCCCAGGCATTCAGAGCAGGTTGAAGGTTTTGCTTTAAAACCACCTGATCTGTTTTATGGGGGAGGAAGATTAAGAGGCAGTCTCGCTCCAAGTGCTGAGTGGCAAAATTTCCACCTTTCCACCAAGGTTTCCTCAGGCCTTTCCCTGCTGCTCTCACAGCCCCTTCCTAGGGGTGTCAAGGTAGAAAATATTTCCAGAGCACAAGCAGGTGTCTTTTCTGGTTAAAAATAAACGAAAAATCTTTTGTGATTTCAGACCTGAATTCTGAGGGAGGGGAACACTTTATTAAAAGGACCAACAGACCCCAGTGGAGGGGCAGACACGATGCAGTTTCACAGCAACTCTGCTGGGCTCAGTGGCACTGCAGCAGTGCAGTGCTCTTTTTGATGACATGGCCCACAAAGCTTAGCACTGGGAAAATGATATTGCAAGAGAGATTTATGTTTGCAATTCCTTAAAGCAATTTTATTGTCTTCTTGGTGGGTTTTACCATATCAGTTTAGTTGCAGCCACTGCTGTTCGTGGAAGTTTCCTTTAGCAGCAGAAATATTGCCACAACTTTGTTTCTTGCAAGTCACTTGTCAGGAAAGATTAATGAAGCTTCTGCTCATCAGGATAGCACTTAAATGCTTAGTTATCCAAAGGTGCCGTGCATGATAATTTTGAATTTCCTCTTTCTGTTTCATTTCCCTGTCTGTTAAATTCTCCTTTGTATGTGTCTGAGTTCATTTTCATTATTTCTTTGTCTGTTCCAGTTAAAATCTTGATTTTCTTTGTCTTCTGCAGTTCTCTAGAGCATTATTTAACACAAGAGGAGGACGCTTGCCATGTCTGCTGCTGGAGAACAGGCTGCTCTTCCTCTACAGTCTCCTAATAAGCTAACACCACTTAGCAGGATGTGTCCCAGCTCTCCTCTGCACACATAGCTCTTAGGGTAAACCTCATCATTTTTCTTTCAGCTTTTCATGTTGTTTTTTTTTTTCATTTAGAACACATTAGATCCATATGTAACTCATGCTAATGATGTCATGTTGTCCTCATACAAAATTTGAAGTTCATAATATTGTTTTTTCTTACTAGTAGTGTGGGAAATCCTCCTTTTAATACAGTACTCCCTTGTTTATTTTGAATGTCATGGAAGCATAGATTTATTGCCATTTATAAGTAGATATTTTGCAGTATCTCTGATTTTCATTAGAAGGCACTGTCTCTGCTGAGCAAAGAAAAGATGGAATTGAAGTTCTTTGCTTAGTTCTGGAAATCTAAAAGACTTTCCATAAAAACAGCTCCTGTGAGAAACCTGTTGTATTAGGGAGGCTGGGAACCTTGTCCTGCTGAGAAATCAACCCAGGGCAATGAACAGTTCTAGGAAATAACATGATGTTTACTGAAATGTGTAGTTCTCACACTTTATCCCAGTATGTGTAGGATCAGTTTTCCTGCTTCTCTATTCTGCAGCATTGTGCTGAAATCATCTGGAGTCTAGCTCTTGATTTGTTTTATTTAGTTTAGGTTTGGGGGGTTTTTTGTTTGTTTGTGGGTTTTTTGTTTGGTTGGGGTTTTTTGTTGTTGTTATTTTTGTGGGTTTTTTTGGTTTTGGGGTGGTTTTTTTGGGGTTTTTTTGTCCTGTAGAGCGATATTGAAAGGTGCTGGGATTTAAATAACTACCAGGAAAAAGACTTGGCTTGGTCAGGTTTTGGGCAAACAAGTATTTTGAAAAGGATGAAATTGTTAATAAGGCAAGCTTTGAGAAAGTTGCCATTTGTAGAAATAATGTATTTATAGGTTTTATGGCTTAACTGTGCTCTACAGATTTAAAATTCTTTTCCTCATAAAATTTTTTAGCTTTCATTCAGAACTAGAACATGCAAATCACCAGGGCCTATTAATGAGCAAGGTCTGATAGATACAGATTGAGAATAGAAGTTATGCATGTTAAGAGAATACAATACCTTTGTTCAAATATTTAATCTGTAAAATGTAAGGCCAGGACTTCCTCTACTGGATGTAAAGGAGGCTGGAAAAGGCAACATTTGGCTAAGGACTGGCATGGAGAAACTCTCAGGCTTTTGAGATGTGCCTGGCCGAGGCTGCCTAAGGGAAGGAAATGTTTCCCCTGTTGAGGGAACAGTGATGGGCCAAGTGCACCAGCAAGGAGGGGCTGTGGGGCAGGCAGGGTGGCACTGCCCAAGCTTTGTGTTTGAATTTTAGACATATGGGATAGAGAAGAGTTTCATAGCTTCTTTCAGCTTTTGTCGTCAGGTTGTTTTGGGGGGTTTTTTTGGGTTTTTTTTAAGTGTGATATATTTCAAGGTGCGACTTAAAGATGAACACAGCCACAGAGGTTTCAAATTCAGCCTACCTGCCCTAGGTTGTTTTGGGGTTTTTTTTGTTTTTTTTTTTTTTTTTAAGTGTGATAAATTTCAAGGTGCGACTTAAAGATGAACGCAGCCACAGAGGTTTCAAATTCAGCCCACCTGCCCCGTGATGAGGTGCTTTGGCTTTTTTCTGTGACAGAGGTACAGCTGATCCGCTGTCTCTGTGAATCCTTCAGACTGCATCCCTGTCCAGTTTGGCCCCTGAGATGCTGTGAAGCCCTGCTTGAAGCCTGAATCTTGTATTGATTATTTCTTTCTCTTTTTTCCCTTCTCCTTTGGTGGGAAGATGATAGCACTTCAAGGAAGTAGGAAATCAAATGCAGAGAGGGGAGAGGAGATGAGCTGTTAGAATTTGATGATAATAGCTGGCACAGAGGGGAGGGAAGACAAGCTCTTTCTAAGAATAATGGCAATATATATAAGCAAGTAATAAACTGATGGTTCAGTCCAGTAGTGTCCATAAGGCAGTTCCCATATATGTTTAATTTCTATTTATAATAAAAAAATTGCTCTTGAATACTGCTTGTTGCAGCTGTTCTTGAATTGTCTTAATTTAGGTCTCCAAGTTTGCTTCTAGGTGGAAGTTGGTACCAGATCGGGATTTAAAAGCAAAAACTCTTGACGGTGGGCATGGTTTAGTGAATAATAGCTCCTTTTTCTCTAGTTTCATCTTTATTAGGAGTGGTTTCTGTCTTTATAAGCACTTGATTTTGTAACAGATACTGGATTTCTTCATGTCTTTACTATTGGAGAACAAAAGGAATTGTGGGCAGTCTGGATTGAGGTGAGCTCTTGCACTGATACTAGCAGTCTGATGTAACTTCCTTGGATTTGCTTCCCCAGTAAACCAAGTTGCATTCTCAAATACTAGGTTTTATGAGTCTTGTGCTCTTTTTTTTTCAAAGAATAACTGCTGAGGATGTGTGGAGTGTTGTGTGGCAGTTACTTGCAGATATAATACTGCTTTACAAAATGATGTCATAGCTCTGCGTGCTATGAGAGGATGATTTGTTTTTATGAGGAATGGATTATTCTCTGTAGACATAAAGGCTGACATGTGGGATTTATTTTCTAAAGGGCTGATATAAATGAAATGCTTAAATCAGGCTGTATTTTCAAAGTTGGATGAAGTATGAGGCTATCCTTTTCTTGCTGTCTGCTTCTTCAGCTGCTCTTTGAGTTTAAAAAAAACCCTTTACAAAATGATGTCATAGCTCTGCATGCTATGAGAGGATGATTTGTTTTTATGAGGAATGGATTATTCTCTGTAGACATAAAGGCTGACATGTGGGATTTATTTTCTAAAGGGCTGATATAAATGAAATGCTTAAATCAGGCTGTATTTTCAAAGTTGGATGAAGTATGAGGCTATCCTTTTCTTGCTGTCTGCTTCTTCAGCTGCTCTTTGAGTTAAAAAAAAAGAAAACTTTCTTTTCTTTTTACCTATTGTTTCTTATGCTTATTTCTAGTTTTGAAACACAAGTGAGGACATCATCTGTCTTATTCCTTCTCCTTTTTCTTGGGGTTGTCCAAGGGGGTCTTACTTTTGGTAAAGATTATATTTAATAAACTTCAATCTCCACCATAACCTTCACACTTTCTAATCTGTTTTTCCTTTAGCTATTTTCTGTAAACACTGACATTACCTTCCAGTGTTTTTTCCTGTATACTTGTGGCATGTATACTTTGTGGCAGTTTTTGTTTTGCCTGACTCCCCTTGGAAAAAGATTCAGCCCTTGCTAAGTTTCCAGGTGTGCTCTGGTTACACTGCAAATGTTGGGAAGGACTTTGCCCTGCTTAAGGAAAGAAGTGAAGGTTTCATCTTGAACTGGTTGTGGCAGCAGGGGAACCATTTAAATTGTTTATACTGCTCCATTTTCTTATTATGCCTCAATTGATTCTAGTTGGTTTGCTTTATCTGCCAGATTATCTTGAGTTCTTTTTTCCTGTTTACCAGCTGAACACGTTTCTTTGTAAATAGAAAATTCTTGCACTCAAGTCAATGACTCTTGAATTTTCAGAGTGCCTGTTAGAAGTTGCTTTCAGCTGAAGAGGTCACAGCAATATCACAGATGCACAGATTGCTACCCGATTAATACAATTATCAACATGGACAAATTATTAGTTGAGTGTTTGCATTTGAATATAGCTTTTATTTTAATGCACACTTTGAAAAGCATATTTTAAGGAGACAAGTTTAAATTGAAAATGTTCCCAAGGAATTATTTCTGTCTTTTGTGCAGATCAAAGTGACAAAAGCCATTTAACAATTTGTCTGTCTTTGAAATCTAATGGGTTTTCTGCATTTCTCTAAATACAATAACTGGACACAAGTCTATTATTCCTTTTTATGCTGTAAAAGCTAGTGTTACATTACTTAGTGTTCTTAAGACTTTTACAATGGAGATTTTCATTATGTCACATATACAAGCAATTATGTTTGACAATTTAGATGCAAAGTTGAATTGGCAGCCACTTCAGCATTCTCAAATAAAAACCAATAAAAACATTAAGCATGTCTATTAAAAATGTTTCTCCTATAATTTATTTTTCACAAGCTTTCAGCTGTGCCACAAAAGCCTCCTGTCTCTTTTACAGCTAACTTGCTGCAGACTGTTTTACAATTTAGACATGAAAACTCTTTTTGTGATTAGTTTGTCATAAAAGAAGGGCCAAGTTCTGATGCTATCTATCAAATAATTAGAATTACACAGGAGCTTTCTGAAGATGTGTAAAGCAAAATTTCACGTCCCAAAGTATAGCACAGTCCTGATGCAAAACCAGAAGGGAAAATCTGTGGCTGTGCTGGTGGAGAAGGGCTCTGTTGTGTTTGCTGCCCTGGCAGGGTAGTGGGTGAGCAGCTCAGTCACTACAGTTCTGCCTGCACCCTTCATTTACTTCCCTGTGTAAGGTAGAATGCAAAAATGTAAAATAAATGTAGCTTAAAAAAAAAAAATCTCTCAAGCACAGAAAAAAAGATTTTCTAATGTGCATTAAGCTGAAGATTTATTTTCCCTGTGTGCAATGTGGTGAATTAGCCTTTTTAGGTCAATATTAATTTTTATAAGTTATCCTTTTCTTTGATAAATTATTTAAGTAGGGCTACACTTCAGTATGTGATCATTAGTGAATAATATAAGAAGTTATAATTCATACTCTTGTCCTGTATGCATGTGCTAAAGAATATGCAGAAGTTTGTTGTAGTCATATACTCATCTATGGAAAGCTTATGGGAATAAATATGATTGTGTGTTCTGTACAAGAAGAATGGAAGAGTTGATATCTATGAACCTATTTATCATGTGAAATGGAGAAATAAAAAGCTCCAAAAATAATGTTTATTGAGGGAAACATTTATTCAAATATTTCTGGGGTGAGGGGAGGTGCAAATTTAGTGACCTATCAGGGTATGTATGTAAAAAAAAAATATGTAATGAGGCTGTAAATGCTGCTGAGTCAATTTTACTGGTGAAGATATTGATTTACTCTTGTCCAGTGGAGCAACTGTGTGATTCAAATGGAACACCCCTATTTGTGGCTGGGAATCCTCTATGGGAAAGCAGCTGGTGGTGAGGCTGATGGGTGGGCAGGAGCCAGTTACCTCAGAACTGCATGAATAATGCTCCCAAATAAAGGAATGCCTTGTCACCAGCCTTTTTCACATAAAACTCCAGCAGGAACAGTCAGTGTGTGTTGACTCACAAGAGTGTTTGACAGGAGTTGGAATGTTAAGAGGTACAAGCTAATTTTAAGAGGTAAAAGCTAATCTTTTTAAAGCTAAATGAGAAATCATGTGTTTGCCTCAGAATTTTGCCCAGGTTTTACGTATTACAAGTTACGTATTACAAGTTCTATTTGGAATAGATTAACAAAGATGAAATGTAACATTTGGACACTGGAAATATCTCAACTACAGAATGCTGCAAGGAAGGAAATTAGAGGCTAGGAAGCAATTCAGAATATGTGTTTGAATAGTGAATTTTTTTGTGTAGATAGCAATGTTTTCTTAGATATCTTCGTGTTAGAAAGAGGCATAAGATGTATTTAATAAATGAGCAGCTAGGAGCTCTAACTGGTGCTTTAGCTCACAGGTGAAAAATGCAGTGAGCTGTGCTTTGTGTCTGAGTGGCAGCAGAGAAATTTGACTATGGACTGGACTATTGCTTTGCTTTGCATCTCACAGAGGGCTGCAGTTTAATTCTGAGCTGTCATGGGCAGCTCCTGCACTCAGGGTGTTTGGAAGAGAGAGTAGCAGCGAGAGCTGGGTGCTAGATGGTTCCTCCCAAGCCTCTTTTCCCCTCCTCAGTCCCACACCTTCCCCATTCAGAGCATCCTCTCTTCTGTGCCCTGTTTCCCTGTGCACTGCTCTAACAATTGGGGCTGAAAGAACATGGTTATGCATGTCCCCAAAGCACATTCCTAAATCTCTGAGAGAAGAGGGGAAGAATTTGCACAGAATATGTTAAATCTTCAATGAGAAAATGCTTCACTTACTGTAACTTCCAGCTAGTTATCTTTTCTTAGTATGCTATTAAATGGTCTTATTCTGAGTCAAACTTGTGGAAAGCAGCAGTCTCATGATGCCTGATTTTATAAAATGTCAATAACAGAGTGCTCCAATAAATGAATTTTATTGATGATCACCTTTTTCTCTCTGTTATAGCATGTTTCAACTCAATTTCATAACAATTTCTGGCTTTAATATGAAATGTCAACAATATCTCCAGCAACCACCTTGTTCTTATTACTTGCTAATCTTATTTTTATAAAGATCATTTTTGATGCTTTGTACATTTAGCCAGTGATGAAAGTTGTATAACAATAAGCCATAGTTTAACACGGAGTAGCTTAAATCCATTCAAGGTAGTAATGTTATTTGCAAATTAATTTGCCAATTCATTCAGAGCTCATTTCATATCAAATAAAATCCAACAATCACTCAAACAGTGATGACATTTCTGCTTAGAACCATTGGTAAAGCTCAGTTTATTGGAATAAAACGGGACAACAAATTGAATTTGTATATGCAGGCATTGGGTTTGAAACTGGGGGAAAATAGTTTCAATGTGGAACTGTAGCATCATCTTTACAGGAAGAAAAACTTGTGTTGTGCTTCCTTGAAACCTGAATCAGAGAGGTGGGTTCCTCAGGGGAACTGTTAAAGGGATTTGCTGTGTCTGCCTGAGCTGCTGTAAATATTTAACTTTTCTTATATATGTAAGGACATCAGATGGTGAAGAAAACAAATGTTGAGGAAGAGAAGAAAGGAAAACAGTGGAAAATAGGCAAATGTTTTGCTGCATTTCTTCTAGTGCATGTAAACCAAAAAAAAACCCCAGTCTTCCAGAATATCTTGAGGTTCAGACAGTGTGGAAAATAGGCAAATGTTTTGCTGCATTTCTTCTAGTGCATGTAAACCAAAAAACCCCAGTCCTCCAGAATATCTCGAGGTTCAGACAGACTGTGGAAAGTTTCTTTCAGTGCCTCCACCCCCTGTAGTTCTGACCTTCCAAGGTGTTGCCTGTTGGATGAAGTGGGACTGCAAGGTGGAATTTTCCTTAAGAATTCTTTTCATCTTTTTATTGTAAGAAATACAGCAGTGCTGTAAGCAAATCAGCTGCCATGCATGTGTTTACTGTGTATCAGTAGATGACATGAATTAATCTCTTGAGTGTTCTGATTAAATACTTAAATACTATTAAATCTATGTGTCTGGGATTGAAACCCTCCTTTTTCATTTTAAAAATGAACATTTTCCCCCTAAAACTTAGCAGTATTTATAAGAAAACATATGAACAACTTCAGGATGAGGATGTTGTGTGTATGGTCTTCATGATGTGTCCATCCTTAGAGTGACCTGTGTCAGCAGCTGTGGTAGCTGATCTTTCTTCAGTCTTGAGATCAGGATGGATTTCCCCACCATGTGATCCGTCCTGTGTGAGTTTTCTCACTTCAGTGTTAAGTTAATGAGCTCTGCTCTTTAGGTCAAATAAACTTTTAAGAAAGCTAAATTGTGGGACTAGGAATCAGTGTTTTCAAATACAGAGGCTTTGTGTCAGTCAGGACTCGGGAGACCTGTATATTTTATATTACCTTCATAGATGTTTGTTTTAAGTAACTTGCTTAAAAGGGAGAGGGGTTTTTATTTTGTTGTTTGTTTGTTTGTTTTTTTCCCTAGAATCTCTGTTTTCCTCCCACACAATGTACCAGTGATTTTCATGCTACTCCTCTCTTTTTATAAAGCAAATGTGATTTGCTACCAGGATGCTGTCTGAAGTTCCACTATTGAGATAGGTGATTTCAAGAAAGACCTGTTGTGTGTGACACCTTTGTGAACTTCAAAGATTTTGAACTGGCCATTGGGATCATCTCTCTACCTTTTTCAAAATATGAGAGTTCTAATTATTTTCTCCAGCTGAAAGTCAGTAGTAACACGTGTATGTCCTCCTTCAGAGGCATCAGAAACAATTAAATAATCAGTAGTTTAAATAATCTCGAGGGGTGATACACTTGAGTATAGATCAAGGGAGACACCTTCCTTACATTTAACTGTGGTTCTGTGAAATGAGGTTTTATTGTAGCAGACTGTGGGAGGAAAAGAGGGGGAAAATAGCTGTGAAACCACTAATTTGCACCTTATGAATATTTATATGCAAAAAACCTTTTGTGGGTGTTTGTGAAATAGATGGTGAAATCAAACCATACCCACCAGCAAGTGCAGCTGTCAGTAGGTGCTTCCACACACAGAGAATCGTGGCTTCACACACTTCTGGTTCAGGCACAGGCATGCTGGGTTTGCTTTTTGAACACTGATTTTCTAGTACAGTCCCTCATTTTAGGCAATTTTGTCATCTGTGTGGAAAACTTTTACTTATATAAACTGCTGATAGCAGTCATGAAGGTAAGCATCTTGGTTTTGTAGAGACAATGATCTGCATGTCTGTTTTCTGTTTGCACAAACTAGATACATGATATTGTCACTGAATGCATGTATGGCTACTATAGCAGTCTTGCTCTTTTTGAAAACTTTTCAAACTATTTTCAAAAACTTTTGAAGGTTTTTGAATTTTGTTTCTATTTCTAGTGAGGATCTTTTGTATATTTTCCCCTTACCTTGTGCAGTATTGCTCTGTAAAGTTAAATACCTGGGATTACCTCTGCCAGACAGTGTGGGAGAGAAGTTTTTGAGCTGCAGTAGAGGGAGGAAATGCAGAACAGAGCAGGAAGAGCAGCTGAAGAAGTTCTTGTGCCCAGTGGGTGATGGATCTAACAGGGATGGATCTTTACAAGCCAGAAAGCTGATAATTCCATGCAGGTTTTTAAACCAGGCCCAAATAGTAGCATTCATCTAGGTTAGCAGTTTATAATGTACTAATTAGATATTTGTAAACCTTGATGAACCTCCCTCACTACTCAAAAAATTTTGAATCTGCTTTCCTGTCCTTGTTTTCTACCTCAGTAGAGTTTCAGCTTGGACATTCAATAGAGTGTTATCAGCTGCATCAGGGAGGAAATTTTCATTTCCTTCCTTGTTAAATAAGCCAATGAAGAAACATCAACCAGTCTATTGCATTGAGTTCGAAGGGTCTAGACACTATGATGTAATTTTTATAGGTGTGTGTTTTTCTTATTAGACTTGTTCATCCTAAATTCTTTTGCTGTTAGTTCCATATCCATAGTAACCAAAGAAACCCCAGAGTGTTTCAGTGAGATGTTTTCTAGATTCTCCGTAATCAAAAAGGAATGCTGAGCAAGTTCCATGGCACTTTTGGGCTACAAAAAGACAATGAGGAAAATATGTGATAAGAAGTTAAATGAGGATTTGTTCATATGTAATTTGTTAAAAGGTTTAATGAGGGAATATATGAAGGTGAAGTGGACAATTTTGGAGCAGGACTGGGTAAGAGAGGAGAGCAGATATAGAAGGCCCTGAGAATTCAGTGGGTGGGGATTAGACAGTGAGGTTGCCTGTCTGTCTCAGTGGTGCAGACTGCTGAATCTATGGTTCATTTCCCTGTGCTGCTAATGACTTCTGGGTGACCTTGTGGTACTCCCATACCTGAAAGTAGGAGTCTGCTTAGTGCTCTGAGGCATAAAGTTTATTTCCAAAAGTATCTTAGTTAAAGAACATCTGCCTTGATTCAGAGTGTTTTAAGCTTGCTTGTGAAAACAGGAGTGTTTAACGAAGTGTTTGCTATTGTTTCGTGGAGCCGGAAGGCATTCATATGCCTTTTAATACAAACAAAGAAAAATTCACCAACCCCCCCAACCAAACAACAAACCAACCAACCACATTAAAAAAACAAACCAAAAATGCCTCAAACCCCACAGCAGACTCATCCTTCTGCTTCATCTGTGAAATGTGGCTAACAATTTTTTGTTTCACCAGGAGCGTCCATAATGACAACAAACCATTTTTGATGATGTATGATGTTGTAAGTGACACAGTAATTGAAAGAAAAATAGTTTATGAATTGTTCAGACGTCATCCTTAGTCACTGAGAATACTGCAATGCTTCCAGCCATGGAGGTACAATTTCTGGAATAATGGCCATAGGTAATCTGGTTATGATTTTAGAGAGTAAAAGATGAAGTCTGAATTATGTCACTTAGCATTGTTTTCTTTTGGTGTTTTGGGGATTTGGGACAGGGAGTGAAATCTTCTTATTCCTAAGAAAATTATTCCAGAGAGAGCTGTAATGATGTAAGGCATCCAAAGATAGCTCCCTCTCTTTCACAGGGCTGGCTATCACACTTAATTAGCTGTTCACAATCTATTTTATGTTTTTGTTGGAAGCCTTTTCTGGAGCTTTAGAGTGCCAGGCCAAAACTTGAGACATTTGCAGTTATAGTGATTTTATATTAAAATGATAAGTGAACTATGACTGGTTATCCAGATTTTGTCTAAAAACAAAATCCAAAATCTTCACAGAAGAACTATTTCACAGCTCTGAGTTTCTCAGAAGATGGAATAAGTGCTCATAAAATTATATATTTGCATGTGTATATAGTTATCAAGGGCCTAAACTTCACATTTGTTATTGCTGTTGAACAAATTAACTTTTCAAGACTTCAGTTTTAATTTGTTAGAACAGCAAAGTGGCAGCATGTTCAGCTTTTACAGGTCCTCACCATCTGCTGGAACAGCAATGAACCAGCAGTGTAATCTTGCTGTGTTGACAACCAGCTTAGTTAGGGTGATTTGGAAACTGGAGCACTGCTGAAATAAATATTCTGCTTCCCCTGGGCAACTCATTGAAATTCTTTCCATCGCTTGTAATTTATCCAGCAGAAAGTTGGGATTGAGTGTAGTGTTGGTGTTGCATGAGTTAGCAGTGTTGCATGCCACTTCTTCAGGGCCCTGGCAGTGGCTTGGAGGCGAGATGGGAGCCCCTTATCCAGGCTGGGGTGATGCAAATCACAAAACAATGTCTGTTTCTTCATTTAGGCATTTGTTGAAGAACCATTGTGGGTGAACAAATGTGGGGTGGCTGACTCCCAAACAATGTTTATCTTTAGGGCAACATGTGGAGGAGACCAACGCTAAACACATCTCTGCTGTAGAGTTGTATGGTGTGCTCTGGAATGAACAAAAAGATTTAGATGTTGTTCAGGAAGCATTTCAGAGTTCACTAGAACACTGAAAAAAGAGCCTGGAGTCTGAAGACTGGTCAATGAAAGATAACTTTGGTAGAGATAAGGATTCTGTTGTAATTTGATATTGCTTTCTGAGAGGATTCTTTCAAATTACTCCAGAATTAAATCATTACAGAGGAAATTAAAAACTCATGAAGTGACTTCTTTAATTTTATCCAGTCATGTGTAACCTTCTAATTTAAGTAAACTCTGCTACGACATTTAGTGTAAATAAGACTGCAGATATGTGACACTGATGGGGTTGGTGAGGATTAACCAATCTTGCCTTCTACAGTATCCCAATGCAAAACCAAGGGATCTTTTTCCTTCGTAAAATCTAATTCCATTAGATTTTACAAACATCTTTTTTTTACAAACATCCATAGATGTTACAATAATTCCAATACATGTCACAGAAGAATTTCCTTTATGCAAACAACAAAATGGATCTATAATTTCAAGTGATCATGTTCCTCAAGCTATTCTGTCCTATCTCAACAACCCTAAGCTGTTATGGGTCTATAGCTTGGCATGCTGGCAGATGTTACAATAATTCCAATACATGTCACAGAAGAATTTCCTTTATGCAAACAACAAAATGGATCTAGCATCTCAAGTGAGCATGTTCCTCATTCTGTCCATATCTCAACAACCCTAAGGTGCTTTGGGTCTATAGCTTGGCATGCTGGTAATAGAACAAGTGTTTACAGCTCATCAGGACTTTAGGCAGGGCTTGCTGTAGGGCAGGATGCACTTCTGCCTCAAAATATGGATGTGCAACACAGATGTAATAATACATTTCCAGACAAGATTCATGACTATTCATGTATTTAAATGATTTTTTTGTTGTTGTTCTCACATTGAATCTCTTATTTTGTACCTTAGTTTTCTTAGCACATAAAATATGATCAAAGATTTTACTGATGTGGACAGCCCAAAAAGCAAATGTTAAGCTTGCATGTTTTGAATTCCTTTACAGAAAATTTCAGTATTGCTTCCTATCAGCATTTGAAGCAGGAGCTTAATTTATAATGTTTGGGGTGTTTTCCAATTAAGTAGAGGAAGGCGTGTCAGCTTAATTTTTTCTGTATAAACAGTAGATTGGACTTCAAAGATATGATGTGTCAGAAGTTTGGTATCAACAAATAAAAATAAACTAGTTGATAGTTAAAGGAGCTTAAAATAAAAGAAGATGCTTGGCATCACTGAAAAGGTGCCTTGGAACAGAGGATGTTGGCTAAAGGACTGAATGATAAATTAATTTTTTACATTGCTTGGTGAGAATTGCCAGTGACCCAGTTGTATCCTCAAAGCCCCAAGGAAGTGCCAGTATGTTCACTGGTTTCACTGGGCCAGCCACTGGTGAGGTTCCAGCAATCCCAGATCCACAGAACTCCTGAGAGTGTTCCAATTCCACTGGCTGTGGTGAGGGGTGTTCAGTGTGTGCAGGGACCACAGGGAGCTCAGATATCTGTGTGCTCTGTCACTGCATACTTTGTGTAGGAGGACATTGTGTTTCACTACTAAACAACATTTAAGACCTAGGTACACACAGCTGGTTGTGTAACAGATGACTTGGTCTTTTCAAGTTTGCAGGTGTAGATAAGATGGGGGGAAAGGTAATTATTGTAATTATTGTAATTATTGAGTTCTCGCAAGTACAAACTCTGTTATTTACTTTTCTGATTAGGATGACATGACTCTGGTAAATGAAGAGGAAAATAAATTAAAAATTTCCATAATAAAAAAGTATTTTCTTTGTGATTCAAACTGCCCCATCCCCAGCTTGATAATGTTGTTTGCCCATAGTTAAGGATGTGTTAGAATGTAATTGGAACTATTTGTCGTGACTGGCTGTTAGAATGAGAGATCATGCATTTGCATCATGTTGTTTGCCCATAGTTAAGGATGTGTTAGAATGTAATTGGAACTATTTGCCGTGGCTGGCGTGCATTTGCATGTCATATAACCAGAAATTAAAAACAAGGGACTGACCACTTGACACCATTGTAGTTCTTGAAATAAAGCCTGTTGAGCTCAGTGTGTTGTGACTGCTGAATGACTCTGCTCACCATGACTCTGGTAAATGAAGAGGAAAATAAATTAAAAATTTCCATAATAAAAAAGTATTTTCTTTGTGATTCAAACTGCCCCATCCCCAGCTTGATAATGTTGTTTGCCCATAGTTAAGGATGTGTTAGAATGTAATTGGAACTATTTGCCGTGGCTGGCGTGCATTTGCATGTCATATAACCAGAAATTAAAAACAAGGGACTGACCACTTGACACCATTGTAGTTCTTGAAATAAAGCCTGTTGTGACTGCTGAATGACTCTGCTCAACAGCTAGAATACATGATGAAATTCCTATTAGAAAATGGCACTATGATAATTAATGGTATAATGAAACTGCCTGAAACAGAACAAAAATATTGCTCTGGTAACAATTTTTTTCGGAACAGAGCTTTGAAATGGAGTTTTTGAAATGCACATGTGTCATTTGTTCTGACCTCTGGAAGGGTTTGGTTTTTCTGGGTTTTTTATTTTGGTCCCCTGTACTGGAGAGAGCTGTGATAATTTCAGTCTCTCAACAAGGTACTCAGAGTCATACACTGTATTCTGTGGATGAATTGTTTCTGTACTCCAGAGAAACTGCTGTTTCCCCTCAGAGCTGTATAAAAAAGGAAAATGAATGTTGGTGGTAAGGCAGTGATAAAATGCATTGCAGGCAATTAGAGGCAAGAAATACTGAGTTTCCACTACCTAAGAAGCCATACTGATAGAAGAACCCTTACTTTTACATCTGTTTGGAAACTATGTAAACTCGCACACATTTTTGAATTCTCAACCTGTCCCCTCCCCAAGGCTCTAATTATTCTGTATCAGGAGCCTCTTAATTCATGCTCTGGGATGAATTTCCATTTATGTGCCTGTGTCAAAGCTTAGATTCCTGCATTCAGGAATGCAGCTTTGAAAATGACGGATTTTTTCTATCAACTACTTTAATTTTTCTACAAAGCCACGTTTCATATTCATCAAAATAAAGCATAATCAAAAGTAGTATTTAAAAGTGTCAGTCAACAGACCTAATGTTGCAAAAGGTTAGTCTCTTTTCCATTACAAATGTTTCACCCTCTTTTTCCTATTTCTCACAAAGGAGCTCAGTGCAGGTATGTAGAATGTAATTCTATTTGAGTTCTTGTATGAAGACTTCATTTTTTTCTTTCTATGTAATGTTGAGTGTCCCACGTCCTCAGTGTGTCTAATGCATTAAAAATCTGAGAATTTAATGCTGTAATTAAGCTTAAAAGAAGAAGCCCATTGAATGCACTTCAGATAAGGTTATCAGCTTTACCTTTCCAAATATGTTCTATAATAGAAGCTGATTTCCTAAAGAGTTTTGTCGCGTGCATATATCTGGCTGAGAATGGCTCTTGCTCACTAGGGTATGAATAAATTATTTCCATTGCTCTAATGCATCTTTTTTTTTTCAGTGTGGACTTTAGTCTTTCCTTTTCCTTAAAAGCATCATTTGGCTGCTGAATTGAAAACTCTAAAAAGAGAAAAAATGAGTATTCGCATTTGAAACGCAAGAACCCATTCAGGTCAGAAAAGAGCTGCAGCAAAGTCTGTCCTATCTCTTCTCTAAACAATCAGTATTGCAACTACCAATCAAGTTGAATGTGATGAATCAAATTTTAAAAATCATATCTTGATATTTGGAGAAATTAGATATTTTTGATGTTTTCAATAAATTAGCTTATTTTTCTGTACATGCAGGACTTTAACTGTCTCAGGTTTAAGTATTTTTATGTATTTTTGGGGGGTGTTGTGTGTTTATTTATATAATGACCATGTTTTCATATTCACTGGCAGTGGCTGGAAGTCAATCAGAATGGCTCAGGTGATGCCAGTTGTTGTAAGGAGATTTTTTCAAATTGCAGTGAGGGAAGGGGGCTTTCAAACATACGCACAACCATTGGAACAAGGTGTAGTCTACAGAGAGGAATATACCAATGAGAGCCAAAAGAGGGCACAGAGAGCAGTTTTGCATTTCCATTCAGACAGTGCAGAAGGGCAAAGGATAAAACAAAAGTCAGGGAAATCCCTCTGGCAGTTCAAAATAAGTGAGGCAACCTGCTGAACATTGTGAGTTTTGGATCAGGTTCATTCCTGCAGTACTGGCCCCTGGAAGCAGTAAAACATTGCAGTGTTTGGGCAAGGGGTGACACTGGAACAAAGGAGTGAATTGTGCAGCTGCCAAGGCCGTCTCTATTGGCAAGGGATCAAACCCTATGAAGAGTGGCTGCCATGGGGCTCTGACTCAAATCTTCAGTTTGCTCTTGCATTGATTTTTCTCGCAACTGAAGATGTGAATAAGTCTGTTTAGAAAACTGGGCATGGAGACCTGTCTTCTCTAAGGCCTGCCCACCAGGTCATTTCCCACAGGCCAGAAATTATTCTCCAAACTGTAATGAAGAAGTATTATTACCGTGCCCTTAAAATATCAGAATAGTTGCTGGATGCCTTGAATGGTGTTTCTTTTTATATGTAGTTGTACTTACTTTGAAGTCAGTGAAAAATGTTTCATTGATCAGGTTCTTAAGTGTTATTCCTCAAACCATTCAGGTGTTAGTGCATTTTAGACTGTATTGAGCCCTGAGATAAACACTGAGGTGCTCATGAATAGAGAAGCTCCTGGGGAAATGAGTAGCTGAAGGCTTAGTGGTTGCTCATGCCAGCAGGGTGCCTGTGAGATGGAGCATAGCATGGGAAAAAAAACTTTGAAGAGGTCTTCCCGCTGGAGTTTTGTGCCTGGGAAGGATGCCACAGCTCCTGATGGTGAGCATGCGAGTGCTGAGCTTGGCAGGCTGCTGCAATGAGCTCTCTGAGGCTGCTCTCTCTCAGCTCAGTCACTGATACCTGAATCTTTTCTTCCCAACTGCTATTCAGCATTTACAGGGTCCCCCTGGTCCTGGAAAACTCCTACTTTACTCAGAAATTACTAATGCAGAGTGAGGCTGACTTAGGTTATTTCTTCCCAATAAGTAAACTTTGGTCCCTGCTATAAAAACAGGTTTTATCAAAATAATTAATTTGGGTTAGTTTGTTGTCCTGTTTAGAAGTGATTGTTAATATATGTTGTTTTCTTCTGAGGGATCCAGTATGTGCTAGGAGGGGAGGAGAAAGCAAACTTTCATGATTTGGATTTGGGTGTTAAGATTCATGACTTATTCATCTTGCTGGGCCACTGAAGACTGTAATTAAACCTGACAGCACTTTGCAGTGATTAAGTGATAAGCATTACATGGCATGCATTAAAATGAATATTTTTATTTCTTCTTATTTTGAGACATTCAGGTCCCAGTATCTCTTAAAAAATAATTAAGAAAATGTAGATCTTGTGTGATTATTTTCTTCACCTCCCACTCACATGCTTAAAAGAGCAGATAATAGGCTTTCTGCACTTTAGAAATGGCTTTTTATTCAGGTCAGAGTTAATCTTGCTGTAGTTAAAAATGGATTATCAGACATGGAGCCCTCCCCACCGTTGGCTGGGAGTCCAAGCTCATCTGGCAAAACTCACCTTTTTTTTTTCCTTTTCTTTCTGCTGATCCCTTGGGGTCCTGTTCCTACCTGTGAGCAGCAGCATGCCAATTTCAATTAACATTTCCTTTAAAACAAATGTTATCATCTGCTTTAGCGCTTGTGACTTTCCATTTGTAAGGAGGATAACAGGAGAGTGCAGAGGATGGCTTTGTTTCGTTCAGGATGATGTCACTGCTTTGGTGAGCATCGTTAACCATTATCCATCCCTGGAATTCAGATTTTTGTGATTTTTAAAGGTCAAGCCAAGTCTTGGAGAGGGAATTCTCTGTGTGACATAAGTACATTTCTTCTCCCCTAAGAGAATAAAAGCCCAAGTCCATTGCTATTAAACTCTTGGGTTGCTTTCTCATTGTGACCACCAGCCCAAGTCTTTTAGAAAGTGCTTTGCTGTTGCAGGTCTGTAGAGATACTGATTACATCTGTGTGAATAAATTATGTTGTTAGATTGCTGGTTTGCCAGAGGAGAAGGCAGCAAGAAAGTTTTGCTGAGTTATCCTGAATGGTGTTTTTTCCAGGCACAGGAAAAGAAAAATAATTTTGAAAATCATTTTGGGTTAGCAGAAAATACATTTCCATCTGAAAATTGTCATTCAACTCATTAAGTCTTTAAAAATTAAGATACATATGCATTTTAAAACAAAAATCCAAATGCTTTCTTTTCAGAATTTTAACAACTCTGAGGTTTTCAGTGCTTGGATTTGTTGCTCTATGGAGTCTTGTTTTCATCCCTCCCATCTCCCTCCCAACATGACCCCTGGTTATTTTGACTGCAAATTTTTTGGCTCTTCCACTCCTGTCTTTTTTTATGACTCTTTCACTGTACATCAAACACAGAGATATCCTAAAAAGTTGTTGTGACAGTCCAAATAACTGTGTGTGCCCACATGTTAAAAACCTGGGAAAAACAACACAGGAAAATAATCAGTTCCTGGTCCAAAACAAATAAGTACTGGGCTTCTTCCTTCTTCAACGACAATAAAGTTCCAATTCCTTTTGGCCTGAAATGAAAGTAATATGTCTGGGGTGGTGAAAAATGGGAAAGCCAATACTTTGTTCAATTTTTTTTAAGAGCATAAAGAAAATGGGGTGAGGGAGGCCACTGGCCCGAAATATACACAGAGAATATTTCAGTTGCATGTCGCATTCCAAATAATCCTTTATTAGTGGTTCTTGTCAGCTGATAATTTTTCATGGTTATTTATGCTGCCAGAGCTCTATGGAGTGCAGTCAGCATCCAGGCAGGTCCATGGTGCTGCATTATGGACAGTGCACCAGATATTGAAATGTGTTGTTTGAATTGTTTCAGAAAGATAAATTGTGGCTCAGGGCTCAGGAGCTGGGGTTGGGGATATCCCTGTTCTGCCTGCTCCTGGAATTGTTTGAATTGTTTCAGAAAGATAAATTGTGGCTCTGCTGACCAAGTGCTCAGGAGCTGGGGTTGGTGATATCCTTGTTCCGCCTGCTCCTGGAACCTCTTTTAAACAGATGCACTTTCCTGATACTTTGCAGGTTATCTGAGCCTCCATAATAAATAAAACAGAATGAAAAAAAATGAAAATAAGACAAAGTGACCAGAATTGAATCCCTCTGAATTCACAGCTCTAGATGGTCAAGGGGTGCATTTCTTGTCAGCTATTGAAAAAGGCTCAAGAGGACTTAAGAAGCTTTTGAAGTGGTAACTTAGAAAGATGTGCAGGTATACAGGCACATTTTTAAAGAAAACATCACTCTTCAGCTATATCTTTAGGCCCTTCTCAGTGTCTCACTGAATTTAATAAATAATTCTTGATAATTTTGCTTTTTTTTTTTTGCAAAATTAGTGTCTATCTCCATTCAAGTATTCCTAATTCATTTATTCTAAATTCCTTTTCAGCTACTTGAGGAAAATTGTATTTTATGTCACATTTGGAACAAGAAATGTAGAGCACTGGGGAGTGAAGGCTGTTATCTTATTCACATGACAAAGGCATATATTATTCATACTGTAATACTCAAACTGCAGGAATTGATAGATGGGGCTTATATACTCTCAAGCAAACTAAACTCTTGAGCAAACTAAAAATATATTTTTTGAAATAAACTGCTTTTTGAGTATTTAATTCAAAATCAGATGGATTACTGCAAGATATGCCATGTGATTATTTTTACTGTAAGGACTCAAACTACCTACATAAATTTTCTTACTGAGACTGGAAAGTCTTAATGCATTTATTTTTCCTTCTGTTCAGGTGATTTAAAACCTGAAAAAAGGACCAGTGGATCAATAATTTAGTGCAGTCAGATGAAAACTGTCTTAACCTGTTGGTTATTGTGGAGGATATTGTGGAGTCTTACATATTGTACAAATGCATTTAGATTGTATAATCCATATTGAAAATAACATCTAGTGGAAGGAAAATTAGCCTTTGTGGAGGAAGTGAACATCTGTGTCTGCATCTTTTATATTATATAGAAAGATCTGATCAGCATAAAATAATATTGTGGGATTACTCCTCACTCGTCTCTCACCCCACTGTGTTAAGGTTACAGTGAGAAGAAAGGAAATTTAAGTTTTTAAGTTAAAAACACAAGGTTCTTATGGCTGTCACAGAGACATTTATGGACAATAATATCCCAAATCAGTCTGGCTAGATCTCCTAAAGTATTTTCAGTCAATGACCTTACTAATGCTTTAGGAAGAGATTTAGAAGAGTCAGTGCTACTACTGCAATAATGCACCAGGTAGAGTGAAATGAATTTCTTCTTTCCTGTGACAGACATCTTGTCTCATCGGCACAGAGGTGACTTGGTACCTTTGCTAGCAAAGGTGCCTTATATCTTCCTACATGGTTGAGGCTGCCTGTGTGTTGAAGTTTTTCTTTATTTTTTCCACAAGCAGACCACTTGTGCGCATCACAGAGATCAGGTAGTGATCACCTCTTTTGATTCATTAGGAAATTTAATTTCAGATTTTTCGTGCTTTCTCTCTGCAGTTACAGAAAAGAGCAATCAAGAGCTGGTCAAGTTTTTGTTTTCTAAAAACTAATTGTCTAAAACCACGGTTTTTATTTAAGTATTGGAATATTGTATCCATAATAACTGTCTAGATCTCTTTATAAAATGAAAACAAGCAGATTATTCCCTTTTCTTCTTAGTTTTGTGTTAAAATTTCTAATTTGTTTTGTCATTTGGAAATGACAGCAAATTTGGAAACACACTATTTATGTTTCACTAATGCCCCTCCTTGATATCTGCCACTTTCCAGGTTCTTACTGGGGGGAGGGGGTTGAATAATTTGGTTTTCTGATGAAGGGCCAAAGCAATAAGAATGGTTCTCACTGAAACTTCTGTAAACCTGCTTGATCCAGTGATGGTACATTTAACCAGTGGTTAACTCAGATGATATTCATGTGTAATTTCATCAACCATAGCAGCCAAGGAGATGACAAGTGTGTTGTACAAACCAGTATTGATCTGTTCAGCATTTGGTTTTAAGATCCTGTGCTAACTTTGATTACAGCTGTGAAATTCTCACTCCCCTTTAATCTCTTTTCTCTCAAGTGGAGAGCACCTTTCTTATTTCTTAATTCTCAGAAAACTATCTAGCCCAAAAGATGTAACTTGTAAAAAATCATAGCATATACTGTGTTTTCTGAGCATTAAGCTCAGAGATGAACATGACTGAAAATCAATACTGTGCTTGGCCTGCAGCCTCGTCATTTATTGATTTACATGTCGTTTGTCTCCATAGAAAATGCAATTATTGCTTAAATACAATACAGTATTTTGCTAATAGGATACAAATGTCACCACTGAGTAAAAAAGGTCACACTTGCATGTAAATGATTGTCAACCCAGTCCCATGCTCGTTGCTGCTGGTGTTTTGAAGAGGCTGTGGAGAAGGGGGAGGCCTGGGTGTAATTGTGCTGGCATTAATGGGGGCTCAGCTGTTGGTTTAAGTGGCACCAGTGGTTCCAGTTCTCTGGAATTATACAGCTGCTTTGTGCTGCTTTAGTTTTACAGACCTCACTCAGGTGGGATTTTCTTTTCCTTTCTTTATAGCTTTGGAGCTATTGAGAAAAATCTTCATGTAGAAGAAATAGAGAACAAAAAGAAGTAGGATTGCTGAATTTGCTGGAAGACCTGAATGACCAATGCCATGCAGAGAAACAAACTTTCACCTCTGTTATAGTAGGAGGTGGAATGGCCTTAACTCTTCAACAGGATAACATGGTTATCACTTGATAATGTGCCCAGATCTGGCACACCATGTTTAGCAGGGGAACTTAGATACTTATGAAATACATGTACCATCTTCTAATAAAGGAAAATAACCTAATTCACTTTAAAGCTTTAGGTGTCCTGAATGAAATTTCCCTTTGTGAATAAGAAGTATATTGACATTAATAGCAGTACATTTATATAGAGCTTTAGGAATTGGCTCCTGTTTGCACAAAGATCCTTTTCCCCAGTGTGGATAATTTAAATAATCAGGAATGTCAAGCTTTGTAATTTAATGTACCTATTTTAATATTAATTTAAATTCTAAAGAACTGGATTTAATATCCTTGGAGGTCTGTCTGTTGCCCTTGTTGATTAAAGATTCAATATCTATATGTTAAAAAGCACTGAAAGATGATTTTTTTTTTAAATTGCTTAGCATAATTAGTTTCTTAGCTACTTTGTTGTGCAGAAAAATCTTAACTACTCAAGCATCAGGACAATCAGTAGTGTTGGTAACCATGACTTTTTGTTTTTCTCTTGGCCAGCTTCCAGGATTCCCTTGGCTAAAATATTTTAGTCTGTATCATGAATGATATTGGTCTTTGTACTTCTGACTGCCTTAGCTCAGTCAGTATTTCACTGATCCACTGACAGTGTAGTCCATGGCCAAGTCCATTTCCATTGGACCTTCAGCCCAGCCCCCTTTGCTCACCTGCCCCTCCAGTTCCTGGTCATGGTCAGAGCAGGGACAGGATCCCTGCAGGGCAGCAGATCTGAAACCCTCCCAGCAGGCTCAGGAACCTGGGCCTGAGCTCCAGCTGCAGCATTTGGAATGTCAGTGGGGTGTTTTCCTTTTGTTTTCTTTCTCAAAGGTGTTTGATAGGTGTACATTTGAGATTTCACTATTGAAATAAGATCTGAACTTCTATATGCAAATAATAACTATGCAAAATGATAAATTGATGGGCAGTTAATAGTCTTCAGTTAATTTCAGTTTTCTGACTATCTGGGCCTTTGAGGGTAAGGCTATCAGTATTCAGCACTCTCTCTCTCTTTAGCTTTTTTTATATGGTAACAGAACAGATTCTTCATAAAACCATTTATTCTATTTTCTATGTTATTTTTTAATTTCTTCTTTTTTTTCTTCTTTTCTCTCTCTTTTTTTTTTTTTTTTTTTTTTTTTTTTTTTTTTTTTTTTTTTTTTAATGTCTTCATTTTCCACATCAGATTTGAGCTAATTCAAATCAAGGAGCAAGGTGGCTGAGACCTTAAAGTCAGTGATTTCTTATTCTCCTCTCAAGGGTGGTGGTGTTTGAGTGGCTGTGATTCTAATTGCAGCAGTATTACATGCTGTGAGAGCAGATCCAACCCACCCAGGGCTCTGCATTGAAAAAGAGGAAACAAAAAGTTTTTTTTTTTTTTCTCTTTTTTTTTTTTTTTTTTTTTTTTTTTTTTTTTTTTTTTTTTTTTAATGTCTTCATTTTCCACATCAGATTTGAGCTAATTCAAATCAAGGAGCAAGGTGGCTGAGACCTTAAAGTCAGTGATTTCTTATTCTCCTCTCAAGGGTGGTGGTGTTTGAGTGGCTGTGATTCTAATTGCAGCAGTATTACATGCTGTGAGAGCAGATCCAACCCACCCAGGGCTCTGCATTGAAAAAGAGGAAACAAAAAGGAAGAAACCCCCAAAACAACAAACAAAGAACACACCCCCCCCATCCCCCCCAGCTGCTTGGTTTCACTCCTGTATATATCCTGTAACACTGATTAAATGGCCAAAGGATTTTCTTTTACGAATTTTTTGCCACATTCGGTTTTGAATTCAGTTTCCAAGTGCATATCAAGTGCTAAGGAAGGTAATTCCATGTGAAAAAATATCAGATTCTTTGAGATTTTCATGCCAGCTGTTCTTTTTTCTAGTTTTCCTTAAGGAGAACCAGTCTAGAACTACTTTCTCTACCTATTGGCTGCCTGACTGTCAGTAATGTGAAGCAGATTAAAAAAAATAAAAATAAAAAATAATTCCTTCTCCCTGCAGGCAGCACATGCACACACAGAGAAACCCCTCAAAAGTATGTAAGTGTGAGCTTTATTCCAAGGCTTCCTTCACCAGTATCTTCTAATTATAATTTCAGTTGCACCTGAATTTATTTAGGGATAAATATCTTCCCTCTCTGTTCCTTTCCCACACAGCCTTCTGATGAACATAAGCCTTAACAACCTTAACAAATAGAACCCCGTATCCCACACTTATGTATCCTGAAGGTCATCCCTCTGTCTCTGTGAATTGATGGCTAAATGTGTCCCAAAGAGAAGCCTCTGGCCCCCTGTGTTGGAGGAATACACAAATACCCTGCCAGGTTACCAGTGCAGAGCAGCTCAGGGTGCAGCTGGGAGCACTGGTTGTACTGATGGACTGTGACTGCTGTGCTGTCAGATGCCACAGGGTGAAAGAATGAGGTATCAAAATTACAGGGATTTTTTTTCTAAATGTACCAAACAAATTATTTATATATGTATTCATGTTTGTAACTCTTATGGGGGTGTTTAAAAGAAATTCATGCACACGTCTTATAGCCTGTCCCTCATTAGAATAAAAGGCCAAACCAATATAAAATATGTAGTTTTATTGATGGTACAGTTAGATTTAGAAAAAAAATGTTTTGCCACTGATGAGATTTTCTACTCAGATGACATTAAATGTAATTCTCTTTGAGTAATGTGCAGATTTTGAAATCAGTTCTAATAAGCTGCTGATAGAAATCATCTTCTATGGATCTAATTTCATACCAGTTTAAGTGTTTTTCTCAACTGGATGCAACTTCAAATGAAGGAAATACGCAGAAGAGTAGAAAGCATGAAAACCTTGCAATATATTTCACAAAACCTCTCCCTCTTGACCTTTATCATAGTGCCATTGGGCACAGCTCTTCTCTCACTATGAGATCCAGCCCTATGTGAACCCCAGGTTTGTCTAAGATAAATTATCTACTGCTATGTTGAAAGCAGCACTTAAAAATATCTGTAGAGTGGGAACAGGCTCTTCCCTCTTAGAGTGCTTGGTGAGAGCTGAGGAAGTCACAGAATATTGCAGACAGCTCACAAACATGAAAGATGTGTATTGTTCTCCTTCATTTTAATCTGCATTCACTTTTGATGCTGCAAGACTCTGTATTTATTCGACGTTGTCTTTGTTTCCCATTAACTTAAATTTCCCATTTCATCAAGCCCTACTTTCTATTTTAATTCCTTCTAGTTGTTATTTTTCCTTCTTGCCAGATCTTCTACCTACCGTGAATCATTTTCTGTGTCCTAGTGCTCGTCATTTCCCCCCTGCTCTGCTGTTGCAGTGTGGCTACAGAACCTGCTACCAGACTGGCAAAGAGGAGAGCAGGGGGAAGGAGGCAGCCAGGAGCCAGGCCACGAGGCTGTGCCAGTGGTTAAAGAAGTCATCTTGGCTTTGGAGCAGGGGCTCCATGCCAGTGGCAACTGGCTGGTAGCTTGCAGTTCAAAATCCAGCAAATGGAGCTAGAAAAGTTGGTTTAAAGCACTGTGCATCTGCTAGTCTCCAATCATTCATTGTGGTGTCGTGTTTGTGGCTGTCAGTCTTTGATAGAGGTGAACACAATACAATCAGCAGATTAAGATGTGCCATCTTTGTTCTTTAGCTTTTTAATGGGTCTTTGTTCTTTATCTTTTTAATGGCCATTGGTGGTATTTGGCTCATATGAAGAAAGGTTTTAATGTATTAAAGAACACCTGTTTTGTAGAAGAATAACTTTAGCAATTTAAAGATTTTTTTTCCTTGTTTTCATCATATTCCCAAGAGTTTGTACCTCTTTATAAAAGCAGTTTGGTAAGTGCCTGGACCTGTTCTTTTTGAACAGCATCAAATACTAGAATAAAAGTGAATATCTTCTTTTGGGTACTCCTTTGGCAGCATAAAGTTCTACTAATACCAGTATTCCTTCACTGTTTCAATGGGGATGTTTGCTTCAGTTCAAGTAATGGAATTACGTGGAGGTAGTAGTGCAGTAGCAGTGAGAAGAATCAGGCCAAGGCACTTAATTTTACTCTAGCCAAGCATTGACATTTTTCTACCTTTTGGAGCTTTGTACAAGTTTGTGAGCAATAATTTAGTCCTTACTTTAAAAAATGCTATGCCACTACTTAGTACAGATTTAATATATATGAGATATACATCAAGGAAAAAATTGTATTCGACAAGTACAACTCTCCAATTTCTCAACACTTAACATAAATAATTGCTGTAGTGTGAAGATTTAAATGGGGATTGCCACTTTTATAATTAATACTTTTTTGTTTCATCCTCCTTACTAATTGAAAATGGGCTTTCAATGCAGAATGCTTTGAAATTGTGTGAAGAGATGGAATTGGAAATGAACTTAATTAACTACAAACTGTCCAAATCAATCAGTGTTTCACAGTGCCTTTGTAATATACAGAGTTCATAATTGACTTGGTACTTGCCATAATACATATGGCATAATTGCAAAGTAATCATGCTAAGACTGTCCAAAATTTAGTGTTGTGCTCTGATGCTCTATTGGAATGAAATGTCTATGTGTTCACACACCAAAATGGATTGGGGGCAAAAGGGTGTGCTTTTCCATTAACCAAACTGAGAACTTCTGTGAATTAGGGCATTTCTCCAAGTGTGGCAGGGCTTTCAGGTGTTAATAGTTAGAAAAAAATCCTTTGACTGCAATGTTCAAGCAGTCTAGCATTTCAAATGGTAGAGTTCTTGCTACACCATCTGTGATGTTTGCAGCATGAAAACCATAGCTTTACATAACAAGATCAGGGAAAAGAAATCCTATGGAAAAACACTTGGCAAAATTTCTGTAAGTTTTCAGAAAGCTTCTGCAGACTCAAGGCTATTGAAAATATCTGCCTGTTATTTTCATTTGGGGTTGAAGTTTGTCTACAACTTTACAGAATCTTTTTGTACACAAATTTAGTAACTCTTTACAAGAAATAGGATAGTGTTTGACTTTATACCTTGTGAATACCTGGGTTCTGCCTGTACATTCACTCTGCTTATGTTTTTGGTGCTTCTCCTAGAAACTTTGGACTTCATGCATTTCTGAGCTGCTCAGATTATTGACTTGGTAATGTAGCCTGGGGTGGTTATATCTGGCTTTCCCCATCAAACCTTACTTGATTTGAGCAGTTTTGCAGCTTGAAGATTCCTCTTTGTGTTGTTCCTCTACATTTCAATCACTATTTTCTGTTTTTATTTTTCTCTTGCCATTAAATCTCTGATTTCTGTTAAACAGATCTTTTGTACTGGGGATTCCAGAAACTCCAAAATTGTATGTCTGACTCAAGTCTCAAAACTTCTGTGTTTCCAAAGTTTCTATTTTAATTTCCCATCTTGAACAGAGATCTTCTAGAAAGTTGATTAACAAAATTCTGATGGGCTGGCAAAATATATTCATTCTGAATGCTCAGAGATCCTTACTGTCAGAAATCCTTACTGTCAGAAAGCCTTTTGATTGTGACACGGCTGTTGCTGATAGTCTCTGGCCATAGGACACAGGACTACCAGGAGTCTGGGACAGTGCTGGCTTCTGGCTTTTCTGAATCAGACTATTTCCAGTTTGCATGCGAGTTATTTTTTTTAATCTTCACACTGATGGTGTAAGGTGATTACTCTGATGTGATAGGTTTGCTATTTGGGTGGTGTGAAACCTCCCCTGTCCTTCTCAAAGAGAACTTCTGAAAATAGACCCATAGTATATTTATTATAGATGTTTTATGTATTACTGAAATATTATAGAAATTAAATATTGCAAATTTGCAGAACTGGAGAGACAATGCTCATTAGTGATAGCTGCTCAGGATACCACAGGTATCTGCTGAGGTACTGTCACAGCCTTTTCATGCTTAAAGCTGTTTTTATTATAGTCAGCTGCTAATGCCTGGGACTTTTTCATATGTTGTAGAGTTATATGAGGTGTGTTATGCTGACACTATGGAATTTTTAAGTGATTCTTGGGTTTATTATTTGAAATTCTGAGGGTGACAGGACTGCTAAGCCTAATTGAAAGGGTTTTTGCCTGATTAATTTTATGGACTATGTTAAAAAGATTTGATTTTTTTTTTTTTTGGTCTTGCTTAAAATAATCAGAATATAGTGTTTTGCCCTTGTCATTTAGGGAACAGAGAGTGCTGTTTTATTCACTTGTGTAGATTGCTTGCTCTCTTTGGTATAGTAAGAGAACATTCTGGTAATGACAGTGGCCTTCTTCAATATGTTCTATTAACAAGACTGTATGAAAACAGAGAAAAACTATGAGTAATGTACTCAGACTTGCTGAGTGTTTAGAGAAAATAAATGCTTTCTAAATTATGGAACAATAATATAAGAAAATTAACTGACTTGTACTGCTATAAAAATGGTAATTGCAAGGCTAAAATTTATCCTCCTTTTCCATACCAGGAAAACTATTAAGCATCCTCTTTTCCCTTCCCAAGTTGTATTTTATATGTGTACTCCTGGAGCAGATATCTAAACAAACAGGTTGGTTTCTGTGGCTCTCCTCTGTACTCAATGTTTATATGGAAAGTTAGCCTTTAACTCTAAGGTTGCTTTTCCTGAAATCTGCTCCCTGGAGTGTCTCCTTCCCTCTCTCCTCCTTTAGTTCCCTCATTTGCCTCCCATTAATTTCTCTCTCCAAATGGACACTGCTGAGGGTGTGATGCATCAGTGTGACTGCAGGCAGTTGCAGATGTCAGGAGCCCCACCTGAGCAAAATTCCTGCTGTGTGACACAGCATCCCCTGTCAAGGGTGGGAAAGGATCCAGGAGAAGGCTAAGAAGCTAATGAAGTAAAGCTTGTTTGATTAATAGCTAGAGACCAGGCTGATGCCCTGACAGGCCTCAGACAAGGACAGGCCAGTCAAACACATCTTTTATTTCCCCAGAATGTCACCCTTCATGGATAGAAAATGGAAACAAGGCACTTTTCCCCTCCCTTCCTCCAGCACTTCTCCAAAAGATATGCTTTCTGCTGGTGTCCATGTTCTCTATTTATATTAACAACACATTGTTCAGTTCATATCCCTTCTTTTTTTAGCAGAAAATCTCCCAGGATGCAGTTCTTGGGATGAAGCTTTTTCTTGCCTCCTTCAACATCTGCAATCATTTTCTGGGATCACAGGAGGGGAAAATGATGTCTGCAAGTATTCCAAAGATATCCCATAGAACTTGTTGCTTATTCCATGGACCAACATGAAGAGTGATTTGTGCCTCTGTAGGAGATGTGCCTGACATTTTTTTCCTTGAAGTCTGTGGTAAGGGAGGGTTTTGATATTTGGTAACTGGCAGGTGCTGCCCCTCTAGAGAAGGGGTGTAAAGCTGGGCACTGGTAAAACTCCAGCTGGTGTCTCCCCGGCAGTGAGGACTCTCTGCAGTGCTCTGGGCATGCTAAGCTGGCCCTGAAAACACCCAGTTGAACAAGCTCTTTTTCAAGTGGTATAGTAGATGAGCACTTCTCTTGTTCCAGCCAAAATCATTATGCTTGGGCTATCCCTCCAGACGTTCACCGAAATCTGCCCGTGTCTCTGTTGCCAGCTCCCCGTATGTCAGGTATCTTTAGCTTGGCCCAGCAGGGATTAGCTGGCAGGATGGAGTCAGCAGGAGCTGGACTGGCTGTCTGCAGCAGTGTGCGAGGAAAATGAGAAGTTAAACATCCAATAAGTGGGATATAAAGTGGTGTCCAGAGAGCAGAGGTCAAAGGAGCCAGCAGGCACAGAGAAGGGATCGTGGGGCTGCCAAAGAGAACTGACTGTTCAAGGTGTGTAATTCATATTTATGTAGAAATCACTATGCAAGCTGTCTGGACAGGGAGGCCAGTGACAGCTGAGCAGACACATACCTGGACTGAGCCCAGCCTGCAAGCTCAGGGAAGTTTCCTGGGAAGCAAGTAGCAGCCCCTTTTTTTGGAAGGATGATAAGGTGGCACTTACTGCAATAGGGACAGCAAGCTGCCCAGTTATTAGGAACTGCCAGCTGTCCTCAAGTGTGGCACTGCTGCCATCACAAATAGAGAAACTTTGCCCCTGATACCAATAAGCTTGCAAACATGAATATTTGGAATATTTAGTGTCCCTGTTTACCACAGTGTTGAGCTCAGTGCTTGGACAGGTGAGTGTTCCCTCTGACAGTGCAGCCAGTAAACAGATATTTTGAAGAACAGGCAACTGAGCACTGCTGTGCATGGGCAAGTCACTGTTGATTTAGGTAATCTGATGCCCATAAAGGATTTTTTCATCACCTGCTAAGAAACAAGAAGCAGAGGATAAAGATGAGTTTCATCAGAAGGAGGTCATTGCTGGAAATCCTTTAGCCTTTGAGTCTAATGTGTGAGAAAACAGACAAGTCTGCTTAAACAGAATAAAACAGAAAGCCAGATAATACCCATAAAGCTTCCAGATGCTGCTTTTTTAGTCCATAGAGCCCCAGAAACAGATGAAGGGCAATTCAATTGCCCTTAATGATACTCCACTACATGCTTTATTTCAAAAAGCCACCTGCTCTAAATGCCACTGACAAACAAAATGTAATGTACTAGTGTCTGTGTAAAACTGTGCACCATTTTAGGCATTTTGTGGCTTGAAAGCATCAAATATTTCACCTTGATACACAACATCAAAACTGACTGAGCACAGCAGTGATATGGAATACCTCCCTCAAATTTGTTTTAATTTCAGATTTATTGGTGTCATACAAGTGCAAAGAACCGTAATAGTTGTGTGTTGATTTTAATAAGCAAAGCTACGCAAAAGAATGATTTTTTTTTTTTTGAGTTTAAAATAGAGATTTCTGTGAAATCTTACATTGTGTCTATAGTGAGCACCGGTGAGGCCATGTTTTGACTGCTGTCCAGTTCTGGGCCATTTATTTTGAGGTTAAAATAGAGATTTCTGTGAAATCTTACACTGTGTCTATAGTGAGCACCGGTGAGACCATGTCTTGACTGCTGTCCAGTTCTGGGCAATTTATTTCAACAAAGACATTGAGGGGCTGGAGTGTGTGCAGAGAAGGCCAATAAATCTGAAGCGGGTAGAGGGTAAAGCCATGTGACCAGCAGCTGAAGGAGCTGGGGGTGTTCATTCTGGGAAAGGGATGCTCAGGGAGGTCTTATCACTCTGTACTCTCTGAGAGGAGGGTGGAGCAAGGTGGGGATCATCCACTTCTGTCTGCCAGCCAATGACAGGACAAGAGATATGTGACAAGTGACAGGACTGTCCTAAGATGTGCCGGGGAGGGCTGGGCTGGGTATCAGGAAGTATTTGTTCACTGAAACAGGTGATCAGGCATTGGAAGGGGCTGCCCAGGGAGGTAGTGGGGTTGCCATGCCGATGGTGTTCAAGAAATGACTGAGTTTGGCATTCGATGCTGCTGACAAGGTGGTGACTGGTCAAAGGTTGGGCTAGATCATCTTGGATGTCTTTTCCATGATCTGGAGAGGGATGGATGGAGGTCTTAAGGAGTCTATGTGTCATGCTAAGCTGATGTCCTGGGGGGATTTCTTCAGGAAAGAACCCTATAAGGTGGAGCAGCATAGTTGTGAATGGGTTTGTATTCATTGCTGTGCTGTAAGCACACATTCACGTGGGAATATTGACATAGGTTTGAATGTGAGTTTAAAAGGAAAAGTTCTTGTCACTGCATTTTAGGAGATTAACATTTTATGTAAACTAAATTGGCAGTTCCCTGCAGAGCTCACAATGAACCAATAGTGAGGCAAAATTTAGGAACCCCTTCACAGGGATGAGTTTCTTTAAATCTATTGCTAAGGAAGTGCTGCAGATGAGGGTTTTGGTCTCTCCATTGGGTCAATAATATTATCTAAGCAGGCAGGGCTGAAGCCTTCTGTTACTGCAGAAGTGTTGGAGATGTTTTCCTTGGCAAAGGGTGTTGGTCTGGGTGAATTTCTACACTCCCAAAGATTGTTGAATCAAAACAAATCCCTCAACCTCTTCCGGGCTAGCTCCAGTCGGGGAGCTGTGATATACTAGCAAAATGTTGTATTTTGAGACAGTAATATTAAGAAAGAGATTTCAGATGCTAAATAGGTACTGTATAAGAAAATAAACTCACATCACTGAATTTCATATTAGATTTCTCTTGCATCTTACTCTCATTCTCTTTGAGAAGGCCTTACACACAACTGAATCTCATAAGAACTGTGAGAGAATTAGCTAAGAAGTTTGTTTTCATTATTTCACATTTTCACTCATTTTACTTTATCACTTCATTATCTCAGTAATTGTTCTCCACATCATTTAAACTAATCAACTATTTGTTACGGTCAGTTTTAGTATAGTTCTCTCTTAGGAATCCCTGGGTTCTTTAAGATATTGAATTGAGCTAAATGTCTGGAATAGCAAGAATGAAGGGAGAAGAAGAGTTGAGGCCAGTGAATATTCTTTGTGCTGCTCTTGGGCATTTATGATCTGTAACTTCCACTGAAATTAGGTGCACTCTGGAACTGAACTGCTAGGAATGAATGACTGTGACAAGGGCAGAGAGTGCATCTCAGGCACTCTCACTTAAAAGCCTTATCAGCCCAGAGTGTAGGATGCTGGTGACTGTTAGGGTAGGCAGAATATACATATCTGAGCACTGTAGCACCCTGTTATCTTAAAAATAAAGTGGGTTTGACTATACTGATTTTACAAGTAGTATATTGTATCATTTATTTGGGAGTCCTGTATGTACAGTCTTTGAAAGTGAATATACAGAGAGCTTCGGAGTGCTCTACAAGCAAATTTCAGTAAATCAGTACATCCTCTCAGTATGACAAAACAGTTAAACTGTTGTTTCAAATTCTAGATCACACTGTTTTCATCACTCTCTAATCTCATATTCGCCTTTAAATTATAAATTGCCCAAGTGGCTTGGACTAAGCCAAGGGAACTTTTGGGATGTATTTAATATGGTTTTATTAGCTTTACTGGAGGCTCAGGGTATGATTTGGTGTGTTGGAGACATATCTATATTCAGTGATGCCTCCCTCAGGATTCATTCTCTTTTAATGAACAGTGAGAGACAGTGGCAGTGTATGATGTACGTTTTAGCATGGTTGATGAGTTTCTGCAGTTAAAAGTATGTCATTATTATTTACTCTGTGTTATTTACACTGCAAGCCTCTCGGAGGCCCCAGCCCCATTGCACTAGGCAGTGTAAAAGTGCAGATAGTAGCTGTAGTTTTTAGCTGCTTTTCCTGAGAATTAGAGGCAAAGGTAAGACTTGAAAGAAGAGTGAGTCAGGACTCCTTCCTCCTCCTCAGGTGCAGTTAATGTTCTGGGGCATGGCATTGGCTGACATGTGATTGATGGTGGCGTGTTTATTTTAAGGATTCTTGCCATTCTAGGACTTGTAACATTAATGGGCTCTTTGCTGACTTTGTCTTCGTGATCCCATTTTGCTGTTTGGCTCAGGAAAGGGGGCTAGTAAGTAAATACAATCCTCATTAAATTCACTAAAGCCTCAGGAAACAAGACTACGTGATGAAGGGAGAGTCTCTAGAGCAGAGCTCTGCAAAGCTGATTTTGTGTGATAATAAGTTTAGATTTGAATGTTATTATTGGAAATTTGGTCTACTTGATACAACATCTGAGAGTAATGTACTTTTGTGTAGTCAAAATCAGTCAGTTTAGTAAATTTTGAGGTGTGTTTGTTAAGAAATTAGGAAAGACTTTTTATAACAAAAATGCTGCCCAAGGGCATACAGGGTTTTATAAACATTTTGAGTTTTCAACCACTGTCATAGTGAGAGATGCTGAAAGCAAAGCCCATTAAAACATCCTAATTTGGTTTTAATGCCAAAATAAGCCATCTTTCTTAAGCACACTGAATGTAACTCAGTAAAGAACAGACACCTCAAAGAATACGAATGCATCATAGTGCTTATTTTAAAAAACCAAAACAAAACAAAGTTAGTGGGGTGGAATAGCATTTTATGTACTTGACAGAGTAATTATGTGTATTTAAGTAGATGCATAGGTTTTGTCTACGGTGGTAGAATTTTTAGGTCTTTGTAAGTAATGATCCAAATTAATCAGTTGCTATGGCTCAGTATTCCTGAATATAGATTATCTTCAGGAACTGTAACAAATGAACCTCATATAAGACAGGGTTTCACTAAAGCATTTTCTGGTGTTTTTAGTTTTGTGTTGCTACTTTTAATTGACTCTAAGGAAAAGTTTAGCTTGAAAGAAATTATTTCCAAGTCATAGAATATTTAGACTAACTTGGTATTGCATGTTGGAGCAAAACACCTTTATGGTGTTCTGCTTTCCAGCATTGAAACCCACTAAGATTACCAGCTATGAAAAATTGTTATTGAAGAGCTTGACTTGGTGAGTATTATAAATTTTATGTAAAAACCTTAAAAAACCATTATGCATTTCTTGTTCTCAATAGGTACAGAGAGGACTTAATATCCAAATGTTCATACAAACTGAGAGTCTTTCCACAATTAATTCAGTCCAAAGCTTTCTAAGATTAACCATGCAGAAAAAGTTAAAAGTGACTAGCTACATCCTCTCCCATTTCAGTAGAGGCCTCCTGTGCTGGGGAGACATAAAACCAACAACTGCTAAAGTACTGTAGTGCTTTTAATACCTTCTGCATTTATTAATAGGAACTGCTATCATAACGAGACACACCAAAACTCTATTTTGCATGGATCTCTCCTTCTTTTAATATTTTCTGAACTTTATATTTAAAGCTTTACTATGTCAAATTTTCCTGTTATATTTTTAACAATCTTCCTAATGACTAATTGAAAGTCATCTGAAACCTACCTACTCTGCTGTAAGAATTAGCCTAATTTCCTAAACAGAACTAGTGCTCTCTTTGATTGTTCTGCCTGTGATAAAATGGACCATCTGAAATTCTGGAACAAGTATACGAGGGTGTACTTTAATGCTACAAACCTAAAAGACTCTTAGAAGCAGAGTTTAGAAATGGAATTTTATTATTATCTGTGACATTTATTGTCTCTTCGGTAAAGAATGACTTACCATGCTTACAGGCACACACAATTTGTGTAATTGGGAGTGGGGCTGGCCCAGCCCCATCCCCAGTGGCTCAGCTGTGAGCAGCAGGTGAGCAGCACTGACAGCAATGAGCCATGGAGTGCCCAGGGGCACTGAGCAACCACCAAAGGGAGCAGAGGCACACAGGGGCAGGGCATGAGCAGGAGGGGGTAAAAGGTTGGGCTGACGGACAAGAAAGGCAGATGCTTGCAGCCTTCTGAAGTGGTGAGGTGGTACTCTGTGTGGGTTGAAGCTTTCTGAAATTGTGTGGTCACATTCTGTGTATGGTGGCTGTCTCAACTATGACATGTGCTGTGACATGCTCTGCACTGGAGTGAGAGACAGGTGAGTGTTGAACATCCTGCCATGTGATGTGACTGACACTTGCCAGGTGTTTGGCCTTATCTGCCTTTCCCTGAGGAAGGAAGACCAAGAATGTTTGGGAAATGCAAGAGAGCAGTTGAGAAGAACAGGCAGGAGCCCTTCTTGCAGAAGAGATGTACTGCAGCATCCTGTGGTAGCTGTTACTTTCCTAAGCCTTTGCAGATTTTTCCCTGGTACAGCACAGTGCTATAATGGAAGAGAGAGACAGTGCACAACTTTCTCCAAGTGGGAATCTTCTAGCCTGATGGGTGATGGGGTTATTTATTTTTGTGGGCATGTTAGAGAAAGCAAGTATTCCATGAGCTTTCCTAGAGGTGTGAACCGAACCTTTCCATTGTTTGCTGGTGCCAGCTCTGGAAATCATAGGTTGCTGTTCTGTTAGGCTTAAGTCTTTGTGGTACCTTCTGTTTCTTCTCCTTTGCTGTAGGTGAAAAGACAGATCATCCCTGAACTTAAAATAGTATGTTGTATCATCTTCTAAGAGGCCAAAGGGAGAAAAATGAGGAAAGAAAAAAAAAATCAAAAACCAGAATAACCACCAAAAACTCCCATGAAAAAGGCTGTAATTCTTATGCAGATACAGGTGGAGGAAGGTGGTTATCTCTGGGTCAGAGTGGAGTGAAAAAGTCAGGGATTGATGGATGCCTGTAACCTCAGTGGCTGTTATCTGTGCCTCTGTTCATTGATGAATTGCATAGAAGACAGGCTTTCTCAGTTGTTACTCTGAAAGTCTGTGAACTTCTTCTGTAGTAACCCTGAAATCTTTGTCCTTTGTCCTTTGTCCTTTCCATATAGCCCCCAATTCCCAGAGATCTGCAGGACTTACTCTTTGTGCCTGTACTTTCTCATTTCACTGATCAACTGATATCCTTTCAAGGATAAAACGGACTATTTCTTTAATAACATTTTTCTTGGAACACAGGTGTTTTATGTACCTTCAAGATTTAAATGGTGTACATCTTTAATTATGACTCTTAAAATAGTTGTGACTTGCATATCACAGTGAAAACCTCAATGCCAAAGGTTTATTGATGTTTGGTGTTGCTTGCTTATTAAAAATGCAAGAAAGAAATTGGCATTTCTTATCTTTTTGCTGTACACTTCCAGATAAGTGGAAACAGTTTAATCTTTGTTTCCTGTAACAAGGTATTGGATTCTGACAAAAGGGATGATTCTAAAAGCTTAAGCATCCCTTTCCAACAAACTCTTTTTTTGGTATAGCAGGTTTTTTTGGTTTTAAATCAATACAATGCCCACTAAAAAAATAATAATAATAGTTATAAAAATTAAATAGAACAATAGAGATGCAAGCTCATGTATACAGCCACATGTATACATATGTATGTCAATGCACTCAAAACCAACACTGACTTTAGTTAGTTCATTTGCATTCACTTGAATATGTCCTCAGACTTCTGGACTGTGAGTAATAAAATGCACCTGTGCTATGCAGAACACTGAGATTAATGCAGACAGTGTCCTAATAATTTGCTCATCCCACTGAACACTTTGGAGGTGTCCCTTTCACTGTCAGGAATTGATTGCAGTGCTCAGAACCTCCCAGCTGGCATGTCAGACCCGCACTCAGAGCGGGCAGTTAGGCTGTTACACCACCAATGCAACACACTCATTGTCCTGCCAAAGGTCAGCCCTCATCTTCATTATCAACACTGTTATTTTTCTTTTAGTTAAGAGATTGATTCCTTTAACATTGCAGAGTGGAAGAAATAAACTTCTTGCAGATCAATAGCATTGCACTCTTTCTTTTCTTGCCTCAGACAGTCCTGGACAAAGCAGTTTTAAATTGCTTCTCTTACTGACTTAATGGCTAAGGTAGAAAGAGCAGGAAACTATGTTTTTATTTTTTACTTATTTATTTATTTTAATTGTCATCTGAATTTGGGCTGCCTACTTGCCATTAAGCTGCATTAAAATCCCATGGCAAGCATCATTTTGGCCATTAAAGTCTTGCTGCTATAATTTTGTTCTGTGTTGACATCACATATCAGTAGTTTCAAAAACAACATCGGAACACCCCAGGTTCACAGGTCAAATTAATTTGAAAGTTGGATGGAGTACTGGATGCTATTAATGGAAAATTGATCCTGAGAGATAAAGCTCATTACCTAGGAATGCATAACTGGAGTATTACCTCAATGTAGGTCTCTCTGTCCTCTATAGGGGTAAAGTTACTAAACACACAAGAATTTTTATTTATATATTTTCTGTAGGAGGACTTTTAAAGGGGATTGCAGTGGACCAGTGTACAAACTGTTAAAGAATCTGTTTAGAGTTTGAAGGAGGAAAAGAAAATCCACCCAGAATTTTCTCTAAGTGAACTCACCAAATAAGCTCTGAAGTAAAAACTGAGTAAACAGCCAGTGTGGGGCCTGACTGGTATAACAGCTACTCCTCTGGGGAACAGATATCTGCTAGAAGAATTGGCATGACTTGGAGCAGAGGGCATTACTTTGAAATCTCAATTTGAACGACATAGTTGGGGCTTTAGATTGTGTGAGCAAGATGCTTTTTTGCTGTGCTTCTCTCTCAGCATCTCTGCTGGGTGTGATTTTGTGTGTGTATCTTAACCTCATCCCAGATGCAATTGAGAAATCCTTTTGTGTTGGGCCTGTCACTCAGAAGATGTGCCATTGAGTGCTATTACCTCTGCGGGTGTCCAAGCAGAACCAGTGTCTAACTGGACTGCTTTGTCTGGAATACTCAGGCTAACAAAGGACGAGCCATTACAGCCTATTACAAGAGCAAGGATCTTTCCCTGGTCTCAGTAAGTGGTGCAATTTGTTCAAGAACTCCGACAAAGTGTCCTAAGTGGGTTCTTAGTGCTGCCCTGTAGACTTTGGATGGTTCCCCTGCTGTGCCCCTTTGTCTAATCTTCAGTTAAGTAATTAACATCATTTGTCTCACCTCTGCCCGGATCCTTTATCTCTGGTTTGCTTGGAAAAACGAAGCATCATCCTACTAAAAGAAGGGTCTCTCTGGAGTTATTTGATTTTAAATTTGCACTAACTTTTTTTAAAAAGTCATCTTCATACCTGGGAATTAAAACGTAATGATTCTGGTAGAAATAATAGCAATTTTAGTGGTGTTATGAATATTTGGCATACATAGTGGTAATTCCCAGCTGTAAATTGATGTACAGAAACCAGTGTACCTCTCGTCTCTTTGACATAGAAATCAAGTTGATAAAATTGAAAACTAGAAGACAGGAATTGCAGTAAGCTGTTCACCAGAGGTCCAGACTCTGCAAACAAGGTGCCCTAGGCAGTCATGATAAATGTAGACTCTCTGCCTCTTTTTGCCCAGTAGGGTCATGTCCAAATCCTTTCACCTTTAAATCACGTTGCCTCTTGCTTCACTATTGCATCTTGCCCTTGTTTCTAGTTGGTTCTGCCTTAGAGACTTCTGTTGTTCCTGAGAGTAGAGAGGAACATTTATTAAGAGAGATTTATTTGGAAAGGTCAGACTCTACATTACCTCAGCATTAGGTTCAGTCTGCAGAATAATGATTTCATTTAGAATACTGAGGTTTTTCAGACTTATCACTTATTTTAAAATATGGCTTTGAGGAATCAAGCGTATGTCAAAGTGTGGTAAATAAGTGAATCTCTGCCAGCTGAGGGCTTCTAAAGCCCTAAAATCTTTAACATTTTGTTCATTCATTTGTATTAAATCTTGATTCAATTAAAGAATCCTGCATACTTTAGATATTTTAAAAACAGAGCACATCTTTCCAAAACACTTTCTGCTCTGAATTAAAATTCAGGTGGCTTCATGTTTCCTGTTTTAGTAAGAGAAAAAATAATAAACTTCCTATAGGCAGAAAATACTAATTTCTTATAACTGTTGATGTTAGTTTAATCATAATAGAAATAACACAACAAACTTTGTTTATGTCTCTGTTTTGTGCTGCAATTCATTAGTTCTTCCCAATAAATTCAGTCAGAACTTCTTTTTCAGGACTTGCACTGACAGTAGTTGAACTGTTGTAAAAGTCCAGGTTTTGGGGCCAGTGATTTCACTTTTGGCTTAATTGACAAGGACCTCATTCTATGTGTTATAGGGCTTCATGCTTGCATGATTTACTGAAGTACCTGTACATATATTTAACCGTACAGCACACAGGAGCTGTGACTCTGTGTGCAAACATCTGGAAATTCAGATCTACACCAGACACGGTATGAACACAAATCAAAAAGACTTCTTTAAGTACTTGACAGGGTACAACAGAGTAGGATGTACAGGGACATAACAAACAGTATTAGCTGGCTGTGCACTTATAAAAGAAGTGACTTAAGCATTGTTAAAACTTTGTGGGCATCATAGTACGGTTTAAAGACCTGTTTGAAGATGTATAATAAAATTATAAAATGTATGATGTTGTGCCTTATTATGGGATTTCTTCCCAGTGTTAGAGCAGCTGGGGAGAAAGTGCTCTTTAAAAATGTAACAAGCAGATATAAGATGCTGGAGTCATGGCCTAACCTTAGATGGGAGTTGACCTGATATTCTTGGAGAGTCAAGTGAGGTAGACAGAGGATTAGAAGGACTTTGACCATGGAGTTAACAGGGAAAGGAGAAAGTGTCTAGAGAAACTGTTTTTCCTACAGACCCTTATGTTTGGAAAATTGTGCTTTCAGAGACTAGTATGAAAGTTTGCTTAATTAAATACATATTTTGTAGGAAAATTCTGTGATGGTTTGGTGTGCTCTGAATGTGAGGTACTAGAGAGAGGTTGGATCTCTGAGGAGCAGCCTGAGCCCCAAGAAGAGGATAGAGAAGGAATGTTGGGAAGATTGTAGATACTTTGTTTTGTGGGAGAGAGAAGGGAAGATGTTAGGGATGGGTGAGGGTTTAAGGTCTCTCTCCTAATGGTGTAGGTAAGAGGAGAGGTCACAGATTCAGTCTTTTAGTTTAAGGAGGAATAGATCTGGAGTAGGGAGAAGGATGACATGATAGCTAAAGCCTGGGTGGTGTTTGTGGAGCAAACATTGGGGGACAGAGGGGATAGAAGAAGGGCAGAATGCTGAGAGACTCTTGCTAAATTATGTAGAAAGGTGGAGGGTATGGCAGATGAGAGGTGTGAAGACTAAATATCAGTAAACTGAAAGACAGAATTTGAGAGAGAACAATGTTTTGTGTATTCTTCTTTCTCTTTTTTTCCCCTCTCTACCTTTACACAATATTGTCAGCCCTCTTTTTGAATATTTGCTTCTTGCTTAAAATTGTATCTGCTGCCTGTTCTTTTCCTTCAGTCAAGACACACTGACCCCAGGTTTTCCTTTTTCTCTGCATTTTTTTTCACCCTGCATCCCTTTAATACCTTCTTAGCCTGTATTTCTTCAACAGCAAATCCAAGGGTTTTTTCACTCATTTCAGAGTTCTCCAGCATACTTGCTTCCTTTGTCTGTGTGTGTTTGACCAATACTTGACTTCCTTCCTTTTTCTTTGGCAATGTCTGTATTTGATTTAACGTCTCAAAGGCTTCTTTCTTACTGTCTTATAAGCATGGAGAATCCTTCCATGCCTGATGGATAACTTAATCTTTCCTTTTTCTACTGCTATTACATATAAGCACAGAAATTACCCTCTGAAAATAGCCTTCTGTCTTCATTTTTGTAGCACTTATGGGATGCTGGAGATGGAATGTCTGCTTTGGTCCCATCTCATATACTAAAATGAAGGCTAAATAACAGTTGTAGAACTATTCAAATTTCTCTATCAAAAGCTTGCTTCTTCACTATATTGAACTGCATAGTCTTATTTTTCTCTGTTGAAAGTGAAAGCAAAACCTTAACATAAGGGAACTATTCAGGTATTACGTTGATGGGAAAATTTGGCATGGAACTAAAAAAAAAAAAAAAAAAAAAAAAGTCCAGCTGCCCGTACTATTAGCACTTAAGAGAATGTGTCATTTTGTCAGTGGCTGAAGGTAATATTTTAATAAAAAATAATCAAGAAGATGCACATAGCATGTAAATGAAAGTTGAAAATTGCTTGTTTTGATACTGACACTTGAAACCTTAATAAAGACAGTACAGGGTTTTCTGTTCCAGCTGGGATTTTATACCACTCCCACCACAGGGGTGTTTGGGTCTCTGCTTTGTTTAATCTTGCAAAATGATTTACAGAGATTAAATTTACTTCAGCATACCTGCATTATTTACAGTATATTATGCTTAGATCAAGTCTAAAAAAAAAGTGACTTGCCAAAAGCAACATAGAGGTCAATGGTTTATCTTAAAAGTAAAATTGGGGAAGCCTCATTGCCAGGTTCCTCTCTACCCACTAGACACTACTTACTCCATAAATATGTGATGGAAAGATTGCTCTAATGCATGCCTCTATTAAAAAAAAAATACAACAACAACAAAAAAAACCCCACAACAACAAAATCCAAAAAGAACACTGGTAAAAAAAAATCAATCTTCTTGGAACCATTTAATAACACTGGGGTGACAATTTTTTAATTGTAAGTCAAGATGAATGAGTGTGTGACTCGCGATCTGTGTCAGATCTGTTTTCATTCCTGAAACGTGACCTGTCACTAGTGAAATATTTAGTGGACAGCCCAATGAAGTCACCAGTTATTTATGGGAGCCTGTGAACTCTGATCCAAGAGGAAAACTGTTGTTCAAATAGGCACTAAAGGGAACCCGGAGCCTGACAGTCTGTTTTGTGCTGCCACCTACCATTCACCCAGCCTGAGCACTGCCTGGCTTTAGGGTCTGTTCTCTTCTTTCCCTCTATGTAAAGTGTCTCTGTAAGCAAGAAAACCACCCTAGGATCCAAAAATAAGGGACACTTGTGCTTATGAACAATTTTCTGTCAGAAAATTCAATCAAGGTTCCGTTAATCAAAACATTCATCTCTCAGACACCTATCACAAAACTTAGAGCAAACCTGACTGATATTCCTCCTCTTCAGTCATTCTGAAAATGATTCTGAAAAGCTATCAGTGAAAGGTCATTGCAAAGAGAGGCAGCACAAATGCTGAGAAACAGTTCTAAACTTGATGAACTTGATATATTTTGTTGATCTCCCTCTGTGAGTTCAGTTCTTTGGGGAGGCAATGAAATAGATTTGGACAACTCTAATCAATAAAGTGAAAATCACTGTAAAACATAGGCCATCCATATAACAATGAGAGTTATTCACTTGTACTCAAAACCAGGTCTGAGTTTGTTTTTACTTAAGGGAGCTACAAAGCTGTGAGATGGCAATATCCAGAAAAGAAAGAGCTGTGTTTCTTGTTTAGGTGATAGAGGAGTTGATTATAGATTGCAGGGAGTTTATCCTAGACCACATTAGCAATGAAGTCATTCAGATTCCAAGCTGCTGGTTTGCTGCTGAATGGAAGCAGAAAAGACAGCGATATCAGCTCTCAGTATTTTGAGGCCATTATTTTGGCTTTAATTACAGTCAACACCTTCAACAGGTTCTAAAATGTTAGTAACAGCTCAGGGCTCTGTTCTGTTCACTAGAATGTCTGCAGCCATTTTTTAATATGTTGACCTTCACTGTTGCAAGGTCCAGTGTAAGTGAGGATGGATCTCTCCCCTCAGATTCTTTTTCTCTTGTGCAATTTTGATTTTTCTTACATGAGATGTGTTTCTCTCCTTTTTTTTCTATAATTTGTCATTTTAATATTATATGACCTTTTTAAGTGAAGACTTTTTCCAAATCTTTTTCTTTCCAAGCTGAAATTATGCTGGCATAACAAAGTGATCTCCTGTCAGTGACTTTATCCAGGATACATTTGCTCTCATCATTCCTGGACATGGTGTTAATTAGATTTCTCAGAAGCCTATCTTGCAGCAGATGTTTTAGGTTTACCCTTTACCATGTATCTAAGAGGTCAGAGACAAACTTTCCTTGGGCTGTTTGTTGTGTCATGGAGTTACAGTTTTTAGGCTTTTTAGGCATTTTATGTTTCAAGATCAATGAAACACTGATGTTTAGCTGCAACATCCAGCAATTCATCTCTACCATTAATAAAATTGTGCAGTGATATTGTAAAGCTCTCAGTGTTTGATGGAAAGGAGAAAAATTAGAGTTTTTTCCCTTTTTTCTCTATAGCAATAAACATCTGTAGGCCATAACGTGTTGTTTACAGCCAGGAAATGTAATGTCTGGGGTACTCAGTGCTGCCTAAGTGAATATTTCAAGTTCACATGCTCCCAGGCTTTTGTGCACTGTTTTGAACAGTTTCTCATGCTGGAGCCCTGTGTTGAGGTTGGTGCAGCACTGCCCTCCTTGCTGTTCTCTTCCTGTCTCTAGTGAGATGCCAAACTCACCCAATGAGTAGAATGTGCAAAAATAAATTTGGATGTGGTAAAGACAGAGGAAAAAATTACACTGCTGAGTGAAAGTGAATTAACAAAACCTAAGTAAGCTGGCTGCAATCAGGTCTTTGCTCCACCTTGGTTACAGGCTTCTTTCAAGCTGTTTTGGCAGTGCCAACAGCCCTTTTTTTGCTGCTGGGCAGGCATAGCAGGGAAGCCTATGCCAGAAAGCCACTTGTGTCTGACTGCAGATGGCCAGGGTGGCTTCTGGTCAGAGATCCTCGAGGCCACACTCTGTACTACTAAATAAACTCTTTCCTGCTTAATGAAGTGGGGACGTCTATGTGACCCTGACATCAGCTGGCACAGGCTTGCTGTGCCTGCCCTGTGTAGTGCTTGACCTGCTCCCATTAGAGCTGGATGGGGGGCATCATCCCTGAGAAGGATTTTCACCTAAACGTGCTGCCCTTTGCATTGCCTCTTCTGTTCCTAGTCCAAAAAATTGGATGAAAATGGTTGTTGATCCCTCCTACATGGCCATATCTTATCTTTTTTACAAGTAATTAAAATCCTTCCTTCAGAGCCTACATCAGTTGTGTGGTTCACTCCATGACCATCCCCACTTTGCTCTGGGCAGTGCTGGCACTGGCTGGTTATTTTCACCCCACTCATTGTTTGGCTGCTGCAGTACAGAGCCCTGATGGGTAGATGTGGCAGTGGAATAAGTATTGCCTGGCAGTGCTGCTCCTGACAGCTCCAGAGGCTCCTGCTAACCCACAGGGAAAGGACAGAGGGTTGGCATGAGAGTCCTGCTGCACTAGAGACTCAGTGCTGCTTTTTGTGTTTGGAAAACAGTACTGGGAAAGGTGTTGTGACAAATTCATAGGTTTAAGGACAGAGGGCAGCCTTCTTCCAGGAGAGAGTTGATTTCTATCACCAGACAAAATGTTCAATTTTGTTCTTTAATATGTAAAAATATTGTTTTGCTTAATATGTAGCAATAAGGTTATTTTGCCATTTTCTACCTTTCTTTGTAAAGTGCCTGAGAAAAGTGGTCGCTTTTTCTTTCCAGAGTAGGCAGTGATATTGTGAATAATGTCTCAAAAGCACTTCTTTTTGGTGCAGCATTTCTTGTTTATAACTTCTGTTTACTGGAAGAGTGCAGAGAAAGAAAAGGAAAGAAATAGGGATCAGGGGAAAGGAAAAGACAGCTGTGAACACCATTCTATTTACACTTAACAGTGTTGCAATTGCCAGTCTTAACATATTGCTGTGGTATTCTGCTACTGCAGACATTTCTTCTTCTCTTTCATGATAATGAAAATGAAATACTATTTCACCTTGAAAGCTTTACTTCTGCAGTGGGATTTCAATCATAGTGCATTTGTCCAGAAACCACCAAACCTTGAGATGAATAAAAGGTTTGACAGCTGCACATCAGTAAGCTCTTGTGACCTATTTTCCTGTGCTCCTACCTGCATTATATTGTGAGAGCAGGCTATACTGAATGTGTGATTATTGCTACATTTATAATGTGGTCCACCCAGAATTACAAATAATGGATCATAAGAAAAAATACATTGTCTGGCAGAATCTTACTAATAAAATTATTTAAAGAAAGAAAAATTACTGCCAGTGAACTTGTAAGTCTACTCAAATAATTTTAAATTAGCTCAAGAAATTATTTTTTTAATGGCTCACTCTGTCTTGGAAGAAAGGAAAAATTGTAACTAGCTCTCACACAAAGCCCCTACAGCAGAATATTCAACTTTAGAAAGTATCATATGTAGTATAATTTATTAGTGTACAGGTTGCCTACAACATGTGAGAAATCCTCTGTATAACTTGTTAGTGATACTAGGATTTTAAATTTTTTCTGAGTATTGGTATTTCTTTTATTTGTGAATGTGTAGAAGCAGATGTTATTGGTGCCATCTCCTACAGTGTAAAGGTACAGCTGGACTGAAAGGCTGGGGTGCACAGTCAAGCTGAAATGACAAAATCCCAATAGCAAAGCAGCTCCCTGTACACACCCATGGGGATCTACAGCTCCCTGTGTAATCACTGTGAAACACACAGGTACTTCTGAAGGTTCTGAGCCCATAAACAGCAGATTTATTACAGCATCAGTAGTGACATGTCTTTTCCCATCACTTCTTCCTGGAAAAGTGTGATCTCCATGAGCTGCTGTTTTGACTGATAGTGAATAAGTTAATGACTAAGCAGAAGTGAGGACAGACTTTGGGTGAGGCTGGTTTCTGCCAAACAGTTCAAATTTAGCACAACTTTAAGTATCAGTCCACAGTCTTCAGTGAGAAAACCATAAGCATGCATTGAGCATGGCATTGGTTCTGTATTACGGGAGGAGGTGTGAGTTGTGGATGGAGCTGGATCAGTCATAACTCAGGATTAGCTGTTCTGTTCTGCAAGGCTGTGCAGTCATCACTGACAAACCCAGAGTTATCCCTGACTGCCAGAAAGTAGCCATGTGGAAAGCCCTTCCTCTGACACTGAAAAAAAAAGGTAGGAATGGTCTTTGCCTGTAGGAGATGAAAAGATTCCCACTTGAAAGTGTTTAAATGAAGTTACTTGAGAACTTGTAAAGAACTGTCTATTCTAACAGAAAGACAAAATCCCCATTTTGTTATTTTCTGTCAAGGGCTGTAACAATGATTTTTTTCAGGAATCATCAGTCACTTCCTAATGGAGAAAAAGGTAGTTATGCACTTCCTAGCTTCAGTTAGTTAAGAAGTTTGCACAAAAGAAGTGCCAGTGCTGTAGAGAGGTGCTATAGAAAATTCTTTAACAGCAGTTGGACTTCTTGTGACAGTTTGAAAGTGACTTGTAGCTTTCTGATTTATCATCAATGGGATGGATAAAGGGACTGACACAGCTTTGTAACCACTTCTGAATGCTCTTAAGGTTTGTGCCAAGAAATGGAACTTTGAACTTCAGGACAAAGTCCTAAGAAATAAGTGCACAGACTCAGCAGTGAATTCTAATCACAACAGGTCAGTGGTATACAGAGGTTTGTTCAGAAGCTTCATTTTCTGTGGGTGACTCTCTTTTCTAAAAAGTCCAATATAATGCAAATACTTGATGGTGACAGTGCTTGGCACTTTATTATTTCAGTATGTTTATTTTTTACTTCTCACTGCTTTGGAAGTCAGTGCAAATCTCATTTAAGATGTTATTGGGCATTATGTTAGTGAGAACAGAGAATAATAAGAAGAAAACTGAAAGCTTTGAGAACAAAGAAGCGCTGGGTAGTCTGGTGGACATACAGTAAAGTCTAGTTAGTCCTGTCTGCAGTGCAGGGGTGCTGTCACTGCCATAGCCCACATTAAAATCTTGCCTTCTGAACCAGAGCAAGCTTCTGAAAGATTCAGGAGTGCCTTCTTGTCATGCAGTGGGTGATAAAGTTGTGACTTACCATCTCTTTCCCCAAGAGTAGTGATAACTGGGAGAAAATTCTTATCAGAATAGATATGATCTCATGTTATAAAGTAGGTCAACAAAAGAATCCTTCTTTATACTAAAGGAAGTTTGCTGATTTAGACCCATTGCCTACTCTGTACTAATATATGCTGGAAAAATATGTAAGTATTCTGAGATCAAGAGACATTCAGTGAAGAGTTCATTCTATTAATTCCATGTATTCACATTTCAGAGCCCCAAAACTGTAAGACTGTTTCTGTGGAAGGAATGAGGCATTGGTTTTGGAAGGGAATTACAGAGCTATCAGATGTCATGGAACACCTAGAGAGAACATTGCTGAAATGTAATGTTGAGAATTGGAAGTTAATTACTGTTAAGAGAGACTCTCAGGTTGCCAACAGGTGTCCTTCATTGAATGCTGTGCTGAGCACAGATGCTAAATGTGTTCAGTTTTAAAAAAAGGGATGTAAAAATGATTTAGATTACTTGGGACTTCAAATTCTAGCAAGTTTCAAGGTGACTTTCATTCCCAAATCTTACTTGCAATGAGAGAAAGGTGCACTTTGGGGTTTCCTAAATGCAACATCGTGTCTGTAAAATAGAGACATGAACTGGAAAAGAAAGTGGACTTTGTGCAGTATTAAAAATAATTTAAAACTCTTCACAAAAGTATAATAAAAGCCACTAAGGGAACATTAGGATGATGATACCTCTGGAAGCTGCTGCTTCACAGGTTGCTCAACACACAGGTTAAGATTAAGCCCTAGATATAATGATAAGTACATTACCTAAGGTGACTCTGAATAAGCAATTTTCATATTGATGGCTTTCTTGCTGTATTGGTGAAAAGATGATTTACCACTCTAATAGGGACATCACTTACATTACACCAGAATTGTTAACATAGAAGCAAGCAGGTTGATAATAAAAGTAAAAATATTGTGTGCTAACAACATTCCTGTTGGGTAAATAATGAATTTTATATTTCACAACTGTTGTTCTCGAGAAGGGAGCCAACCTATTATTGTTGTAATAAGGTTGTTTATACACTAGAATCTGTCTGGTGTATCAGAAAATGCCTGAGAGCTTCAGTAAGGACACTGATGTCCAAATGACAGACAGTAGACTGTAGGGTAGTCTCTTGTGATTTGTGAATATGTTGCAGTCTGGAATTTCAGCTTCTTGATTGCTAGCCAAGTTCCCTAATGTGAGAACACAATTTCAGTTCTGGAGATGCACATCTTAAAGGTCTGTAAGATTTGAGTGGTTCTGCTCTTTAGCCATTACATGAAAAACCCCTCACAGAAAAATGCAACACTTGTTTGCATTTTTCCTTAGAAATGTTTTTTGTCAATAACCAAAGAAGTGAAAATGTGTTGTTCTAATTGGAAATTTTTATGTTGTTTACACACATACATACATCCTGCTGCTAGCAAACAGACACACAAAGAAGGTAAAACTGTTCCTAGAGAAAAGGCTGTTTGCACGTAGGAAGTCTAAAAAATAAAGTACTTCAATCTCACAAAGAAATGCCATCTTTTGCAGAAGCTGTAGTAAGAACACAAAGAATATAAACAGAAAGTATTAGATAAGCTGGCTGGTCTTTTGAAGAAGTATTTTCTCAGTTATTGTAGTACTTGATTTTTTGTGAATGTTTCCTGAAATGGTACGTTTTTTGACTTTGGAGAGACCACTAAATATGAAATATCAAAAGTGGCTTCTACAGAGAACCTCTTTTCAGGGAGGGCATAATACCAGTCTTTGGCAGAGTAATTTGTCTTTTATGTTTTCTTCTGAAGCTTAGTAGGGAATTTTGTAAGCCCAGATTCACTAGTCCCATGTAGTAGCATTGTTACAGGAGCTCAGCTTTGCATTCAGTAAAGTTCACGTGAGTTTTTCAGTGAATATAATGGGTTCATGTTTTCTTAGGATGTTAGTGAGTGACATTTCAAATGGGTGAAATAGGCAGCTAAACTGCATGAAAAGTAACTTCAGTTGTAAAGCAGTGTTTTGTCAGGTTTTAAGGACTATAGGAAAATGTTCTGGCTGTGGGTTTTGTTCTGTCCCAACCCTTTCACTGCATCTGTCACTGTGGTGTTTGGATCCTGCCAGCAGTGCATAAGGTGACATGTGCTTGTACATTGTCCCACGTACAAAATTTATCCAGGGGAAAGCTTTATGTGGAAAGGACATGTGTGCATCTAGTGGAGAAGATGAGGTCAAAATCTTTACCTGAAGTGCTGTACATAGGTCCTTAGGCCTCTGGGAGTTCTTTCACAGCTGTGACCTGGATTCCCCACAGCTGGCTGGTGCATGTTGCAGTGTGCTCTGTGAAAGATCCATACAGCTTCAGCTACATTTCACTGGAGCCAAATAACCTATTGGTCTCAAGTGCCTCTTTTAGAAAAGCATGGAGCATTTGAAAGTAGAGTGTCCATCATTTCCAGAGGAGATGGATTCTAATGGAGCACTCCACAGTGCAAATGAATGCATTCCAGTGAATAAAAACCTCTTAATATTTCATTATTAGCATAAATAAATATTGGGGAAATTGGGCTGCAAGAGAAACTGAGTAATGTTATTGCCAAGCAGAGCTGATTTGATAAATAAGATACACACCTGTGTGAAAGCTTTGGATTGGTTCAGGTGTGTAACTCTTTTTCATTCTCAGCTCAGATATGTGCATTGGAGCTCACACTGACCTGTTTATTAAAAATGCTAATTTTTTAAACTGATGATTAAGTGTTAAATTAATGTTTGTTACTGATTAAATCAAATATTTATGGTACACTGTCACGCAGATCAATTAATGCATTTACTATCTATTTTCCTCATTTCAGCTCATTTATACAGAACAGACTGCTGCTTTTGTGATTTTAGGACATCTGATGCAATCCTGGTAAGGAAGTTAATATTAATTTCCAAATATAAATGTACTTTTGACTTTTAAGCTGGATCTCGTTCACATCTTTTAATGTGTTATTCCAGTTTTCTGTAGTGTAGCTGTACTCATAATTGCTTTCTAAGAGGAAAAACAGATGAATTTTTGCCTCACTAAGCTCTCTGTTCCTCACCACTAGAAATTGAACATGCTTCAAAAAAGATGTATCTGTTATGTCCCCTCACATTATTACAATGTTAGCTTTTTAGATTGCTTTTACATTCTGTCCCTCTGCCTCTAGTGCAGCTTAGAGGAGAGAGAGGTTGTGTGCTTGTTGAGCCAGAATATTTCAGAGATCTGTTTCCCTTTAATGATGACCTTTCAATTTCATTTCGCCGTTCACACATGCAATACAGTGCAACCATTTTGGATTTAAAGATCTTCAGAAGAAACATGATCCTATAAAGACTGTTATGTGTTTGAGTAACTTGGCTTGAGATTGTGGGACTGCTCCCAAAAGTGAGCAGGTCTACAGATCTCAATGGTCTCAGAACCACTGTCTAAAAGATTTCCAAGTCATTTGGAATTTCCTCAGTCACCAGCCTCACTGAAGCCACAGTGCCAAAGAAAAGAGAAATTAAGGTTGTTGGGATTTGATTTTGTTAGTATTCTAAACTGGGCTGTAGTCTGATTTCTCTTAAAGCAATGTGACTGAGGAATTCTCCAAGGTAGGCTGGAGGAGAAGGCAACAGCACCTCTTTTTTCATTTCTATTGTAGTCTGGATAGATGTCCAGCAGAGGATGAAAGCTCTGCTATGTTTGATCCTTTGTTTTCTTTAAAATTCAATGAGATTTAGATATTGTTTCCTTTAGAAATCAGTGATAATTGGCTACTTAATTCTTTTAGGCATCTCTAAAAACCCCAGTGTCAGACTGAGGGGTCTATAGGTGTGTATTTCATCAGTGAGTCTTGAACATATCAAGATATTTGTGGAATAAATAAATAGAAATGACTGTGTACTATGCTACATGCATTTTAAATGTTGCAAATAATTTCTTGGTTGCTCAGCAATGAATGTGACTTCTATGTGCTCTGTTATGTTGTTTTTAAGATCACGGGTAATAATTTTTTTCCAATGTTACTATGTAACCTTAGAAGTTAATTACTTGAGATAGATGGATTATTTTTTGCTTATCTTTATTCAGCTGGGATTACATACAATTTGAATGTAGCACCATGGTAGGAGTCCACTTCAGATACAGTCAATTATATAAGTCTATCAGCAGCTATTTTATTATGGGAACAACAGAGACAGAAGGCTTGTGTTCTGTGATGAATGTAGATTAGAAAGAGGTCACCCTGACATACATAATTAGTTTCAGAATTTTAAATTAATAGGTAGTGTGCCCCCAAGGCATCCATACATTCAGGCTGAGGCTGCAGGATATCTGGTCCAGCTCCTGCCTGCTTTTGTCAGCAATGACATGGCTTAATGCACTGCTTGTATAACAGCATAAGATATTATGGCAGGGCTAAATCACTGTAAAAACAACATTTGCATAATACTTTGGTCATACTACATATATTTCCCTTTGGAAACATTTGCACTGTGAAATTATTATGCAGATTTGCAGGAGATGGTTGGCTCAGCCTGGTGTGTCTTCAGGTGCTTTATGAGAGCTAAGCAGATGCTTAAGCAAGTTTCTGCCAACACTTGATTGAGGGGATCTAGAGGTGTATGAAATTGTGGGCTGGCCTGTTTTGTGAACAGCACTGGCTTCAAGAGACTGAAATGAAGGTGAACGAAAGGCAGGACCCAGAAGGAGCTGAATTACAGCATACAGTTCAAGCTTCAACCCAAACTAAAGAACCAAACCTGAGAATCCCATTTCTGAGGCACTCCACTGGTAACTCCATTTCTCACAATGGATAAATCTTTTAAGATTTCTGTCTGGCAAGTGGTTGTAGGCAGGATCCCACAACCTTTCCCTTTCTGTTTTTCAGGCTTAAGTATGATACCTAAATTTCTTGAGATTTTTGAGATGCTTTGGCTTTCATTTTGGATTACAAATTAATTTTAGATATTCCAGGAGTTAAAATTATGAGTAGCACATGAAATCTGCTAGCATCTGACAGTTTTAAATTAATGTGACACAGATTATTTTAAAGTTAATTCAGGAATCAAACTGGGAAAAAATTAAGTAATTCTGTATTTCTCAAAAATGGAGATAATGTGTGCATGAGCTTCAAGGAATTGAAACTAATGAATTGTCATGATGCTAGAGAAAGGAAACTAGGAAAGGATTTTTAATTCTGTGTGTTTTCTGTATTTTTTGATGTTTGTAATCAAATACTTCATAATCTTATTAAAAATGTCTTAGATACCTTTCTACATCACAGCAAGCTTTAGTTGAGATGCAAAATATTAGAAGCTTATTGTACATTTTTAGATATTTTTAAATGTTTAGGTCATAATGTGATATTGTTCTAAAATATAGAGTCCAGAAATCTGCAGGTGAAGATAATTGATAGTGCTAATTTGCAGTCTCTTTGTGAAATTATTTGTCAGTCAGTGGCTCTTATGAAGTCATTGATAGGTAGAGTTGGGTTAATGAAATGTGGCAGAGACATCCACAATTACTCAACTAGGTTTTTTTGTTTTTTGTTTTTTGTTTTTTTTAAATTAGACTTAATGCTGTTGAAATAAAGTCAGAAAACAATGGGTTCCTGCTCACACTGAAATGCTGTAATACAACCAATTTTTTATTTTACAATTATCTGTTTTATGGAAAAGAATAATGGAGGAATCCCTGGATATTTATTTTGGAAGTAGAACACACATGACAGCCATCTATGATGATGTATTTACTCCCCTTATTATGGCAAATGATTGATGGGTTGCAAATTGAGTCATTTTGTCTTATGGGAACTGATGTAGCTGAGTGTTTTCACACAGTGGTGGTTTTGTTGAATTCCTGTCTGTCCTTCCCTGTGGTCAGTTCAGATCACTTTTCCATGAAAAAGTACTTGATTTCCTGTCTATCTATGGCTATTTCTCCGAATGTTTCCCAGAGCTGTTTTTACATTCTCAGTCCTTTCTCCTTGTCCTGTAGTTTGGCAGTGAGGGGAATGCAAATGTTCTTCTTCAGCCCCTCTTTTGTTAAGACCCCTTCGAAATTCTACTTAGAAATATTTCTGCCTACTGACAGTGCCATTCCACAGCTCCCACAGAAAAGTTAATTTCAGCGCTAGTGGGTATTCAATTCCATGGATGAGAGCATGTGAGAGGACCAGAGAAAAGAATGGACAAACACGGAAAGATATTTATTTATACTCCATGGGAGGAAAACATAGGGAATCTGTAATTGCCACAGGAAGAATCACTTCCTATAAAAGTGACTGGACCTGCAGAAACATTATTATTAGTTTCAATCTATGCAGTTTAAAAAGATAAACAATAGCAGAATTCTGAAGACATTGGCATGAATTCAGAGAAATATTTCTGTAATCTTCTCCTGAAGATAAGTTTTGAAGTTTTATCATATACTCTATAAACAGAATTTTTTTCTTCCCCACTATGAAGAAAGATTATGTAGAGGCAACTGAAGCACTTCTTCCAAAGTGGGTTAGAATGAGGAACTGAAATATAAAATTAATTTCAGACTTTGACAAATTGAAACTGCCGTAATTTTTTTTTTACCATGTGCTTAAAAAAAAGTGTGACAGGAAAATGTTAGAAAATTATTAAAAACCTGTGTAATGTAATAGACTTTATTAATATATCACTGATATTGTGGTAGTAGGAGAAAAGGCTGCATTTCTCAGTATCACTGCTGTAGGTATGTATTTTTAATTTCAGTCACAATTTCCTGCTGTTCCAAACATGCCATATAATCTGCAGGGATCTGGGGGATTAATTAGGTACATTTCATTTCTCCTCTAACTAATCCCCTCAATTCTCTTACTTTAGGGAGCTGAGCACACCAATGACTGATAAGCCACAAGGGCCTTATTTACTTTACAGAAGGTTCTGCAAATCCCAGCGAGACGTTGGCCTGTGCTTAAATTTTCTCCATTCAGTCCTTGGGATCGTGGCATTTCAATGTGACTCTTCAAATCAAAAGCATTACTGCACTTGGAAAAAGCAAATGAGGGTAGATTAATGAGAATAAAAACCATAACAATTTAACAATAAACCTTTTCTATAGCCTCAGAAAGGATACAAAACAAAATCTGTGATAAGCAGGATCAACTCTGTTTACTCCAAAAGATTCCAGTGAAATATCCTCATTTTCTGAATGTGGTTACAGTTGGTTAAACTGACTTTGTTTCAGCCTGGTTTTAAACTGCTCTTTAGTTTTTTATTATCTTTTATTATCAGAGAATTGTAGAAATGATGGATCTGAATGGTGTTACTGCTGGTGCTGTGTCCCAGCAAACACAGCTCTTCTGTCCAGCACACTGAAGATGGTGGGCAGCAGGCTGAATTCAGCTTTGCCCGGGGAGCTCATGGGGCCATGGGAGAGAGGAAGGCATTGGGAATGCACACTGAAGGGAGGCAGGGGCTCAGAGTCATTTGGCAGACTCACCTGGGGCAGTTTCTTCATGGCTGTAAACTGGAACTGTTTGATTTGGGGGAGGGCGAGCTGGCTGAATAATCCCATTGATTTTGTTGTGTTACATTTTAATCATTTCAGGGCAGGGATTATTGAGGAACTATGTGTATAAATCCTGTAAATCCCTTCTGAGGCTTTTTGGGGTTTTTGTTGTTTTTGTGTTTTTGTTTTTGGTTTTTTTTTAATGTCTGTTTTTGTAGTTTTGAAAGGCTACAAAATAAATAAAATAGAACATTTTCATTTGTTGCCCATTATTGATGATAAGAACCAGCATGCAGTGTATCCTAGTTTTTTTTGAGTGTTCCACAGTGGTGGGGTGACTACAAAATGAGGCCAGTTCTTGCCAGTAGAATCCCTCATCTCTTACCATCACTAGTCCTGCATCCATTTCAGGTCAACAGAGTTGTCTGTTGAGTCATTTTATTTATTTGCTTCTTCTTACATCTGTTGTGTCATTTATTAGGATAGAATCACAGCTTTCTTTACTACAGAAAATAAACATTGATTTAAGATGCACACATGGTTGTATGAGGAGAGTGAGAATAAAATATCTAAAATACTTTTCTTGGAAGACTCCTTGCAACAGAGAAAACTACATCCACAGTAATTCCTCTAGGCCATTTCTTCCCAAGATTTTACCACTATAATTGTGAAATGCTAAGAGACTCTTTAACAGCTCTGAAGCATTAATATATTCACTTTTATCATTATAGTGAAACACAGCAAATTTTTAGCAGTGAAGACTTCACATTAGGTTGTTCTAGGCGACACAGCTTAAAAAGAAAGATTTGCAAGCAGTTGTCTCTCTTTTCATAATTTCTGACGTTACATATCCAGAATAGTTTGCGTGATAAATGTGCAATTCTTGCAGTGTTTATGATGCTTCTGAAGGTTGTATGAGGCTCCTTTGTCAAAGTTGGAGTCTCATTCTTAAGTCAATTGACTGGTTCTCCACAAATGAACCAAAGAGCCTGCATAGCATCTCTTCTCTATATTGATCTTTCCATGGAGCTCAAAGGAGCATCTTCATCCTGTGGCTCATTAATGTGGCAATACTGAGAGGTTTATCTGGAGAGAGTAATGATGTCATCAGCTGTGCTGTAAAACCACCCGGTCAATATTCCACATTCGAAATAAGAGCTTCTCATTGCCTTCTCTTACCTCAAGTAAGATCAGAGCTAATTAGGCTTTGCTAATTTCCTTTGTTTTATTAGTTAAATAGAATAGTTCAAGTGTACAATCTTCTTTGTTGGTGCTATGCCTATGCTATGCTATTAGGCAACTGTAAAAGTGCTGAGATTTAGAGAGATCAGCTAGCATTCAATAGGCTAAGATCCAAATAAATCTGCTGGTTTATGGTGCTTTCAGTGATATTCTGTAAAGTTCACTTTAATTCAAGTAAGCAGCCAGACATCTTTGAAAAAGTCAACTGCTGTGCTGGAAAAACTGAAATATTTCCAGGTCTGCAGCAAACTACACAGCACATAATAGTTGGAACCCTTCTGAGCATCACAGAACAGCACTTCCTCTGTCATCCAGGGCTGGCAGTGACCTTCAGAAGTCTCTGCTCATGGCTCCAGTTGGAAGTGCTGAAGCTAAAAACCAGGAGCACACACTTCATGCAAGACACCAGTGGGAGGCTGTGTTGGTGGCATGTGCACAGACATGTAGAGGGATAATCCCCTTCCTTTTCATAATGGAATTTTGTCACCTAGCTACCTAAATCTTCAGTGAAAATCCAAGTCCTAATTTCTCCTCCTCTACCAAGATATTACATTACACAGTAATATATGCAGCTCTGAATAAGGGATTTTTCCCCTACATTGTAACCAAGAACCATTGTTAGCATGTCAGAAGGTGTCTGACACAAGAACAATGGAAAGAAAAGAAGCTGCTAGGAGTGTTGTGACCATATTGATTACTTAGAGCTTATCTTCCCTTTATGTTCTCTCCTGTCTAAAATAATGCTATTCTTTTTCCTATGAGTTGAGTAAAAGCAGTTTAGCAGTTATATACTGGAAACCACCAATAAGAAAAAAATTCCTCTTTTTAGCTGTATTAATTTAGTTTTCTGAGGTAAAACACATGCTTCTTCATTGATATTCCCATTTAATGCCATAATCAAAAAAAACATTTCAGAGAAATAATCTATTTAATTTCACTGGCTTTGGATGAAGTCTTTATTTTTCAGATGAAAGTGTAGATGCCTGGGGGAATACCTTTATATCATTGATGTTGGTTTACTTAAGTGTCAAAACAAGCTTTTTTTTATGAAGGACTGATATTAACGCTGTTATTTATACTGCTGCTCAATGATGCCTGGGGGAATACCTTTATATCATTGATGTTGGTTTACTTAAGTGTCAAAACAAGCCTTTTTTTTTATGAAGGACTGATATTAATGCTGTTATTTATACTGCTGCTCAAATTTTTTTCAGTTTTAGTACTGGTAATATGAACAAGTTATTCAGAAATGTTCCTCTAGCATAAATCTACTTGCATACGAGATTTAACCAACTCTTCTTCCTCCCTGAACTCCATACTGAAAAGCAATTTACAGTCCAGAATCCCCAATCCCTGAGTAACCCCTCGTTCCTATCAGTGTCAACAATATACAGTTTCAGGATTTCAGTCTTCACACTGAAATCTGGTGATTGTTTCTTGGGTTTAGGCTGAGAAATTGGGCTTTGTAACTCAGAATTGGGTAGCTAAGAGCTCTGAAAAAAGACTTGGCTTTCTAAATTGCAAGACTTACCAATGCTTATTTAAGATAAAGTTTACCTGGGACACCATCTGAGTTGCTTAAAATTACACTTTGGCATTTCTCTTTCGCAAGAATTCTTCATGTCCAAGCAGTGAAATCTTTTGGTATTTACAACTTTCTTTTGAATGGGAATTCTGATATTTTGAAAAATTGAAAGAATGACTTCTTTTACAATCTGGGGTGATAAACCCCCATGTTCTTATGGGGTTAAAACCTCTCCATGTCCTCAGCAGTTTCATTCCTACCAGGAGATACATTCTGTAAATGTTCATAGCATTCAAATCAGACTAAAACTCAAAATTCAGTGTAATAGATTAATTCAGTGATCAAAGTGTCACTTTGTGGGATTGTTATAAATAAGAAATTAAGCCTGCTTAGCCCTGGTACAGGAAGGTGAGCTTTGAGGGTCATGGAAACACTCTGTCAGGTTTCCTTATCTGGTTTTGTACTCTTTGTGTAGTACCAGAAGCAAGTTGTGTCTCTGTCAGTAATCCTCTTTGCCCAAATACACTTCTGTAATGCTCCTGTGGTTCTTTCGTGTTCAACCACAACATCTTTATTCAGATTTTGAATAGCTTCATTTTCTCACCTTGAAGTTTCAACAATGCATGTTTATATACTTCCTGTTTTAAAATCCAAACATGTAAAAGAAAATCTTGAAGCATAATTTAAAAAATTGTGTGGATTATTAAATTCTCTAGACATGTCTGAAATTTTCTAGCTGAAACATGAAAAAACTTAAAATATTTAGTAAACTTAATTCTTCCATCTTGTAGTAAAGGTAGCAATTTCATGAAGCATTTCCTAATAGAGATTAATAAACAAATGGAGTTAAAGATTAATAAACAAATGGAATTAATGACATCAGCTCCTCCCAAGAGGTCATTAATTCCCAGGAAACCTCCTGCCTGAGCCATCATTGCTTAATTAAACCCTTAGGATATCGCATGTTGCTTGCAGTATTACAAAAGGAAGAAGATGATCAATAAGAGCATCATCAGTATCAGAGTAAGATTGTAATGTCTGTAGTGGTTTTAGCAAGAGTAGCCCTGAAACCCTGTTATACTTCTATGGGAACCTAGATTCGTGTGTGAAGCATGAAGCAGACAGTCTGACCAAAGCAAGGAATACAGAAGTTGATGGATTTCTGCATAAACTGATTTGAATTAAAATGTATTTTTGATTTCAACCCTAACATAATGTAATGATCTTTTGAGATGGTATTATAATTCCATCCAGTGACATTTTATCATGTTTATGTCCGGTATAGTCAGAAGTGATTGCAGATATATCTCAAAATTCAAGTTTGACAGGGGAGGTTACAGAATTTCTTTCAAGGGAGTGTCACCTGCATCAGATAAGCAGAAAACTGGGAATTAAAGCCAGATTTTTTATTATTATTATTTAAGAGAAATATAAGCTAGGAAATGCTTTTTTCTGATGCGCAGAACTTTTTGTGTGCAAGACATATAAATTGTATTGCCTCTAATTTTCAAACACCTGCATAAAATAGGCAGTAGTTCAGTGTTTCATTTTATTGGAACCTGCCTAGACAGGTTTTTCTGTCCCTAAGTCTGCTACATGTTAGGGAAGGTCTTCTCTAACAGTGGTGATGAAACTGCTGAAAGACAACAACAAACTCTTGGTTACTTCAGGGTTAAACCAGGGTGTGTGGGATGGAACTGGGAGTGAAAGGTGGCCAGTGCAGAAGCTGATGAGTTCATCAAGGTCTTGCTTGAAGTGAATAAATCTTCAGCTCAGTTTCAGTCAGGAGGAATAATAATACCTAAACAGTGTAGGTAGAGGCAGTTTCTAGCAAGATAATGCATCTATGTGTAAACTATTAATCAAATTGCACAAATCCAGGGATGCTTGTAAATCAGAAAGCCAGGAAAGCAGGCTGGGAAGACTGTGATCACACTTTTGCTTCAAAAGACAAAAACCACTTTGGTTGCATCTTCATTATTTTCATTGAAAATCTGTGCTTATGGCCTTTATCATTGAAAGTCTCTCTATGATCTGTCTCTGAATCAGAAAATGTTATCTTGTTTTTCTAGTTCAACTTGTAGCTTATTCTGTCTTCACTATACCTTTTCAAATCTGTAGAATTTTTGTTAGGTAAGCCCCACAGTATTTTGAATTTTGGCTTAATGTACCAAGAGATGGTGCTTATTGCTTTCACAGAAGAATTCTGAGAATAAGTAAAACTCTTTGGGCAGAGCTAATATGTTGCCAAATTAAGCTAAAGTTTAGCCCCCAAAAGACTCTTTCTTACCAAGAATCTTCCTTTCTTCTTACCATGATTTTTCCCTCCTTAGTCCTGAATGTTATAATTCCTTCATTTTCTTCAAAAATAAGGTACACTATTTAAAGCAGAGATCATGTCAGATTGATGTTTATACAGTTTCTTTTTAATCTTAAATATTTTGGGGTTTCTTTTAAATTGAAAGGGAGTTCTGCCACCTAATTTGATGTGTTCAAACATAAATCTGTTTAAAAAATTGCCATCTGTGTTTGCATCTCTTCTGGTAAAATATCTTGCCCAGCTCTACTTCATATTATGATCAGCTTAACAGTATTTAATCTCTATTCTTTAGTTTGACCATCTGCTAATTTTGGACAGTATTTCATATGTATCTCACAAAGGTATTGTGAAGCCTGTTTCATCCAGATTTTACAGCCAGTCCTTGGGGCAGAATACCCAGAATCAACTGAATATATGCAACAAATATTAGAAAAGTTTTTGCTCTTTAATGTTGTAAGATATTATTTACATACAGATCAGTATAGCACAGGACATCAGAGCAGTCTGTTCTGCATATCCAGTTTGGAAAAAAGGGCTCCATGCAGAGTTTTAATAGCAGGTTTTGTGAACTTATTTCCACAATCTGGCAGTGGTTGTTTGGGGTTTTTTTTGGGGTTTGTTTTTTTTTTTTTCCTATGGAAGATTTCTCTCTCATTAACTTGACATCTTTTATATTTTCCTATTTCTTTAACTTGGTAATCTATTTAACTGTGGACTACCCTTTAAGGTGGCTCAGGATCTGGAAAGTCTGTCCAAGTACTTAGCCATCCTCAAGGGTTTTTTTCCTTCAATATTCAACTGGATTTTTTCTTTCCTCATTGTGACTTTTGTTGTACAGCTGCAGGTGCTTCTTTTTTGTGAGCTAAATGAAATTGGCTCCCTTGCATAAGTATCTCATTTACCCTCTTCTGGGACTCAGTTTCTCAGTTGGGTCTGGGGACACAAAATGGAACAAAGTTCTCAGGTGTGTCCTTCTGAGTGCTCAGAAAAGGGGAGCAGGCACTTCCTTCAACTCTGAGTTCATAATTGAAGGTTTTGGATCATGGTGGTTTTTTGTTTTTTTCCTTTTTTGTACTATATTACTTCACCTAATGTTTTTTATCATAGATTCTAATAAATATAAAACACACAGACACACAAGCAATTACCTTTGAGTAATACACTGACTTTCTGGGAAAAATACAATGTAATTAGGCAAATACATAGAAGGATAGCAGGGTTGTTTTCTCCTTATCAATACAGAAATTTCATTTTCTGTCATCTAGAATTGGCCTTCCTCAGACTGAAAAAGAGAGAAGGAGGATAATGAGAGAAATAAGAAACTTCTTAAATTTATTTCAAGTCATACATTTCTCATTTTGATGGAAAACATTTTTCTCAAATGAATGGATTTTTATTGATTTCCCTGTAAATAGTGTACTTGAATTATCCTTTCTGCAATAACATATTGGAAAAATCTTACAATTTATTCAATATCTGAGTAGATCTGCACACTCTGTCTTCTGCTTTGACTAAGAGCATCAAGTATAGCACATTCACCCTATATTTCAGGCATTGATTTTTTTAGAAACTAAAACAATATTCTGAATTTTGTTTGCTTTTAGGAGGTAGCTCATATTTTCACAGTGATGCTTGCAATTGCTGTACTTAAGTTAATTTTGACTTTATATTGGGGTTTTTTTGTATAACTCCATTGATGGAGTTCTTTGACATCATGTATATAAAGTATATAAAATTTGAGGAAGGATAAATGTGATGTAGCATTTTAGCGTTACATCTGTAGATTAAAGCTTGCCAGCTAATAAAAGTAATCATTACATTGAAATTCCCCACGTTCTTGGAGCTTTCTGTAATTGTTTCTTTCTGTAATTTCTATGTATTGTTCTTATGTCTTCACTGCAAATATTTCAATAAGAGACCAAACACAGTAGTACATGGATCCTTGTTTAGATTCCACCCAGTGACCACACCAGTGTTTCAAAGTATAAATAGTTACTTGAAGTATTTTTTCTTAGAATGACTAGTGCTGTAATTTTCACATTAGGCTCTGGCTTTGTGTTGGCCTTCAGGTTAATTCATTTTTTCTTATGACAGTATTAACCTCTTTTCTCCAATGGCTCATTTTTCACATTTTCGGTACTGATAGAAGACTGCTCTACGTTAAAAAAAAAAAGACACTTCAAATTATGCCTACTAGATTGTGTAATACTTGATAGCATGGCACAAATTTCATTTACATGTCTTACACAATTATTCAGCAGAGAGTAGGGTTAAATAGTTAATTCAGGGGAGGCAACATCTCAGGTGGGTTATGCTTCTGTAGAACTACACTTTTACATGCCAGCTGAAAAACTAGACATGCAATTGTGGCTTGGTTTTCTGACTTCCCAGTGCCTTGTTTTATGATCTTTATCACAGCACTTCTGCCTCATTTATCCATTATTCCAGAATTTTGCTTTTCTGATGTGTTTCTATGTAAATAACAAAATGGTTGAGGTGCTTCAGTAGAATTTGGAGGAAAGAAGGAAATAAGAAGCAGTTATTAGTACTTCCAAGAACTGAAGCCTAATTTATTAGCACACATAAACTAACTATAATAAACTATGAATAAACTAAAAGGTTTTATGTATAAAACAACATGCATGCATTAAAAAGATATCTCTAGAGTCAAGCTGTTATTTCATTTCTTACCCTTACAGATTTAAATATCTTAGAAGGTTAAATGTAGTGATGAAATGAAGAAGAATATTACATTCAAAACAATTTAGTTAAGTGAATATGAGGTGGTCTTGTAATGGAGGATCAAGTGGGCAGAGCTTAACTGTCATGGTAGTCCCAGTGATTTAATCAGACCTCTGAGGAAACAAAATATTGCTCAAAATAAAGTCAGATGGGTGGTATGGTAGCCCTAGGTCCTAGGCAACTATTATTGTATTTTAATAGTGCTAATTTAAATTTCTGTAGAACATATATCCTGACACCTTTTTAGATATGTGTGAGTTTCACTCCATTTGTATTTTTTTAAAAAAAAAATCAGAATCTGAAATCAAGTATCTGGCTTGAAATATTTGGTTTCTCTTCTCAGAGAAACTCAGTGAAGTTGAATGGCTCTGTCTCACCAAGAAAGTGAATTTATGCCCACACCCTACTGTTCTCCAGCTGGTTAGAATTGGGTTCCATAATTTCTAGGTAGCTGAATGGACAATACAGGCTAGCTAAATTTTTAAATGCTTAGTCATTTGAAAAAGAAGCAGGAAGAAATGCAGCCATTAGTTTCTTAACAACAGGTTAAAGGGTTGATGATCATTCTAACCAAATTCAAATGAAATAAATTTAAAAAAAAAACCTACCAAAACAAAATAAAAAACCAAATCCTAGGTATTCTAGAACTTGGCAGTCAGAATTGATTCCAATAATAGGGAAAAAAACATGGAAAAGATGTATTGTGTGTGGATTTGTTTTAGGCATTTCTAGCTGCAAGCTCCCTGTAGGCATTTCCCAGGAACATGCATGTATCTCAAATGGTGTTTTAAAACTGACCTCATAAAAAAAATTGAAGAGATTGGTATTGAACAGTCAGAATCATAACTGGCTCTTCAATTCTGCTTTCCTTTTAATATTTATTGTTACTGCATAAATCTTGTTCCATTTCTTTTTATTAGTGTAATGCTTTCCACATTTCCATTTCCATTAAAAGCACATTCAGAGCTATTAGTGCATAGTTATTATCCAGTACTGTATCAATTAATGGAGTCAACATGCAAAGAGGATGTAGATCAATTCTACATGTGAGACACTGGCCTTGTGGACTGATTTTCTTATTCCCTAAAGTCCTCACAGAGAAGTGATTTCTGATCAGGAGGTGGAGGATTGAGAATGAGAAAAAGAATATTTAGCAGAAAGCTTCAGCAAAGGCACAAATCCATGTGTCCTGTATCTTAGTGGAATTGAATCAGATTAGTTTGATGCATTTTGATTTTTAAACTTTTTTTTTTTTAAGGAATGCAAGAAATGCACCATTTAGTTGCTTTCAAAATCATCTAATGATTCCCTTTTGTTATGCACAAAGCTGGATCTAGTTCTGGCCATGCACCTAGCTCAACATTTTACATTTCATAACTATTTTTTCTGTATCTTCCACTTTTTTTGATGAGCTGCACTGGCAGATTTCAGACTTCTGGCAAGTCATTATCCAAAATATGCAAAGTGTTTTGATGGAATAAATAAGTACCTGTTATAGCATACACAACATATGGAGAAAACAATAAAAATCTTTCCTGCTTATACCTGTTCTCCTATAAAGTAAGAATAATTACAATGAATCTACTGGAATTCCATCAGTGCAAGGAGGAGGGGAAGCAGCTCAGATGAGCTCAGTGCCTGTTATTGTTACAATGAAATGCTGGATATGTTCTGGCTGTTAGTCTGGGAGGGATGCAAGTCAGTGCAGCTTCTATCAGCTGACTTTATCTACAACAAAAATCTACAAGTAAACAACATTTCTCCTCATTTTTTGTTTAGAGTGTTTGTCCCTTGCTAGAAGAGTAAATTTCTCTTTATTAAGACCCTGAATCTAAGTTTTTCTTGGTGTCATGGTTGTGATTTTCAACTGTTATAATTCAGCATTATTGTCATTAATTATTTTGCCATTTTCATGTTTTCTTTTTGTACTGAAACATCAGTTCCCTTTATTTTAGGAATAGGGATTAATTTTTCCCACTTAGTTTGTTACAAGTCCTAAGGCTTCAGGTTTTATAAGGTAACAAAATACCTGCTCCAAAACATCAACCCTTTCAATTAAAAACTGCCAGGGGGAAGTGAAGGATTATTGTCAAAGTTCAATTGATTTCATCCTGGATGGTCCACAGACATGAATACATGGAATCTCTCATAAACAAATTAATGTTCATGCAGACAACTTGTCAGTCATGTAGGGAATGCACTGAGTAGAATAAAGAAAACTTGTTATTTAGTATTTTATATCATTTCATATTTTATGTAATATCCACTCATAAGATGTGATTTCTGGTAACACAAGAAAGCCTTTCCTGTTTAATAAATAACTATATTCTACATGCTATAGTCCTTTACTAACCTGGTTATTTTCTACTGGTAAATACTTGTGTGTATAGATCAAGTTAGGGCAGATGTTTGGTTACCAAGAGTCCGTTCTGAGCAAGAATTACCAAGGTAAAAAAGGCTCAGTGCAAAGGTAGAAAAGCTCAGAATCATAAAGGCAACTAGAAATTATTTTTCTTTCCACAGTATAGATAGGAGACACATTGAGTTGACAGAGGCATACTGCAAAATCAGTGAAAGTGAATTTAATGATTTAAATTTTCATGCTGCTTGTCTTTTCAGCCTAAGGGATATTCAGAAATTAGAATCAGCCCTGATTTTCAGCATACTTTCCCTCCTAATTTATATTACAAATGTAGCATTATTTCAGTAATGTATCATATACTGTGGTATCCTGGATGAAAAAACAGTTTGAGTCATTGCTTAGATTTCAAATATGAGTTCAAATGTCTCTGATCTCCTGAGTCTGTGTTAATTACCCAAATATGCAACATTACTATCCAGGGCAAGCTAAATCTCTGCTTGCCTTGCTGTTTTACCCTGTCCTGAGTTGGGATCCTGACAGAGAAATTAGTTCTGTAAACTACAAGCTTTGCAGGGAGAGGGAAAACAAACTGGGCTATAAAGATTAAAGATTTTCACTGAAAGGCTGGTGTCTAGAAAACAGATCTGAACCTACTGGATCACTTCATTTAAGCCACTGAATGGTGGTAATTAGAATTAGGAGGGAAGAACACTGATATTTCAGAAGGTTGAATTGCTGACTGCAGTTTGAGCTCACCCTGGTTCTGCAGTGCCCTGATCTTCAGGGATATCTGCTCACACTGCTCACAGCACTGCAGGCCAGCAGCACTGAGTGGATCACAGTCCTCCATGCTGCACATTGTCTTCCAGGAAGGAGTTTAGAAGATGTAAAGCAATGTCAATGCAATATCAGTCATTAGCAATGGAAATACCAGGTGTTAACAAATGCTTTCAGTGAGTGAAGAAGTGCCCAGGACTTTCACTTGTGGTGGTGCTTAGGAGAGAACAGAGTGAAATGTGAGCTTTTGTGCTTTTGTTGTACCTTTCTCTCTTCTTTTTTTTTTTTTTTTTTTTTTTTTTTTTTTTTTTTTTTTTTTTTTTTTTTTTTTTTTTTTTTTTTTTCCTACTGTAGTAATTTTCACCTGGTCCGGGAATTTGTTTTTATTGGTGACTTATTTTAGTTTGCCAAAACAAATCCTTGTCACCTTACCTGCATGGCTTGTTCATAGTTTTGTTACAGCTGCCTCTGCCTGACAATTGGGCCTGGTACCCTGCTTTTCCAGGTTGTAATTATTGCAAAACTTCTGGAAAATGCCAGAGGTGTACAAGCTCCCTAAATACATCCATATTATTTATTGCTGCCCACACTTGCTCATGGCCACAAGCAGCCTTCTAGAGCCCAGCCTTATTTTAGAAAAGGAGCAGGTTCTCTTTGTTTCCAGAGCAGAACATCAGCACATGACTTGCACCCAGTTTCTAAGAGAGCAGTTAATGCAGATCAACCTGTGTTGTCAGACAGCTAAAATATCTTGCATAAACATAATATTCCCCAAACACATACCTTATTTGCAGGTGCTGAATATTTGCTAAATCAAAATCTATGGAGGCATCTCCAGGCCTAATTAATGTGAGCCTTGAAAGCATTTAATTTTGATCTGCCTTGCAGGTCAGGAATCACACTGATAGATGTAATTTATGATGCTGTGAAGGAAGTCCCCTGTAGGTGGAAATTCAGGCTGCATAAGGGAATATTGTGCTGTCTGACAGATTTCAAAGGGGAGGGAGGAGTGGACACCTTTGTTTTAGTCCTTACTTTTGGGAATTTTCTTTTCCATAGTTTCAAGAGCATAACAAAATATTTATATATATATATTTAGTTGTTCTTCCTAAAATAAATGCTTCATTTAAATTGTTTTAGACTAGTTAGGAAAGTTAAAGCAAGACTGGTGTATCTCCTGTACATGCAGCCATTTAATAAAAGCACCAGTGTGTCTAGGTAGACAATTTAGTGACTATTCCAAAGCTGTGTCCTTTGTGTAACGGTCAGGAAAATGGTTGTGAAAGATGCAATGGACTTCAGCAGCTTCACTCACTCTGACCCAGAAGGCGAATTGCCATTTTCTTTTCTCTTCACTGTATTTATCATCTTTTTACATTTCTCTACATTTTCAAATCTATCTGCCTTATAATCACTTAAGAAATACATTCAAAACTTCCATTTTGACAGCACCTGCAGATGTTTTTATGAATATATATTTCAAGGTAGCATAACTGATTCAATAACCTTTAAAATTCCTGGCTTTGTGTATGTGTTCATTGGTTTTCTGTTTCTTCTCACTGAGGCAATTTCTCGGTAGATGTTCCTCAGCTCATACAGGAATATGCTCATCAGAAATAGTGTTCCACAGCACACCCTCCTAATTGAATCAATCACTGAAATGGGCACCAAGAAGTAATGTTTAGTGTGAAGCACATGTGGCAATAAAAACCAGATAATGCCACTAACTTCATTCTCTACCTGGGCTATATTTCATGTAGAGAAAGAAATGTGAATTTTCAGTCCCATGGCTGAACTAAGTAGATATTGTAGGGACAATTGTTGACTAAAGCTACCCAATGCCCTTCTGTACTGCAGTCAGAGGGCCAAGGTCAGGTGAAAGGCATGAAGTACGGAGCTAAGTGGTTTGAATAACTGTTAATGGAGTATCTGTGCTGCACATTTCTATCTCATCTGACGGAATGAAAAACATTCCTTTTTAGAGAAATTTTGTGTACCAGAGGACCCTCAGTAGACGGCAGAGAATTTCTGCAGCAGGCAGTGCAGCCCTGCAGGGGCTGAGTGCTCACAGCAGCTCTGCAGCCGAGCCTGGCTGTGCAGAGCTCTCACTGCTGCCAGGCCTCCCATCCACTGCTGGATGATGACTGCAGTCTGTGCACCACAATGCTTTCAGGAGCTGAAATTTTACGAAATGGGTCTAAGCAATGAGTGAGAAGATGCTGCAAAAATTTCAGAGTTGATTCTGTCAGTCAGCATTGAACAAAACAAGTTGCCGCTTTAAAATAGTAAACTTGCAAACATGGGCAGAATATATGTGGCACAAATGCTATTTCAGGGTGACTGGATTAAATGATTTTCTCAATTTTAGAGTTTATGTCTTTATATATAGCACATTTTTGTATAAAATGACAAATATCATGTTTGTCCTTTATTTGCTTTGTTTGTTTTATTAAACTCAGAAGAATTGGTTCATCACTTTCTCTGTAGATTTACAACATGAATTACTGAAAAGGTGAATGATAGGTAGGTAGGTGTCCATGGAGGAAAGAAAAACAGTTCAGGAAATCTCAACTCTTTCTTTTGTCAGAAACAAAATATTTGTTTCAGAAAATGTGAAGTTAAAACTGTAAGATTAAGGCAAGATTATTCACTAATATAATTAAAAAAGAATATAGACTTAAACATAATGTGTCCTTGGAGCTGTCAGACAGTGTCTGTGATTAGAAATTTGCTGTGGGCCACATTAAAATGAAGGTAGGTAATCTTGACTGTTTGGGTTGGTTGCTTTTTTTCCTTTGCCTACTTCTTAGAAATACCTCATAGTGACACTGATTTGATACTTTAAACTCCCAAAGCCTTTTAGATTGTGAGGATAGAATGTAAGAAATTTTACTTGGTGTCAGTCAGTAACTTTTGCTTTTCTTCAGGTTAGAGAAGGTGATTGACAAGAGTAGCAGTGCTGCTCAATACTACAGTTCAGATTGAACAGAAAATTAGATTGACTGGCACTGGATATTTTCTTTTCCTTTTAAACAGTTGAAAACAATAACAGTGAGCAGAATGCAAAGAGATCTTGATTGACCTGCTGAAGGATTTTTTTTCAAAAAACCTTAGATGAAAAAATATGTTGTAAGCTGAGAATGTGAACAGAATCTGCTAAATGAAATAATTTGTTCCTGTTTTCTTGCATGTGTGTGTATAATCTCTCCTGGTGAGATGAAGGAAATGGTTGAGAGTCAAACACAGCAGTGAAATATTTGTGTTATGCTTTTTGCCCTCTCTGTTATGTTCCTAGTGGCAGGCAGGCTCACATGGTGGCAGGCTCTGTGTCCCACTTGTCCCTGTGTGTCCCTGCATGGTGCAGCCTGGGTTAATCTGCAGCTGACTGGCAGGGCTGTGCTTCAGTAAGGAGGGTAGGACTGCTCCAAAGACAATTTTAGGAAAAGCTTCTTTGTGGAGCCTTCATGAAAAGGTGCTTCAGTCTTAAAATTCTCTGATTGTATCTGTGCTGATAGCACTTACCTGCAGCCATGACAAGATTTGGAACCTCAGGCTGAAGAACAGGGAGTGTGTTGGGGTGACAGCTGGCAATAAGGATTTATTTGACTGCCACAAAGTGGACAGGAGACAATTTAAACTACAAATGGTGTCTGCTGATTTCTCTTTTAGGCATCTGTGCCCTAAACTTAGGTGACTGCATAAAAGAAAATGTATTTCTTTCCCTTTTTAAAAAAAGAAATTAAAATTTGGTGTGTGGATGAAATATGTAGCAATATTTGCAGCCAGGGGGACTATCCACAGCTATGAAATAACATTAGTATATCTCATCTCTGTCCTTTTGGTGGGTCAGACAATAGAGATCAGTCTTCCACTGGGACTCCAGTGTTCAGTATCTGTATTACTCTTGATGTATTACATCACTAAATGCACCAGAGGGAATTTTTGAGGTCTCAGGGCACCACTGGTGGTGAGCAAAGACCCTGAAATTTTTCTCTTTGATATTCCAAAAGAGCATTTCAGAGGTTTGTGAGTTGCCTGTGGGATCAGTACTTCATCTATAAACTCTTCTGGCAGATTTTGAATTTATCACTAAGTTATTGGTTGGGTGATGCAATGCTCAGCTTTATCTTAGAAGGAGTTTATTCAATTATTCTCTATCCTGTTGAGGTAAGAGCTGAGCTCATTGAAGGATTAATTTTTGGGTAACTGATGACATTGTTGGGAACCTGATGATGTTCACACCAGGTTGTGTTCAGCTCCTCTTTGCAGAGGGGCTCTTGGCGCTGCTCTGAAATTCTTCTCAGTTCCACATGTCGGTGGTGCTGCCTTTATGTAGCAACTGCCTAAGCAGTTATTATTTGTATTTTTCTTGCTGGATATCTGCCCATGTAGCTGGAGTTCTACAGCCAGAAAAGGAAAGTTCATTTATGTTCCAGCATATTATATCAAGGCATGGCAAAGTGAAATCTCTTAACAGACAAGTTAGAAAAGGCTGAGCTAATTCTGTCTTGCATACAGGTTCAAACTGCTCTTGTAGAACAAAAAATAAAATACAGGTCTCCACTGAGCTGTGGAATGATAGGGAGATGATTGCATCATCTCTTTTTAAGGTTTTGGGGTAGTTTTTAATGAATTTTATCCTTCCTGTTTTTCTTGCAAGTGCTTGAAACCACCTGTTTTCTTCTGCTTGGCTAGATATTTCTGTTCAACACATATTTTTCCCTTTATTACAAGAGCCACAGGGTTTCACAAAAATGATAGGTTAAAGACATAGTCTTTAGCAAATCTAGTGAGGTATGAAAGGAAATATGTGAAGCACCTGCTGAAAGACAACAGGAGCAGAGGCATTGTGCATGGACAGATTCATGGAATGCTTCCTGCCCCCTGTGAAAAGCTTCCTAAAATGCACACACCAGCCCTTGATTTAGCAAGTGGGCAAAAATCAGGTGGGCAGTCAGTCTGCCTTGTTTGTTCTGTAGCAGTTAAACCAAAGGTGACTGTGTCCAGCTGAAAGAGTTGCAAATGTACCAATTAAAAGCTGAATAATGCCTAGGGAGCAGAGCAAAGAATTATCTATTTAAAATGCTTGAATTGATAAAAATTATGTTCAATTCTCTACTGTATAAACCATATCTCCATGTCCTTGGGAAGTCAGACAAAAGAAAACTAACACAGGATGGGCTGTGTACTGCAGGCTGTAGAAGCAAAGAGACAACTTGGATTCAGTGAAAGTTTTATCTGATTAATGAGTCAGACTCCAGTATTTGTCCTGAAATAATTAGTGTGAGACTACATTCATCTATCTGCAGTTGGAAACATTACAATTAGAAGGAGGAGTGTGCACTTTGTGCATTATGTTTGTACAAAATGATTTTCTGGGGACATCACTGCTGTCTTTTAGTCCAGCCTTCAAAAATTCCTGTGTGTCTGAACTAGAGTTGTACATCATTCTCTGGAAATTCTAAATCCTTAGTACTCTGTTACTGCTTTTACAGGCCTGTTTCATTTAGTGAGCAAGACAGAAGAGAAAAGTTTTTACTCTATTTTTTTTGTCCTTGAAGTTCACTTTCTGTCTCATGTTATATTTATTGCCCACTGTTCAAATGCAGTTTCCAAGCCAGTTGCTAATTTTCTCATGGGCTTTTAAATGGTGTTTATCATATTTATCACTAAGGTATGTAAGCGCTTCAAAAACATCAATGAACTTTCATAAAACCTCTTTGAGATGAATGTTATTAGCATTATCTTTTGAATTGGGAATGAAAGTACATAGAGATTAATGTCAGAACTCACAATGGGTGTTCTGTTACAGATATTTAACATCTTTCTCCTGTCTACCCGAAATATTTAGTGTTCTGTAGCAATTTGTACACTTAAAACTCATCTCGTCATCTTTGGTGTGTACTTCTGTGAGTACCAGAAAATGTTCATAGAATTTTGAGTATTGAACCATTTCCAGGTGGGCAGAAAGCCTTCAGATGAACCGTGCAGTTTTGGAACAGTTTGAACAAATGGAACTGAGCTAATCACTCCCACCAACATTGTGGACAAACTGTCAGAAAAAATAAAATATCTCAGTTCCTCATGGTACTAATCTCTTCCCCGAAATCTTAATCTCTTTTATTCTGCATTCTTCAGCTTCTACAAATAGAATTTAACAAGGACCACACCTGTAGTCATTGAGGATCTTTTCTACTAGCAAATCTGTAGTAAGTGGAAAATAGTAGCAATGGAAAAGAGTTCACATGGGATTGTAGAAGGAAATAATATAAATACATGATTGCAAAAACATTAGGAATTTTCAAAACAGTCAAAGGACATGTGGTTAAGAAAGACTTGGCTGGTGTACCATATGCAGATTTCCAAAGCTTATGATTTTTTTTGGTATGTGCTTTATTCTTCTAATGTTAGAAGAATAATTGCTTCTACAATGTCCAATTAAAGGAAAGGAAATGCAATGGACATTTGAGGAAGATTTTAGGTGGACTCTTGTTTAAATCATTAAAGGCATCTTTATTCTATGTTTTCAGAGAACAAGTAGCAAAGGGGCAAAGTTCAAATATACAAAATAACACTCAGTAACAGTGAAACTAGACCTTGTTGCTATGAGTTGCTATGCAAAAAATGGCACATAAATTTCAGTTACTAATTCTGAAATGATACCTGTATGTGACTTCAGAAATGCTGTAGTTTTCATTACATTATTCAGAGATTTTGGGCAATTATGGAATATTCTGCAAAAGTGCCCACCTAATTAAAAAAGGACTGAAAAGAGAAAGATACATTTTTAGAAGGTGGTCTCCCTCTTTAATTTGGCAAGGATATTCAGACCTGGAAAAGAGATGGAGAAGAATAATGAAATGATAAGAAGATTGGAATGAATTCCCTGTGTGGAAAAGTTAAATGGACTAGAACTTGGAAACAACTGAACCAAGCACACAATAAAGGTCTCCAAATGAATGCAAATAAGGACTGATTATTCATCACCTCTTGTAACAGAAGAGCCAATGGGCAACCACTGAAACTCCTATAAAGCAAATTTGAACCAAAATGCTCTGTTTTACATGGCATGCATAATTCAAGTGTGTAACTTGGGATTTATATATATCAAAAGTATAAAAGGAGCATTTAGCAATTAGAGAAAATCATGGACTCATCAAGGGCTATTAAACACCATGATGCAGATGCAAACTCTATCTCATGAGGTTGGGACATTATACTTGCAGAAGTATTATCTATATTTGTTTGTTCTATGCTTCTCCTGCACTTACAGAATGTTTTCCATGCTGAGACAAGATAACAAATTATGCTTCTGGCCTAATCTGTTCTTATTTTCTAAAACCCTCCTGACAGAAATACAAAGCATGTTTTCCTGTGCATTCAATAAGGCAAAAAAAAAAATGAAGACTGTAATGTGTAGCTATGCATTAACACAAGAAGCCAAATTTTGTCATCTTTTCAAGAAAATACTGAAAAATTACAGCAGTGGGTTTCAGAGGTAGTTTCTAACAGTGAACAACAGGTCTTTAGCCAGGACTTTTGCATTGTACTCTGGTCCTCAGAGTCTCTATGATATCCTTTTTCTACTTCTTTTCCCAAAGCTGAGTCCATCTATCAGTTAATATCTCTTCAATTTTATTCCCTTATACATCTTTTTCTTGGTTCTGACATTTAAGTTAAAACATTCAGTTTCTGTTCTATTTCATATCTTACTGTAATAGCTCTCCACTACTCTCTGCATCATTGTTCTTCCCACTTTCCAAAGCCAACCATTAGAGGTCCACATTTGATTTGTATTTATTCCCTACTGTCCCTTTTTTTTTTTTTTTTTTTTCAGATTCCAATGTGAGTGTCTGAAAATCCTACTAAGGAAGGTAATTTTTCTGATAAATTCTCTGAGGGGCAGACTCCCGTAAATGAATGTTATTGCAAACAGCTCAAGTTAGGAAATATAAACAACTGAAAACAAGGCAATTAAAAGCATGACAGTTTTTACTTTTATGATTATGAATGTAGGTGCTGTTATGTATTTATGTGTGACAGATGTTGTGGCCAGAATGCTGGTAACATACAGCTGTTCCCCAGCTCATGGAGCATGCAGAAGACTGGAAATATTTCTGGTGTGTTTTTTGCAGCTGTGTGGGGGGTTGAGTGAGCCTTACCTCTTGACACTTTCTCTCACCTGGGTGAGGAAATATTCAGAAGTCATCTTCTCCATCTGTGGTTCTGCCTTCTCCAAATAAAAGCTAGAACTATATCTCTTCAGAGCATGGCTCAAAGAAATCTAAAGAACTAAAAGAGGGAGACAATAGAGTCTCCAGTTTTCTTCCCAGTCTTCTTCTTCAGTTTTCTTTCCTGCATCATGTTCCTTGTGCTATGCAGAGCTAAAACTAGGGAGAGGGGTAAGGAATGCTCTCTGATGCCATCAAACCATCTTACATTGAGAAAACCAAGGAAAGGAGAAAGGTGAAACACCATCCACAGAGATGTTGTGCTGCCCATGCTGTGCTGGCTGTGCTTTTTCAATCCATGCAAGGTTTTTTCAGAACCATCTGCACAGGGAAGTGTTGTCAGGCTTTTCCCCACCCACACCATTCTTTGTGCACTTTAGGCTTGTACAGTTATTGGTTGTGTGACACCCCAAGCTCTTAGGGAGCTTCCTCTTCCATCATGGAATTGGTTTTTGCTGTGCACAGTGCATTTCAGGAAAGGTGACAGGAGCAGAGACACCCAGCTCTCCTGCTGCCGTGTTCTTGCAGTGGGTGAATGTGTTACCCTCCATAATCTGCTCCAGAACATGTCATTTACAATGGAATAAAAAAAAAACAAAAACCCAAACCACATTCTCATACTGTTATTGCTGTCTGGAGTCAAGTTGTTTTTCAGTCTTAGACTGAATGAACTTTATCTGTTGCCTTCTGCTCAATGAGGGAAGAGGAGCATGCATGCATGAGCATGGAAAGCAGGCTCAAAGGGTGGTGCTCCTTCAGTCAGATTCTGCTGGATGTTCAGGGTGAGAAAAATAATGTTCCTTTTTTCTTCACATGCATTTCTTGGGCACAAATTTGTGTAAATTAAATACATTTATGAAATCATTTATAGCCAGGAAAAGTGAATCCACATGGGGTTTTTGTGGGAGGGCAGGACAGGTGTGGGAGAAAAAAGTAATTAAAATAACTATTCTCTTTTTAAAATACTTTTGGTTAAAAATGTCCTGGTTTTCTTGTCATTGAATAAACAAATATATATGATACAGAGCAATCAGGACTAGTCTGTGACCTACCCAGACATTTATCCTACTGTTGAACCCCATCAGTTAGGAGATGAAATTAAGGTGGATCCTACCAGCTGAGAATAGCAAGGAATAAAAAAGAAAAGGGTTTAAAGTGTCCCTGTTGATTTTAGGAGAATATCAGGTTGGAAACTGACAGTCAAAGACTCAAAATGTTTGAAGTTCCCACTCTAATTGGGAGGTAAATTTGTGACTGGATATAACCTGTGTCAATAGTTTCTTAAGCAATGATTGGTTAGCTCATTAATTATTGCTGTTTCGATGTTTCTGGGTGGATTAAAGGTGACTGTCTAAAACACTGTTTAAAAAAATCAATTTTCTTATCATACTTGTTGGTTCTGTTCAAAATTCAGCACAAAGGTGTCAGACAATAGTGTCTACTGGATAAGATAAAAAGCTGGTGAGAAAGGTGAGGACTCAGTTTTTTGTAACCCTGTGGTGGGTTGGCCCTGGGTAGCAATGAAACATCCACCCAGTGTCTTGCTCACTACACTTGCTGCTCAAGCATCTTTGAGCCAAAATTCTTTCCAGGGAAACAAACCAGTAAGGGAGTAAGGCAAACACATATGTTAAAAATTTTCTCTGCCTATACCACCCTGTGCATAGAAACAGTTGGCTGTTTCTGTTTCAAAACTTAAATTTAGCCTAAGACACAGAGGGAATTTTGAGAAATTGTTTGTCAGCTAGCCTGAACATTACAAATTGTTTGCCAGACACCCAAGATTAGTTGCTTTGATACTACTCCTTGCTAAATTGAGGGATGGATTTCAGTATTTTCTACTGGTGATAAAAATTGGGAAGCTCTGTAGAAGGTGCTGAAAACTAATGAAAGGCTGAGAGCAGGGCTGGACTGTCCAAATGACTGGATTCATCTCCTGGGTAAGGGTAGAGCTGACAGCCTGATTGGACACCAGCAGAAGAGAAATCCAGGTGGAAAAAATGGGTTAACCTGCTATCATTAGCTTTCCATTAGTGTGGCATGGTTTGATTTATTACATCACCTAAAGAGCAGAGCTACTCAGAAGTGGATAACTCTAAAGTTTAATGGCCAGATTAACTAATGCTGATGCACAGAGGTTTAAATTAAACCTCTCTAAGCTATCTTGGGCCACTGCAGGATTCCCCAGGAAGGATGCCTGTCAGACCCATTCTCTTCTGAGGTTATGCCTCGGCACCTTTGAATTTCACTTTCCAAATGCTCTAAAGGAGGTGTGTTAAAATGCCTTGGTTAAGGTTTTAAGCACACAGTTTTAAGCATTCATTTTTCTTTTGAATTATACAAGCTTCTTCAACAGAATATCTAGTTTCATGCAGATAGTGAATATTGTGCTTTTGTTTTCTTTTGCTGTAGGATTTCACACACACTCTTCTAATAGTTGTGATTTTGTGACTAATTTTATTCCTATTTGTTTGTACAGGCTTTTGATTCTGAATCATCCCTAATTTTAAATATGACAAAGTCACCTGAAGTTTGCAGCTGCAAATTAATCTCCGTCTTCATCTTTCTTCACAAACAAGGAAAATTGGTTTATTTGCATTTTCAGACTAAAGGCAGCACTTTTGCATGCATTGTTTTCTCGTTCTCTTTGCAGATATGCGAATACAAGTCTTCTGCTTTTCTTCACTTTTTTATTTCCAGTAGGAAATGTCAGAAGTCCCCAAAAGCTACAGCACTCCCTTGGGTGCAGAGTTATCTGAGCTAATACACAGATGATTTAGATAGTAATGAAATAATGATGTATAATGAGCGCGTTTAGCATTTCATGCCTGTGAAGGATCCCAGTAGCTCAAAGGCAGAATTGATCTTGATTTTCTTCTTTTACTCTCTAGGAGTAACCAAGCTATTACAATGTTATCTGATGACCGGCGTAATTGTAAAAATTTCCTTCATAGTGTTTCTCTCCTGACAGATTATCTTTTTTTTCTGTCAAATGCATTGTTCGTTATTAAAAGAGAACATCACAAAAGCAAATGACAAATTTCTGTCTTTTTTCATTAAGAAACGCTTTATTATACCTAATGTATTTGTCTTCCCTTCTGCTGAAAAACTAGTATCCTGTATAATAGAATTGTTGTCAACTTTCTCTACACTAGACTTCAGATTTTTTCCATCCTTAGTGATTTTCAAGCTATCATTCAAATTAGGTACTTAAATATTTGAAGGATACCAAGTGTAATTTAGACAGTTGTTATGCTTTTGACTATTGCAATACATGAAGTAGGTCTTTTAATACCCCTTGGCTTGTAAAAAACTTTCTGTGCTATAAGTGAAAAATATTTCATTTTAGAGGAGATTTGAAAGGCCAGATACAGCAGGTTGCATGGATCACTAAACATACAAAAGAAAGGACTTATTCTTTGTTCCTCATCCATCCAAATACCCTTTTAAGCCACTGAATATTTCACGTACAAAAAGTATGCTGGGCTTGGCCAGAATTTATCTCTGTGTAGATAAGCAATCATTCCTAAACTAAAAATTTAAGTCTGCCATCCAACTACGTCTCAAATATCCCTTACAAACCTAAAATCTGACAAAAGATTGTGCACTGGTCAAAGAATGACCTCTATGCTTATAAAAAGAACTAAAATATCTATGAATGACCAGGCAGAAAAGGGATTGTGGAAAGAGGAAATTAAACTGCTCCTGAAGATTCTCTGATTTGATCCAGACACTGACTAAATGTAGCTCTGACTGGTGTAGAGCACCCCAAGTCCTCAATGGGAGCCTGTCCAGCACTAACCACTTCTGGGAAACAATGGATATGGTTTAATCTGGTCCTTCAATCTGCCAGCACTTCCAGGTAACCAGTTTGATGACTCAGGAACCCCGAGTATTTGGTATCTGCCAATCTGGATCTGTGATGGCAGCATTGCTGGCCTGCAGCAGATAACCAGAGACATTTCCTGGGGCAGTAATCACAGTAAAAAAGCTGAAGAGAAAAAGGAAACCTCCTGTCTGCCTGCCCTGAGCTTGATTTTATTTTTAACTCTGAGTAGCTCTGAAAGTTGGAGTACTGTCAGGCCTTTTTTCATTGACACACGAATCAGTGAAGTGCTCATACCTGTCAGAAATCACATGGAGTTGGTTAATTAACTTCTGAGCTGATGTGGAGGCAGAGCAGATCAGAGTCGAGCAAAACAGCTGGGGGTACCTTAACTAGCAATAAACAGGACTCTGTTCCTTACCTTCTACTCTGCTCTTACACACTCTGTCTTCCTAGTCCTTCTATATGATGGCGATGTACAAGTCAAAGAATAACTGTAAAGAAATATTTTACATTTATAAATGCAGGAATATTAAAGAACTGGTAGGGGCCATCGTGCTGCAGTAGATGAAGGTGAAGATCTAATGGAATATGCAATTAATATATGCAGCATCATTCTTTCATGTGAGAGCATCTGATTAGAAAGAAATGATTTATCCAGCATGGGGATTTGGAAGCAGTCCTGTTTATTGTCATACTGCTGCTGATCATGGGCAAACTTCAAAAGGTGAAAGGTATGATTGTGTTTGTGCTGTGAAAAGTAGGTCAGTGATAGAGGTGATGCTTTAGCAGGTGTATTCATTACGGTTACTGTGTTAGCAAGTTTAAGATACCTTGTCTCAATTACTTTTGACCCATTGCACATCCTCCCCATCAGCTGAATACAGTTAAATACTAATGTGACATGGCCCACTCTGTTAATACTAAATTAAAACCAAAAAAACCCCAAACCCAACAAAACCCAACTTCTTGGTTACCATTTAAAACAAATTAACCCCAAAAGTTTAATTTACAGTCATTCTTGTTCACTAATTCCCCAGAGGTTCTAATTTCAGTATCTCCTTTGCAATGTAGCTCATCAAGAAATATCTTGAGATCATCTTTTCTTCATGCTACAATAACTTAATAGTGATTTGAGCTCTACTGCAGTATTTCAGATTGAAGCTGTATCTCATGGCTCTTTTGTTAAAAGCTTGAGATATACAAGTTCCAACCTCAGGAAGCAGTTAGGCAGATCAGACAGCACTGCACAATATTTTGGCAAAACTGCTGGACTTTTCACAGGAGAAAACAATGGTTCTCCCACACTCACAGAATTCATGATATGAGTAACCTTTCTATAGAAATCATATGAGCAATCTCTAGGTTTTGGATTTATTAGGGGCTTTTTAGTATCATATTTTGTGAGTATTACATTGTTTGCAGCAACTGTCCTAGCATAGAATTTTTCCGTTCTTTCTCTAGGTCTCTTAAAAAGAATCCTCTCTGTTTAGTAATTGGTCGCTATTTATTTTGTGAAGAATTAGGAGATGGATGATTAGAAGAGCTTCTTCCAGTGGCTGCCAAAAATATTTTTATTGTGAAATGCTTCTAGTGTTACTCATGGCTTCTTTGCTTGAAAAGGTTGGTACAGGTAATTTTATGTCTCTGAATATTCACAAATAGGGTATTTGTGCTGCTCAGGACTGGATATTTTGCTCTGTATTAGATAATGGATTTATTCCTTTTAGCTTGTCATACAGAATAAAAGAAATTCCAGGAGGAGCTTGAATGTTCTGTGCCACTGGAATTGATGCATTTTATTTTCATAAAAAGCAGGAAACATTTATATAAAGTAATGAAAGCATAGAATAAATTATAAAGTAGTGGTTTTAATAATATTTTGTTTATTTTTCCTGCAGTTTTATCTGCAACCCTTGGGATATTGACTATGTAAATACAGGATTAATGGTGTTTTATGACTTGAGTCTGTTTCTGCTCAGGCTGGGATTCTGCAGTTGCTCAGCAAGGCTCTAAGGTGCCAAGTACTTCATTGAAAGCCAATGGGAACTGAGGGCCTCTCTTCCTCCTTGAAATGAGGTGTTAAAAGAAACTTTACCTTTTGTATGTGCATCTCCTCCTCCTAGAGAAATAGATCATGCTACACCATAACACCTCTGTGCTACACAGCAGTAGAAAAGCAAAAGATCACTGATCCAGGCTTCAGGATATTTTGCTCATAGGAAGGAAGAAGCAGAAAGGCTTAAGTACAAGTGCCAGTGCTCAAGCGCCCTTGAACATTTTAACTTCTTAAACTTACAGCTGAGTGCCAAGTGCTTAATATTTCCCACAGGAATAGCAATTTTCTCATGAATTAGGTTTCCCATTAGCAGAGGCAACAAACTTGCTAGCAGCATCCTTGCGAAAATGAGTAGATCACTATTGTAGAACTTTCTTGTCCCTGATATTCTTTGTTGTAGACAGGAACACAAAACTGGCATAGACTGCCACGTGCCATTTTTGTTTCCTTGTTACTAAAGTTCACCTAAAACAGTGGCAGTGGGATCGACAGCTGGATCACATTCAGTGTAAATATCAGTCTGGGAAAAATGGCATGTTTCAGTGTATAGCATTTGCTATCATGTTTCTGCTAATTATGTTCTCAAACAAAGCAAAATTTGACAAGAGTGCTGAAATGTCACAGTAATTTCTGTGTTAGTCAAACCTAGCTCTCAAAGTGACCAGGAATGGAATTGATGAGAAATGGATTCACTTTCATTAGTAATGGAAAGCACCCAGGAGCAAAGAGGTCTTTATTCAACACCATGGGTGGTCATTACTGCTCTGGTACCAGACTGTGGAGGTTATTGTGTGGACAAGAGAGGAGTGACTTCATTCCAAATGGATTCACTTTCATTAGTAATGGAAAGCACCCAGGAGCAAAGAGGTCTTTATTCAACACCATGGGTGGTCATTACTGCTCTGGTACCAGACTGTGGAGTGGTGGACAAGAGAGGAGTGACTTCATTGTTCAGCCAATGCCACTACAAAACTCTGACACCTCAGAGTCATTTTGCTGCAAAGTCAAAAGTTTTGTCCCGTTTCAAGGTTTCCACATGATGTTTTGTGGCTCCATAACTGTTCACCACCCAACATAGCTTCTGCAGGGCAGTAGAGATGCTGTCAGGAATTGCTTATCATGTTTTCTCTTCCCTAATGTGCCCTTTCTCCCCTCAGTCAAAGAATCTGAGTGCTCAAAGGACTTGGAGATTTCCAGATGTCACAGCCAATAATGGGGGAATATTTGATGAAGAAATTCTTGTCATGTTCAGGGTAGATGGGTAGGGGCAAGGCTCTTTCCAATAACTATTACTTTAACTGTATTAGAAGAAAAAGGTTTGTGTTTGGGTTTTTTTGTTTGTTTTTTTTTTTCTGGTTTTCTGCTTTTGCCATCAAGGAAGGAAGCTGATATGGTATAGGATCCTAAAGCATAGGATTGTATGTAGCCATATATATGCATATCTGAAAAATGCAATATTAAAAATTGCAATTTAAAAGAAAACCCCTTTGCTTTAGGACTTCTCCACCTGCTAGTATTCAGCATTCACAGACAGTAGTGTCAGTGGTGTGGAAAATAAATACCATCTTCTTAAAATAGCTTCAAGTCCATTGTTTGTGAACTCAAACCAGCACTCTTTTCCCACTTATTCAGTAGGGCTTTTGAAATTGGTCAGTTTACTGTTTGGGACCTAGGTAGTTTTCCTTCCTGTTTATTGTCACTTTCATCCTATTTTTTCAATGGCAACATTGCTAGTTTCCACTTGTTAACTATCTGATCTAGGAATATTTTACTTACAGTGGAAAAGAAAAGGGGGATGGGGGAGTACAGAGGAAAACACCACTATTCATGTGCAAACCTATTTGGCAGGTATCCTTTAGGCCTAATTTCAGGACAAACCCTAAACCTGAAGTGTTAGCGGGGATTTTACAGGGGTTAATTGACTATAAGAAAAGTTGACACTTTATCCAGTTAGCCATTAGGAGAAATTGGAACTAAACCACCCTTTATGGTGCAGAAAAATAAAACCACGTAGATGGCCATTGCCAGGAGGCAAATCAGGACTCGTGCCAGCTGCAGAGCTGGAGGTCCCCTTGCAGAGGAGGAGTGGTCCCCAGCTGGAGTTACTGGGGCAGCTCCTCAGTGGGGAGAGCAGGGTGAGCTTGTCCGGCTGCGTTCAAGGCTCGTCTGCCTGCTGAGGAGCAGCACAGCACATCCTTGCAGCTCTCACCTACAGTGGTGTGGTGCACTGGTAGAGGGCTTTGTCTTTATTCACAACACATTCAGTGTGTCTCGGCAGGGGAGGAAACAACACTGTCAGCCTGTACTCTGCCATCGTCTGCAGAATAAACTGAACTCTAACTCACCATTTAAGAGAAGGAGGGAAAGGTAAAGAGAGAAAGGGATTTGTTCTCTGCCTTATTCATACATTAGCTCTCTGCAAAGGCACAAAGCAGAAGGAGCAGCATCAGCAACCTTGCAAGCAGTGACTCTGTTTCCAATTAATATGGTCTGAGCTACTTTGAGAAGCCAATTTATTACTTACACATATCACACTTGAGCTCTGCTGAAAACTGGATGTGCCAAGCACACCTTTGCTTCTGATTTATACATAAAGACTTGCATCTTTCACAGAACAAACCTTATCAGGAGAGACTCAACCAAGGCAGGTAAGAGATTTCTACGTAAGTGTCACCTTCTACATTGTTAACATATGTTAACAAATGCTACTTCTGACTACAGTGCCTGGCTGTCGTTGAGCACTTAGAACTACTGTGTTTGTCCTTATGTCATGCTATCTTTAGGGAAGTTTAATCCCAAGAACATCTGCAGTATACTTTAAAGATGTATTTACAATTTTCCTTAAGCATTAAAAATCATAGTGAATTGTAAACCTTAAAAGTTAACTTTTGAGTGAAGTAATATGTTTATAGAATGTGTTTTGTGATATATCTCTTGCTGTTTCTGTATGATGTTTAATAATCAATTTGTAGCATTAAAAATTAATTTCTTTACTGTTGTGTTCTGATGCATAGGATTAGTGCACCAATTAGTCTAATAACATATATTCCCAGGCAGCCCTAAATGATCTGGCTGAACAGTTTTAGGAGTTTAGTCATGCTTATCCAACTGGCAGAAATAGAGTTATGAGCTTTTGCACATGGCATAAGTGATTTTTTTTTTTTTGTTATGGTCAAGTGAGTTGTTTTGTCCATATGCAGTTCAGTAAAAGCATTGTAACAGGATGATAATATTACAAATATAGTCTGTGCCTAACATTTTGAATCAAGGCAAGACCTGGTTATAATTTAGTATTGTGTAAATTACAACACTGCTGATTATTTGACCTGCTAGTGCCTGGCAGGTCAGATAATAACAAAGCACATTTTTGGGCAGAGAGTTAAAACCAGTCTTCTCTCTGCAGTCTTGACATTAACTGATACTTGGAGGCAGAGACTAACAGAAAAATATATTGGCAAAGGTTTCATTTTTATGAAGTTTATTGGATGATAATTTTTTTGGCTCTGACTGTGTTTTATCCTTTGTAATAGATCATTTTTGGAACTCAGTGCTTAATATAAAGAGTAGTCCAAATGAATCACTCATATGGGATGAGAGAGCTAGGAAAACTGGAGGAGGATGGGTAATAAAACCTTCTGTAATGACACAACATTAAATTTTAACATAACTTTTTTTCAGTAAGTACATAAATAAGCCTTTTCTCAAATAGTTTTCAAATACTTGCTCCTGACCTGTAACCTTATTTCCCATTTCACCTGTTACCAGTCTTTTACCATAGAGCTATTCTTTCTAGTTATTTCATGTATACAGGATTTTCAGTGCCAACAGAATAAGGACTTCTGATGACTTTTACTGTAGTTTTAAATTAAATTTTATTGTATTACTTCTAATCAAAGTGGGACTCAGTCCACTGCATGTGGTCATGGCTTTTATCCAGTAGTGACTTATTGAAAGTTTTGGAGGAACTAAAAATGAACAGATCTCATTGTTTGCCTGAATTTTTGTGACATTTTTTCATTTGTATTATTTTGGTACTGAGAAGATGTGGCTACTCCATGTAGAAAATAAGCTTTTGCATTAAATAGTGTGAGTTTCCAGACCTGTGGGAAGCCAAAGAGTTCCTTTAGTACTTTTTTACTTGACCTTTCACATGGCAAATGTGGTGTTGTTTTGTAGGGAGGAATATGCGGCTCTGCATTTCTGGGAGAAATGTTAAACCTGATTAACTCAAAATAAATGAAATATCTGCTACAGTCTCCTATTAAGTTATTGCCTAAATTCTACAGTCTCAGAATTTTTACTTGTCCCAAAATAGGGGGGAAAAAAGAGAATAGTCAAAGCATAAAAAGTTTTAGTGTGCCTGATAGTTGTTTCTCACAAGTCTAGAAGTCTGGGCAGGAGATAACTTTGGGGTACAGCCAAAAAATCCTCAATTAGAGCCCTAGAGTGAAACACATTATTGTGGGTACAGGAGCATTGAAGGAGAAACACCTGGTGAGGATCTGGCTTTTGGAGAGTCACCAGTACCCACATTGGGATGCTAATGCTGTCTGCAGGTTTGCCACAGGGGTGCTGTGGGGTCTGGATTGCACCACAGGGCTGGAGGAGCTGTGGTCAGGAAGGAGACTTGAGGCTGAGGATAACAGGGAGTAATTGAGGATCCTGGCATGGCAACCAGAAGTGCATTTACACATCATAACACTTTGAGTCATGTTTTGGACAACTTTCTTTCCTTAGGACATTGATAGAGAGGGGCTGAGGAAGCTTGAATGTACCTTAACAGCTCCCACGATCTCAGGACTGACTTTCATAAGCCCTCAGTAGGTGATCCCAGAATGAATGTAGTGGTACAGGGAGCTGTGCCTCATGTCATTACAGTAAAATGCTGCCCAAGAAGTGAATCAGACCAGTCTGTTGGAAATGCCAGTTTGCTGTGGAACTGTGCCTGCAGGAGAAACTTCTGATTCATGGTTATTCCCAGAGCTTGTCTGCTGAGTGTCCTGATGGACAGAGCTAGGCCAGCACAAATCCTAATAATGTCTTGGCAGAGATGCATTTGCACAGTGAGGAAAATTCTTATCTACTTAAAAGCCCTTTTCTCTCCTTAGCTAGAAAGCACTAGAACAGTGACAGCTTATGCCAGGTTATTTTTTGGCCCAAAATCTTATGGAACCATACAGAGAACTGTGGTTTGTACCAAATCTGATCAAATTTCCTTTTTTGTTACCCTCCTCTGTGGTCTCTCAACACAGTGCAGAGCAGTGTATGCATCCAAGTAGTTTTAGTGCCTTGCGTGGGGAAATGAGCTACTCAGAACTCTTTTGTCAGCCCTGCACCAGCCAAGAAGCCCTTTTGCCTAATAGAGAATGAGGGGTTTTTTGTTCTCTCTTGTCTTCTCCACTCGTGGTAGGAATAATGCCTAATGCTGTAGCCTCTGAGGAAATGCACATTGCTCATGTTCACCACCTTCATCCCACCTCCATGAGTTATGCTACTCTTTGTCACTGGCATTTTTCAAAGTGATGAGGTGCTTTGTTAGTGAACTGACAACTATTAATTCCTGACACTATAAGTTTTACACTGGACAGCTTGAAAATACTTTTTTTTTTTTCTATGCAGCCCAAGTCTGGAGGTTTTTCTCTTTCATTTACACAGAAATATACATTTGTTTACTTGCATACCCAAATGAGCAGTTTATGTATAGGCAAAGAGTTAAGGAGCCCTTGATATTTCTGATCCAGACTCTTCATTGAGATAGTAAATGTCTGTTTCCTGATCTACTGCTTCTATGACACACAAACGACTGTCATCTGTCTCTGTGGCCCTGTTTGTGGCATTGCAGGCCCTGTGCCTGGTATTGTGTGGTGTTTGGAGAGCTGCAGCTCTTTCTTTGGGTGTGCAGTACCATGTGTTTGCCTGTTCTATTGCTTCAAAGTTAGACAAAGGACAATAATAAAAGCTCCATACTGTGCTTTTCACTCCTTCAGTTCAGATCTGATGCCTTTCAGGAATATTTAAACACTAAGGTCAATTGGAAAGCATGTTTATTCCAAAACCTTTTTTATTTTCACCCAAAGGATTTCTGACTTAGGAAGCATTAATCTCCTATTTCATCATGAATTATATTCCTTCTTGAAGAAAAATACCTTTTAATTAACTGATATATATTGCACAGAATGGATTAATTGAGCACCTTCAAAGCATCATTAATACAAATATCTAGGAAAAGGCAAACTCTGCTGCAGTCACCGATGCTGATAATTGTTTTTGTGAAGACAAAGGATTTTCTGGAAAAACAATGCATATGACTTGCCTGAAGCATCAAATTCAGGAAAGTCTAAACTCATAGGTTACATCTAAATTTTTCTCTAATGCAGTATATTTGATTTAGAGTTTTCTTGGAATTTCTTGTTTCCAGTATTTTGATGTTTTGGAATGCAATGATTCAGTTTAGGCATGAAGAATGGTATTTACTTTCCTTACATAATGTAAGTATGGTATTTATGTTCCTTTCTGCAAGCTGGCCCTGTAGTTTCTCCTCTTCAGTCAGTGGAGAGAGACATGCATCTCTAAAACTCTGAATGTCTAAGACACATGGTATGAAGGGACTTGGGATTAGACTCTGCAGTGGCTGGAAGCAGCTACAGGGGGCCTGGCTTTTAAGCTTAGATTAGAGAGCTGGGTTTAAGCAGTCAAAGTGGTAGTGCTACATGTAAGTACAAAGTGCTTGAGTCAGAATTAAAAATGCTGTGGTTGATGCAGATTCACAATTTCAACACAACCAGGTCCTCCTTCAGTATATACCTGCTCTGCAATCCAGAAGCAGGCTGAGTTAGAGCTAGGTTAAACTGGAGTTTTGGCTACAGGCTGTTCATGGTGGCATTAAGGAGAGTGAAAGAGAGATGATGCTCCTTGACTTCAGGAAGGTGCCCAGAGAAGAGTTTGTCTGACCATATCTAGACCATATCTTTTAGTTAAACTCGTCAACTAAAAAAATAATTAAATTTGATCAATGTGTACCTGACAAACTCCCAATTAATTATTTTCTGTTACCAAATACGTATATTATGAGTAAAAATGATAGGGTTCCTACAGGAACCTAAGACCTAACAGAAAGGAGGGACTCCTATCTGTTAGTGACTATAAGCCTGAATGTTCAGGTGACACAGAATCAGAACAGTGGATTTCCACAGCACTCATTCCAGTCTTGTATAGGAAAATTCTTCAGGGAGGGATGTGAGCACAAAACACAACAGTGCCTGAAGGCTCACTTGAGATCAGTTACCCACTGAAAGAAAACCTCCACTCTTCTTAATTTCTAGAATAAAATAATTTAAAAAGTCCTCTAGTCAGAAGGGCATACATTTTCTTTACCATTTATTTATTTTGATAAATTGGGGTATTAAATAATAATTAAGTATATTGATTGAATACAGATGGCACTGTTATAGTAGTTAAATTTTTAATAGGTGCAGACCCAGATGAGCTATGGACCTACAAACTACCTTTCAACAGACCCAGATAAGCTGCTCATATTCAGTGCATCCCATAAACTTTCCAAACACAAGTTTTATATAATATTTTATCATAATGCATTAAACATACACAGTCCAATCTTCATCAGTCCTCTGATGTTGAGTATGTTAATACTCATAACTCACAAATGATGATTTATTTTCAGTAGGAAACATGTTGTTGGTCCAGATGTTCAAACAAAATAACTCCCAACAGGCTGACAACACAGGTTAATTCAAGAATGGATAGATCTAAATTTGTGTAGAGCAAAATTTGCCATAATTCAAAATAAGGATGAAGAATAAGAAAGGCAGAAAAATGTGAAAAAACCTGGAAAAATTGCTTTACTTCTAATTGTGAGAAACCTATTATGTGTTCTCTACATTATAGACATATAAAATATTTATAATCTATTTAATTAAAGTGATAAAGTAAAGAAACAGAATATATTTGTAATTTCAATAGTCAACTAAATTCTACTTTTATGCTTTTTTCAGAAAGGAAGGTTAGGATTTATCTAATTGCTGTTAAATGATGTTTAATTGTTGGGTTAATGCTATTTGTAGTAGTTGTATTTTTTTTTAATTTCTTATTTTGGATGTCAAAAGTGAGTATCACGAACACCAAAAAAGTTTAATCTGACATCTTTATTTCACTGTTTAAAAGCCTGTTGTATAATCTCCTTACCTGGCAGCCACAGCTCAGGGATGGGTTGTGTGTAGAAAGGTTTCCTGCTGCAAAGTTTCATCTGCATTTATTCTTAAAGCTGTCTAGACAAACCTGGAGAAAAGGAGGATCTTTTCTGTTACAAAGGGTGAGGTTTGATACTGCCTGATTAACAAGAATTTATTTATTCCTTTTGTTGTATTGTTTTGAGACCAGCATTTTCTTCTAGCAGCTCTGGGCTGCAGCATTGCCTTCCTCAGATCTAATATATTTTTGTTAAAAAGTATCCCACTACAAAATAATCCTCACTCTGTGGATCCACGTTTGCTATTCTCAAACTGACATCACAAGACATTGATAGTGATTGGCAAGTTCTCCTCTGTTCTGTGACACCTTTCTTCTGAGGTGGAAGATATCACTCACTCTGTGAGGAGTTCCTTGTGCCATTGAAAGCAAGAAGACATTTTATGCTCAGCATGTTTCAGGACTAGGCAATACATACAGCAAATACTTTGACTATTTAAAAGTAAGAGGCTGCAACAAAAATGAGCTCAAATTATATTTGCATTATATTCTTTCCTTATGCTTATGCACGTTGTGATAAATAGTAGCTTATATGCACTATGTTGTAATTTTTATTTTTATTTTTTTTTACATAGAGACAGAGGATTTGAACAAAATTTTTTTTCAAACCTCCTGTAGAAGGGTGCTTTTTTTTTTCTTTTTACTGTTTTCTTTTATGAGACCTCTCTGGGCATCAAGATCTGTTTTGTTCTTATGGGAAATTCATTAAAAGGTTGTCCAAGTTTCACCTATTTTCAGCAAGCAAACAAACAAATGGGTGAAGATAAGTTACTAATTGTCTGCAGCTTTGAGCTGAAGCAGACCTTTGGGTCCAGGCACAGCCATGGCAGTCATGAAACCCAACTGCTTTGTGACAGAGAGGGAGCAGAGTGCTTTACAAGGTGCTCTGTGAAACTGGAGAATGCTGGCTGCAAACAGCCAGTTTCTCCTCTGCCACTCTCCATTTGCATCCTTTGTTCACCCTCTTGTCCTTCATACCAACTTTATGAGCAGGTACCACCAACCCTTCCACTGTTCTAGTGGCATTCTTTATCAGAAAACAAGGTTACTCTAAATGTCACATTCACATACAGTTTAAGTGCAATAGAGCTTCTCCCGGGTTTAGCATTCAATTAAAATTTAAGGAGAGATAGTGAGGTGTTCACTGGCAGGCTTGAATGAATATTATGAGCAGACAGGAGCTTATTGGCACCTCGACAGGTGCACACACACCTGTGGGTGTAGGTTTCTTCAAGGTAATTTTTAGCCTTATTCTCATTTTCATTGTGATATGTTTCAAGCAGATGTAAAAGTACAGAGTTCCTCTTGCAAACTGCAAATGTTAAAGGTCAGTGTAGAAAGTCAAGTAATTTTCAACAGCTGGTGATCTTATAGGAATTTCTGATGACATTTTACAGTTGTGGAGTAGTAAGGGATTCAATAATTCCTTTTCATTATTCTTCTGAAAAGGAAGTCTTTCATATTGCAGGGTAGTCCCAAAGTATTATCAGAGTATAATTTTAGAGGAAGAAAAACAGGTAGGAGGAACACGATAAATGTAGCATTTTTAAAGTAAATGAGAAGGACTTGATTTAAAAAAAAATATTATGAGGGAGTCTAGGGAGTGTAAGTTTGGATTAACCAAGACGGGAAGTCGAGGAAACAAAGACTACCTGAAATATTTACTTATAAACTATTTTTAATACAAATAGTTTTTAGTTTCAAATAATACTGCATATACCTGTAGTTTGGGAAAGGTAAATGGAAAAAGTGATAAAGGTGATGCTTTTAATTTGAAATAGGAAATGTGTCTGGCATTTGCAATTAAGATTCTCATCTCTGCTTTGCTAGAGAATGTTGAAGTGCTGTTAAAAGCCAGAATAGTGGCTGTGTTCGTGTAAAATGGTTTCGTGTCATTCAGGCCCGTGGAACTGTAAACCTGGGATGCAGAACCATCTGCTCTGGAGTCACTGTCATATAACTCTGCTGTGTCATTCCCATAAGCACTGCTCCAGGGTGCTGCATGGCTCTGCTTTGGGAGCAGGACTGAGGGAGCAGGGACAATGGCCCCACAGCCCCAGATCCACTGGGTCCTGCTGGCAATGGCTGCAGCAGCATGTGTAGGAGCAGAGAAGGGCACACAGGCAATGAGATTTGTGTGCTGCTGAGAAGAGTTCAAATTTAAATGTGGAAGCATCTGATGATTAAAAAACAAATGTGGTTTTTTTTAATCCCAAACCTTCTAAATACAGGCATTCCTATTTGTTCAATTTTAATTGCAGTCTACAGTAGAAACTGAGTGCATATGTTTCATGGCTTAGCTAAATATTTGGGATGATTCTTTCTTCAGATAGAAAAACCTGTCAGAAAAGCCATGTAAACACCCACCATCTACAGTAATTATTCACTATGCATTTAGTAGCCTCAGATACACTCAGAAGCAACTACATCAAACCATTGCTTGGTTCCTGTGCTGGATTGTGCAGGGGGGAAGCAGTGACAGTCTCAGTGCCATTCCCTGCTGTGTGTGTCTGGTTGCAGACACTATATCTGATTACCAACACTTGAAGAAGAAGGTGGCAGCCTTCTTGCATGGCTGCTGGGGGTGTTTGTATGGTTTTAGTAATGACTACAAAGCATAAGTGCATAAAAAATTATACCTACAGTGTCTGTGGGTAATATGATGGAAAGCATGAAGTACTTTCAAAACTTAAATCTTTCTGAGTTACTGGGAAAAACCTGTCAGACAGAATGGGTGCTGGGAGAAATAAGTTTCTGTGGGATTTTGTGGAGGATGCCAGACACTGAGTTCTGAATGCTGTAGCTGAGCCTGTCTCATTCTAGCTGTCTGTTGGATTTGTGGAGGACATTCCATTAGAAAAGGTGCCCAAGTTTTGTCTGCTTTGTTTTTCGCTGGAAAAAGTTAGTCTGCACATATCTAGATGAGCAGTTCTTCAATGCAAAATTCTGTGGCTTCTCATTAAAGGAATTAAGGACATACAGGGTCCTGACAGACTTGCATCATAAATACCTTTTGTCTATGAATCACTCTTATTGTGTCCATTGGTCCTACAAAGTCTGTGACATTGATTTAAAATGCAATTCCAGCTTTTCTCAAGGGATAGTGAGAAGAATGGAGCCAAGAATACCACATGCAAACCAAAAGAGTTATTTCATTTACCAGCCTATTCATCATAACTGGCATTTTCTTCATAATTAAAGTCTGATCTCTGAAAAACAAGCAGCTTCTGAAGATCAGCAGTACTGCACTTTCCTAGATTGTGTCATTCAGAATAAAAGTCAGTTTAAATGTCTGCCCTGAGTTATGATTTGTTTAAGAGAATGCTACTCCTGGCTCTGTGATTTAATGTGGTTAGCCTTTCAGAAAATGAAAGCTATATTTTAATAGCTCAAAAACATGATATGTGATGTGTGGGACATATACAGTGTAATTATGAAACTAATGAGGGGTGGCTTACCAATGTGATTGGTGAAGATCTGCTCCAGTAGCTCTTGTTAATGAACTGTCTGTCTATGCCAATGCTAGGCTTGGAAGGGTTTATATACTGGATGGTTGGTTAGATTGGAATGAGAATCTTGTCATGATCCCATAAATGAACTGGATTTTATGGCAGTTATACTTGCCTTCAAAACTAACTTGACTGAAAATCTATCTACTAATTCTTCCTTGAGTGTTAAAACCCATCTCACATGAGCTTGTGGTAACTCTCAGTACTGACACCAGTAAAGCCTCAGCTGTCAGACACAGCAGCAGCAGAGCCAGGCTGCTGCCCAGGCTGTGGCTGCAGGACTGCCCTGGCACTGCTGTGGCACTGCCCTGGCACTGCTGGTGTGCCTGCAGGGGCTGGGAACAGAACTGGGGCACGCCAGGCATCCAGCTGTGCTGTGTGTCTGCAGGGAGCACAGGGGCTGGCACAAAGCATCACCAGCTTGGCTTTGACTGTAATTTCTTCCTGCCTCCAGCAGTTGGTCATTCTGCTTTCTGCTCTCCCACTAATGCAGCCCTCTTGATCTCCCAAGCTCCAGGTGAGCTGATGGCAGCTGTTAGACATGCAGCCTCTTTCCACCTACCAAGCTGAGGGCCCCTGATTATAATTTACAGGTTCAAACATCACTAATGATTATCCAGGTCCAGTGTGTGCCATGGCAAACAGAATGCAAATTTACTGGTAAAAATGATGTAGTAGATTGCAAAATGTATGAAAAATTTAGGAACATTAAAACAAATGGAATTTATATGGAAATTAATATGAAATAAAACTGTAATCTGTAAATACTTTTTAAGTCATTATATTGGTCTTGAAGCCATATTCATTGTGGTATCCTGAAGTATTTTAGCAATGAAAGTGCTAGAAATTTCTGTACTGATGGTCCTAAAAGGATGACATTCACCTGAAGGTTCTTCCATCTGTAGGGCACAGCTGGGTCTTTTCTAGGAAGTATCTTTAAAAAAATGGGATAAACCCATCACTTGCTAATTTCTTAAGCACCAACAGTGACTACAAAACTGAAATCATCAACTTTAGCTTGGATGCTTTTCTTCACAACTGTGAGTGATTAAGTGCAATAATTACTTCTTCCATCTGTAGGGCACAGCTGGGTCTTTTCTAGGAAGTAACTTTAAAAAAGTGGGATAAACCCATCACTTGGTAATTTCTTAAGCACCAACATTGACTACAAAACTGAAATCATCAACTTTAGCTTAGATGCTTTTCTTCACAACTGAGTGATTAAGTGCAATAATTAGTGTTTTGTTAAATGAAGGTCTTAACAAAATTTATTTCTCTTGTGAAGTTTCAGGTTTGTGATAAATATTAATACATTTGACTTAAAGGGTAAATAAATGAAAGAATTTGGCATTCTAATCTGAGAATATACTATTTGTAAGGTCAATTAAAAGGCAATTGGATTGCAAAAAGCATTCTAGTTACTCACTAATGTAAGTGCATGCAATATTCTTCTTTCCCTACTGAAAGAGATGTATGTTGCTCATTAAGTGAGAACCTTTCTTATCACTAAGGAGAATAGTGTCCACTCAAAGTTAAAGACTGGTTAATTTGCTTACCTTAGTTGGATTTTATCTGGGGTCATTTTTATTGCTGCATTTGCTATCCATCAAAAATTCCCATTTTCTTTGGTTGTCCTGAGAACCAGTCTGAAAAATGTGCCTGATGTCAAGACAGTGGAAGTAATCAAATATTGGCCACCAAAATTTAAAATTAATGGACAGATACGATGTATTGGTGGCTTTTCCTGCAGGGGAAAAAGAATAAGGCAGTGGAATATCTCCCATTCTGGGTGCTCCACTCCAGGCCAGAATTGAGAAGTGCTGGCAAAGGAGGGCACAGGTGCTTGCAGTGCCAGTCCTGCTCCTGGCACTGCAGTGTGCTGCATCTCCCTCCCCAAGGGCCCAGATCGTGTTACCTGAGCACAGCTCCCCAGCACCCTGCTAGCTCTGCAGGGCTTTGGCTCCCTCACTGATGCCTCACTCCTGTGCAGGCTGCCAGAACAAACCCCACACATCGCGTTACAGGTTCCTATTCCTTTGCATTTCAGTCTCTTATTAACAAAGGGAATGCTTATTTTATAAAATTAATTTATTTTTTAAAATGTTTTAAATATAAATTGATTTCAAGTATCTAGAATTGTCTTGAGAAGAAAAGATTGTTGAAATTACTTCTGAATGCATTTTTCTCATTTGGTCTTACTTCACTCAAAAGTAAAAATTCTGAGGAATTTTTCCACATGAAAATTAATTTATTGATAGGTTATCCTCCTTCCCTACACTGCTTTATTCTAGCCCTCTCATAGGCTGGTTGTCCCTCACCTGATTTTGTCTTCTTGGCACTTCCCTCATGCTTCCAAACCTGAGGCTTTGGCTTCTGCTGCTTGGGTGATTTGCAGTTACTGATGTTCTGCCTTACAAAGCAGGGAGCTGTGCTCAGGGAGGCTTCTCTGTCCTCAAGTGTCCCTGACTCCATTCCCTGTGCATCCCTTCCACTCAGCTCCTGGGGGCTGTTGTCCCCCCTGCCCTTTCTGTCCTACTGAGATATGTGAGGTGAGTTTGCAAAGGCTGTGGTCTGAGAGAGACCAAGCCAATCAGCAGGTTTCTCATACATTACATTCACTTTAGTTTCATGGGAAAAAAACCCAAACCATCCAAAGCTGATTCTATTTTTCCCCAAAGGCAGCTGTCATTAACACTGAAGTGAGGTGAGTGACTCATACCATTAAATGCTATTTTGAAAGGGTCCTCTCCTCTGGGCTGTGCTGCACAAGGGCTGTGTACAGCAGCAACATTCTCATTTAAACCAGGCTTTGTCAGCTCCTTCTTGGCTTGCACATTGTTTTACAGCAGCTCTTGCAGTGCAGCTAAAGCAGTGTGTGAAACAGATAATTTACACAAAGATACTCATCCTCAAGCTCTTACTTGAAGCAATATGCTGAAGAATTGCATCTGGGAAAATATGATCATGTTCTGCCATGTTTAATAGACAGAATTGTATAGTCATTTTAATAAGAGTTTTACTTTACTTTCTGCTGGGGGGAAACAAGGAAGCTGGTGAAGATTAATTGCTCTACAGTAGGAGATATGCACACGAATGAATTGCCAGACACAGTTCACTAGAAGTAGTTTACTTGTCTGAATTGATGCTTACATTTTTTTAGGTTTCTTTACCTTGTGTCTTTGCTTCATTCTCTGGATGAGATAATACTGTTCTGCCTCTGATTGCATGAGCTAACCTCTTGTCCTTGTAACAAAGTGATAAAAAGATTTATCATTTAAAAAAATGGGTATAAACTAATGTATCTCATAATTTTAATCATAGGTCAGGTCATCAGATCTGCCATATTTTGGCACAGTCATATGCCAGTTAAATGTAAGTGCTTCCTCTGTGAATTAATAAGTGTAGTTGCTAATTTCTATGAAAGCAAAATTCTGTTCAATGTTTTAATCCAATCACATGAATTTGTATCTTGAAATATTGCTAAACTTTTGACAATGACTGATTTGATTACCCTGGTTTCAATAGTTACAGGGAGACAGTGACTTTTGGGGAGTTTGGCTGGCACAGGTTTGGTTTTAGAATGACAGATGAGCAGAAGACTATTCAATATCATCTCTTTTAGCTTCACTGTGCTGTCGAAGTAGTGCCAAAAGCCCTTCAGAGTCTATTCAGAATTTAGCTTACTGTGGCATTCAGGAATTCCCTAAAAAATTCTTACTCTAACGGCCTTTCCTTGCAGAGAACTCTGCAACAGGTATCATGAGTGGGCATGAGCAGTGTTTTTATCACCCTGCTGGTTTGTCTTGACTCCTCAGACTGGCTGTAGCTGCAATGTGTCCCTGGCTTTGGAACTGATGGCTTCCTGAAGACAAAAGCTGTGGAACATAGATGACTGTTTTGTTGCAATTCAATTCAAACTGTTAATGATACATGGAGTCCAATTCAACATAATGTTTAAGACTAATTTCACATGTACTTAAGCCTTGGCATAAAATCAGGCACATGCTTAAATGCTTTCCTTAATTAAAGCTTTATATTAGGACTTGCAAAATACTTTTACTACTTTTCTTTGGCTTTATGAGCCTTTTTTTTTTTTAATTTGGCACAGAGTAAGGTTAAAATATTGCAAATGAAGTAAAATAGTTGGAAATGGGGACACCAGGCTGGCAAGCACACGTTCATTAAAAACAGATTAACTATAAACAGACTCTGATAATCCTGCAATCAAGACTTGATACACAAACTCATGGAAATGCTAAACATGTGCTGTAAATAAATAGATGATTAATTTCCTTTATTCTAATATGTGTGCCTTAGTAAGAAATTAGAGTTCCCCTAAAAGATCATTTTCTTATTATCTTATGATTGTACATCCTTTGCAGCTGCAGATATAAAGAGATAATTAATAGTCTGGAGATAGAGTTGGTCCCTTGAGAAAGGGAACATCACACCACAGTCTCAGGTCTGTTAGCAAATGCTGCAGCAATTGACAGCTATTGAAGCTGAGGAAGAGAACATTCCTCTAGTCCCCTTTATTCCCAAAATCTTTTTGGAGGAATAATGGCAACACATGAGACAAGTAGAAATCTATCTACAGCAAGGCTTGATAACTTACCACAATGGGATTTTTTTGGCTTCCTTCTTAATAAATTTGATTAACTTTCTCTAGAAGTATCTGGGGTGGAATGAAAATGGGGAGGAGTGTTTTGTATGAGAGATTTGAAAAGATTCATTACTGGGGATTATGCTTAATGAAACACATCCTGAGTGTGAGGCTGTGTGGCTGGTGTGCTTAATACGTACAAATTAAATCTTTTCCTGGAAATATACTAATAAAAAACAATGAATTAAACATCAGTACCAAGAAATGTTTGCTTATTAATACAAAGTAACAGTGTTTAGAGAATTCCAATTTACTGAACACAGATGTTGCCTGTAAAATAATTAGAAAAAAAATTAGCATCAGAATATGAAATTTATTGAATATCAGAGTTTAATAAAGATTTAAAACCCCAGTAAAATTTAGGTCAAAGGATTAGCAGGGGGAAATTCTAGATGGTTTTATGGTATTTTATGCAGCTAAACTTTGGAAAATGAAACTTATTCTTTAATATCAGTGTTCTGATCCTATCAAGGAAAATAAAATATCGTTCTTTTGCTGTTATATATTCATATGCCCAATTTTTAATTTTTTTAAAAAGGCCTCATGTAATATTCTCAGTGGGAACTCTGGAAAGTCATACTGCACAGGCAAAACCCTTGGAGATCTGTAGCAAACACGAAGAGTAGAATACAGGGGAAGGGGAAGATGGTTGGGAATGCTCCATCACGAGCACTCACTGCCCTCACATCAACAGCTCTTCAGACCTTACAGGGCAACTTCAGCAGCCACTGATATGGAGATGTAGTTGATAAAACAGCGTGTTAGGAAATACATTTTTATTAATGTTGGAAGTAAACCTAGTGCCCTGAGTCTTGTCTGAATTGCTTGTGTACTGCACTTGGCTGGACAGAGTCAGCTGGGTGCTGATGCAATGGCTGGGGTTTCCTTTCAGGGGTGTTGCCTGTGTTACCCCGTGTTCCTACAGTCACTGTGCTGAGGAACTCCCCTGTGAGAGAAACTGCCCCTGTCACATCAAATGTGGGAAAGCATGAGAATGCATCACATCTCTGTTTGCTCCTGCTTCTTTCTAGAGGGTTTTTCATTGCTGTTGTCTCTGGCTGAATGCATTGCACCTGATCTGCTTTTCCCTGTGACCACATTCCCGTGTGTATCCCGCCCAGTACAGATGGGTCTGCCATGGAAGGCACACACAGCAATAGAGCAGCTCCTGAGCTCTGTGCTGGCTCACTGGATGTCCTTACACCATTTATTTTTTATTGCCCTCAGTACATACACTGATTTGTGCTGGTTACACCTACACTGCTGGCACCATTCTGTTTGCCACATGGACACTGACCTTAGGAGTAAATTCTGACTGACTTCTTGCTTTTGACCCCTCAGAAAAGTGATGAGAGGAATCTCTTCAGCTGACATGTCTCACTGTCTCTGGCTGTGTTTAGGGAAATTCAGAATAGCAATATCTGTATGTTCTTGAAAATGGGAGCAGTTGGAGGACGGACCTTTTGTTATGATTTTTTATTAAGGATTTATTATGTTGCTTTTTTTCTTAGATCTTTCATAGACTTGAAAGTTGCAAATATGGGTCTGACCAAGCCTTGATTATCCCTGAAGGCAAAAGCTGGGGAAATGTTATAATAGTCAGTGGATATATAATCACAGTCTCTCAATTGCTGGCATAGTGTTGTTGCAGAAATGAATATTAGTTAAATTGGAAGCAGGCAGGAGGCATTGCAAGGAAGAACAGGAATGTAATTCTTGACAGAGAGGCATAGAAATAAAACCAGAGACTAAACCGTGATTGGGAAGACAACTCTGAGGACAAAGTATCAGAATATTACGTGTAGCATGAGAAGAGTAGCAGGAAGTTAGAATGTGGAGAAGAGAGGTGTGAAGAGCAAAATTATGTGCTACAGAAGGACAAAGAACTCAGAGTATATTAAAAATGCTGCCACAAAGCATCCTCTGAGCAGTGTTCCATCTACACTTATAAAATTTTAATTTTTCTTTTTTTAGTCTTAAAAGCACTGTAACTTTTGGAGTTAATATAGCACATAAGTATAGAAGTTCATGATCTAAAAATCCATAACCTTTCTAACTTTTCAGGCTTAGAAGCTTTAATCAGCATTTACCAGTAAGTAAAGCTAATTTTGTCCCTTTAATAGAATGGATGATATAATAAAGTTCCTTGGGGACATAGTTACTAAAATTTGAAGCTGTAGCAGAAAAACTCAAATAGAAAGAATTAATTTAGACTCAGTCAGGACAGCACCATAGTAGGAACTGTGTATCTTGGCAAGGTTTTGTGGATGGGAATAGGTAGCAAGAAATTGGCCCTAAAACAGCACTGCCAGCTCTGCAAAGTCCCCAGACAGGGGTTTAGGAAAATGAGAATGTGTTGCTGGCAGGAGTACTCATCAAAATGGAATTAAGGTGCATTGTTATAAGAATAGAAAATGAGCTCATGAAAGAAGCACCCCCGGAGTTTCACCTCAGTGCTGTGCTGTTTACAGGCATAGGGAAGCTGCAAATGAAGTTCCAGAAGTTGTCCATGTGCCAACTCTATTATTTTCTAACTATGTTTGACATAGCAGCCTTTTGATTAAACCTCCCATATCAGTTCCTGAATACTTGCCTTTAAATTTTTGTTTCCATCCCTATTTGCCAGACCCATCTCCTCATTGTTCACGTTGGAAACACCAGCTTTTTCAGCTAGTAGTTATGAAAAAGGAAAAGTATTTGGAGTCCATTTTTCAAAAAAAGTCAAAATACTCCAGCCTTGCACTATTAAAAAATAAATTGTCTAAATAGTAAATTTATGTTTATATCATTTTTAGTACATGTCATAAGCATGATTGTACCAGAAGATAGACATTACTTATGACCACTTGTTATGTTATTAGGATAGTTTACACATTTAAAGGTGAAAAAATATTTTTTCCTTGTTTTTGTCATAATTATTAGCATTTATGTTATAAGCAAGAATTTTTATTAGAAGTAAATAGAGCTTTGAAAATATATTCAGAAGTCTGACTCAGGATATTCCCTGTGTTCATTAGCATTCTTGATTTAACTGTCTTAGGAGAGCTAAATATATGGGCTGCATAAATAAATAAATGCATGCTATAGAGTTGATTCACTTGTCACTTTGTACTTGTTTCTCTCACTGGGCTTAAAGTAACACCCTGAAGTCATCAGGAGGAATTCAAATTTACATACCCCAGCTAGGTAGCCCAATTTTCTTGAAATATTCCTAAAAGGATTCTGTTCAATCTCTTTTCTGACCTGGATTCTTTGCATTGTTGTGGAAGCAGATGAGTGGCCTGATAAAGGGGGTTTTGGTCTGCAGTTGTACATTGTCTGCATTAAGCTTCATACCTAGGATGCCTACCAGCTTTTTCACTGGTGAAGTTGCTGTAAGGTTTAATAACACACAATTCTTGTTTTCTTTGCTGTGCAGGAGGATGGCAGTGCAAAACAGAAACATTAGTCTTTTAATTTGTTTTGCTGCGTGACCCCATTGCAGAGGGTGAGGCAGCTGGGACTGCTTTATTTTACTCTCCCCCTTTCTCTAGAAAATCTCCAGCCTCTGGGATCTGACAATGCTGACAGGGTACAAAGCTAATTTTCTCACCATTCTAATGCAGTTATTTTGCTACCTTTCTGATTCCAAAGTGTGTATGGGGTTGCACACATGAGCCTGAATTTTCTGTCAGGGACAGTGAGTTCTGTGGATTTGGGTGTGTGCACGTGTATGTGTGTTCTATTTATTCCTCTCCTTCCATACACAGGACTGGGAGCAAAAACCCAGTCTGGTTTTAAAGGCTGACAAAAATCATTCAGGGTTACATTTCAAACTAGCAAAATTTAGATTTCTCTTGTTCTGGTTCCTGCACTGATCCCTGAAGTTATAATTACTGAGTTTCTAGCACAGGGGTTGTATTTTCATTTCCCAGCCTGCCAGAAGCTTGCCCTGTACCTCTGGCTTAAACAGGTAAATGAGATAAATGCAGTTCCATGCTGTCAGTGTTTTTTTTGTTTTGTTTTGTTTTGTTTTGTTTTGTTTTTGTTTTTTGTTTTTTTTTCTTTTCACATGTTCCAGTTGATGAACACACATAATTTCTGTGGTGGTTTTCCCTTTTTACAGTGTTCCAGAAATGGTAATTTTTGCAACATTCACCACTACTTTGAACTTGTTTGTGAGAGTTATTTTGTCAGCCCTAATAATACCAGAAAGACTAATAAGCTGTGCTTTCTAGGTGTTTGTGCAAAATAAATGGGAGATCTGAGTATAAAGCAAAAGGAGGTGAAGAAACTTCAAAGGACAGAAGTGAAGTGATCATTATCACACTTCCTTTGAAACTGGAGTTTAAAGTTGAAGCCAGATTCAAAAACCTAAAATACTCTTAGGGCAATAGAAGTTATTGTGCTTCACAAAATTGTTGTGCTCTCTGATGTAGCTTCTTTGAATTACCTTAAAGGTTAACCGAGACTTGTTTTGTCCATCCTTTTAGAGGAGAATGCAGATGTACTGAAAATATTAATTACCTTTTTTGAAAGATGCAGAGCTAGTGAAAATATTAATTAACCTTCGAAAAAAATGGTTTTGTGGTATATTTCCAACACCTTATTTTTTTGAGCACTGTGCTTCTTTTCTAGGTTTTTATGATGTTTGATCAGATGCTTGTCACAACTTTTGTACTGTAGAGAATGTCAGTCAATAGCCTGTGTAGTCTTTGCAGCTCTGAATTTCCATGGAATAAAATTAGGCTGGATCATGGCTGGTGACTGTGAAGTTTACTGGGCTTTCTTTTCTATTTATAAACTGTCATAGCTCAGTTTTAAAATAAATAAATAAAAGAAACAAAGGAACTAAAGTAACCTGCACAGGTTATTAAGTAGGTCCACTGACATTTAAGGATCTGTATTTCAATTTTTTCTTGCATTTTCAAGGGATAAAGGAAAAATCTCCAAAATGCAAACAATTTAGAGACTCAGTCTGATTCAGCTTGATGGGCTGCACCATGCCAGTGCATGGGACAGCACATGGAGAAGCTCAAATATAACTTTGGTAAGTGTGCTGTGGAACTCAAGGGCATTATGTCATAGTAGTAAGAGAAATGCCATTTTAAGGATTTTTTGACATTGGTGTTTTTTTCCCATTAGCTAAAGACGGGTGTTTCTTAGAAAAAGAATTGAATCAGTTGTCAGTTGGGATTTACAAAGTACTTAAAAAATGAAGCTGTACTCTCATCAGGTACTTTCCATGCATTGAGCTATAAAGAAGTAGCAAAAAAAATGATGACACTTAAAAATTTCTGCTTCGGCTCTGGTGAGACATTATATTTCAGCTGATAAGTGCCAGGAATAATGTTTTGCATAAATATTCCACAATATTGAGCATATTTCTTGTCTATAATTAGAGCTTTGATTTACTCACAGACAGAATTAATTAGGGAGTAACAGCTGTACTGTAATTCTTCTATTATAACCCAGTCTCATTTCTACTTCCCCTTGTTAAAATCAAAAGTATACAAATATTTCTTTAACCTTCCTTAATACATTGTAAAAATAATCTGCTTAGAACACAAACATCCTGGTACTAAATACAAGAACATGTATACTGCAGTCCAAACTTAATTTTGTACCTAATTTACACTCTGTAGGGCTTTTTCCAAGACTGCTAAAACTTTTCAGAGAGGAAAGAGATGGAAAGAAGATTCCTGAGCAGTTTGAAGCACAATAGAATGAAACACAGTAAATCCTGTGGTCCTGCCCTGCCACTTCCCTGATCAGGCTTGGGATAAGGAAAGAGCAAAGAGCTTTGCTCAATGCTCAAGGGCATTCACGCAATATGTGGTAGATTTTGTATATCATTCACAAACAAATGTTCTATTTAAAAATGGGAGTTGCTCGGTGTAAAAGCTGAGGTCAAAGAGCTAAATATAAGAACAAGAGCTGCTGAAAATCATCTGCTCCCTAGAGCTTCCCCTGTTTAACTCACCAGCTTCTGCTTGGGACAGTGGTGGAGGGGCTGCTGGAATTCCTCAGCACCCTGTGCTCCCTGCACAGCAGAAGGAGTGAGAATCCTCTCTCCAGAAAGAGAGGAAAAGTTTGTCTCCTGTGTTGAAACAGCAGCAGTCAAAGCCAGAATGCAGCAGCAGTTCCTGGGGCCTTGGAGGATCTTCTCAAGGTTTTTTTTTTCCCCAGTGACAGACCTCTCCACACACATTTGGGGACATACAAGGCTGAGGAGAAGAGAGCTAATTTGTGGGCAAGGGGGAGAATTGAGGTGCACTGAACCATCTGTTAGCTCCAGAGATTCATTTTCTCAAGCCATTATATCCTGTGGTGAAGCTGAGCAGGTTGTCTGAAAGCCTGTCCAGTGAATTACCACTGTGATCCAACAGCAACCGACAGGAAATGTCAGTGGTCCCTTCCCTGGTCCTTTGGGTGAGCAGCCAAGATTTTGTGTTGATACCTGCTCTAATAATCCTGGTAATGCTGGAAAAAAGCAGCTCCCCTCCCTTTTGGGTCACTTTCTCCTCGAGAAACTTCTTTTCCAAGTCATGTCATGGACAAGTCAGGGAGCAAAACAAGGCTTAACAATTCTGGAGAAATGAACCTTTCACTGACTCCTATGATGGCAGTGGATGCACTGGCAACTGGTGGTGAAGGAATATGTAGTTACTGCTTATTTAATCTGAATTCAGTTATCTTAGGCACATAAGTGCTGATTGTCATTTTAACAACTTGGCAATCTTTTTCTGCGCTTCTCCCGAGCCTAACTTCCTTGTACTTGGAAGTTAAGGTTTTTTTCAATTATCTTTGTTGGATACTTCTGTAAAATAAGTAAATAAATAAATAAATGAATGCAAAGACAAAAAAATCACTTTGTAGTTCAGCTCTTGTCTCCGAGCATGAAGAAATTTAGCCTGGAGTCTTTCCACCAAGGCCTTTAACTGATTCTTCAAAGTTCCGTAGGGTTTTTCCTGTCCCAATAGAACGAAAAGGACAACTAGGTCCTAGCAAGTCAAAGTAAATGATGTAATTTTATTTAGGAAGCCAGATTCACATTCAGCTGACCATCAAATCATCTTAGAGATGAACAGTGTGGTCCATATTAATGGGGTGATAAAATGATATATTACTAGATACGTGATCCTTTTCCATGTCAAAAGCAGCTTGCTCAGAAGATGTCCAATTTTCAGAAGCTGATGCCTCATGAGGATGCACACCAAATGAGCACACAGATCTCATTTGACACAATGGATCAGCCTTTGAGCTATGGTTTTCTAGGCAGTCTTTGTACATTTACACGGTATTTGCAAGGCATGAATTTGTACAGGCTTCAGAAAAAAAACTACCCTAAATGTCCAGTTTCTTTTCCTACATTTTGTCTTAAGCTCGAGACCCAGGAATGCCAGGTCAGCTGTTCCCCAAAAGTGTAACTACCCTTCAAATATTTGTCACTGCCAGCTTCCTGGCGGGAATGTTGGCTGAAGCAGTGCCCAGTGCTAAAGCTGGAGGCAGATGACCACTGGACATTTAGTTCCTTTCAGCCCACTTCCCTTTTGCTCAGCTGCAGAGAGGTAATGAGCCAACTGTCTGAGCTGTGCTCAGCACTGAGACCCTGGCCCACACAGGGTGAGCAGCTCCAGTTTGCCTTTTTCCAGCAGCTGCAGCAGCCTCACACTCCCTCTGCTCCAGAAAACCCCAGTGAGCAAAGCCATGCAGGCAGAGGGCTGGAAATGGTACAAATCAGCCTTTTAGATGTAAAAGAGCCCCACATGCCAATGAGAAGTGTTTCTCTTTGATTTAATATCCTTTGGCTGTTATGTCTGCAGGCTGCATCCTCACCTGCTGGCAGAGGAACCCACGGGCCCGTGCCCCAGTGGGACTGCCTCAGAGCATTGTATCAGAAAATTGCTTTGATGAGGCACAAGTTTGCCAGTTTGAATTTAATAGAAAAATTGCAAGAAGGTATTTGAGTTATGATTGTGCTGGGCTTTTAAGAATGCATGAGTGCAGTTTCCAGTCTTCACATTTAATTTAGGTTTTGAGAACAGAGAATAGAATGAGAAATATGAGCATGATTTACTTGTTTCTTTAGAGTAGGGATGAAAATTCCAGTGTTGTACTGGTGATAGATTAGCAGAAGAGATTCAGTCATAAATAATAAAGAACGCCTCTGAAGATGACACAGATTCAAGTTGTAGTTCTAAAATTTCATGATCTTATGAAAACTGTTTATGTTTAGATGGAAGAATGGATATAAAACTATGCTCCTAAAACATAATTAGCAATATCTCTGTATGTGATTATGACTTTTCTTTTAAATTTGAATGCACTTCTGAAGTGAATTACCACTGTGATCCAACACATGATTGAAAGAATGGATATAAAACTATGCTCCTAAAACATAATTAGCAATATCTCTGTATGTGATTATGACTTTTCTTTTAAATTTGAATGCACTTCTGAAGGAATGTATGATTGAAAGGAGAGTTATCACCATGGCTTCCTGGCACTCTCTTAAAAATTTCTCTTGGGACTAGTGGAAAAGTCTAGAAGTCAGTCATTGGACACTGTCAACATTGCTGTTCTACTGGAAATAGGGAGCAACTGAAAATACAAAGCCAAAATTACTAGTTCATTTGAGAGTCTTGGTAGCAGGTCCAGCTTCTGTGACAGTTTCTGAAGAGTCTTCTGACACGCTTCTTTTTGTAGACATTTTCATCTACAAAGAAATGGAGTTGAGTGGGGTCTTCTAACTGTGTTTGTCAATGCTGAACTTCAGGTCTGAAAGTTGAAGACAGTGTAGTAGGTCTGGTTCATACCAAATCTGCTGTGCCCTGTGAAGGTGTGGGTCTGGTCCAGTGTATCCTGTGCAGGCATCCTGGGAGGGCTCATGAAGTCTTACAGAGATAAAGCAGAATCCGTTTCAATTAGATAATAAATTTTCTTTACCCTAGGAACAGGCATCTGTTGTTGTGTGACCAGCTCTTTAGAAATTTGGGGGTTGTTTTTAGTAGTATATTTTCAAAAGGAATTTTTCTGAGGGTCACCAACTATATAAAGCAGCAAATTCTGACCCCTGCAGAATTCAGTGGCTTGAAAGAAGTCAAAAAAGTCCAAGTTCTTTGTGGAATACCCACTCTTGGTGCTGCTTTCTATTTTTGGATTATTTGCATGTCTCAACACTGAAAGACCAGTATCTATATTTATTACCCTCCAGACATTGGACCATTTGAGAGGCAGAGAACTCCTTTTGTTCCCTGTTACTTTTCTGTGCCAAAAGAGCTCAATTAAACCTTAAAAGAATCAAACTTCAGTGATTAATTAAGAAAATCTTGCTCTGCAGTGGAGTTTATTTTAATGAGTTATACAGCAGGCGGAATGTTGCTAGCAGTGTAATACAGTATAATCTTTGCTTGTGAGGAAGGTGAGCCAGAATAGTTTTTCAGGAATTAAACCATTAGCATAGCAACTAAAATGGACCAGAAAATTAACCCTGGTTTTGGAGCTTATCAAAAACCTATGCTTCAGCACCTGGGAAACTTACCCCAAAACTTGTAAGGCAAGTCTCTGACTTTTAAGTCTTATGCTGTGCATCACAAGATTGAAAAGGGAGGGACAGAAATCATACATACCCTTTTTCAGAATTTTTCATGTGTTTGTGGATGCACATGTATAATTATATAGCAAATTCTGCAGTTTCCTTGCACTTAAAGCAGCAGGATTAAAGGGGAGGCACCTTTGTTAAGGATTGTGGACTTTTCAGTGCTAATCCATCAAGCTACCAAATAATATTGTGAAAAAGAAAAGGCACTACTCAGTTCCTAGACCTACCTTCATGTTTTCATGCTGTGCAGCTTCCTGGAGTCTTTAGTTATTCAGACAAAATTCACACATAAATATTAATAAGAACATGATATCCTCACTGTTGCAAGTGTTCAGACCACAAAACTATTTAAAACTGAATAGTTAATGGATAATCATTTGTCATCTCTCTGTGATGATTCAAAATGAGACTATGTGGCAAATTAATTATGCAGTGGCTAGTATGGTGTCACATAAAGTGCCTTCTTTATATACTCCACGGAAAATACAGCAAGAGCTAAAATTTCTGGTGTAGTGTATTTATATATATTTGGTAGAGCTGCTAGTTACTGTGATGTGTAATTATTGAACAGTCAGAATTATCTATAAGCACACTAAACAAAGATTTAAAATCACAATGCTTCTACCAGAAATCTGACAGAGTCCAAGGTTCCATGATAGATATAGCTTGAGCTAGAGCAAAATTTCCTGAACTTTCTTTCGATATATGCAAGGTTCTTAAAAGAAAAATAAAATCATTCCAAAACTTTTCTGAGCTTAATTCTTGGTGACGTAGTTGGCAAAAACCCAGCTTTTCATGACTTACTATGACAATGAAGGTGGTGACTGTATAATTTCATTTTAACCACAATTTTCTGCAGGATTCAGTAGAGCTTGAGATGTCTGTGGGATTTCCTAAAACAAAGCTTGCATATCTTTGAACTGAAGAGCTGCAGGAAGGACAATTTGGGTTATAATATTGCAAACATATCTATTTAGCATCTGGTTTTGATGAAGTTTGGCAATTATGTTTTTGCAGTATAAAACTCATACACACGCTGCTGGATTTGAGGACACAAGGAATATTGCAGTTATGTAATTAGTAATGTGTAATTTTGCCTCCAGACCTGAAGTGAGTTCTTTTGAAAGAATTTCTAAGGTTAAAATTCCCTGAATTCTCAAATGCAACTGGTCCTATATACTTTAAATTTTTGAAGCTTCAGGTTAGGGTATTCAGTTTCAAAGAAGAGTACCCCTTGTTTAGTTGCAGAGCATATTTGGAGTACCTGTGATAACATTTGCATTAGAAAGATCCTAATACATCTGCTGAAAATGGCAAGATGAATAATCTAGGGAGAATGAGTGAGGAAAACTGAGCTTGGCCTCAAATATGTTCCATTTCTCATGTTTGTAATTTCAGCAGTAAGGCACACATCTAATGAAAGTATCATTGTAAATATAGTGCAAAATTCACACTATAAATCTAACCCTGAGGAAGAGGGGAGGGAGTTTCTTCAAATCTCTTTACTCCAGCCAGACTTTTATACTGCTGTTATGCTTATGAGGTCTGCAGCCCTACTTTTCCACAAATTAATCACTTTGCCATTAAAATCCCTCATCCAGATTGCACAACAGAAATGGCAATAAAAATAATAATCATTTTAAAAATAGCCAGCAAAAAACAAACCTGAAGAGGCCACAGCCAACTATTAAAATGAGGTGATTCAAAATAAATCTTTAAGTTTGCCCAGTACTCAGGCAGAATGAAGGTACTTTGTTTTCTTGACAACTTCCATGGCTTATTCACTGTTGTGTCAAACTACTGTAGTAATGTCAGTCCCAGTTTTCCTTCCCAGTGCTCCAGCTCATTGCAAGGTGTGTATCAGCTTGCTGGGGAAGTCTCCAGCAGCAGTGTGCTGTGTCTGTGTTGGCCACCTCCCACACTGGCACCTGCAGAATAAACAAGCCAATACCTACTTGCTTATATTTTGGGAATAGGGTCTTCACATTGGATTTTGGGAGCACAAGTTGCATTTATTTAATGGTCCCAGCTTTAATCCTCTGTTTAGAACTGATTTGGCCTTGTTCCATTTCTGAAGCAGTGGTTTTGGTGCTGGAACACAGCTGTCGTGCTTTGTTAGAGACCAGATCCCCTGAGATGTCCCTGCTGGGCCAGCAGATCCAGCACAGGACTGGCAGCACAGCCCTGCCTTCAGAATCAGGATGGGGGAACCATAAAGGACCTAAAGTGGTACTGTCTGCAGCCAGGGAAGGAAATTCACCCTCAAATGACATTAAATCAGTCCAGTGAGGTTCCAGAAGTTTCAAAAGTGTTAGGAAAAAAAGTGCTGGTGTGAATTTAGTGAAGTTGCTTCTGGGCAGTGCCGTTTTGCTCAAAAAGATTCAGGAGGGTACTTGTGCAGTGTAAGGCTGTGCATGTGTGCTGCCTAAGGCTCCAGGTCACAGGTGAATTCATAACTCTAAGATTTTCATTTTCATAGTCACAGACCTGTGATACTGCCTTAAAAACAGGGTCTCTGTGGACAAGCTTGTTTTCATGTAGAGAATCAGAATTAATGACATGAAAATGTAGGTGGGCATTAATAAAATGTGCTTCTGTTAGAGCAAAATAAATAAATAAAAAAGGAAGGCATAATTCCACTGCATATGGAGAATGCTTCAAGTTTACCCTTTTAGAGGAATTAAAAAAGCTGCTGTCACTATATGGAATGCCTTCTTCTGGATGCTAAATGTACAAATAAGGAAATTCGGTCCCTGCTTATATGAAAAGTTAGTATAAACTTTTATATAAAAACATAAACAAGAAATGGAAGCAAGATTCAGCAATGAGCAAGTGGGAATATAACAAAAAAAGTGCAACAATGAGCAAATGAGGAAATTAATTTAATGGACACCTTGCAAGCCATGCTCTATCCCCTCCTACTCTATTGAACACTTGTATGAGAATGGATTTATGGACATTCTAGAGGAAAGACTCTGAGAAGCAGCCTAGCATGGTGCTGAGAGGTGATTCACACAGATTTGGGTGGGAGTTCTGGGCCCAGGTGTCTCAGCAGACGAAAATTTAGCAGCTGAGAATTTTAAGGAGATAACTGCCTTCCACAGAGTTTCTTTAAAATTTAACTGTTCAGCTCCTTGAGGTTTATAGAGACAACAGATGGAAAACAGAAAGAAGAAAACTGTGAATTTTTTAGGGTGTTTTAGATAGATTGAGCTGGCCCAAAAGCATATGAAAAACATATGAAAGAAGGAGATTTTGAGAGGGGTAATAGTTTTAAAATACAGAGGATACAGTGATTTTGGAAACATTCTCTAAAGATTAAGCTGAGGTTCTCAGATTGAAAAATGGGTTTTTTTGCACAGTAAATATGATACAAGTCTTTAAAATCTCAGCAAATTGTATGTCAAATTAAAAACACAACACATCTGTTTACAGGTGTGTGTTTGTGAATGATCCCTTTCTGGTAGTCAGGTGCAATGCTTCATGCTGTAATCAAACACACAGACCTCTGATTTCAATACATCAGCTTTTCTAGAGGCGGAGTTCATAATTAATGCAATACAAAAATTACTTTGCGAACCCTAAAAGACCTCCAAGCAAATATTTCTGATTTGGTTCAGCAAGGCAGAGCAGTTACATTATGTACACATCAATGAGTCAAACTCAGAATGTGGTGATTCAGTTTCCTTAGGCTTGTATCTACCCTTTATTTCACTGTAAAATGAACATAGCAGGACACAGCCTTGAGATTGCTGAATTGACAAAACAGGGCAGCCAGTTTTAAAGCAATTGACATTACTGAGGGAGGGAAATCCAATAAAGATCAAGCATTCATTTTCTCTCTTGGCTAAAGCAGGTTACAGACCACATTGTGGTCTCTATTTGTGGTCTCTCTCTGTAAGTAACGTGTAACTGAAGACTGAACAACAGTGTTTCACAGACACATGAGATTAACAGTCCCAGAAATGACTTGTGTCCCCACTTAGGTGGGTTAGTGCTGTATTTATCTTATCCTTTGGCAGAGAACGATCATCAGGATGTCACAAGACTTGATACTTGCCTTCTTGTATGGAAGCTGTGCACTTCTTCCTGTGCTGGACTCTGCTTTAAGTAGTACTGGCATTAAAGATGTTGGTATTAATCTTTCTACAGCAATGAAAGATACCATTTTAGCAGTCTGTTTGGCCCTGTTATTATAATTCTGTAGATGATTCATGCATTGAAATCTGAATGCAGGTTTTCTCTCTGTTTCTCAAAACTGGCAGCATTTTCCTTACATGCATTTATCTTTAGTTTACTACAGAATTTTTGTCCAGAATTTACTGCCAGCAAGGGCCAGCATTAATTTGTTGACAGGTGTGGGGGTGTGAGCTTATTATAACATGCCAAATCATACTTTGATCAAAAGATGACAGCTTTCACCTGTTAATAGAAGGGATTATAAACTGATCATCTTGAGCATTTTTTGTCACCTCTTGAGTCCAGTCTGTGCATGGGTGGTGTTTTTGGGGGCCTGTGCTCCTCATGCATGGCTTTAAAGGAGTTCAACCTCTGTGGAGTACAGAGTCCTCAGCTGTTAACAGCATCTTTCAATGTTCTATTTGCATTGTCCTCTCTGTTTTGAGCAATAAAATGCCAATATGAAGGATTATGGTCTCGGTATCTATAGCTGTGCATATGTTTAGAACAATGTAAAATTAGAAGTATAGTTCAAAACACAAGAATAACATGAGAACTGCAGCTAACGCTGATGAAATGCCTTCTCATGCATAAATTGTGAAATAAAATGCTGATTAGATTTCACACCCTAGTCTGGGTTTTGTTTATTTTATATGTAGTATACCTAATATACCTGTCTGTCAGGTGCACACAGACAGAATGTAAATATATCTGTGTGCAGATGTTCTACTCACACAGTCTCGTTGTGGAGCATGCTCGTTTATCCTTTAGATTTTTAATATGGGGGAAAGAACTACTCTAAGGCAGCATCAATTACTCCTATACTTTATACTTTTAAAAGATCTTTCCACAGATTTATTTATGAATTACTTCTGAGTTAAATCTCACAGGACATACACATAACTGAAAACAAATACCTTTATGTAGGCAAGTAGCTGTCCATGCAAACTGAAAATGGTGCTTTAAAAGATGCGTTCAGGACTTTTCTTTACAAATTATTCAGAACATGCCTATTCAGGACATAGTCTTAAGGTGCAGCAGGGGAGCCTTAGGTTGGACATTTGGAGGAACTTCTTCACAGAAAGGCTGATAAGATCAGAAGGCATTTGCTTTGTGTTTGTGATTGCCCAGGCTCTGTAGATTTGTTTCTATGGAATGGTATTAGGGATGAATCAAAAAGATATATTGCCAATTTATATACAGTTACTATTCTATAAATACTATTCAGATTTTTCATCTTCCAAGCCTGCATCCTCCTGCAACTGGAAATCACCATGTCCTGTTTTTCCAGGAGCTTGTCCCCTGATAGCAGTGAGCTTGTTGTGGTGCCAGTCCTTGGCTAGAGCATTATTTTTACTTCCCCACCTTCCCTAGTTATTGTTTTGGGTTAAATGCATACTTCTCTTGTTACAGGTAGACTTTATCTTCTACTCAAGGGATCCCTGGAGCCGCATCAGCTCTCCTTACATACAATTTGAAACAGCTGATTTTCCCTGGTTTTGACTTGTCATCCCCAATGTATTTTTCCTAACAAGAAGGGCACAGTACAATTTGCACAGATGTCAAGGGAGAGTGTCTAGTTACACTGTCTTCCAGAAGCAGTGGTTCAGGGCAGAAATGTGAGTCATTATTTTCTTCAGAAAATTATTTCTCCTGAGGTCGGTAACTTCGTGGTCTTAGTTCTTATTGCTAGTTCTATATTCTGTTAATGGCCAGTGATTTCACAATTTATTTCTAATGTTAGATGAGGTAAGTGGTGAGCCATCTCCTCAGGGATTAGGAGTAAAACCTTCTGCTATACCTGCCCTGCAACACAGAAAGTTGAGTGAAATGCTATTGATATTTTTTGAATTTGTATCATTTTAATACATGGATTTCCTCAGAAAGCTGAATTTATGGTACTCATGAAATAGTAGGCTGAGTGGAGGGAGACATTTTACCAGAGATGAGCTAAATCAGAAATTGGAATTGGTCTGTGGAAAGCATGATGAGGCTTGGGACAAACAGAATTAGCAATAGTTAAAAAAAATGTAAAAGAAAACCAGTGGGAAGACACCAGAGTAAACTAAAGCGGAAAAAATAATTTGATGGCTCCCAGCTGTTGGACAGATACTGACTATGAATGCCACCAACACCCAAATAAAAGATTATTTTCTCACCCCTGCTGTGTCAGTGGGTGAAATATCACCATGTCTTGCCAGAATTTTGGAGTCTATCCTGGGATCTGCAGCCTGAAGGGCACTTACCTGACAATAATAGTTTAGAGACTTATGAAAATTTGTATACTTCACTAACAGACAGCTGCTTCCAAACAAATTTATTATTTTGTAAAATACAAGTAGTAAAGCAAAAAATTACTCTGAATATGTGTTTCTCTGCTTATTTATTACAACAACATTCCAATTACCAAAGTATCTTTATAGGAGTGTAGTTGTCTCTTGAGGGGTTCCATGACTTAATGCTTCTATAAAATATTGGGTTTGTAATATGATAAAATGACTTACAGGTGTTTTAGAAAAGAAGAAATTGTGGGGAGTCTTTTTATTGCTAGTAAGTATTTATGTGTGTGTGCTGTAATATTACCACATGCTGTACATTGCAAGAATTCCCACAGACAGAAATGGTAATTTGGAAAAAAGAACATGCAGATAGTGCATATGAATACTTGTGTTCAAAAGCACTACCATCCTTGGTTGTTAATTTGGAAAACATCTGAAAAACAAGAGGAGTTCTTTTTGCCTTTCTACCTAAGCTTGCTGGGCTCCAGTAGGAGCAAAATTCCTAGTCACTTAAAAAGTAACTGGTTGCTGATAAATAAAAATATTAGAAGAATTCTTTCCTCATCTCATGATTTTTGTTTGATGCTTAAATTTTAATGAAAATAACTTAAAATATGATGTTTTAAAGTCCTACAATATTTCTATGTTGATGTGTTTTATAGATGTCAATCTTGCTGTACTTTATATACATTTTGGCTATCATAGAATCATAAAATCAAATTCAGACTGGAAAATATTTCCAAGATCAAGTCTACCTGTGTTCACCACTAAACCTTGTCTGAAGGGCCACATGTTCATGCCTTTTAAACATCCTGTGAATAAGATAACAAGATTAAGATAACAAGATTCATCACTTAAGTGATGAACCTATAGGAAAATAGGGGTTCTTGGATATTTTCAGTCTTTTCATTATATCTGTTTGTGAGCAGGCACTGTCTTGAGTTCTGGTGGTATCAAACTGTTTTTTCTAACACCACTTCAGTGTTTCTATGCCTGAGTGAGGTCTGCTGCCTTCACAGTCATTGGGATGAGGTGGATTTCAGTCAGGCAGCAGCCCCTGTTGCAGCTCCACCTGCCCTCTCACACCATTGATGGAAGGAGGTTAAATTATTTCCTTTCACCTTTTAAAGCAAAAATTTTGCAGTCCTCTGAAAGAAAGTCCTATTTAAGTCTGGCTATTTCATAGTGGAAGTGAGAAATTTGATTTTTATTTGAAGCTTTTATAAAAGTGTTGCATTGATTGGTTGCAGGCATGATTGATTCCATATTGAACATGAGGAAGTGTGACTGCCCTCCCACCTTTTCATTTTGTGGACAAGGACAGAGGAGATGGGATGTTCTGGGCTGCTCTGAATTGCAGATGTGACTTTATCTCAGCACAAGGTCTGGTGACCTTAAAAGTATATTTTCAAGAAAATACCAACATTAAAAATTATTCTGAATTAGAATGTAACATAAAGATGTAAAAAAGTTGATAAAGGTCAACCTGACCAATTTATTTAATGAACTGTCCAGTATTTTTTTTATCTTAATGTAGACTTACAGTTTTATTTGACTATTAATTTTATGCTTTCTTACACACATGAGAGACACTGAAGTTTTCCCCATTTAAAAGCTGTTGAGGGCTCTTTCCTTGTGCTGGCTTTTCAATTACCTGTAATTTTACTGGGGTCTGCTGTTCAGGGATGGAATTTTCAATAATTGTGGTCTGCTCCACTATTGTATGAGATCTACTTTCCTTGAAAAAAAGGACTCAGAATGAAACAAGGGAAAATCACTGCTTTTCAGGGGTAAAGATTTCCTTTGAAAATTTAAAAGTACTCTTATATTTTAGAGCAAGGACTTGACATTTCGTGAGAAGAGAGAAATACATTTTATATTCTGCTGAGAAATCTGTAGAACTTTTTTCAAGTTGTAGATGTTTGAAAGTTATGATTTGTTAATGCTCAAGAGGTACTGCTTAATTTTTAGGTGAGATACTCCATTTTCTCTAAGTATAGTTTTTTCTTTCAGATCTGAATTTGTCTTATTTTAGCATGTTTAGAATTGTAGCATTCAAGCTGGGCTTTTTCTGCAATAATTTCCTTAAGTATTCAGGCCGTATGGAAGATGAAGGCACTTGATTACAAAATACACGAGCGAAGAATTCATAGCTGGCTAAAGGTGGAAGGCAAGAAGAATATGTTGGAATGCAGCTGAGTTGAAAGGACAATAAAAACAGCCATTACCAGAGAATCAGTTTTCTGTGCTGTGTTTTCTCACCATTTGTTGCAATGTGTTTGCAAGAGTTAGGCCATAGTGTGCACCAGGCAGCCTGCTTCTAAATTTGTTAGCAAAACCTCAAGAATTCATCAAAGCTATTAAAACATAAATTGCGCTAAATTAAGAAAGAAGAGGCTGAGAAACCAAATACCAAGACCACAATAACCAGATAAGAGAGGACTGTAAAACTCCTAGACTATAACCAATCACATACTCTGGGAAATAGAAGCAGAAAACAAGTGAACAAAACAAAGGCAGCAATCAAAAAGTGTATACTTAGTAATCTGTAGAATCTAGAAGTATATAATGTAAATAATAAACAACTTCTGCTTAATCATATTAGTTGTCCAAAAATCCTAAATTTCCCACAACCATTCTGCAGCTTCCCAAGCACCATCAGTGACCTTCATCCAGTTGTGCCCAGCCACGGTGGACTTCTCCTCTCCTGTGTGAAAAGACAAATATTATGCAGATGCTTTAGCTGTGGGCCCTCTCAGGTGCCCGAACACCACAGAATTTGTCCCTTCTTCTCAGTCGAGAGCCCCATTCATTCCTTCAAACAATGACCAAGATTCTTCACATTCAGTTTGCTGGAAGAGGCAGAAGTGGCCCTGACACACTGCCATTAATAAAATGTTCACTCAGGAAAAAGCAGGCAAAGTGAGGGTTCTCTGCATTCTGTGGCATTGCTGATGGCAGGAGTGCATCTCCTGCAGGCTTCACTCATGCACCTGCTCTGTCAGAGCAGGAGGATAAGGACAATATTCCAGTGCTTTTAAGCATGGATGCTAACTCCAGCTGAGTGCTTGCAGCAAACATTTAGTTGTTGCTGATATTCGCATGGGTGAGGCCAGCTAAAGCTCTATTCTTGTTTTGCAAGTTTGTTCTTCAGAGAAAAAAAATGGTCTCATTTTCAGCTCTGGCTTTTCCTTTCAAAAAAATCAATATTTGGAACAATTTCTTTCAGGGGTATCTTTTGAAGTTTTGTGTTGTGTTTGGTGAACTGATGCAATGTGTGGCTCATTCTCCATTTTGTAAGAGTTTAGCCACTTTCACTTGTCTTTATTGCCAAGCAAGAAATTGGAGATGGTAAAGCTGTGCTTTTAGCTCGATGATTTTGTAATTTGAGATAAATTTTTCAGTTTTCCAGAGTTCTCTATGTGCTAACATTTGATGAAATTGTTGCATCAATGTAAAAAAGATACATTACATATAATTTTTGTGTAGTGGTAAAAACAAAAGCTTCAATGTTTGAAACCTTTATTCTATTCACCTAGATATTCTCTCATTTTCCCCAGTCTTTGCTAACTGGTTACTTCCAGAAAAAAAAAAAAAAAGAAAACTCACTGCTTGAAATTTTAAATGAGATTTCTTTTCCCAAAACTTTAATTTAGATTTTAGTAGTCGATACCAGGATTCTGTAAATACTTGAGCACCTTTATTTGTGTCAGTAAAAACACTTTCTATAAAAGTAGATACTTTATTTGGTTAATTACTTTAAAATACTTTAAATGAAATGAAGGTCATTAATACTTAAGAAATATGTTTGTCACAAAATTATAAAAAAGGCAAATGAGTATTAAAGAAAAAACAATGAAAAATAATACTGAGTTGTAATACTTCAAAAGTATTTTCCAGATTTGAGAAAAAAGCTAATAAAATATGTGGAAATCATATTTTATAATGGCACAGCTATATTGTAGAAACACAATACCCAGTATATTCGTTAGACCTGATTAAATTTTCCATTGTTCACAGCAGAATATGATTTTTAGCAGCAGCACTGCAGTGCTCAGGTATCTGCAGTCTGCAGAGTCCAGCTGTTCAGTAGCCAGCTGACTTGTCCCTCATTTCTGAGGTCTCAGAACTCAGCCATGCAAACAGACTTTTGCAGCTGGGCTTCCATCAGCTGAGCAGGCAGCTTTCTGCTTTGTTTCCTGGGTTTTATAACTGGGAAGAAAGGAGGAGATGTGTGGCTTAGTGCAGGATTCTCTGACGCAGGAAGAATGCTTCCGTGGGATTTATGGGCCTTAGCCAAAGCCCCTAGTTAAAGTTTAAAGCCATTCAACACCACTTGCCTGAGATTCATTCAGGTTTATATAAATCCCTTCTCTAGACTCCACAATGCAGAATTAGTCTCTTGGCACTAATTTGGAGATATTGCTACAGTTACAGTGAGAGAATCTAAACAAGAGGTTAACTACCAAGTTTAAAGACAAGTCTCGGGGATATAAAATAACCCTCCTGAGTTTCACTTTGCTTTGATATAAGAACTGTAAAATAGTAAAAAATTATCAATATTAGTCCAGTTTTGCATAAGGCTCTTTAGTCTTTGGAAGTCTGGACCAGAGTTTTAGGACAGAAAAAAAAAAAGTGTGGGATTAGATATTTTTGGTACATTTTGTTTGCTTCCCATTGTGACATGAATTTTAGCATTTTATCTAGAAACCACATGATTTTTCAGAGGGGAAAAACATTTGTGTTCTAAAAATAAAATATTAATAGAAAAATGTAGATAAATAAGTGAGTCAGAATGACAAGACAGCTATTGAATGGGAAATCTCTGGATAACTGAAAGAAGAAAAGCATTTAAGTCAATTGAGCTTTTTCATTTTCTTGTACATTTCTTGTCCAAGTTTTGTTTATCTGAAAAGAACATGAATTCTTGAGAGAATCACCTTCAGTAGTGCTGCTGATATTGCTGGTAGTCAAAGAAAATTGAATGTCACAAAGATAGAAATGCATAGTAATGCAAAGTCCTAGGGAAGGATATGATAGCATGATAGCATGCATAAAACTTTTTCTTTTATAGCTATTTTGTTCATCACATTTTGGCTCCATCTTTTCTCCTTTGATTTCTTTTCTGATAATCATTGCAGACTTTTGAAGCAATTTATGTCTAGAAAAAAATCATCAGTTATGTGAAATCATGATCAGATACTTTTATAACTATAAAATTTGGTGAATGGCAGAGTTTGTAGCACAGCTGGAATAGAAAAACACAATTAAAGGAGAGGAAATAAGAGCCTTTGTACTTGCCCATCTTCCAACCACAGCTGTCTGAGGGAGCAGGGAGGTTCAGAGGGTCCTGCTCAGCTCAGCACATTTGTAGGAGTAAATGAACCACAAAAAGATTGAAGTGTTTGTTGTGGCATCATCCCTTCTGCCAAGAGATTGTGGCAGAGGTTTTGGCTGTGGCTGTGACAAAGTATTTGCAGTTCCAATGCCAATGAACTTAAGTTGTGCTAAGGCTTTTCTGCAGTTGTAGTCAAGTCCCCCCATCATTCTCCTCTGCTTTGCCCTCGAAGGTTTAGGAGCAGAGGGGAGCTGTACCCCCACGGGATTTCTGCAGTGAGTCTGAACAGACCTGCTGCAAGCACATCTCTGAGTCTGGGGCCAGCACAGGCCATGGAGCTGCACCTCCTTTGCTCTGCTGTTAGGTGGCCATTGCTGCTTAGCTCTAAGAAAGCTTTCCCTTTTGCCCAAACACCTTTGTCTTTAGCTTTTTGCATTTGAAATTAAGAAACCGTGGAAGAGTTAGGAAGGGAGAGTCTGTAATTTGATGGGTTGGATTTTCTGGAGAAATGAGGTTATTCTGATCACCATTTAGTTTCTTTCTATGAAAGAGGAAGTATAAGATCACTGTACCTGGGGCATTATTTTTCAAGTTTTGTCATGGGAATGTAAAGGTTGGTATACAAAGAAGAAGAGTTTAGTGAAGAAGACATGCCTAGGACATAGGTAATCAGAGTTTTGCTGTTTGGCATGAGCTTCCTGTGGATGCTTAGAATATATCTTGTCCCAGCCTTAAATGAAGGGAGTAGAACTTGATATATTCATTATCTTTTGTGAGGAAAAAATTAATATTAAAAATTGTAACTTGCCTTGATATTTAGACACCAGCAGCTCAAAATTGTGGTATGCAATGTTTTTCTTGTTAAAATAAAACAGTGTTTGTTTTGCAATTTTGAACCTGTCAAAAGCTTAGGCATCAAAAAACTGAATGTTATGTTATATATACTTATTGTGGCTGGCCTTGATTTTATCTAATCAAATTATTATGAAGTCAAGATCCATTACCAGTATTTTGTACTCTTATTTGTTCATGACTTTGGCATTTTGTTCTTGGACATTCTAATGTGAAATTATTAACCTCCTGTGAGCACTAATACACAAAAGGATTCTTTGAAGGAGTTATAGCAATCACTGTATCATTTAAATAATTGACTAATGGAACCCAAGAGTTGCCCTCTGGATAAAGGAGAAGCAGTGGGTCAGTAAGCTCTGCATGTCAATCAAACACGCACACACAGGGTTTAAATTCCTAATGCACAGTATGAATGTCAGCCTTGCAGTACAGTATTTCATTCCTCACCAGTCTCTATTTTACAGCTGTTACGCCAGAAAACAGGAATTTCAACTCTTGTGTTTGCAAAGAACAAACTTGTTTTCCAGACACCAGTTGATGCATTCTCAGGTGTGACCTTGAGCTGTGTCATAAGATATATCAAGGACAGTAATTAGAGTGGACAAAGCTTCAACGAGATTCCTAAGGGAATAAATTTCTGTATTGCCATCTGTGGGTTTTTTGTTTCTTAAAGACATGCTACACATTTTTAAGAATCTGTTCTAGTAGATGGCATTGCCACTTTCACAAGTGTGGTAATTTCAATTTCCTACAATATTTTTCTTGTCTTTGTTCTCATTTAATCTAAAAGTGGCTTTGGACCCATATATGTGTGGAAATTCTAAAAAGATTTCAAAAGGCTACAAATTCACAATGTATCTAGGACTAATGGAGCAATAATTGAAATTTAAATGAGAAAGGAAATCAGCATATGTATTCTCAAATCATAAATGAAACAAAAAGGGATAAAAACCACTTATCAAATAAAGAGCTTCCACAGTTTTTCAGGCAACATGTTTTCAATAAAATCTTTTTGAAATTTTATCATTCCCTGGACATTATTTCTTGCCTTTTAAATTCCCTTTGGTTCTGAACATAAAAATAATGCAAGAGGGTTTCTGTCAGATCTTCAATAGTACACTTTAAATACTTGCAAAACTTAGTGTAGAGCTTTGGGTCAGCAGATGACTAATGCATGGATATCACAGAATTTAGCAGGATTATTTGTCAGAAATGTATGTTCTCTTACAGTAATGTCACCTTTTTAGAAACCAATACAAAAACAAAATTATATGGCAGGTGGAAAATTCAAGAGGATGTAAACTGAAGTCTTCTGATACTTAAGATGCATCTCCAGTTGCCTTCAGTAGGCCCTAATTTTGGCTATACTGCAAGAAAAGTTTATTAGTGAGCAGGTAATCTTTAGCTGCAATTAGGGGAAAGAAAACATAATTATGTATATTATGCCAAGTAAGAAGAGGAGTTCTTAGTGAGTCTCAATTGTCCCAGTATCCCTACGAGTCGATATCTGGTGCAGTAACAAACAGCAGTAAATATAATTATGCTATTCCTTATGGTAGTGATTTTCTAAAACATGCACATCTGCTACCACGGAGTGATCTGCCAGCTCTGGGAAAATACTGCTAACAAAACATGCAGTGCACACAAAGCAATTTCCAGAAAAGTTGTTTCTAAACTAAATCAAATACACTGGATGTAAGAAAGTTGTAGATGAGGAAATTCTATCTGATGTACCTTAGGAGATAGCTGATATCATTCATGTTATAATGTGGACCCTTCCACTGGTGAGTTGTAAAAATAAACAAGAGATTTTGAGCAGTGTAGAACCAGGTGAACACCTACAAGAGTGTCTTAAACATGTGCATAGCCATGTATTGCTAGTTTGTTGTGATTTGTGTCTTTCAGTTTTCTACTTGGCTTCGTAACTGGTCCTACTTGTGATCCATATTTCCACTCAGTATCCTGAGATTCAGCACATGCCTGAGGTTAAACAGGGACTGTGGAACTCCAGTTTTGTGAGGTCAGGACTCGTGTACTGCAGGGCAGAAGAGACAGTGTGCCATGGCAGAGCTGTGTCACTGTGCATGGCAGAGCTGTGACAGTGTGCATGGCAGGGCTGTGTCACTGTGCATGGCAGAGCTGTGACACTGTTCATGGCAGGGCTATGACACTGTGCCATGGCAGGGCTGTGACAGTGTGCCATGGCAGGGCTGTGACAGTGTGCATGGCAGAGCTGTGACACTGTGCATGGCAGGGCTATGACACTGTGCCATGGCAGAGCTGTGACACTGTGCCATGGCAGAGCTGTGACACTGAGCATGGCAGAGCTGTGTCACTGTGCATGGCAGGGCTGTGACAGTGTGCATGGCAGAGCTGTGACACCAAGCATGGCAGAGTTGTGACACTGTGCCATGGCAGGGCTGTGACAGTGTGCCATGGCAGGGCTGTGACACTGAGCATGGCAGGGCTGTGACAGTATGCATGGCAGAGCTGTGACAGTGTGCATGGCAGGGCTGTGACACTGTCAATGTTGTTCTGTGAGCACTGTGAGGCTCTCAGCCCTCCTGGAAGTCTGTTGGATTTTGGGAAATGGATGCCATCCATAAGTATGGCGTGACACTGGCAATTATTTCAGGGCAGCATTGTCTGAGTTTCAATAAGCAGCGCAGATGAGAAGTCCTGGCTGTGCTCAGGACTGGAGCCCAGTTTTGTGATAGTGCTGTGGGGAGTTTGCCCAGGCCAAGCTGGTTTGGATGTAGGGCCCTGTGAGGCTCCCCAGCTGGGCTGAAGTACCACCCTCTGCTGTGCAATAAACAGAAAGATCTTCTGCCTCCATCTTGCTCATGACCTTCATACTGCCCAATTCTTTCTTCCTTGAAAGATGCCTTAAACCAATCTGAAGAGTTGTTGTTCATGTTGTTTTTATGTAAATTGAGTGAGAACACTCCTGCCAGAAGTTTTTATGTATAGCGCAGTCCAAATCCTGCAAAAATCCCAAGCTTTCTTTCCCTTTATCAAGTGACTATAAGGCTTCAAGTATCTCTTGAGGAAAAGCTGGTAGTTAAAGAAGTAGTGTTTTCCTCAGTCTGTCTGGTACCCTGAGGAATATTGCCAGCAGAATTAGGAAGCTCTGAATGAGATTTAGACAGAGTTATTATTACTATGTTTAAGTATATAATTACCCTTAACATTTTTCCTCAACTATCACCTGATGCTGAAGGCTACTTAACTATACAGACCACTAATTATTTTCCTTGAAATTCCCCATATAGCCTCAGGTTTTGTCTCCACGTGTGTCTTTAGTGCTCCTATTCCCACAAGCTGAGCAGCAGTGTACCTGCTGTATGGGAAACTTGGTGCTTCTGGATGCCAGTTTGGCAGCTGAAAGTCTGAAAATTAGAGTGGCATGGTTAGTTGGTCATAGTATGTCTGATAAACTGAGCCCTGATTAGTATATTGATGTTAAAAGTAGGATTTTTTGTGCTTATAGCCTTAGTATCATTGTATTTCTGCATGATGGTGACATTCACATATATTCTAAAGGAAATCTGTTCACTGCTAAACATCTCTGAGACTGTCTGCCTCAAGAAAAATAGTGACTCAAATACTGAAGCTACAGTGGAGCCAGAATTTCTCCCATTATTCAATGGAGGAGAAAGCTGTAGTGTTAGATTGAAGACATCCTTGCCTCCATTTGCTTTCTTTTAGACGTTTTTGGGGATTAAGTGGAGAAAAAAGGGAAGTGAAGAAAAAGAAGATAAGAATTGCATTAGTGGATATTGTTGGACTCACAGTGGTGGCAGAAATGGATGAAGAAGCAGGATGAGATTTATCACAGGAAAACACTGGAAGGACCCAGACTCGACTTGTGAGTTTTATTTTGAGAGAGTGCTGTTATCAGTTCCTTTTGTATATGTTCTGTTCATCTAGTTTGAGACAGAATGATGAGGTTTGTTAGTAAAATACCATGAAATTTGGAGTGAATATTATGCATTGTAAATGAATATTGTGTTTGAATTTGAATCAGCTCTGCATAAAGTGGGTATTTCCTCACTTCCCATTCCAGTTCATGTGGTTGGCTTTGCATGTGCATTGAAAGCATCAGAAGGATTTACTGTTTTCTGACATTGAGGTGCATCCATGATCAAGAACTATGACAGTCATATTTTCTGTCTGTAATACCTGATTGCAGCAGGTGCACTCTGTGACAGGGAATATGGCAAAGCACACAGGCCTACTCATATGCATCAGATTTCATGACTGCCATGAAGCTACTTCTCTTATCCACACCATATGGCATCTCAAAACACATTAAATAGCCTTTTTCTTGTGCCTGGATTGGCAAAAGCCCTAATCCAACAGCAAATTTCTACATGAAACCAGCAGGCTCTAACAAAATGACACAGTCACAATTCGGCATGGTATCAAGTGATGGCATTATAGCCATCCATCTGCCAGGCAACAGGGAAAGAGGGTCTTAAAGCAGCAGCCACCATGCAAAATTACTACCATTTTATTTCCTGTAAAACATGGCTAAGTCAATAAATGAGATACATTTCAGTGCAAATGAACTTCCATGAAAATTTAGCTATATCTGTCTATCTATATATATGCATGTAGAAAGTTAATCTGTACACTTCTGCACAATTAAAATTGCACTGTGACCCTGTGTCCATGCCCGGCAAGTGCAGGCTCCAAAGTGTTAGAACAGAATCTAAGAGCCAAGTCCTGAGTCTCACCACATGGCAGCAGCGCCATCACATCACAGCAGGCTAATGAGCACCAGGAGATGTTTGTATCACATTCACTTTTGACATCTTCAGCGCACATTATATAAAACAAATACATTAATGTTAGATCAAGGGATACTGCACAGGTTTAATCAACCAAGTCACTTAGCCCATTAAACTGGCTCTGTTTAATGATATGTTTTTGTTATTGTTATCATTTCATCAATGGCAGACTCTGAGATGTGGTGCCTGTAGTATGTGAGGTGATGAGGCTGCCTATAACCCCATTAGGCTATTGACATTATGAAAATATTAATGCAGATTCCTTTGGGAATCTGTAGGGGATGGCCCCTCCCAAAGCCCTAAGCTCCCCTTCAACCACTGACTTAATTTTAGTGCTCTGAGGATTTTGGTGAAAATGGACATAGAAGTGAACCTTACAGTAACCTCTAAAATAGCCTTGGTCATCAGCAGAGATGTGTTCTGTGTGCCTCTTTGTTTGTTTTTTTGTTTTTTAAGTATTGTAGTTTTCTTCCAAAAAATGGGTTTATACAACACTTTTGAGAAATATCTGTATTGGCTTTATATATTTGGTTTGCAGTCATGTAGTTTTGCATTTTTATAATGCTATGGGGCCCTAAATAACATGGTATTTGCTTTTCTAAGAATTTTTTATGCCAAAGATATATGATGAAGAACAAGATTTCATGTTCTGTTGTACCATAAATAATTCTATATAAAAAAGAAAAAAGAAAGGCAGAGTGTTTTCATGCCATTTGGCTCCTTCTCATGTATATATACTAACTTTAATAAGGATTTATGGAAGGCAGACATGGGATAAAATGTGCTATGTTCTGAAGAAATATGGGTAAGTCCCTGACATTTATAATCTGAAATTTTGATTCATCAAAGAAAAGTTTAACAAAAATGGAAGCTAAATCTTGCTTGCTCTATGCTTTTCTTCTTGTGGAGGAGATTTCTCACCATATCATACTTTTTAATGCTGTACTAAGCAGTAAAAAAGGATTGAAAATACAGAAGAAAACAATGGAAAAATAGATTAAAATAGTTTTAAAACTGCATTAAGCTCTCTTAACATAGTAAAATTTGTTACTTGAAATTGTTACTAAAGAGTCAAAAAAGGATATGGAGTAATTTAATAAAATGATATGACCTTTTATTCTGGAAAATCAGATGATTTCAGATCATATGAACATCATGTTTCATTTTGTCTATTAAAGACTAACAGTAATTTTTTATTACACAGAAAAGAACTCTCATAAACTGTGGACAGAGAAGAAAAGTTAAAAAATTAACACTTCTGGAACATACCAGAGTAACTAGGGCTGAATGCTGCACCATCCTTTGCACACACCTAAAAACCTCAATTGCTTATCAGAAAGCTGTTCCCTTGTTCATACAAAAGAATCCAGACAAAAAAATATTGTCTAAGTTCTAGCAATGTAAAATTATGGCTTTATGCCTGAGCGCATCTGGAATAATGAAAAATAATTTTAGAAACTACCTACTTATTAATAATAACTGCACTTATTCCAATAAAACAAATCAAAACAAAAATAACAGCTGATTATGATAATTTATTTTCAAAACACTCTTCTGGTCCCAAGCTTGTAGTATGATTTAAATTTTCTTCACCAGTTTTGCATAATTTTTAAGGTCTTTCTGGGGTGCAACTCATATGAAGTGTTGGAATACTACAATAATTTAAAAGTAGTTTTGAAATATTCAAATGTTGAAATGTAAATATGTTAATTTAGTAATTTTTGGTTTAAGGCATGAAAGTTTAGTAAACAAAGTGAAAATGTTGCTACTATATCCAGTGACTCTAAAACAATTGAACAATGGCTGCAAAGGAGTCTCTGTAGCTCCAGTAAAAGGATTATGCAATCTGGAGTCTGTTTTCAGATATATTAAGTTGAAGCATGCACACCCCCCAGCCCCTCAAACCATTCCCCGCATTAAAAAAAGGGGGAAAAAATTAAGAAATTTCTGATCACAGCAATTGCTCATCATGTAAGATCTGCAGCTATATAGGCCCATTTAGCACTTTTTGTTCAGGAATACATGAAAAGGTTTGAGTTTATATGAAGGATTCCTGATGTCTGTCATGCCTTCAGTGGCATGATTTTAGTGAGAGAGAGTAACTGATTCTGACCTGGGACAGATTGCAAAGGCTTCTCAAAACGTTTGCAATTTTAGTAAGGATTTTATGTGCTTTTTGATGTGTTACTTTCATTCTGAACCATTTTCCAGGTGGATGTGAGCTGGCCATGTGGCAGTGGAGATATAGATCAGTACATAAACCAGTTGCACATCTTCGCTGTGGAGTAGCACCCCATTCAGTTAGGAAATAATGGTGAGCCAGTGATACATTTGGCATTAACTGTGCCTTCATTTGCTGTCAGGACACGACGTGCAGCCAGCCAGCCATGTGTGCTCACATCAGATAGGACCAGAGCCTCAGCAGCACTGTGCATGTTTGTGCTTTTCAGGGTTTGTCCTTTAATGATAACCCCAGAGCTGTGAGGACCCAGAGCTCTGGAAACACGTGTCAGTTCATGAGGGCAACACACAACTGCAGAGCTCTGGAGATGAAGGGCACAGAGTCTGTGCTCTGTTGTGTCATGTTAAAAACTGCCAGAGAGCTTAAAGGTATATCATGGTTGCTGATGCCTCATTGTCCCTTCCCTTTGTGCTACACTCTCATTGCATCTTATCTGCATTGCCTGCTTTCAATAATCACAATTATTATCTCAATAACTCAAAGCATGCAGATCCCTACCTGCTGATTGGCTGCCCATCACCATTAGCCATTCAAAGAGCAAGGATTTGCATAGGAACTCTGGGCTTCTATCTCAACAACTGTATTGTAAATATGCCAATTACCTGCTCTGGATGCTGCAATCATTTTTTTTTTCTGATTGGCTGCTGATTTGAGATTTCTCAAGCAACTTTACAGCGATATAAACACAATGTTAACATTTTAGTTGAGGCAAAGAGTTCTAAAGCTTACCTAAAAACACCAGGCAACTACAAAAAATAGAGAGCTAGGGTCAAAGGGAGGTTATTGTCTCTTGGGTGATTTATGGCTGATTTCTTTTCTTTCCAATCCATAATAGTGTACAGACCATCAGTGCTTTTCTTTCAGGATTTAGTACCACAAACATATTTTCGTTTATAACATTTGTTGACTTATCTCTGTTTTCAGTATTGAAATGCTAAAGATGCAAAACAAGAGTTATCCTTTAGAGAAGAGTTTTGATCTGTCAAAGAAAGGTGAAATTCTGGGGAAAAGGAATGACAGAAGACTGGGAGGAAAGAGCAAATTAGCAGTTAAACAGGAAAAACAGCTTGGCATTCTGTCAGGCTCTTTACAGATATTTTCATTTAAGGTGTAGACTGTTTAGTTTGCCATGTCATGATAATAATTCCATACTTCATTTTTTTTTAGTGAAGTCCTGGTCTAGCAAGGATGGGACAGTATCCAGCAAGTTCACTGTGGCCCCATTCTAGAAGCAAAATTCATTTCCCTGTTAACACTTTTAAAACAGTAGAAATTTCTTTCAGGTACCTTTCATCTCTAAGTCTACATTATAATTATGAAACATGATCTTTAGTAGGAAAACTAACCTCAACGCAGAGGCACAGGATTGTTTGTAGGCTGAGTCCTACATGCACTTAAGGACTCCTTCATGTTCTATACATAAATTAAATTATTTCAGTATAATTACTGCCACAAAGAAAGTTACATTTGCAGAAATAAGGAATTAATGGATAATTTTTCTGACAGAAGCAAAACAGTGATTATTTAGAAATACATGGGCCTCACAAAATCATCAGACTTCAAGCTCTAAGAATTTCCAGATTGTTTATCACTGTATTTTTCATTAATATCAATGTGTCAATAGACCCAGAATCTCGCAGTGAAGAATTATCTGTGGATATGTAACCATCCAATCAAGTTAATTTGTTCGTCCTTCAGAATTCACCAAGAAAGTATTTACTGTATTCTGAGTACCATCAGCCCGATCTCAAAGCTACAGAGAAAATATTAATGCAGAATATCTGCGCTGATTTTCTCCATGATGAAAACTTCTCTGTGTGTGTACTTGTTTTAAGCACTCTGTGCTGTCTTTCAACATCAAGATCTCCCATGCCTATGTACCACCTTTTTCTTTGTAGTGTTCCTATGTTGTAGTTTTGTGTCTGAGTACTGAAGGTAAAAACTTTGAGTTTGAGGTTAAAATATTTCAATCTGATGGAATCTTGGTCAGGTGCATAGGATGTATATTGGAACTTTCCTCCAGCTGTGGCATCTTCATTCATTAAAAAAGTTTGCTTGGTTGCCCCCATGTAATAAAAGATGAAAAGCAAACCTCTCAGCCTGTGGGTGATGTCTTCTAAAAGACTTCAGAATGTTTTTGTTATCCTCAAAGTTACAAAGCTGTGTTCAACTGCAGGAGGAAAATTCTGCTGAAATACTGGAAATGGGCAGTTTTCCTTTCAGTGTTAGGTTCCTTCCAAGACAAGTACAGTTCATGTACTTTCCCTGTTCTCACTCAAAAGCAGGATAGAAAGGTCCTGTCTCCTCAGAGGAAGTGTTGGCTGAACATGGGGCAGCTGCTTTTCTTTGCTGGTTGTGCTCTTTATTCCCCTTCAGTTCAGTATTTGCTCCACCATTTCCCTTTGCAGAATCTCTGAAGATTTCATTTGGAGATATGTAACAGATATGCACTCAAACCAAATTTAGTTTGACTGAAAGCTGAACAAATGCAGCAGGATTGGCGAGGAAAACCTGTCTTGGTTAGAGGATGTCAGCAGGTCTTTAAACTACGTCTAGAGGATTTTGAGGCAGATTCACATACCGCAGAAATATCCTGAAATTGTCAGGCTGGCAGCTCACCCTCAGTGAGTCTGAGCTTGTGGCCCATAGTTAATCAGGTGCCAAAGCAGCTCAAAGCCTCCTTGTTCCTCATAAAGGGAGAAAATTCAGCTTAGTAAGCTTCATCCTTATCTAGATACTCCGATTTGTATTGCCAAATAGGTCCTGAAGTTACAGAGACACTCAGGTCTCCTTGACAAATAAAACCCTGTCTCTCTTTGGTTGATAGTTGTTTGTTTGGTCAGTTTTTTAATATTATTTTTCATGAGGGCAAAATTATTCTAATGTTTTCTAAACTTATATTTGACACTAGCCAAAGAGAGCTCAATATGACTTACACAATGTATGTGGCAGTGGCTTCCTCAGGGCATTGTTTCAAGCACATCATTTTTCAACAACTCCAGAACACCACTTATTGATATTTTAGAGGTGCACAAAAGCTTGAAACTCTGCCTATTTTGTAGCTAATTTATTCCCTTGCTGTGTGCTAGCCTAGCAACCAGGCTGACTGAACCAGTCATATTTTTCACCGTGGGTGAAGCTCAGCTTTAGGGAAGGGTTCATGCTGAATGGCCTGCTCTGAGATTTTCTGGGAAGGAAATTAAACTGCTGTTCACAGGAGCAAGCTGCCTTCTCTAAAGCCTTCTGCTTTAACAGACCAAATAACAAATGCACTTTTTCTTGGACACAGAGGAAAGTACAGTAAGTTGTGAGCTATTTGGAGTGGCTCAACTGCTGCTTTTTAAAAGAAATCCCTCTCAGACCCTGCCACATAGGACCTAAAGGCATTTTCCTCCTTTTTAGCAAGGAGACAGTTATGCATTATTCAAACACCGGGGCTTTGGAAGCAAACTGAGAAACCTCATGGACACCTTTTGGTTAGAATTTTAGCAAGAATACAGGCAATACTCTCTTTACATGACTAAGGTTACAGTTTGCCTCATAGTTCTGGGTAATTTGGTATAATGAGTACAATGCAGACTCAGCTTTGTAAGTGCTATTAAGTACAGTATTATTATTATTATTGGGTTTTTTGAAATAATTTCCTTAATAGTCTGTATCTTTGCATATATCCTGTACAAAATAGTACACTCCGGTTGACATTTTGGAAGTAAACATACCTTTCTAAACAATTTTTTCTGGGGTTTCAGGCTAACCCTATTGGATATCAGAGGAGGCAAATCTGCAAAAGCAATCCTAGACTTTGAGGATTTGCTCTTTTTAGGGGTCTTTAACCTTGAGGATTTTTTGCTGCAGCAATATGACACAAGAGGAAAAATAGGCCTGAAGCCTATACATCAGTTTGCAATGTCAGATATTAATTAACATCTAGTTTTAGCATGGTGTTTTTCTTGTGTTTTGTTCCACACAGAGGCACCTCCACACACATGTACAGTGTTATTATTCTGACTGTTTTGGGGCAGTGCTGTTAATTCACACTCCTCCTGGCAAGTTAAACAGAAACACATTTATTGTAACCTGCTGTTAAAAGATGGGAAGATAAGTTAATGAAAAGCCAATGTAAGAAAACAAGGATGCCAGGCACACTTGAATTATTGTAGCTCACCCTGCTGCTGCTGCTGTTGATGATGGGGGAAGTGGCAGAGCAATTTCAGCACTGCCTCCTTGCCTGTTTTACCTGTTGTTTCTGGAACTTACTCAGACACAGTAAATCCTAGACTTTGAGGATTTGCTCTTTTTAGGGGTCTTTAACCTTGAGGATTTTTTGCTGCAGCAATATGACACAAGAGGAAAAATAGGCCTGAAGCCTATACATCAGTTTGCAATGTCAGATATTAATTAACATCTAGTTTTAGCATGGTGTTTTTCTTGTGTTTTGTTCCACACAGAGGCACCTCCACACACATGTACAGTGTTATTATTCTGACTGTTTTGGGGCAGTGCTGTTAATTCACACTCCTCCTGGCAAGTTAAACAGAAACACATTTATTGTAACCTGCTGTTAAAAGATGGGAAGATAAGTTAATGAAAAGCCAATGTAAGAAAACAAGGATGCCAGGCACACTTGAATTATTGTAGCTCACCCTGCTGCTGCTGCTGTTGATGATGGGGGAAGTGGCAGAGCAATTTCAGCACTGCCTCCTTGCCTGTTTTACCTGTTGTTTCTGGAACTTACTCAGACACAGATTCAATTAAGTTTGGGATCTTATGCTTCTTGATAGACATACTTCCCCAGATTTGTCTAGATTTTGAACATATCTATAATTTTTACTTCACAACATCCTGTGATTCTGAATTTCACCACTTAACTATGGACTCTGTTTAAAAAAAAAAAAAGACAGAAATCTATCTTTTTTTTTTTTTAAAGTTGTTGCCTGAAAAGTTCATGGGGCACCACATAGTTCTTTTGCATTGGGAAGCTGTGAGTAATCACACACTATTCACAAAGCTCTCATTATTTTGCTCTCTATGAGATTTTCCTTTCATTAGGTTCCTCACCTCTCAGGTTAGTCCTATATAAAATATATTCCATTTTCTGGTTATTTTCACAAAATTCCTTTATGCCTTTTTCTGAAGAGTTTTACTCAGGCATTCTGAATTAGGTGAGCAGAAGTTCTGCTTGACTTAAGGATTTTTCAAAGCATTTATTATTTTTTCCAGGTGGAATATTCTTAAATAGGAAGGACTTTTTTGTTTAAAAAAAAAATATATATATACATAGAAATAAATGTCTGTAAGTGACACTTCACAGAAGTTTGTGTGCATTTAACTTTACCCTTTCTGAGGTATTACCTTATGACTTATCTTGAAAGCCATGACCCAAAGTTTGTATGCAGTTTCCTTGACCAGAGAATGAGTATTTAGAGCATTATTCAGCATACATGTAGCTGGGCGAGAGGGTTTTCAAAAAATGGAACCTAGAGTAGCAGCAGTACTTACATAAATTTTCAGGAAACAGCAATGAATTTTAGGTTACTCGTTTTTTTACCTCTTGTCTCTGGCATGAGCAGCAGGACCACACCATTTGTTTTCACACTCTTGCATCAGTCAGAATTTATTGCAACTGTTGCAAAAGGTACTTACACTCATCTGTGTCAATTTATTACTCCTCTTGACATTTTATCAGTAAATTTTTTCTTCACTAAAAAGATAATTCTCACAAAAGAGAAGAACTTTCCAAAGCAGCTCATTTATGTTATAGATATATCTGACTTCATGGTTTTCTATCAGTTGGGTTTAATCATGGCAAGTCTTCTAACATGAAAACATTGTTTGTATTTCTTATTTTCAGAGCATATTACTTATTATATTTTATACTTAGAGTTTAAGATTACTTTTATGTGCATTTTATGTAAAATTTAATGGGTTTTTTTTCAATTATGCAGAGATTATTGCCCATTTACTTAGACCTTAGAGGTGAACAGAGAAACAAGAGCCAGAAGCAGCTGTAGCACCCACCCCTTTTTTGTCCCCCAGAAACAGGGATGCACTGGGGGTATTTCACTGCTGAGGTACTTTTCTCTAACATAGTTTCTGGAAACAAAACATGGGGAGAAGATGCCAAAAATGGACTGTCCTGTATGATTTTGTTATTAGCAGTTGGGCCAGCTCAATCCAAAGTAGCACATTTTTCCAGACATAAGATGTAGGAAAGTGCCAGTGGAGTTGGACAGTTGTTAGGCTTGGTTTCCTTTTTGTGCCTTAGGAACTGCCCTTCCAGAAGGGAAAGGGAAAAATCACAAACCAGGGGAGGGTTTTTCCCATTTTGTGTCTGCAGTTACCTCACATGCACTGCACAGCTATGGGGGTTATGCATTATATATCTCAAGGACTCGAGATTATTTCCAGCATCACAATATTACTGCCCATCCTGATTCATTTCAGGGCACACACTGCTTCCCGTTGAAATCTGCTTCCACAGGATTCATCACACTCAGACTCCAGATACAGCGTCTTCCTCTGATAAAACAATGTCATTCAGGGGAAGATGAAATGGTAATTATAATCAGAGTTCAAGCTGGCAGGAGATGGAGCAAAAATTAAAAGTGCTAAATCTGTAGCATTTTGATTATCTGAAAAGTCCCCAGATTTTGCAGCAGAGCTGCGTTTAAATATGTAGTAAAGTGGCTCCTTGTAAATCAAGTCATAATTGTTCAGCTCTAGGTTGCAGGAGCCAATTTCAATTTTCTACTTCTCTGCAGAATTCTCAGCTTTGATTAAGAGCAGAGATATGAATAATAGGCTTCCCCCCATTAAATACACAGTCAGGAGAAAAAAAGAAACAACAAAATATTCAAGATGTATTGTGCAAAGTTGCAAGATACATATAACATTTCTTTTAATACTGAGATTGAATTCCAGTCATATAAACATACAGTCTCACTTATTAAAGTGCATTGATATGGATAATGAGCTTCTGTAACACCCATGGCCACCTCAGATATGTCTGTGGTGTTCAGAAACATTACAGTAGTCATTATACACTTGAAAATTATTTAGATTCAGCAATTTTCAAAGATACTGATGCAAGGTTTGTTGGTGAAAGGGACAGTAAAAAGCATTTTCCTAAGAAAACACCCATTAAACAGCATGTAAAATGTGTGATTTCTTACAATCTTGACCAGTGAACTTTGTCAGGATCTTTACTGCTCCCCAAATGAAAACTGGCCACTTCCAGCTGCAGGCCAAGGTATTTTGTTTTCTGTTTAGACACAGCTGCTCAGAAACACCAGCAACCACATTTAATTGTTCTGATTCTGTATTAAGCATGAATTATGTTTTCTGAAAATTTATCTACATGGTCTCTAGTTCTTCTATAGTGTTGGTCTTACCTACTTTGAGTTGTAAAGGTTTTACCCTGAATGATTATGGCTACTTTCAGAGAAATTTCAGAAGGGTTGTATCTTTTATTTCAGAAGGACAGCATTAGTGTTATGGGTAGAGGACTTGGAAAAGCTCTATTTTGCTAAATATTTCCATTAAACAGCATGTAAAATGTGTGATTTCTTACAATCTTGACCAGTGAACTTTGTCAGGATCTTTACTGCTCCCCAAATGAAAACTGGCCACTTCCAGCTGCAGGCCAAGGTATTTTGTTTTCTGTTTAGACACAGCTGCTCAGAAACACCAGCAACCACATTTAATTGTTCTGATTCTGTATTAAGCATGAATTATGTTTTCTGAAAATTTATCTACATGGTCTCTAGTTCTTCTATAGTGTTGGTCTTACCTACTTTGAGTTGTAAAGGTTTTACCCTGAATGATTATGGCTACTTTCAGAGAAATTTCAGAAGGGTTATCTTTTATTTCAGAAGAACATCATTAGGGTAGAGGACTTGGAAAAGCTCTATTTTCCTAAATATTCTGCTTTGAAAAATATTTACAGACCTGTGCATATGCTTGCTTCCTGGATGGTTCTGCTGCAAAACACAGTTGGTGTTAGGGTAAAAAATCATGTAACTTTGAGATGATAGTGCTGTGGTGAGTTTGCTGTGCTCATTAACTTCTCACCATAATACCATGTAATATTTGTGATCTCTAGTTAACCCATATTTTGTTTAGCAGAAAAGTAAGCAAAGTAGGAATTTAATGAAGTGTCTAGAGGACTTTCTTTGCTGCTAGTGTCTGCACTGAATTCATTGCCTAACACTGAATAAGCAGCCAGATTCTTCAGCATCTATCAGATGCTACTTGAGGTCTTTCATTATGAAAACTGAATGCAAATATAGTTGCACAGAACTATATCTAAATTGAAAGGGTTCAGATAATATAGTGTAAAAATCATATTAAAACTTTCCCAGTGGCTGCTGGGGCTCCACATTTTCCCTCCCTGGAGCCCCTGAGGGATGCCAGGGCTGTGGCAGTGTCTGAGGAGGGGCACAGCTGTCTGGGCCAGCCCTGCCCAGGGGTACAGCTGAGCAGACTTAGAGAGGAGGAAAGAAGGTCTTGAGGGAGGGGAGATTTTGGCATCAAATATTTGAAATGTTGATGAATATGCACTAACGAAGAACTGCAGTGCATCAGGAATCTTTGCCAGAAATGCAGTATTATTTTAGTGACAGTTTTAACAGTGCGGGAGCTTTGTGAATTAAAATAGCAATTCCTTCATCTAATCTCAGGCATCAACATGAAAACAGATCACCTGGAGGACACAGGCAGAGGGGGATTGCCCTGTGTGTACAGCACAGCACAGCCTTGTGTAACACAAGAAACTGAATCTTCTGAACAGGTCTAACAATAGTATGGCAAATTCCCTGATTCTAGGAAATGTTCAAAATAATTTATTTTTTTCCTCTTTTTTTTTTTTTTTAAATGAAGTTGAGAGTGGAGTGCTTGATTCCCATTAAAGCTAACCAAGAATGTTTCACTAATTGTAATGTTACAGGGATTTGTAACTGATTTGAATGATTTTAATTGACTTACTTCTATGGGCAGGCCTTAAAAGGAGTACCTGAATATGCTTTGGAAGCAAAGAAAATAACAGAAGCTTTGTGTAAAGTGCTGGTTAATTTGCTGTAAAGCTAGATATGTTTTTCTTTAAGAAGAAAAGATTAGCTTTTATGTCTATTAATTAAATTTTACTTAAGACTATCTTATCATTTCAAAAAAGGGTTTTCTGTATTTTATTTTTATATTGTCTTAAAGAACACAGGGATATACTGCAAAAATTGGAGTTTCTTTAAAATTCAAGCCATGACAACAAAAACCTAGGTTTTAGAGCCATGATTTTAAAACTTTGTTGAGATTAGTGCCTTTTGAATATTTTCCCTTGTGCCTTAGGTTCTAGCAAATGCCATTAACAAAATTCATCTTTAATGGTTTTAAGCTCCTTTATATTACAAGATGTAGAAATAGATAGTACAATATAATGTAAGATAAAACATTCTTTGAAAGAGAATGAGATAAAAAGAAGCAGCAAATAAATCTTTGTGTCTTTACACCATTTTGATTTTAGAGCTCTCTGCCTACAGAAACCTCAAGTGTTGCAAAAGAAAATATTGAGTTTGTGTAGTTGGGATTACCCCCATATTTATATTCTATATCTGAATTTTAATATTTGACATTTCATGACGCAATTAATGGAGTAAGTTTGAACTTTCTAATTTCAATTCTTCTACTCACTGAAGTTGATTGTAGTGTGACAGTGAACATAATCCTCACTGAATGTCTTCCCACCAAGGAGAAGCTTTCCTGTTGAGCAGGTGAATCCACCTCCTGCTGCCTCCTGCAGTCACAGCCAGCCTTGCTCTGTCTTTGGAAGGGAGGAATTTTTATCCACTTTCAGCTTCAAGCTGTGACAATATCCAGCAGAGGAGGTGGAACAAAGCAACACCCACCTTGCTGCCTGAGCTCTCTCCAGGCCCAGCAGTGTCCATCCTGATCTGAGATAAACATCACCTTCTGCAAGGTCATGTGTTTAGAAACTGTTCCTGCTGTTCAGATTCTTAATTAACCAAATACACAGACACGACCCAGGTTAACTCTATCAGATTTAAGAGGTAAAGCAGGTCTGGTAGACACATCATGTCCATAAATTGCTCCTTCCCTTGGCCAGATTTGTCAAGTTTATGATATATTTTCCCGTGAAAACAGCAGAAATGCAGAATTGTATTTCTGTAGGACTCGTGGCAAGTGTAAGGAAAACATATGTTTCTTCTACTTGTTAGTAGTACATCAAACTAGCTTTTTGTCTCATGTCAGTAGACATTTTTGACATAATTATACTACTCTTGTTGCTTTACTTTCTAATCAATCTGAGTTGGGCAAAACTGCAATTATAATCAATGCTTATATTGACAGAGGAGAGTGATAATGGGGAATGGCAGAGGAGTAACAAGCATGGTTTGCTGTTCCTTTTAAGAGCTTGCAGTAAGAACAGCAGTTTCACAGCCTAAATTATAAGCTAAACCCACAATCTGGGAGTGTCCCACTGGAACAAATTTTGCCATCCTTGAAAAATATTCAAGCTGTCTGAGTTAATCAGATGGTATTTTAGACCTCCTGACACTGTAGGTGACTTAGTCTGATCCTGAAATCTTTATAATATCAGGTGTGGTCAGTTTTGACCTGAGTTCTCTTCAATGCTCATTTTTTTAGCACTGCTGAAAACTGAGACATCAATTCCTTTATTGGGAGCAGAGAGAGGAAAACAAATCTGCCTTTCTTTCACAACTGGAATGTCAGTCTCTGTGCTCTCAGCTTCCTTTCTCACCTCTTTTTGCTGCATATTAAACTGCCTTGAAAAGGAGAGGCACAAGGTCACTCATATTCAATTGTCTCAAATCCAGTACCCAAAGAGTCCCCAACATAAGGAAAGAATGATTCTCACCACATCAGGCTGTGGAACATCTCATCTGCCAGCAAGTGGTGTCCCTTCCTGGCTGCTGAGTTGAATCAACTGGAATGTCAGTCTCTGTGCTCTCAGCTTCCTTTCTCACCTCTTTTTGCTGCATATTAAACTGCCTTGAAAAGGAGAGGCACAAGGTCACTCATATTCAATTGTCTCAAATCCAGTACCCAAAGAGTCCCCAACATAAGGAAAGAATGATTCTCACCACATCAGGCTGTGGAACATCTCATCTGCCAGCCAGTGGTGTCCCTTCCTCCCTGGGTGCTGAGAGAACGTGGAAATGGAGGGCACTGCTCCCTCTGTGTCACACAGAGTTTTCCTGGATGGGAGACACAGTGAGGTAGGCACTGAGGCTGCAGAAAAGACTCTTCTGAGGCTTGTAAACAAATTCTATAGGCCTATACACAGCCTTGATTGGGACACCAAATTCCAGGAAAGAATATGGGATCTGTGTGTGTACGTAAGTGTGTAAGATTAGGGAAATGGTTGTCTGAGGTCCAGTGGAGCACAGCATTATGTCTTTGTTAGTTGTGTCCACCTGTTGCTGAGGCAAAAGTTTAAAATGCAGTGAAATTGTGTATGGGTAGTTCACAAGGTTACTGTCCCAGCATCTGAGTCAATGTCTCAGTAGCTTCCCAAGCTAGGATTGACATCTGCATATTTGAGAACGTTTCCCCAACTTTTCTGACTGTTTTTTCCAGCCCATATGAACATTTGGCGTCTCCTTTACACTCTGGCAATGTGTTGTGGAGGCCATCTATGCACTTTAGGGCTAAGCATGGACTTGGTTTTCTGCTACATGAGGATGTAACAAAAAAATATTGTGGAGGATCAGCCTATTAGTTGCTTGTTGGCTGATTTATGGTGACCAGCCGTGATTTTTGATCTGATGTTGTTAACGTTTGCATCTCTATATTTAACGGTACATGGACTGCGGTGTTCTGAAGGTGTTGGAAAAGGCTGGCACTTCCCCTTTGAGGAGCTGGGGACAGCATGTGGCTGCTTAGAGCTTGGTCCAGATGTCAGAGGTCTGGGGAGTGGACCAAAGTGGAAAGAAAGCCCTACTTTTATGTTTTTTTGCTGGGATGGGGAAATAACTTCATTCTAGCAAGGCGCCTTAAACAAAGGATGCTTCAGGGAAACTTTAATATAATAACAGTCCCTAGTCCAGGAATCAGCCTTCGAGGGAGTCTGGAAATACTATCTCTTTGTCTAAATAAACTTTAATTTAAACGTTATCCTTGTTAAATCTAGAGGCATTGTGCTTGGTAATTCTTTAAAATGCCATGTATTTGGTGCCACGTAGTTGATGTATTGGGTGATATTTTTGATTCAGTAGGAGACATGTTTGAATCACATGGTGGATTTGATTTACTGTAGGAGATATCTGTTTTGATAGATGATGCATCTTGTCCTGCATTGAATAAGGAGTGATTCAACAGGGATGTGTCTGATTTGGTGAATAAAATATTGTATCTGATTTTGATCAATTTTTCCTGTAATACACACATTTATTTTAATAGTTGATGCATTTATTTTAGTTTGAAGTGTATCAAATTCTTCATGTAATGTTCTTTCTTCTGTTGGAATGATCTATGGATTTCACAAGTGATAGATATATATTTCAATTAAAAGTAAAATGTTTATTACTGGCTGCCTTGCATTCACAATATTCTTGAATATCTCAAATTCTCCTCATGTAGGCATTTGTGGTCGTTGGATGTCAGGCCTCTGTAAAGTGTAAGCAAAACCATTTCTTTGGCAAAACCATCAGTGCACTATTATGTGAAGGTAGAATGTCTTTTTGAAGAGAAACAGATTCTGTTTATGCTTCACATGAAGAGCTTCTGTGTGAGCCACAGATATTTAAAATTATTAATAATACATGGGTACTTCATAATCATCAACATTCAGGCTCTTTTGCTGCATCTAAATGTTCAATGAGAGTTTTCAGCCAGAATAAATAGGTGCAGGATTTAGGGCCAGAGATTTTCATTTTTAAGGTACTATTATATAATAGTACTATTATATAAGGTAATATATGTGATTTTTTTTTGTTTGGTTGGGGTTTTTATGGTGGGATTTTTTTGGGGGTTCATTTTTAAGGTACTATTATATAATAGTACTATTATATAAGGTAATATATGTGATTTTTTTTTGTTTGGTTGGGGTTTTTATGGTGGGATTTTTTTTGGGGTTTTTGTTCATTTGTTTGTTTGTTTGTTTGTGGGTTTTGTGCCATCACTTTGCTCCTTTCCTATCCCAGAACGCTGTAATTTGTAGAACTTCTCATGACCTCTAATCTGTACCTGATCAAGCAGCTACATAATGCAATTTGGTGCATATTTTCACTAAAGGGTAAACTGCAATATATTTTGGCTGGCACCAAATTACCTTATTTTATGTATTTAAATTTTACAGAAGTAAAGGTCATTCATTTCCCTGGATGTTTCTTATTGTATTTAGTTTCATGCTGTGAAAACTATTATATTAGGCTTCTTGACCTTTTGTATAGTACTACTTTTATTTAACACCAAAAAAAAAAAAAAAACAACCTACAAAAAGGAAACTGAGATTAAAAAAAAAATTATTAACCATTCCCCAGGCTGATACACGATTATATAAAAGTGTAGCCAACATAAATGAAAAGCTGGAACAGGATTGAAAGAGGTAATCTGAAATTGGAACTAATGATAAAAGCTGGTGCTCCCCAGCAGAGGTGCCACAGTGGGAGGTGGGAGGCTCATCCTTCCTCTTTCCCCCTCACTCTCATGGTGGATGCAGGGCTGTGCTGGCACTCTGGAGAGCCCAGGTGTGCTTGGCCACAGTGCTTTGTGCTGTAAGTCCCCATTTTATACAGCAGATAATTCTGAGCTCCTCTGGTGTCTTCAGATTACAAGAGTCAGGCACTGCTGTTTTAGTATAAAATAATTGTCCTGAGCAAGGGGAAATGGGATTAAGAGTTCAGGTGTATTAGTGTTTCCTAATCTTGATCCATAGCTATATATATTGCTTTAGTTTTTAAGGTAAGAAGTATTTTACACATTAAACCTACAGCATGAGATCCTCTTTATCACTTCAGAAGGAATATGAGATCAGAGAGCTGCCCTTGCCTCAGCCTGCCTGGCAGGATATGTAAAGTAGTGATAAAATGGTTCATCTCCTCTGATACAGGTGTAGCTCCAGGTTGAGCACTCTCTGCTTTCTAGGCACTATTTCTGGGTTCCCCCAGGAACATTCTGCATCTAAGCACTGATCTTTCCTGAGCAAGCTGCCAGGTTTGGAAAAGGGAAGAAATAAGTGATGTAAAACTGGCTGTGTGACTTAGGATAAGTATTGCTGCTTTAGTGTGTTTGTTTTCTGCTGCCTTAGCACATGAACAGAATAGATGCAGGGGCTGGAAGGCATTCCTGGTGCCTGTAAGCCCAGGTGGGATGAGGGATGCTGGCTGCAGGCAGGCTGAAACCCCCCTTCCATCCATCCTCAGTAAGGTTTTCCCACAACTGGAATGTTCTCCCTATAGTGAATTGCTTGGGGAAATATCTAGGGCCATATTCTCCTCCAGGCTCTGGGCTAATTTTGCACAAGAACGTCTGTATAGAGAAAATGTCATATGATGTTAAATAATAATAGTTATCTATTCACCTTTTCATCAGAAAGATTATTGACTTTTGATTTTGAGCTTTTTCAGAAAGAAATTTTGTTGTTCATGCACCCACAGCCAAGCTTCATTTCCAGCTCTTGAGCAGCTCTCACAGTGTTCAAGCACTTCAACGATTATGAATTTGGACATTTAAATGCTGCCAAGGTCTTTAATATTTTATATTAAATTTTATTAGAAGTTCTTGAAGGCTGTGAGCATTCGTTTCTGCAAAATATGGTAAAAAGCCCACATAAATGTCTACATATGGAGACCCATTCTCAGATAAGTGACAACAATACAAGTTTCTAAAGTTATAAAAAGTTGTCATTTTGCTTTCTTCTTGAGCAGCTGGGCTATTAAATTACCTGGGCTGTGTAATGGACAATACACAGGCTGTTGAGAATTAAGTATAAAGCCAAACATGTGGCCTTTAAAATTTTGTCTGACTTCTTACAGCGTGTAGCACTGCATTATGCCTGATCACATTGGCGTGATAGGCAAGTGAAACAAGACAGCTCATGCTAATGAACAGAGAAACACAGCAGTTTGCTAGTTACCAAATTCACTTAGAGTATTTCAGGGCATTTGGAAGTATTATGGGAGAGACAGTTATTGCTGAGAAGAGCTGAGCTGTAATGAAATTAGGGATGTGAAAACCATATGTTTGCCTCTGTTTTACCAAAGCATGAAATGTTCTCTTACTGTATATCTGTGGCTTCTGTCTGCTCTAAAATAAAGGCTGTGCTGCAAGATCACTTGACTAGGGTACAGGGTACAGATCTCAATTTTAATTGAAAATACATTTAATCTCAGCATGGCTTGTTTCAGATGGGCATCTGGCTTTATGGCCTTTATACTCAAGGAACATTTGTGTGTTGTTTATGATTATAATGAGAGAAAAACAACTGCAAATGCATCCCAACCCTTTCACAATAATAGCACTTTGTAAACCATGACGGAAAACAATTTTTTAATAATCATAAAAATTTCTGTGCTCACTGTTGCCAGTTCTTCTGTTTGGCCGTGTTTACAAAGTACAGTATGAACACGGGCTAGACATTTTTCACTTTAAGCTGTTGTCAGGTTAGATTGTTTCCTCTAACTTTGCAGGTGCACCCAAATTATCTAAGCCTAGGAGTGTTCACTAGTTTTCATAAAATTCACCTTTATTGTCTCAAAGTAGAAGCTGTTTCCAAACCACTCACTGTAGCAAGGACAGCTGGAAGTGTCCTAAGGTCGCGTCTGTCCCTGCTGCGCTCCGACCCTCGCCCATCAGCTCCTTGAAGTGGAACAGTTTTCCCTGTACTGCACTTGAGCTGGTCATTTCAGGTGAGGGAAGGCAGTCAGCATCAGACAGAAACCAATTTTTGCCTCCTATTAAACTCCAAACATGAAAGGTAAGAAGTGCAGACAACTTTGTCATCTCCCTGTCTGGGTAGCCAGTGACTGACACAGGTGGTACCTGGCTACCTAGAGGGGAGCTCAGGAGTCCTTTCAAACTATTTATTGCTGTGATTTTTTATGGTTGAACTTCATGAGGACTGGGCACACTGCAGAGGATGGGTGAGGGAATTTAAAGGCAGGGAATTAATTAGAAGCTGTCAGTGAGTGAAAGGAAGTGGGTTGGACAAGTATGATGGGCTCAGCAGGGTGTCAAAGAGTGCTAAAAATGATAACGCCAAATTGTTTTGATCTTAGGTGGGAACACAGAAATATTGCCTTGGATAATAAAGAAAGATATAAGAAACATTCTTTAGATCTTTGCTAATGTACTTTCAAAATCCTTTGAGGTACCTGCATGGACACAACATTTTCTGTGGAGCTCTGAATTGCTTTAAAAATATGAAGGTTCTGGTGAGTGTCATTACTGGTGAGAAAACATGACCAGTGCTCTCTTCACTTTTCACAATTATTCTGGAGGAATATGATAGGGTTTTATCTTATACAGTGGACTAAGACCAGCCTTATTCTGTTATTAAAAATGTCTTTCTAAGGTAATTTAGCATCTTTGAAATTCTTTCAAGTATGCACCAGAGCAATATGATGAATAGTTGTCAGCCCACATTTGGGCAGTATAACATGTTATAAAGATTAAATAAAATTATTTAAGATAATTGCTTCAATAATCTGTTGATTTGCAACAAATTTTCCTTCTTATTATATTTTTTTTTTTAAGCTGAAACCTATCTGCATGATTGGAAAGACCTTTCTGGTTTGACATAAAGGTGTTACAGTGTAGTTCAGGCTGCTTTTTTCTTTCTGATGTTTTTCATATTTCAGATCTATCTTCTGGACTTTCAAGGAACTCAGTCTTTCACCATTTCTTTTTTTTGCTTATAACTTAACGTTTGGACTGGCAGCATTTGAAATTGTCTTTCTTCATTGACCTCTGGGAGCTTTATTTACACCTTGAAAATGTTTGTATTGCAACTGGGGACAAACGGTGGCTTTAGCTACTGCTGTTATATTTGCTTGGATGGATGTGGTAGGTCAGACCCATGTAACACCACCCTCTGTCCTCTCCCAGCATGAGATACTGTTTACTTCTAAAGCTGCAAGTCCCCCTCCAGCTGGACTTCAGCTTCTTGAAATGACTTCTTACACAGCCCCAAACCTGTTCTTATTAGCTGTATAAAGGTCTCTCCCTGCAGAGATATTCTTGCCATAAATTGCATACTCATTGTTAGCCCCATTTCCTAACTGAAGGAAATAAGGCTCAGAGGATTTAAGGATGTGGTTTCCACATTCAGAAATGCAGCAATTACCTGTGCACTGTTATTGTAGCTGCACACACACTGTGTATTCTAGAAGCCAATTCAGTGCATTAGATCCTGTTTCCATATACATTTGAACATTTGATGTACATATTTGTGTACTGGAAAAGCAGCTGTGCACAGCTGGGCAGGAACAGCTCCCAGTGAGTTCCACAAGGTCATTCAGCAAATGAATATTGAACCTGAAGCTGGATAACAAGTCTCTCTTATTAAGTAGAAAATAAACTGTTGAAGAAACTTTCTTCTAGATTATATTGCCTGTTGAGTTTAAACACGTTTTCCATCTCTTAGTGCCAGTTTTCCTATTGTTCTGCTATGAAAAAAACTCCCTATGAACTGTGCAGAAGTGTCATTTCTAAAAGACGGGTATGTGAAGCAGTAGTATACATACTTTAATAATAAAAAGCTTATTACTGCAGCAAAAGTGTTGTTTCAGCTCTTTTTCTGTGCAGCAGAACAGTGGCACCCAGTGGCCATTCATGCAAAAATACTAACCACTAAAATTTCACAAGCTCGAATATCAGTACAAAGAAAAATGAAAAAAAAAAAAAATCAGCACCTGTGTGTCTTTTGTTTCTGTGTGCCTATAAATATTCCTTAAAACCTTGTAAGTTCTCGACAAATTTTCAAGGACATTTTGTGTTCTCTCATGCATATATTTGTGTTAACCCTAGAATACATACATGTTCTTGCAGGTATGCCTATAACACTTTCATTTGGATTTGTTTCTAAAAATAAATTTACTTCTTTCTACTTAAAAAAAAAAACTATTTGCTGAATGGTTGCAGACAAATAGTGATTCATACCTCTTTGGCTCTCCATTTTAGCCAGGAACACTGTGGATTTGGAAATAATGCCAAAAGGCAAAGTTTTGTAGCTGCCATGAGGAGTGATCTTCAGGTGAAATTCTGAATAAATGGGTGCAGCTTCATTATAAACATACATAAATATAGACCTGCCTGATCAGCCCTTTACTCCTGTGCTGAAATGAGCCTGTTACTTGGGCTAAACTGGGTTTACAGTAAAGGCTTTTTTACCAGAGGATTGGAGTCTTTTTGTGGAGAGAGTCTTCAACAGCAATTGTCTTTCTGTCTGCAATTCCAGTTTTGATCAGGGAAGATTTTTCTATCAAAACTGTCAAAAATTTCCCTGTGAAAAATGTAGGTTTTAACATTTAAGATGCTCCAACAAATTCCAGTTTCTTATCAGAAAATAACCAGCCATCTCAGCATATAATCTCTCTCAGTTCATCTGAGGGTTAAATGCAATCAGGTGAGAAAAACGTATAAATAACTTCTGTGTCTATCTAAAGATTTTGTGCAGACACTCTATTTCAAATAATGCATAAGCATGAATTTGGCCCATGTTTATAGGCAGAAGATCTAGGATCTGTCTATCCATGCCCTGAACCTAAAGCAGATGGTGCATTAGCCATCTAAGTTTTATAGCAGTAAAATAATTAATGTATTAAACAGCTATTCTTGGGTTATAAAATATTTCTAGTTTAAAGAAAGTTTAATAAGCTAAGTTCACTTGCTTGTACATTGGAAGCAAAGTCAGTTTGATGTTTGAATTGGTAATGGCTTCTTAGCTGGAAAACTTATATCTTATGTTGAATTATTCTAAATCAGACAATAAAAATGATTTGAAGAAGAACTCAGAAATAAAAAGTACAAAGGCTTTAAATAAGGTATGTTTAATATCCCATGAGTCAACAAAATTGCTTTGTGGTTTAGACTGATTTTATATTATTAATAGGACTGTACAACAATCTCCTACAAATCCTTTATTCCATTGGTAATACCTTTTTACTAGGGCCAGCATAGAAAGTACTCATATAGCAGAGGAATAATTGTGAAATTAAGATCTAAAAACTTGAAAAATTCCAGGTATTTGGGATTTGATTAAAATGTTCAGCCACTGTGTAACTACAGTTGGACCTGCCTTCTATGCACAGTTTATTCTTGACTTGGAATTCTCCTCCTTCCCTTTTTTTCTGAGAACCAGAAAAAAGATTAAAAGCCTGAAGAGTAAAAAAGTGGAATTGTGTGAACAGTTTGTAAGGTACAAATGTGTCACAAAATGGATTTTTAAAAAAAAATGCTGAGTAAAAAAGTGGAATTGTGTGAACAGTTTGTAAGGTACAGTGTCACAAGATGGATTTAAAAAAAAAAATGCCACTAGTAATCTTTTAGCAGATGGGGTACAAATGTTTTGTATCCTTTTGTTGACAGCAGCCCACAAGCAAATACCCGAAAGCTTTTTTGAGACTGGGAAATGTAAACAAAGCTTGTTGCCTTTGAGTTAAATTTTCTGGAGCAGTCATTTTCTTGCACACATCTCATGCTCCCACAGAATACTGAAGGCTGATGAAATGAGTTCCAAGCTTTGGATGGCAAGGTGTAGGAAATCAGAGTGAGGAAAGCCTGGGCGTTGTGGTACATGCAGCAGTGTTTCTGTGTGGGAAAACTGGGAGAAGATTCTGCTTGTCCTTCCAAAAATGCTGCAGCAGACAGAAGACTTGTCCCTGCAGTAGCCCAGACCCCAGCCAGCGTTAGATGTACAAACAGAGGGAGAAAAGAGATGTGAATCTCTTTGCAGAGAGTGAAGAGGAGTGGAGGAAGCACTTGAAGTGAGTGCAGCTGGCTGTTGGATGTCCACAGTGAAATGAGGCTGGGAAACCTTGGGCTGGGGACTTTGGCCAGAGACTCATGAGAATGTGCCCTGGAAGCTGAGGGGCCAAGAGAATCCAAGAGCAGGAAGGAGTAGTGTGAAAAATAAGTTTGAGAATTTAATATAGAGATATTAGAGTATAGGCAGGAGTACGAGGGGAACAGACAGTTAAAGGAAAAGGAAATAGTTGAAAGACAGATGAGAAGTTTAGAACATTGACAGAAAAGGGTAGATATGAAGTCCCTGAAGACTCCAGGATTCACCTCAGAAGGAGAAGATTGACAGACCTTTAAGAAAGAACCTGAGAGAAGGGCTTGAACTTGTCCTTTGTTTTCTTGGAGGCTGGCTACCTGGGACGAGCATGGGGTTTTTAGTGTGTCTGGAGAACTGAACTAATTAGTGAGGTGAGGCAAAGGTTCAAACCTACTAATGTGCTGAGGAGGAGAAAAAGGCCTGAACTCCTGAGAAAACCTGGTTATGCCACCTGTAAGGCAGAAGTACTCTTTAGGCTGTTACATGACTCTGAGATGCATTGAGAGACTTTTACAAGAACACCTCAACTTACAAGCCTGAAAAATAAAACATGAGCAGCAAAAAAAGAAGGTGCAGAAAACTTTTAGGGTACAGATGTAAACAAGCACTGTCTGTGCTATCAGAAACCCCTCAGAGGGATACATGTATTTCTAAATACTCCCATCTTAGAGGTCATAACACATCTTTCCTTTAGCAGCTCACAAATGTACTGTACACCCATGTGGAAACTATTGTAGTTGATTTAGCAGAATGAGTACCACTGGTCGTTTTCTTCTTATTTTTGTAAGTGGTAAGCCTTTATCCACCCATCCCATCCTTCTCAAAAAACTAAAATATCAAGTGAATTCATCTATGAATCCTCTAGGTCTTTGCATCCCATGAAGTGTAAGAACGAAGCAGTTAACATTTGTTAAGCACATAATACAAATTTTAAGAGCCTTCAGAATACATGTTCTGTTGAAGCTGTGTGCATTGAGTTGGGCTTCATATGAAATTCTTTTTTTGTTTGTTTCTTTGGTGTCTTTTAAAGTTTGCAACAGCAGAGTGATCTTATTCAGGTTGCTGACTCCTCTTTGGTTGCAGCAAAAAAGTAGGAAAAAACTGGAGAGGGCAACAGCAGGAGATTACTTCTGCAAAGTTTGTAGTTAGACCTAAAATCCTGGTTTAAAAATACTGGCTTGTATGAACAAGGTCACTGAAATGATTGCACTGTCCTCTTTATTTTTAACTAAGTCTTTTCTTTTGTTAAGAAAATAACAGGAAGGAGAACCTTAAGAGGAAAGGTCCCCAGCTATATTTGTTGGTGCCATCAGGTGTGATGGATGTGGATATGGCTGACTGCAAGTGTTATATTTTTCCTAACCTGGAAATGAAACTTGAGATAATTTTAGTATGGAGGAGTGATTAGAGTGGATCTTTATGTGAAGACCTTTAGAAGCAGTTACAGAAAGATGTCCAGAAAAGCCCACATTTTTAAATACGTTTTTATAGTTTCTAGGAAATTAGCATAATTGATAAAAAGCACCAATTGGGAGGATAAGTGGTGATGAAATTCCCCCCAGGTCAAGCCCCTTTTCTGGAGCACCCCCTTTTGATACTAATTGCACTTTGTCCATAAAAATTTATCTTGAAGAGCTGTTCTCAGGGCAACAGCAGGAGATTACTTCTGCAAAGTTTGTAGTTAGACCTAAAATCCTGGTTTAAAAATACTGGCTTGTATGAACAAGGTCACTGAAATGATTGCACTGTCCTCTTTATTTTTAACTAAGTCTTTTCTTTTGTTAAGAAAATAACAGGAAGGAGAACCTTAAGAGGAAAGGTCCCCAGCTATATTTGTTGGTGCCATCAGGTGTGATGGATGTGGATATGGCTGACTGCAAGTGTTATATTTTTCCTAACCTGGAAATGAAACTTGAGATAATTTTAGTATGGAGGAGTGATTAGAGTGGATCTTTATGTGAAGACCTTTAGAAGCAGTTACAGAAAGATGTCCAGAAAAGCCCACATTTTAAATACATTTTTATAGCTTCTAGGAGATTAGCATAATTGATTAAAAGCACCAATTGGGAGGATAAGTGATGATGAAATTCCTATTTTTAAATACGTTTTTATAGTTTCTAGGAAATTAGCATAATTGATAAAAAGCACCAATTGGGAGGATAAGTGGTGATGAAATTCCCCCCAGGTCAAGCCCCTTTTCTGGAGCACCCCCTTTTGATACTAATTGCACTTTGTCCATAAAAATTTATCTTGAAGAGCTGTTCTCAGCCTTGCTTCTCAGGAAGAGCCAAGACAGCACTGGGGCCTTGCACCCTCCAGGGCTTGGAGCTCTGGAATTTGTTGTGTCTTTCTGCCTAGGGAAAGGCCATGGAAAATCACTGGGAAATCTAGTCACTAATACAATGGGCTACAGAGATGTGCAAAGAATACAGAGAACGTAGAAAATAAAAAAAGGCAAAACCCAAACCGGAATCACCATAACCGCAGCTGCTGCAAGGGGCTGCCCACACTGCCCGTGCCCCTTGTGCCACCAGCACCTGTCCCCACCTGCAGGGCACCCCAGAGCCCAGGTCACCCTTGGCAGGGGCAGGGAGAACCTGCTGGGAGGGTTGGGACACTCCTGTCACACCCAGGGACTGGAGCAGGGCTGACTCCTCTCTTCAGACAGGCCCCAGCTCAGCTGAGTGTGCAGGGAAATCGATCGATGTCGATAGAGGATTTTTTCCTAAATCCTGGAGGTCAGCCCTGGGCAGTGAATTGTGTTCGCTCAAGGAAATAGCAAATGAAAAAATTCTGACTGGAGAGGAGATTTACTGATTGTGTGGCTATCCAGAAGGTTTGGAGCTTGTATTTTCTGTTCTAACTGAAAGCTGAGAAAGATGTTTATTTACCTTTCTGAAAATTAGGAACACAATGCCCATACAAGGGGACCTTTTTTTTCCTTTCAGCTGGCTCAGAAGACACAGCGTTTCCAGCGACTCATTCTCAGGTCTAAGACTCTCTGTTGTCATTCATGGCATGTTCAATAGAAGTGATTTATTGCCTGTCTGCAAGTCAAGACATTTGATCATTATCATCTTCTTTTTCCTCCACATCAACCTTTTCCCATCTTATGCAAGTCCAAGCTAATTTAGATAAGGTCAAGATCTAGGCCACTCCTTAAAAGTTTTTAGCATGGCTTCTCCTTCAGTGCCTTCTATCTCATTCTTGAAACATCTTTTGTAGTCTCCCCAAGGCAGAGCTGGAAGAGAGGTTAGTGGGTAATTCAGTAGTTAAGCTATCCTCCAACATCTGATATGCCTCCAAGGCATTAAATTTTCGCTTGAATCTGTTAAATTGCTGGGAGCTTTCTTCAGTGGTTAATCATCTTTATGAAATATGTGGGGTTTGCAGTGATGCAGAACTTTGAAAAATTCTCCTCACAAGATCATTCTAATGGTGGAAATATAGATATTACAGGTTTATCTCCATAATATCTGGAATATGTGTAAATATATCTTTATGTGAAATAGCAAAAGAAATTAAAAGACTATTTAACCCTTCTTATAAATGGGATATGACCTTACATCATCCCTTCCCCCATTAGCTATGAATGCAGAAATCCTCTCTGAATATTTCTTCTCATGTTTAGTGCGAAAAGCAAAGCAGGAACAAGATTTTTAAAGGTTTTTTTTTTTTCCCAAACCATCCCTGCAGACATTTTCTGAAAAGGATAATCCATCTTAAAACATGTTGACTTGCAAATTTGTCATGCCTCTGCCAGATCGGAAGAATGCTGCAGCCACTAAAGAGCCACCAGACACAGTTCTATCCTCCAGCAATATCCTGAGGAATTTTGCAGAATTGAAGGTGGGCTTTGTGGGCTACTTTGACCACAAAAGCCAGAGTGAAGAGCACAGGACAAACAGCATGAGCAAGACCAGGCAGGAACAGCCCCCTGCACTTTAGGGAATAAGGAGAGAGGGAGGGAGGAATTTCTAAAAGCTTTTCCCCTTAAATCTTTATGGTTTTTTTCCCCTTAAATCACAACTTGAAAACAGGATGAGTGTTTGTGCGTATCCCTGCTTGAGTGCATTGAGACATCTCAGGTTTTTTCTGTGGTTCAGCAAAGAATTATGTCTGTGTGTTTATTGGGTTAAATTATTTTAAAATGTATCAGTCAAAGTCCCTCAAAAACATCTATTTTTCCAGACTGGTTTGATTTTTTTTTTTAATTTCTGATTATATCTTACAGAAAATGAAATTATCTTATTCACACAGCCACTTACTATTTTCTTTCCATTATAAGAAGGCTAACATTACTCATATCATCACTGTGATACTGAGTAAAATCAATATGATTTTAATTACTCTTGGTCTGTGCTTCTGTTATCTAAGACTGCCATTGCACTCAGAGTGAACCTGAGGCAAATTTAGGTATCACTAAATTATGTTTGGTTTGTGTTTGTAATGAGGGTTTTCACAGCCCAGGGAAGCAAGGTGGACATGGCAGTTGGTGCTTTGGTTTGGTTCATGTGGTGGTGTTTGCTCAGAGGTTGGACTTCATGACCATGGAGCTCTTTTCCAACCTTAATGACTCTGTGGTTCTGTGATTCTAAGCTGTGTGATGTCATTGATGTTTTGTTTGGAACGGAGCTGCACTGAAAGACTGAATTGCTCATGAACAGGAGCCAAAACAGGGAGGTGTGCCCTGCTAAGTGTGGGAGATGCTGAGTCTGAGTCGTGCCAGAAGTAACACAGAGCAGGTAGGAGCAGCAGCTGAGGTAGCTGGGACCAGCAAACTCTTTCTCAGGTTGTTTATTGTTTGTAGCCAGCTGAAATGCTGCAGCACTTTGTACCTGTGACTGTTTCTGTCGTGGGACTGGGCTGGGCTGCCATGGCCATCCAGCTGAGGAGTGGGGAGTGGGAGGCTCAGCACAGCTGGCCAAGGAGCTCTCAGCCTGAGCCACAGGACCACCAACACAGGGACACAGCACCAGGCTTCCTGCCACTTGAACTCCACTCCTATAAATTGCAAATCTGAACAAGGGCTGAGCAAGCAAGATTATCTTTGCTTCAGCTTGTTGGCTGATGAGCATGCAGATAGACATTCTACTCAGCACATTTGAGAATAGCTGAATTTCTGCTCTTAACCATTCTGTAAATCTGCAGTGTCACATCCTAAATCCAGACTTTGCCAAATGTTTGGGGGTTTTTTTGTTCAAAGAACTGCATTGAGTTAATTTTCTTTTCTCGTGCTCCTCCTTTTCATGAGCTTTCACATGGTTCTGTTCTGCTAGTCAGTTCCTCAGGGGAGAGCAGGGGAAGGAATACACTTCAAAGTTTTATGAGGGTACACTCACAGAAGCTTAATATTAAATTTAAACTTGAAGATGTGCATGCCTTCATTTCTATTCTACTGTGCACTCTCTGACTCTGGAGTATTGAACATGCCAAGAAAGTTCAGAATGTGGCTTAATTTTTAGGGAAGCTGTCAGCTTAAAAATGGAATGTACCTGAGGTTGAAACTAACTACCAGAGGAAATTCTATGAAAAAAACCCAAAAATACATGTCATATAAATTATTCATTGTGAATTGTTTGCCTTTGACTTAAAAGGAAAAAAAAATACCCACCACAAAACCAATTGTGTTTTGCAGTTAGTTTTGAACTTTTTTATGTTTTTAATTTTAATATTCGTTTTATAAACTGCTTCGTGTTTTTGTGAGAAAACTTTATGTGAATTCTGCCTCCAAACTCAACCTCAGCAGGGAAAATTATATGAAAATTAAGTTACAATGCTATGTACTGAAAGGAAAGACCAATGTTACTTTCATCCTGAGGCTGACAGTGTCTCTCTAGCAACTGGAAATAGAGTTAAGCTTACCAGGAGTTCCTTGTGAAGCAGATGGAGAGGCAACTAACAACCTTGATGAAATCTTGTTGGCTAAGCTTTCAGAGTATCCACGGGGCTCCCAGAGCTACCTATCAAATTAACTTGATCACTGCCCTATATGAAAGTATTCTTCACTCTCGTCAATGGCTGGAGAAGTTTTGCACCCTTCCCCCTCCCTGCACAGAGCTCTTTGTTCTGAACATCCAGTTAAACTCTCAATTGTCCCTTCTTGTGATAGTCTGTTCTGATTCCTGAAAATCTTCCATGGCCATGTGCATCTTCTCTCTTTAAAGGCTTTACACTTTTTTACTGGTATTCAAAAGACACCCAAAAATGTGATAATTAGTGCCTACATAATTTTAATGGCTACATAAAATAGTATTATATATTTGTGGCTGAAGGGTAGAAAATGATTGTTGAGTTAGACTTGTTTGCTGAATCAGAGAAACAACCTTGGACTCTGCTGCACAACATGATCCAAAAGCTGATTGTAAGATGATGGTATCAGTCTCTCTTTTCTTGCTGCTGGTGGGTTCTGAATATAAATCACAAGCTGTGTGTGCTTCGGCTGATCCTCTGTTCCCACAGTGACCTTAGAGTAAATGTATTGTTTTTTCATTTATATTTAAGAACAGATGAAAGTGTGTTGGGACTTGCTCCCCTATCCACACAAACTAAATCAATATTTCACATACATTCTGTGTTGGCAATTAGCTGTTCTCCATCAGAAGTAATGTCTGCTTTAGAAGTTTCCACACCATCCATTCCGTTTGTTTTTATTCTTGCAAGTGTTCAACTAACTCAAGTGGGATCAGAAGTTTGTTTAATTGACATTTCTTCATTTTCCACTGCAAGAAAACTGTCCATACAGCAAGGACACTGTGAAGTGAGTAGCTATGCAGGTGCACAGTCATTGATGTCCTCCCTCTGCTCCCCCTGTCTGCTGCTGAGCATTCACACCTGTGTCTGTGTGTCATTTTAATTATTAACAGCTTCTCAGTCCACAAAGCCAAATCATGCTCTTTGATATGCATGGAGCCCCTCCTCTGAAGCTGGAGAAACCACAGCTGGTCCCTACATAAACCACGCATGGTTGGATGTGGTGCCAGCCCCACGTCAGGAGCTGCTCACAGTGCCCAGGAGGGAAGGCAGCCCGTGTTTCAGAGTGGGAGGCTTTGGGAGCTGCCCTGCTAGAGGGAAGAGAGCCATTCCAAGCCTGCCTGGAGGGCACAGGTGGCCAAACCTTGCAGGGAGGTTTGGAAGGCACAGCCTCAAGATCCTGTGTCTCAGACATTCCTCAGTGCTGGGTTCACTTAAACTGGGGCCAGATTGCAGCAGGTCAGGTCCAGGAAGGGCAGATGGTGCTCAGGGGACAGAAGAGTGAGCCATGAGAGCTTTGGTCTGGACAGAGGAAATGCAGCTGACGTCTCCCACATTGCTTCTATTGGTGTGGTTCTGAATTTTTTTCTTCCAGGTTTAAGGGAAATAGATAAGACTCACTGTAAAGAGCAAGGTGATTTATACTGGCAGATAAACACAAGTAGGTAGAAGAGAAGGACAGGAAATAGACATGCAGGCAGTGATCAAGCATCTAAAGTAGTATTCTGAGTCATTGTAGCCTGCAAGCCTTCATTTTAACCAAAAAGGCAATTCTTGAACTAAATTAATGTTGATTTAGAAATGCTCAATTTATAGAAATTATTTTTAACAGGAAATATTTATCTATATTTTAGAAAGATCTTTGAGCAAAGCCCATTTGACAGGTGGGTACTGGGTGGACAGAACTGTTTCAGATTTGTATGGAAAGTAAAAATTGTTTGTGGAAAGAAATATTATTCATGTAATGAAAGAGGCTAAGACATTTCTTCTCAGCCTTAGACAGAAAGAAAGCTGGCTTGCTAAAGACATTACTTTCTTTAAAATGTATTCAAGATTCAATTATTACCAAATACAGGTTTACTTTGTTGGTTAGTTTCAGGTTCATTAAAAAAACTTCCAAACAATATGGTGAAATTATGATGGATAGAACTTAGATATTTCATTTTGTAATGAAATATTTGAAAATTCTTAATTTTTTTTCTGAAAATTTGCTGCTCAAAGTGATTTTAGATTGACTGAAAACAGTGTTTTCAAAATGTAATTAAAAACTAATTTATATATATATAAATATATATGTGTGTGTATACATATATATTAATTAATTAATTAATTAATATTAATATATACATACACACACATATATTCTCCTACATCAATATGGTTCCAGTGTACTGAAGTGTAATTCCAGCTCTTCTGCTGGAATTTCCAAAGAAGAATTTCTCATTGAGGAACTTTCCAGTAGCAGAGGGGAGATGGGGCAAATTATTCCTGACAGTGTCAATGCTATTTTATTTCTGAAGTGCTAAGGGAAAGGACAGGGACAGCACCTTGCTGTGACAGGGCCAAGAGCCCTGGGTGTATGCAGGTCCCACCCTCTGGAACAGCTGGATGTGTGCATGTCCCACCCACTGGACCAGCAGAGGGGTTTGATCCTGCTGGCTCATTCCAGTTCCTGAGGGGGTGCACATCTGGCTCTGAAGGCCATGTGTTCTGGGCAAATCTGCTGGCAAAAGAAAAATCTCATGCTAATACCTACAGAGAGGCATCATGCTCTGTGCAAGCAGATCAATCTGTTGGAATGGAGGCAATTTCCTGTTTTCATGAACCTATAATGAGATTGGGGGGGTGGGGGAACCCAAAAACCCACACACAAATTCAGTTCATTTGCTAAGATTATTGAATTAATGTGAGACAAGTTTGAAAATGCATTTCCTGTTTGCCACATTATAAGTTTCCATTCTTAGTTTGCCAGGGTTGACCTGGAGGAAGCTTTTCTGCAGAAGGTGTTCAACACTTCCTTTCTTCAGACAAAAGATAAAAATATTGGCAAATGGAAAGACATATAGAAATATGCATACAGGTCAAATATCTGGTTTTCTCCTAGAGAAAACAAACCAATCTACTGAAGATAAAGCAGATTCCTTGGGTGGTGTAACCTGTCCTGGATGCAGCCCCAAGCCTGCATTTACACTGCTAAACTTCAGCTGTGGCTTTGGCTCTGGCATAGAGGCAAAGAGCTTCTGATTAAAAGCCTGAAGCCTTCTGAGAAGTTGAGCTGTCCATAAGAGAGGCATGTAGGAGGCCTGAATTTGAATTCTGAAAGGTTTCAAGGTTATGGTTGTGGAACTCTGTGCAGCATCACCTCATTCCCAATTCTGACAGATTCATAACTTCTTCCTTAAAATCCAGTTCCTTTGTAGGCAACATTTTAAAACAACAGCTTCTGAATGATATTCATATTTGCAGTTACCTATACTGAGAAGGAGTGACAGTTTGGAAATAAATTATTTTCGTATGCTTAATATTATGTCAAGTGAAATATATGCTTTGCATTTATTTTTTTAAAAGGAAAGCAAGAAACCCCACAACACCATATATTCCATGCAGCTTTTCTCTGAAATAATATGTCCATTATATATCCATACTTAAAATTATTGTTTGTTTTTTTTTTTTCTCTGTGTTTTGGTCAGACACAGATTTGCCTCCACTAGCTGGTACAGTGAATCCATTCAGATGTGGAAGCTTGTAGATAATACGCCAGGATAATAGACGAGGTTACCTGACATGTACCAAGGAGTTCATGTGACACTTGGCCTTACATTCCGTACTCACTGGTTGCCTGAGAAATTTGGAAGTGTTGTTTCTGACAGGGAGAGTTGAGAGGGCTTGGACCTTTCCTCCTGAGATGACCCTGCAGTAGCTGTGCTCTACAGAAATGCTAAATTCCCTTGAGATAAAAGCAGGCTGCTCAAAAAAAGTGTCTTTCTTGGAGATTTGCACTCAGCTTCTACTTTCTTTCCTGAAGTACTTGTAAGGCTTTTTTCACTTTCCCACCTGTACTTGCCAAAGCTTTGTGCTGCCTTGCTGGCAGGAGTCTCAGAACAGCAGGTGCTGCAGTGTGGGCTTTGCAGCAGGTGCTGACCTCTGTGCTCCTCTGCTCCTGGGTTAGCTGTCTTAAACCCAGGCTACAGCAAAATGTAAACCCCAGAAGCAGGTTTTTAAGTCCATCATACACTTTCCAGCAGCAGTTTCATTCGATTACAGGTTGCTGCAAGTAAGATGAGCCCCGAGCCCAGGTGGGCTGAGAGTACATTTTTTCTGGCTCACAGTTTCTCACCCTCAGTATGGGAGGGTTCTCCTAGGATGCTGGCTTCCTGATAAACTCTAAGGGTAACTCTAAGTCTGAATTCTAAGTCTTAAAAAATTCTTTCCGAATATGGCATCTGTGGTTTGTTTTTGTTAGTTTGGTTAGAGTTTTTTAGGTTGGTTGGTTTTCTCTTAGTTTATTTCCTCTGGGAGAAGCAAAGCACTGTATCTATTTAGCAGATGTCAACTCTCCTGTTATCCTATAGCTCTCATTTTCAGCTTTCATTTTGCTAGGCTGCAGCTATGGTGAGTTAACATTTGTCTTGAGAAGGTCTGAATTTATCCACCAAATAAATATAAATTTCTCCTGACACTTAGTATTCCAAGGTAATAAAAGCCCTTTGGCACTAGGGGCAGGTACCAAAGATGGCTGGGTCAATCAGTGTTGAGCCTTGTCTGCAGACACATCACTGCCTCACTCAACCCAATTTCTTATAATATCCAGGAACCTGTGACAGACCAGAATAATTGTTTGACACTACCTTGAGATTTATTGACAGTTATGTAGTGGAGTCTAAGAGAAACATTTTTATGGAACAGTGTGACAACAGAAGTCTAATAGTTCAATTTTGCTTACTTATTCAGTTAATAACCCAGCAAGTAAAGGCACTGTCAAGCCCCCACAAAGATACAGCCAGGGAACTCACCTGGTAGGTTTTCTGCCTGTCACACCACTGTCAGTGTGTTCATTAGTCTTGTTTCAAAGAAAGGGCTCTGAATGTAGAAAGGCCACTGGACTCAATCAGTATAAAAGGTTGGCTGCACTCCACTAGCTACCACTTTTATTGTGTTACTGATCTACTTTAGTTTTCACAATTTTTTTAATAGTAGTAACTTTTAGTTGCCATTAGTGCTACAACTGTCCTCCATGGGAGCATTTAACAATGAAAAATGCACATGAAAAATTGCTGGAATTGAAATGAAAGTTACAGCATGCGGAAAAGTAATTTGATCATGAAAATTTTCCACAAGCTTTTCATGAGGGAAGAATACTGAGTGCCAATTGGTATTTCAAAGTTCAGGTAAAATTCACATCACAATGGCAGAGGAATGCAGTAGATCAGTTGTAAGAGAAGATGAGTTACAGCTCAAATGGTGATTATGTCAGACAAATGGACAGGATCTTGAAGGTTGCTTATAACTATTTGAAGTATTTATTGCAATTCTTAATCGTAAAGGGAAAGTTTGAGTGAATATAGAACCATCTTTACATCCTATGCTCCAGTACCTTCCTGCACATTGTACAGGCTGTAAGAGGATTGATTGGCAATAATGACTGGTCTGCTCATGGGAAGCATGGGGAATTTTGGAAGATGAATGGCTGAAAAAAGAAAAGTAAAAGTGCTATTCTGCTGCAGTTATTAGCAAATGCATGCAGAGTTGCTCCATTTAATTCACGTTTCTCTAAGGGGGAATCATGTCCAAGAAACAGCCCAAAACCTTCCTATATAAACCCTTTTGGAAAAGCTACTTAGTCCCTGCAGAGCACAACGAGGCAGCCTCCCCTATTTACAGAGAACAGAATCCTGCTAGGTTCCAATTTGCTCTGTGGTGAGCGCTGACCTCAACACCCACTGGGACAAGGGAATTTGAAACTCAGAGTTACTCAGCACTGTGTAGGATTAAAGGTTCCAATTTCACTCCATTTAAATGCAAGCTCAAACTTTTTTTTTTTTTTGGTGCCTTGAATTAGATTATCAAAATGGAATTAAATTTGAGAACACCGAAATTTAATGTGAAATGGAACTCTTATTTTCTTGCCTGCCTCAATTATAACAAAAAGACCCCTGTGCTTTTTATACTTTTATGGCAAGTGCCCAATGTAGAAAAGAAAATAGTGTAAGGAAAATTAAGAGCTTCCCTTTGCTGGACTCCCTAGTAGCACTCTAACTTTGAACAGTTTGGTATCCACAGCTCCAGCTTCAAATCCTGAAAGAAAGTGGCTTTGTCTGATAGTTTTATTATATGTTTTTAAACTATGTGAAATGAAAGAAGTGGTGATTTAGAGGTTCTGCAGCACTTTACTGACTCAAGTTCAGATTATAACAGACTGCTAACCCCTATTTCTCACCTGTAACGCCAACCTATAAATTATAAACACATTGGCACAATTGTTAGATTATTATTTTTTTATAGCTCTCAATTTACAACTCTGGCTGTCCTTGAGCTGGTTCTTTGTATTTGTTACAGTCTCCTGAGGCAGGATTCATTGACTAGTGACTCCACATTTTAGCTCAGGGAAAATTCAGTCTCATTCTGATGTCTTCAATTTTTCACAAGGCCTTACTGTTCCTCATTGATTATGTACTGAGGATTAATTATGCTGTCACTTAATCTATTTACATGCTTGGACAATATATGAGCCACTTATTCTGGCATGGTCAGCATTTTCCCCCAGTATGGGACATGCTTGTTTTCTTAATTGCAACATGTTGCCATTAGAATGCATAGAAGTGGTTGGTTAGCAAAGTTGTATTTATTCCCTTCATAAATCTATGAAGATATTTTTCTCTGTGACTTTGAAAACTGGGCTGTCTACATTTTTTGCCTTGAAGGCATCAGAAAAATTGGTATTTCGTGAAAGAAGATTACTCTCTGGTAGGTTGTTTTACACAGGTCAGTGCACAGTCCAGAGAAATATATTATGCAAATCTGCTATTTCATATACATGATGAAAGAAGTGTAATCAAATATGGGAAATATGTGACATGGATTATTACTTTCAATAGTCAAAAAATTCTATCCATTCATTTGTGAACATTTAAAGATAGAAAGAAAGGTACATGCTAGATATATAATTTCAAGATATTCTCAAAGAAGTTAGAAAAGAGCAAATAGGATTTAAAATAGCAAAGAGCAATGCATTTTGGTGAACTGAGACTATGGCTCCTTCACAGCCTAATCCCACTCTTCCAAGCAACCACAACAGCTAAAAAAGAGGACATCGCAGGAGGTTTTTCCCATAAAATGCTGTGCCTTTGCAGGGGGACAGCATCATTATTGTAGCTTACTTTCCTTGTTTCTCCCAAGGCTGAGTGGAATTAGCCCCAGCGTTGTTAGGAGTTGTTAGGAGAATACTAGGAGGCCAGTGTCATTTCCAGAAAGGAATTGTGCTCTGATGCCAGCCAGATCCCCAGCACAACGTAACATCTCCTAATGCAGATGCATAAACTTAACAGTAGAAGATGATCTTATATTTACACAGATAAATGACTTCCTCTTTGTGCAATATACACCATCTGTGAAAAATGGTTCCTGTCTATGATGGGAATTGTGGGGGAGTCACTGAGATGGAATGTCATTGAAACACCCCCTGATGTGACATATTGCCACCTAAAATTACACAGAGGCCACTTGTGAGCCACATGGCCCAAAGGACTGAGCAGCAATAGTGAGTCTGGGCATTTGTTCCTCTCCTTCCTTCCACCAGGTCCCCTTTTTGGAGCTCTGAAGTTTTGAGATCCTAGGAAAAGGGAATTCTGCTACATGGAAAGTGTAAACATGTGAGCAGATACAGCAGAAATGTGTTCTGAAGGTCGACTTATCAGCTTGGTAATAAATAAATATTGTACAGAGGCTGAAGTTAGAGATCAGGAAGAGGCAGAGCTTTCTTCTACAAAAAGCAGAAAATCCACCTCTAATGTCTTGTTGTTCTGTTTGGGTTTTTTTCTCAACTTAAGCATGTAATAGTTCCCTCTTGGATGCTGCAGCAGATGGTTTTCATGTGTTTAAATTCAGTGTAACCATAAATCCCAGACTAACAGAGTCCCTAATCTTCTTCTTTGGTTCACCTAATAAAACATAAAGTTATTAGTAAGAGAGGAGAGAGCACTCTGAATTATCAAAATAATCCTAAAACCCTCTAGGTCTGTGGCATGCAGAAAGAGAAGGGGGTTGAATATCATTCTTCCACCTTTTTTTTTATATGTGTCTAGGGAAGTATTTTCAGCTGACTCTATTATTTGTTTTCTCAGTGTGATGCTGCTTGTGTCAGATGTTGGTTGTGCTGGATATTTGAGTGTTACAGGTTTGGTGTTTCACACAACATCCCAGTCAGTTAATAAGAGAAAATAGGCAGGGTTTCACTAAACACTGAAAATAGTGCAGCTTAGGCTGAGTGTGCTCCAGTTGCTGTAGTCATCCCCACACTGATCTCATTTTCACAGGAATTTGCTCTGAATGAGGTATTTATTCCCTCCCAATATTTCTTAAGTCCTTGAATTATTCTACAACTGCATTTTACACTTAGAAATTACATTGGTTAGCAGTGGTGTCTGTCAAGAGATTTTCTCACACTTTTGGACAAATACATAGCTGGAGACCTGGGAAGTGTCTGTGCAGTGAAATAAAGCAGCTCCTGTGTGCTCACACTTGCTGTGTTACCTCTCTGTAGGAGAGGAGATCTGATGAGCAAATGGAGACCTCCAGGGACTCCTTACTCAACACCTTGGTGGCAATGATCTGAGGTGTCTCTCATATACAGCTTCTGTCAATTGCATGAGTTTTTCTAGGCTTTAAGACTGATGCCAAGACATGTAGTGCTAGACAAGACCATTAAATAAAATTTGGTATTCTTATTTTAAGGCACAAATCTATGTTATCAACTCAGTAGCTTTTGTATGACAGACCATATTTTGACATCACAAGATATCTTATATTCAGAGAAAATCAGGGTTTTCTCAAATTGCAGATCTTTGACATCCCTAACTCTCCATCTTGTTACATGACTACCAAGAGCCTTTGGACTCCAGAAGTCCGGTCTGGTAATCATTCATACTGATTTGGTAGTGAGTTGTAAGCCTCTTTTTGTTGTCATTTCCATGGTAACTTTAGGATACTGGGGTGATATCAAACCATGAGTTTCAGTGAGAATTACTGCTCTGTCTGTCCTGTTGCTGTGTGAGTGAAAAGGCAGAAAACTGAGTCACCATCTTGGGTAAGATGTGACAGAGTGTGGGAGCTCCACCAGCATCTTCAGCACACCCTGCCTGCCTTACCTGAGAGCAAGCATGTGTGAGGGCACAGCTTCAACAAAAATTTTACTGTGTGGTGCTACTAGCCTTACAGGATTTCTGGAGTAGGCCCACTCTGTGATCACACCAGTCACTTCAAGGAGAAATCACTGAAAAAGAAGTTATTGTAGGAACTACAAGGAAAGTTCTGTTTCTTCTTAATTGTAGTGACAACATTGCTACTGAAACTGGAAGAATTCTGGTAGGTGCATAAAGCTCTAAAGTGACATTATCATTTTACCAAGAACGATATAATCTAGTTAGAGTTGTTCAGAACAATAGGATACCTCAAGTATCATAAGGGACACTCTCCAAAAAAAAGACTTGTCTGAGAAGAGGAAATGATTAGTCACTCAAGAGACCTGAAAATGGAGGAGGGGCAATCACTATGTGTAAAAGATACATTGTGTGCCTTACAAGTTTGGGAGAAGGGTGAGACTGGGAAGAGGATTTAGATCTTTGTGTAGGAAAAGCAAAGGACAGCTGCAGGAAGACAGTTGTAGCATTCTGAGAGCTTATTCCACACAGCAGGGTTAGCTCCATGCAGTTCACCGAAAAAGAGCCATGCATTGACTGCATGACAAAAGCAGCCTGTGGTTATGCACTGTCTTATGTTTTTTATTTGTTATTTTAAAATTTTATTATTATTATTATTATTATTATTATTATTATTATTATTATTGTTTTAGTACTTCCCCCCACTTACTGGCTCACATTATTTTACTTACCATGTGTATCCTGAGGGATTTTTAAGGAGGATTGAGAGCTGTGCTTGTGTCAGATGGAGACTGAATGCTAATTACCAGCTTGACAGAGTATAATAACAATACAAGAGCATCAGTGACAGAAAAAAAATGAGCAGAATATACAATTATTTTATAAAAGAGTTTCTTTCCTTGAGGGAAAAATCTGCACATTTACCATCTGTGACAAAGGAGATGTTGAACTGTGTAAGTGAATTACCCATAGCTCTGCCTACATGTGTGCATGGAACAGGATGAACTTGAAATGACATTAAGCAATTTTGTTATTGCAAGAAAAGACCAGAAAAGGTACTGAACTGCAAAGCTGCATTTTCCTCTTTCAAAAGCCTAATTCAGGTTGATAAATGGATCATGATGTAAAGCAGAAATACTACATAGACTTCTACGGAAATGTTTATTATACTGCACAAAGCTTTCATTTTTCTTAATGCCATGTTCTAGATGGAAATGTACAGTATGTCGGAAGAAAATTTTAGAAGACCTAAGCTGTATCAGTATTAATGATATGTTTAGATGGAGTTTATTTGTGTATAACAAAAGATATTTTAGCTATAATAAGGGATGGCTCCCAGCCACATAAGACTCTTACTGTAAAATAAGTGTATTAAGTTTCTTCTCTCAACTAAATTCATAATTATATTTGCTTCTCTCTGGTTTTTAGTCTTGTCTTCAATTTTCACTTAAGTAGCATCAGAAAATTAGGCCATTTGACATTGCACGAATTAAATTCTGGATTTTCTCAGTGAACATTTTTATGGGCAAGAAAAGGCTTCTTACCCTTGTACACTTTGTGTATTTGATCAGAAATAGTCCTTTACAAATTTTTTAGCTCAAGTCCTGTGTAGTTTGTTATCAAATGACAGCTGAATCTGAACCTTTCACATGTGACTTGTTCAGCTTGTAGAAGAAGATAATACAATATGTTTGATGTCTAAACTGAGTGCCAGGGGCTGGAGCACAGACATACCTGGAGCAGGCTATGGAAATCAGCAAAGGGCTCTGTGTGCCTGAGAAAAGAATGACTTCCCTCAGGAGGGAAAGCACCTTTCCTATAATTGATCTTCCCAGGCCACAGCAGTATCATGACTGCAGTATTAAATACTGATTTGTAATCAAATTAGATGAAACAGCCAAAATTAGTCTAATTTTAGAAGAAACCTGGAAGAAAAACTGTAGGAAAAATTGAAGAAGAAGCTGTAGCCAGATGATCTAACTGTCAGGTCTGTGGCCAAAGCATTTTAAAACGCTGGAAGACTTGTAGACAATCACATGCAGAAGCCAGATGGAATTTCTGTGGCTCAAGGAGCCTACGTGCACTACAGACTCAAGCATGTTCATAACACCTACATATCATACATAACCAGAAATATATAAAATAGCATCTAAGCATTCACTTGAGATGTGTTATTTTCTGCTCTTTCCCAAGAAGGACACTATCAGAACATTACTCTACTCCTTGGAAAATTTGAGGCAGCTCACATACTTTAACCTGTAACAAGAACCTTGATCATTACAGGAGCAGAAAAATGCTGTTATCACCACTTCACCACAAAATGATGTCCACACAAAAATATTTTGATTCCAACTGTAAGGAACACCTTATTGCATAGAACAGGGGTTCAGTTGAATGTGCTTGACATTACACAGCTTTCATTTGGCCAGTTGGCTTTCTTATCATACAGGTGTTCACAAGCACATTTTCTATACATGTAACCAAACCAGTGAGAATTTTGGCTGAGTTAAATAATGACAACTATGGAAGGCAGGTCTTCGGACTACAGCAGGAGTACATGTATGCAAAGATGCCAGGATATTAAATTACTGCATTCTTTTTGCCACATTGAAAGAACATTATATGATACCACAAGAGGTCAGTTGACACAAGCCAAGGAAGTTTAGTGTGAATCAGCAGTCCTCATTTTAATATTTTGAATACTGAATAAAATATTTAAATAGTGCATGTCAAATATTTCAACAATTCAATCTATTTTTAGTGTATATTTCCTTGTAGTTATATTTCAGGGGAAATAGAAGGTATCTTATTTGTCTTCCTACATTTCATTGTGCAGACAGAGTTTGCCAGTAACTGTACTAGTACAATCCAAATGATAAAAAAAGGAAATAATATATGTTTCTTACATCTGTGGCAGATATGTGACAAGCTGGCAGACCATGAATGAAATACTTCAAATATTTTTGCCCAGAAAAGACAGGCATAACCTAGACTGTGTACCCACTTGTAGAGACAACTGGTGAAATCTTGATTGTAAGTTGATGGAAAAACTCTCACTGGAAGCACTGATGCATTCTTTTACACAATCATTGTAGAAATGCACATAACCAAATTCCTCCTTAATCATGGAAAAGAATGAATGTATGCAGTCTAGAATCAAGCTTGAGGAGTTAAATTTGTCTTATACTTTAACTTTCCCTCCTCCTCTGCTTTTTAAAAAAATCATCCTTTCTAAATTGTAACTTCTGAGCATCACTATCTTTCTCTTTCTAGGAGAAACTAAGAACTGTTTTTAATATTGCTCTTTTTAACAGATAAATAAATCTTTCATTAAATACTCTCATATCATTAGAAAGCTCTTCTTTAGCTTTCTTAGGTAGGTTTTTGTGTTCTACAAAAATGTGTATTTTGTACAGGTTGTGACATGAGCTATATATGAGTATAGCAATTTGCAGGGACTTTTCATGCTTGCGCGGACCAAATTAAAGCAAAGGGCTTAGAACTCCATGCCCATGCAATATTATTTACGGCTAACTGTAATGAAGTACTAATGCCATGAGCCAGTCTGTGTATTATTAACAAATGCAAGCCATTCAGACAATAGCAAAATCTGAACTGATTCATATGGTTGCTCCATGGTAGTAAAAAATTAAAAGGATGATGCAAGTAGGACTCAGTGGACAATTAATCTGATCAGTACTCAAGAGCCAAAACCTTTATCAATTTGAAATCTATGTGATTTTTCAAAGTTGCTGTCACTGTGTCCTTGAAAATCAGTAATTCCTTTGTGATTCCCAGCATAACAAAATGCTACATCAACATAGGCTATTCTACTATTAGATAATGATTCCATTGAAATGGGCATTTATTTTAGAAATTAAACAGTAGATTATAAATTCTGTTAGATTCCTTCAATGGATAAAGTATTTGTCAAAATACTGACGAGCAAAATGGCTGAGCCTGAGCAAGGGCTGCCATTCCCTGTGTGAGCTTCCCCACAGAAATGTCTCTTTTTCCAGTTTACGGTGCTAAGGTATAATGTGGAGACTCTAATCTATCAAAATAGATACCTTATCTCAAAGCTGCAAAGTTGACAATTGGCCATGCTTTTTACAAGCAAATGTTTGGGCTTCAGCTTTCAAATTTGTCCATTATTTTTCTATTACAGATGACCTTGTGGATTTCTTGCCAAATGGCTCCTTGTAAAAAGGTCTTTCACAAAGATGGGAAGAAAAAAAAAACATTTAAGAGTGTCCTCTGTTTGAAGATGTGCTCATCAGCAGGCACGTGACTTGTTAGGGCCAGCATTGTGAGGATCCATCCTGTCTGGGGCTGCTGGGAAGGACAGGAGCATCGAGGGCTGGGCACTGACTGGGAGTGATGGTCAGGACAGCACCTGCCCAGGGCTGAACTGCAGCTCACGGGCTGTGCTTGCTGCAAAACTTACACTGAAAAGGAGAAATTGCCGTCATCTTCCTTTCCATTCATTTAGAGAGTTCTGAAGCAAAATGGGGGAGAAGACATGAACTTTTGTATAAGATGTTTTTTCTCCTGATTGTCAGCATTTTATGAACCTGATTGGTTTGTAGTTCAAGAAGAGAAAAAAAAACCCCTCACAAATACAAATAATACTAATATAATTATTAATAAAAACAAAACCTATTTTCTCATATTCCAAATTTGATTTCTAATATAGTACATTTAAGAAGCATTTTGTAATTCAAAAACAAAATATTCTTTCATTCTCTGCAAATTTAACTGGGTTTTTTCCCTCATATTTGGAGCACATTTGGCTATATTACATCTCATATACACATAAATAAAATTTAAAGAAAATTATTTGGTTTACAAAATCACACAGTATAAGTTATAGAATGTCATAAACGAAGTCATTCATGCAAGATAAGTTCATCTGTTCTGTACTTTCATGTTTATACAACCTTTAATTGCATGGCAAATATGGCTATAATGTATTATTAATAAATCAAAATTATGTAATTTCATCATCCTATTTTCCATGTGACACTGTCCTTTTCGCTGCAGTCTCATGCTGTGCTTGACAACAGAGAGCAAAATTGTGCAGCATTGTCGACCTTTCATTAAAGCAATTTAATCTTTGATGTCTGAAATAAGATATCTAAATTGAAATTTTAAATAATATTTTGTGGAAGACCTATGTACCCACCCTGAATCTTGGGACTGGTCTCAAATCCGCAGCAGTATAAGTGTGCTTATACCTACACCACAGCTTGGAGGTTGTTACAGAGTTTTACCCTGATTAAATGTTAGGATTACACTTCAATTGATTATTTTAAAAGCAGTGGCACTTAGCAGCACCCTGAATTTCATGTCCCTATTGCGTCATGTCTGCCAAGGAACATGCTGACACAAGTCCTTGGAGGCAGAGCTCACACTGAACTGGAGTTCCTGGGGCTGGGGTGTGCTAATGTTTGTGTTTGGTCGTTCTCAGGTGTCTCTCTGCTCCCTGTGGGTAGCAGAGCCTGTGCCACACCTTGTGAGAGCAGTGGTTTGCTGTGCTCCACATTGGCTGGCGTGTTCACAGATTCCTCAGGGGACTGTTTCAGTCTAATATTGTTAAAAGCTTCAAAACTTCTCAAGCACAGCTCCCACTGGAGCCACAGGGAGCTCTTCATGGCCAGCACTGGCAGGATCATGCCCATGAATGTAGAGCATTGTAGGATTCCCTGGGAAGGAGCCACAGCCCTCACAAGAGAAATGCCTTTCCCATTACTGCTGTATTCCAAACCCCTATGTATGTTTAAAGTTTACAAAACATTGCTGGGGAAATATAAATAGAAAACTATTTTTTTCTTCCTTTGGTTTGGATTGGCTGTGCAATGAATAAGCAAAATCTCTTCTGCTCCTAGGCAGATCCTGTTTGCCTGTGCCCTGCTGAGGATGTGGCTGGTTGTGCTGTCAGATCATGAGGGAGGGGACTCATCCTTCTCCTTTCTCAGAAGCACTGCAGGTACTTGGCAGCATGGAGCTTTGCAGTTCAGTTAGGAGCTACAGACCCACAGCACACCTAAAGCAGGCAAAGATAAAAATCCTTAGCCCTGTCCTGACCCTCAGCCGTGGGTGCTGGGGTGCCTTGGCAGAATGTCCTGTGCAGAGGTCTGGGGGCACTGCAGAAGCTGATCCAGGCAGCAGGGCTGCCCTGGGGCTCACATTTACCACGTGTGGTGTCCACATACCCTCCTCTTGCATTCCCAGCTGCCCCACCCCTTGAGCCAATTTACCCTCAGGACAGCAGCAGCCTCACCTGTAAAATGTTTAGATCATATTTACCTTCTTCACAAGGGTGTTGTGGGTGTTAATTACTTTAAAAAGCACTTTGAGAGTTTGAGAATGCTGCTAGCAGTATCTATAATCCACAAAATAATTTAGCAGTGGAAACAAATTTGTTTTTCTTTTTCCTCATTTGTCTTTGATTGCCATTTCTGGCTTTCAACTGATAAATGACTTCCAAACTTACTAACATAAAACCCTGCAAATATGTGCCACTTATGGTCTTAAATACATATGAAGCTTTGTCTTCCCAAGGATAAGTACTGCACTTGAAAAGGGAGCATCCCAATCACATTTGACCTGTTACATAAAGTCAATAGTGTCTGCAATTACTCTGCAATCCAACAATTCAAACCAATCTGTTTTTAAAGACAAATCATGCATAAACTCAAGCTAAGTAGTGGTCTCCAATGATTCTGATTCATGCTGTGCTGACAAACCCTCATGAAAGCAGATAAGCTGTATCAAGAACTAATTAAGAACAGAGTGTTTTATGCCTCCTTTGCATGAAATTAAATGACAGCATTCTGGGAAGAACTAAGGCAACAAAAACCAGCCTATTTTTTTTACTCACACATAGGATTTTAAAACATTAAATTTTTCTGAAGCTTCAGGTTTTCCATGTATCTCTGGGGTGTGAATGCCAAAAATGAGCTAAAGGGAAGACAAAAATATTTCTCATTTCACCCAGTATTTTGGTTTTGGTGGGACTATTTGGAAAAACAAGCCTAAAATATTCCTTGTGGAATTAAGAGTACCGTTCTTGTCTTCCTTTGTAGCATGCTCATTTCACTTAATTGATTTTTCCATAGGGGCATCTTGTTCATTCTTTGGGGAAGAACATAGTATCTAATAGATTAATCAAGCAACCTTGTGCTTTTTAACCAACAAAAAAAGATTGGAAAGTAACTTTGTATTAACTTGCTGCTTGATACCTCTGACTAAATACTGATTTAGTCTTTGTCCCAAGAATAGATGGCCCTACACTCAAAGTAATTTGTTGGGAAGGTAGTTTAGAAGCACAGCATGACCTGGAATGCAGTTTGGCATAGTGCCAATAGTTATGCCAATTTGAACTATTTAAATGTGTCTCAGCATATCAGTACTTTCTTTTATAAATTTGATTAACACAAATATCTTCCATGTATATACATTCCTAGGGATATTACCACATTCCCAGGAAAAATTGTCTGAAGATGGAAGAAGTGTATGAAAGTCTGTTTCAAGTCTGTTTCAAGCTAGCTTTGATCAGAATCAACCGTCTGTCTAATTAAGACAATGACTTACATTGCATAATGGCACAATTTGATACTTTGTGAAGTCGAGGTAAAATAACAGCCGTGGTTTTACCATTTCTGGAAATTACAATTCTAAGATCACACAACACTTTCCAAACCTGAGGCTTAACAATACCCTCATGTATTTACCGTGTGCCTATTTACAGAAACGAAAGAAAAGGCAAAATAACTGAGGATTGCTCGGGTGGCTTCGTATTCAGAATGAGCTTTTCAAAAAAGCAACTAAATTAGCTCCCACAAAGACAGACACATTTCTGCTTGTTTTCCCATATTTTATATTGTAATATGTGTTTTTCAAAATACACTTTATGTTTTATGCTGATCTTTTAAAAAATTTTTCCAACTTATTTACACTTGAAATAGGTATGTGTCATAGCAAAGAGATTTCAGCAAAGGAGTGCTTTTTACTTCTTTTTACTTTCATACTTTCATACTTTCTGTCTCTTTTTGACATTTATCTAAAATTACTCCAGTTCTTCCTCCAGATTTAAGTCTGGCAGTAGGAGGGGCAGACAGTGGTCTCGGAGCAGTTTGGCTGCATTCCCAGTGGGAAATGGGAAGTGGTAGCAGGTCTGGAACAGCCCATTCTAACTGCAGACATCTGTAACCTCAGCCTGCTGAGAGCAGGGGAGAAGGGAAGCTGCCTTGAAAAGGAGAATTCTTTGTTGAAAAGGATTACTTGTCAGCTACTGGTGAGATTCATTAGACTAGAAAGTCAAAGTATCTGAATCACTCTAGCCTGGAGAATGCTGGTGGACGATGTATTTCCATTGGATCCAATTCTTAATCTTCATTCAGATTGAGTAATTTCTCAGTAAATTTTCAGTCAGTAATGTCCGAATATCTGCTTTTACAGAAAGGTTATTAAACATCAAAGTACTGTAGTCTCACCAGAGATTCCATAAAACTGTCCATTCCTTAAAACTATTCCTTAAGGATAGTTTTTTTTGCTAATAACTTTTCTCAAATTTTTCTGATAATCTTTCTTGAGCCATTTGTGTGAACATGGGTGAATCTTCTGCCATTATTAAAATCCCCATGAACACGTAGCTCTGTACTTGAATGTTCCTTAAAGCTTTGAGGACTTTTTCTCAGATTGCCATCTGAAATTCAAATACATCCGTGCACAACTTAGAAATGATTAGTCATATAATTTGATTGGTGTTTTTCTTGTTCCCTGACTGGTATGAATGTTCACAGAAGGCTATATTTAAATTATTTCATCCTGAGATTAAAATGCATTTTCCCTGAACATCTGTGCCTGTAAACTGAATGCTCACGAGAAGTGACTATAAATGGGCTGCTCACATGTGCAATTCAAATGTGGCTGACTCTAGTTCAATTGAAGATTTAAACCAGCATAATTTTTATTTGTTTTTACTTATTTCTTTTGTCTGTATTTGTTTCAGTAGAGCTCAGCAATAAAAAGTAAACCCAGCAGTGCCTGCTCTGGACACTCCAGTGTTTCCAGTGCATGGATGGAAAAACAGTGAGAATGTTTCATGACAGCCAGAGAAAGGTGCTAGTAGGATGATCCTACAGGCAGAGCTGTAGGATCCTGCACTGCTAACAAAAACCAGCTGAAGGAACAGCTGATGATTTAATCCTTAATTTTTTTTCCCACACATGATTGTGGATTACCTGTGACTGTAAATAATTTGTGAAATACATATCTCTTGTAGAATGTGAGTAGTAGCATGGTAATGTTCTACACACACCTGTACACACAGATTTTGTTTCAGGGATTGTCTTCCATTATAGAGGGAAAAATGTTGATTACTTTTTCTGACAAATTCAGAGGAGTTGCCAGTCTTTTGAAATGCAAAATGACTGTCTCTCATTACTGAAGAGTGGTTTCTGTTAGGTATGTAAATGGAAACTTTTGGAATTCTTTCAGTGACTGTCAACACCACACAGTTGTGCAGGTGAAACCCCCTTTCCAGAAATATTTTTGTGCCTTAATATGATCTCTGGTCTCACTACATGTACATTGCAATCTTTACAGAGACAATGAGCAATTAAAATTGTAATATATTGATTAGGAAAAGGAAAAAAATTGTTCCAAGTTTAGATTATTTTCTCACTAATAATTTGATAGCAATAGAAATGTATTAGAGAATTCTCCACAATAATTTTGTAATCTCTTTTCAAAATTAAATGCTTCATTTCAGGCACCTGGTCTAATCTCTGAGTCATTTGGGAAGTACAGTCCCAAGAACACAGAGTTAGGAATGGTGGTAATTGCTCCTATGCAAATATCCACCTTGTCATCTAGGAGGTGCACATGTGAGATTTAGTGGTGTCAGTTTTCATTCTATGCATTTATTGTGTTTTTATTATTCTGCAACCCATATATTTTTTTTCTCTTACACACATGGTCCTTTTAACATCTGCAGTCTGCTCTGAAAAAGCACAGGAGATTTAGATTAATCAGTGATATAAGGTCTGATTTTCAGTAGAGTTTAATCCTTTTCTGAAAATCTGGGAAAAAATAGTGAGCCTTGTATTGAACAAGAACAACCTGTGGCTCCCTGAATCACTGCTAGGGAAAGTGACAGCACAGTTTGAGTTTTCCAGCAAATGAGAAAAAAACAACTTGGAATTGTAAAAATGTCCCACAAAATTTTACACTTTTAATTGCTGAGCAGATTATGGTGACAAGGCACATTTATAAGCCATAACAATAGATGCTAAACAATCCTTATTTCCTTTTTTTTTACTTTAATCTGCTCATGAAGTTTTGACCTTTTTGTCATCTAAGGCTTGCATCCGTCAATGATGACAGTTAAAACAGATATTTTTTCATCTTTTTAAATGTGCCATTTAAAAACCTTCTGCAAGATGATATAGCTGGTACACAATAGTCATATAAGTTTATAAATGAGGCTCATGTAAATTAGGAAAATAGTTTTATATTTTTCAGCTTCTGTGTAATGTTTTTCGCACCTTGGGAAGCTGATTTTCTTGGATCAGAGAGTTTCCTAAAATCCCTCAAATATCCTTTAACTTAAATTAATAGTAGCATTCAGGACTGGAAGATTAAATAATTAATAAAAGATTTTTTTGTTGTTGTTGGGTTTTTTTATACATTTCAAAGATGCTGTACTCTGTTGATCAAAGCTGCTCTACAGGGGTGTTTGAATGCAATGACCAGCTGTGTTTTTCATAGCACTGGGTGTATAAACCATGGTTTAAGCAGCTGCAGAGATTTCTCCTCTTGCCAAGGGCATTGTAGGCAGGTTTCAGGTTTGTCTCCAGTCAGAGGAGAAGCTCAGTGGGATCACTCTTGCAGTGATGAGACAGTAGGCATAATTCACTTTTAAAAGTCCATGAATACCACTGAAATTGTTCCCTTTACTTTTTTGTCAAATAGAATAGGTGGCACCTTCTATCTCTGTTGGACAGGGACACATTTTAAACGCTAGCAAGTTGCAAGAGTTATGGCTGTTTTACAAGATAGAAAAGAACTAAAAATGTTTCAGCTCCATCTCTAAAGACTTTTTTTTTTTGCCTCTTTTTTTTCCCTCTGAATTTTTCCTTCATTCTGCATGGGCTCTGCTTTCAGAACCACACCCAGTGTGCCCTGTGTCATAATATTCACCAATACCACAAACATCTCCAAACAACTAGCTTAAAGAAGACTACCATGATAGGTAAAACCAGCCCAAAAACTTGATGGTAAAACTTTTCAGCCCAGTAGATGTTGCATAAGGCATATATTTCAGATTGCATGTTGCAAATTTATTTTCTGTTAGTCTATTAAATACTGCCTAGTAATACCTGTACCAGTGATATATTTGATAATGAAAGCTTTAAACTAGAAAATGTACATACATATTGACAGTTGTTACAGCATAAGAAAGGAGACATTGATCCTCAAAAATAATAAATATCCATTATATGGTTAGATATATTAACAGTGTCTGAGTTCCCCTTGACACTACCTCTATCTCATTTAGCCATTAGTGCTTTAACAGTTGAGGGGTGTGTACATAAAGGGAGTTTCATGTGTGTGATAATCCATATCTGAGTGACTGTAAATGTCAGTAAATGTGGGTGTGTTCATGTGTGGTTGGACACGTGTGAAAATCAGTCCTGCTGCTTGCATTGTTCTCCAATTCCAACTCCCAGGCACTGAGATTTGAGCACAGATGCTGTTTTCACTGAGATAGTACTTGTCTATTCTTGGAATGTCATGGCAGATGTTTTACCTCGAGGTTAATATCTGACTTGCTTTAAATTCATGTGGGAAATCTGAAAGTTCCATTTCCTATCTCGAAAATCAATAGAAACTTAATCAGAGCTGCTAAAAACAAGTCCCAGTTCTTTTGTAACAGAGAAAGTAAACAAGGTACAAAATTAAAAGTGACAGAATATTTTACATGAAGGACATGAAGTGCACCACCAACTAAGCTTCAGCTCCACAAGCTGAGTGTCTTTCAAGCTGAGGTTTGACTAGAGAAAGCTCCATCTGTTCTTTTCCTATACCAAGGCACTATAGCACATTTAAGGTACATTTCAATTTTTAGTAAAATGTAAACAAATTTTTTAACAGACATTAGCTTTGCATTGAACAGCTTGTATGGTGACCTAAAAGATTTTCTTTGTCAGAAACGGAGTGTTTAATCCAGACTCCTCACGTATGGCTGTTATTCACATGGATAAGAACCAGATCCCAAATGCTTTTTTGGTCCTCCTGCCCCAACAGATTTCCTGCATGGGCTTCATATAGCTGAAAAGTTATCTTCCCTTCTAGCCTAGACTGGTTATTTTTTCTTGCTTCTGTTTTCTGTTATGGTTTTTGGTTTGTTGGTTTTTTTTTTCCCTTTACCTTGTGCTGATAGAAACTGTTGCTTCATGTCATTTGTCCTCAGCCTGGAAGGGTGTTGGGGGCATATATAATATGTTGGGGCATATGTAATTTAGTCTCAAAGATACAGGGAAGTTGAGATGATTGTGTTCAGGTTTTGTTATTTGCCCAAGCTGGCTGATCATGGGACATCCTGGTCACTGCATTTTGCAGCTAGATTCAGTCTGGAAACAAGGATTATTCTTTCAAGTAAGATTACATGGGTAAATAATCATAGATGAAATAGTGTAAACTACTGAAGAAACAATAAGAAAGAAAAAAAAATGTCGGTGACCATCTTATTAAAACATTCTTTATCCTTGTTGTTAAAGCTCCAAAGAGTGCAGATATATATGTGAAATTTGGTGGAGGGGAGCCAGACATGGAGAGAGGAAACTCCCTCCAGGAGCCTGGTGACACAGCTGGGTTCCAGTGGCTTCCTTGGGATCATTGTCCCTGTTCCAGTGGAGGGCACAGAGCTGGTGCAACACCATAAAGATTTACTGGTTTGAGTATATGCTTTAAAGCATTTGTAGGATTAAAACAAAAAGGGGGATTTAATTTCTTTTAAATAAAAAATTGCAGCAATGAAAGAGCTTGGCTTGAGAAGTGGATTTCATCTTAAAAACAGAAACATTGTCATTGCTATCTTTCTTTTCTTACTCCCTAAAAACCTCAGAGATTTTAGTGCGCATCTGAATTAATAGGGTGAAAAAAGCTGTTAGCATTCTTGTCTCATTACTTAATTTGAAAACTTCTTTCTTTCTTTAAAGTTAAATTTAAGAAAAAAAAGAGCATTAATATGTTAATTAATAAGAAATTCAATAGACAACTAGAAAGCAAGTAGTTAGGCTACTTTTTTCTTTAGTAACTCTGTGAAGCTCATTAAGTGCTTCTTGGAACACATGCATAGGAAAAAAGTACAGAGGAATTTTCTTAAGATGAGCTTGTGAAGAAAACTCCTGTCTTAAGAGACATTGGTATTCTCAAATGTATTGAGTCTACTCTTAGAAAATCACATTAATTATAAAAGTGATTTTGTTTAGTCCTTTGGGCAAATACTTGAGATAGTTCTCTTTAGGTCCTAGAGCTGAGTGAAATATTGACTTCTAGATCAGTGGCTGAACTAATAATGCTTTTAAATATGTATGTATTAGTCCATCTTTAGGTCCTAGAGCTGAGTGAAATATTGACTTCTAGATCAGTGGCTGAACTAATAATGCTTTTAAATATGTGTGTATTAGTCCAAGATTTTAAATTTTCTTCTTTTTTTTTTCTTTTTGCATCAAAATAAGATTGTTTGAAAGTGAGCTTGAAATTGCTCATATGGAGATAATTTTATTGATTTAACAAAACGTTTTCTTCTCAGTTTTTAAAATTGAATAAATTTAATATTGTAAAAAATTTCAGAGATGAGCTGTGGAACATTAATTTTGAAATATATTTCCACATACCCCTCTTTTATTTCCTGTTGCTTCTTGGAAGGGAAGTATCCCTGAATTTCAGCACAGACATGAAAGTCTGAATCAAACTGAGGCTCCATTTTTTCACATGCCAAACTCTTAACAAAAAAGAAAACCAAACCAACCAAACAAAAAAAATCGATGTTGTTGAAAGAGCTCTGTTTTTGTCCAGAGGGTCTTCTTACTTTCTCTGTGACTCCTATAAATGCATGAATCAGCTATAGAGCATAATATGACTTTGGTACCATAACAGTGGTGCCGTTTTTGTTCAGTTCTTCTCTGGCTTTATCATTTTCCCTGATCCAATCTTACAGTATGTGTTCAGACTTTTAGAAGAACTGTCCTTCCTGCATCCCAGTCTCAGTGTGTAGCAACACCTGGATTCAGACGTGATCCCAGAGTGGCCCCAGCTGTCTTCATCCTCTCTGAGCCATTTGGGATAACATTTTAATCTATGTTGGATGCTGAAACCTGGCCATTAACACAGCCAGGGATGGAATTTGGGTTTTTATGCCTGTTTACAACCAATTTCCATGTTGCATGAGCAGGAGGGCCCATTCTATTACTAGCTTTGTTGCCCATAGCATTAGCTGGGAAATCCTGTCTTCTGCAAACACACTTTTGGTTCAAAAGTAAGTGCAAGGCCAGCTCTTGACACCAAGGATGGCAATGGAGGCTTTTAGAGAGGACTCAGGCATTGTTCAGGCTTCTTTTACGAGCAATTACTGGCCCCATGAATGATTTCTCTGTGGTTATGAATGTATAACTTCGGGAGGAGGCTGATGTTAAAAGCTCCTTCAGGTCAGGGCAGCCACTTGGGGCACGCTGAACTCCCTGTTCCCTAAGTGCTCACGAAAGGAAAGCAGGCTCCCTGCAGCTCTCCCTCGTCCTTGTCTGCTGCCTGGGAAGTGTGTGAAAGGTTTGCAGCTTTGCTTGTTCCATGAACAGAGGCTGAGCAAGCTGTCCTTTTCTGAGGGCCTGAAATTACTGGGTTTTAAATAGGAAAAATACATTAGGACTATTAACACTATTATCTGCCTCCTCTCTACCCGCTCAGACCCTAGATGGGGCTCACTGTATTTATGTAATCCTTCACAGGTATTTATTGACACTAGAAAATGTTTAAATGAGATGTTTCAGTGCAGGCTGACAAGGTTTCAGTTTATGAAGAGCACAAGAAGATAGGCTGCTCATCAGAGCCTACCCAAATCCACTATTGAGGTATAAAACCCTCTCTCTTAGGGGGATGAATAAGGCTGAGGATGTCAGAATCTTGTTTGGCTCACTAGAGAAAAGTGGAATGATTTGGAAGAAACCTGTCTGCTACTGCATAGAAGCTGCAAATTAGGCTGTACAGAGAACACCAGAAAAATAGGTAAAAAGTGGGGATTCAGGGGGAAAAGAAATCTCTCACCTTCAGTGGATGACATACTGGTCAAATACTGGGATCAGGGTCAGTGATTTGACATTATTCTTTCAGCAGTCAGGAGAAAATAGCTGGAAAGAGAGTGTTGTCTCTGAATCAGCTTCTGTCATTCCCTGCCAGATTTCCCTGTAATAACTGCTTTTATTTTAAGGAAGAAATAGTAATGAAAAACTGTAAATAAAATAATACTCAAATTTACTAAATGATACTCAGATATATTAAATTGAGGTATGATATTCATCTGAAATAGGAACATGAGATGAGAAAGTGGTTGCTGCTTCGTTTTGCTTAAATAAAGCCCCTCTTAAATTTCCTGCTTTTTTTTTTCCAGTCCAGACAAAAAGAAGTTGATTTTGTTGTTTTGATATTCATCTGAAATAGGAACATAAGATGAGAAAGTGGTTGCTGTTTCGTTTTGGCTTAAAAAAAACACCCTTTAAATTTCCTGGTGTTTTTTTTTTTTTTTTTTCCAGTCCAGACAAAAAGAGGTTGATTTTGTTGTTTCGGAACCTTACTCCTCACTGATTTGAATTCAATTCCTCATTACAAGACTGTATTAGCTTTAATAACATTCCAAGTTACTTGCCCAGTTTGTGGTCTTACACATCAGTATTGTTTCCTGTTGCTTGTGTGCACTGATCCTCTCTGTTGTACTTCTAATCATCTTTTCTTTGAGATTTTACCTTTCTCTCTTATGTGGTACAGTTTCTGTTCCCTTGTTATTTTTCTAATAAAAGCAAAGTTTATTTAAGATTGAATTTTTCCTGCTGGGGTACAGGTGATCAGAACTGCAGAGAGTAATTCAGATGTTATGCCACAAATGTTTTGCTTTATCCCTACTGGAAATTTCTTTCAGAATCACATTTCTTGTCACAAACACCTTGTTCACAATTACCTTGTGTTTCTCCAAGACACCTATATCTCATATTGCTGACCTCTTTCTTTAATGAAAAATCTACATGGATAGAATATTCTTTAAATGAGTATTTAGAGAATGTCTATTACTGTTGTCAGGTCTGTCACGCTGGAGCAGAGATCTCATTGTCTCAGACTGTCTGTTAGCACATTTTGCGTACAATATCCGTCTTTGTTCGTTTCCCGTTTTGAACATTTGCAATTCTGTCAATTTCCATGTCACAGTCAGTCAAACTTTCCTGACTTTCAGCACTAACAATTTCTGTAGTCATGTACAATTCAAACAAATGCTCATTACTGAGAGCATAATTAGCCTTCTCTATTGTGTGGGACACTGTGTGACACACAGACGATTAGCAAATAGTGAATGATGAATAGTTGGAACAAAACTCAAAAGAAGTATGGCAGGAGAAATGAGTGTTCCTTGGCTCTGACCTGTGCTGAGCACCTGTCTTCTAGGATAGTCAGAGGAGAAATAATTTTGTGCATTTGGATTAATTATTTCAGGAGGTGAGGTGAAGTTTCAGCTTTACAGGGAAAACTTAAAATTTGATTTATGTCACACTTGCATCAGTCATGTTTCGCTATAACCTTACAGATTTCTGCAAAGCTATTTTGGGTTTATTCTACTGTAAATGATACCAGTGTCATGTTCTTAGCTTGAAACACAGAATTTTTATGAACTTCACAAATTAGTCTTTCTGGTCTAGGGTAGAACTGTGATGTAACTTGCAAATACAAATGTCTGACAAATCAAAATCTCAAAAAGGAACGAGTTTTGCTGGCAGAGTTTTTGTCTTTTGTTCTCCCAAAGGGGTGATTAGTGTAACATGCAAAACGGTTCCAATTAAACTCGCAAAAAAGAAAAATGCCAGCTTTTCACAGAAGCTATCTCCTGAGGACTCAGACCAATTCCAAGATTTACTGAGGTTTAGAAATATTTCATTTGTATCTGGTGGCTCAATAAATTCACAGTGAAACCACCTGTGAGCGAACACAAACCTTGAATCTAAAAACCTCTCAAAGCGGTGTAAAAATCCAGGCTGGTGTCAGCTGGGATACACCCAGACCTGCCCCAGCCTTGTGCCTGGTGCTTTTCACCTCCCTCTGCCTGAACACCTGTGGGGAAAGGTGGGGCAGCACCCCAAACCCCAGTGTCTGAGAGTGCTGGGCAGGTGGTTGTCATCTGTAGTAAAGAATTACTGGGTTTTATCTTGAAGATTGAAGGAGAGTGAGAAAAAAGCTATCCTGGTGCAATCATCCAGAGGGATGGCTCAGACTTGAAGCTTTGTGTCCAGAGCAAACCAACTGACAGTCTGCCTTTGTGGGCTCCTGTTTTGAGGTGGTGGCTTCATTCAAATCAACATCTTCTGAACAGGATAGGGATTTCACACAAACTTCATAAAGCCAAGAAATCTGTTCCAACCACATTCTAAATCTGATATTTTACACATAAGCACCAGAAATATGCTCTGTGATGTCACCAGTGAAATGTCAGCTGGCAGATGTATTTTCCTTCCCCTCCCCTCAGATACTGGAACAGATAACATGTACAGACCATAGTGTGAGGACTACTGTCAACCTTTAAACTCATTTAGTTGCAACATGCCTAAGTGACCTGCCTATAAATTCACTTACTTTTATAGAGAAATCCTCTGTAAAGGTAAAAATCCTTTCAGCCTTACCTGGCTTACATCAGAAAGCTGTATGGTATCGATGAAATCTTTTATGTGTGAGATTATTCAATAAAAATGTTAAATAGAACTATTAGGTAAGGCTAATATGTTGTACTGGCTGTATTTCAATATTTATTTTTGACAACAGATGAAGAAACCTAACATAAAATAAGCTTGAGCTTTTAAAAACACAGCACCCAGACAGATTTTCAGAAGAAAGAAACAGTTAAAATAATATGTTTCTATGGACTCAGTTTTACAAGGTGCTGTGTTGTATTCTGTACAGAAGAGATTGTTACTCTGTGACCCAAACAATACCTATCATGCTTTTAGGGTGAAATATTTTCATTTTTAGCATCTTTTTCTCTGCCTGTAATTATATCACAGTAAATAATTATGAATGCATTTCAAAGCGTGTGTATACATAGAAAAACACACATACATAGATGAACACATAAACCAGGTTTTAAGCTTTAGTCTTTGCAACATGTTGTCATAGTCAAAATAGGAAAAAGCCTAAGAAAAAATCCCCACTAAATTCTCTGGTGAGTTTGTAATGTTGTACTTTACTTCAAATATTTCCCTCTGACATTGAAGACTTCCAGAAATAATAGATAGCCTAGTGTTTTCAAAAAACTGAGTTATGTACTGTTCACAAACAACTCTCTGTAAGCAAACTGGATGGAGAGTGAAGTGAAAACAGAATAAACCACAGCAGCTTGGAACTCTTTGTGGTTGAAAAGTCAGATTCTGGGGAAGGCAGGTGCTGTGTTCTGAGGGAAATTCCGAGCAATGCCTTCCTTCAGCACAGGTTATTGAGAATTGCAGCATTACCCAGCCACTAAAAATGGGCCCACAGTGGACAGCCATGAGGTCATAGTGAGACCGAGAATAATGTCATATACATATGTGATATATATAACATTATATACATATATATATATATATATAAACATATGTAATATATATATATCCTCAATTTTGCAAGAGGTTCTGTCAAGAGGCTGGGAAAAAAAAATCCCCAGAGCACTAGGCTGTATTAAAATTGGGGTTTTTTCGTTTGTTTGATTAGGTTTCTTTAAGCAATCATTTAAATTAGATTACTTCTGTTGCCTTTCTTTCCCACTTTCATATGGACTTATACTACACAGTGCAGGGAGTCACAGGAGCTGTAGGATTCAGCCCTGAGCTTTGAGTTTTACCCATGGTCATGTACTTTCTGATCCGTGCCTACAAATGTTCAAGCTCCCAGAATTTTGCTGCTTTCCTTTTTAATACTATTTATATGCTGAATTCTTTATTCACAGTCTAAACTCTTGCAGGTGAAAGCATTTTTTTCTTATTATCCAGTACTTAAAAGGAACTTTTGATACTAATTGTTATTACTTGGTGCTACTCTAATGTTATAACCTAATGATAACAATAATAGAGCTACTTTGAAAATGGAAGGTTGTTATTTTTTATATCAAGGCACAAAGGACAAAGGTTTTAATGAAAACTTTTATTGTCTTACTTGACTTCCTATTTGAACACTGGACATTTGGCCAGCTGCTCTGAAGGAAGTTTGACATATCTGGTTTATAGTAAAGGACAATTTTTTCCATTCTAAATTGTTGCCCCTGTTGTATAGAAATACTGTTGAATATTGCAGGAAATCTAATTAAATAATACCCTTCAATGAAGCAAAAAGAAAAACAAACCCTTCATCCTCTACAAGGAAGATTGTGTGGTTGATAGAGGTGCTTTATTCATAGATAACAACACTGAGGACAAAGAAGTACTTGCTGCTTCCTTGGGTTCTCAAGGCACTATGATGATAAAAATAATAAAAAATCAAAATACAGCTTATATTAAAAAGCAGAGCAGAAATGAACAGCCTCACAAAAGGTGCATATCAGAATGTTGTACCTTAGCCACGGAGCAAACTCTGACAGGATATGGAGCAGGAAGATCAAAATGAAAGGAAGGTGAGCTCGTTCATGAGGAGGTGTCAACTGTGAACCCTCCTGAAATCAAAATAGCCAGCAGATAAAGTTCATTTCTCTGAGATGGCCATAGTTCAGGACAATATATGAATGAAAAGTAGCACCAAAATGCTTCAGAAAAGCAATATAACTCTTGGGAATAATTATTTAGTGGTAGTAACACAGGGCTGTATTATTAAAGAGTCTTGATTTTTTGATGTTTAAGCTGAAAGATGAACTTTTGTTTTCATAGCAGTCACCATTCTTTTGAATTCCTGTGGGAGCCCATGTTGGCAGTTTAAATGAGTTAGACATTGCTAAATATTATATTCATAAATTTAATGCAAAACATTAATTTTCCTTATAAGCGATATTTGTGAAAATAATCCTTTAAAATGAAAATGTATGGTAAAGGGTTTACTTCATTGAGATCTAACAGAAAACAAAATCATCTGACAATGCATCTGTGCCAAAATCTAAGAGGTCTTCCCTGGTGCAGCCCCACATTGGTGCAGAGTCCAGACCTGCCCCAGCTGAGAGCACGGGGCAGTGTCCAGGCCCTCTGGTGCTCTCCTGATGTTCTTGGGGTTGCTCTTCTTGGGGTTGCTGTTCTTGGGGTTGCTGTTCGTGGGGAGCCCTTACATTGGTGGGAGGAGGGTCTCTTTCTGAAATTGTGTGTACATATGAAACATTTAATATGTCAAATATTCTTACATGTGATATGGTTCCTGGAATCTGATCTGAGCAAGTCTGGGACTAGCAAAAGGCCCAGCTGTGGGATTAGAGGGTGTGTGCTCAGGGCTGTGAGATTAAACACGGGCTGGAGGGATGGTACCCCTGTTACTGAGTGCATTCCTGCTCTGCTGAACCCAGCTCTGTTGAGCCCAGCTCTTGTTGAGCCCAGCTCTGCCTCTGCACAAGTGCACCACTGCATAGGAAAACTGAGTGCAATGTTGACATTGTCAGTGGCTTTGTGCAAGACATTGCTCAAGAAGCCACCTTTTCCTGACTGCATATTGGTTGTACTCTGCTTCTAGTAACATCAGTCTCTAGTTTATTTTACAAGGAGAAGTTGTAATAAATCAGCTGTACCTTAGACCCCAGTTACAGGGGGTATCTAAAATTTGCAGCAATATGTGTAAGTGCAAAGTCTAAATTAAGAGAGATTAATTCCATCCACTACTTCCACTAACAGGTTTAAGGGCTTGACTTTGCATAGTAACAAGATTATAGAAATGCCTGAAGGACAATTATTGTATAAAACCAAATGTCCCCAAGTGATTTCAAGTTGCAAAAAAAATGTGCCTTTCATCTTATTATTAATTGTATAATTAATGCATCCTGTGTACTGATAATAATAATGCCATGTAATTAATTTTTAAGAATTAAAACCTTGCCTTTATCCAGTCTCATGGTCCACTTTCATGTTTATAGCTGAGAATATAAATCCTCTTATCTAATAATAACATGACTGGTTTCATTGTTCAAAAAGAACTGCTCTTTATTATTTTATTATTTATTTTATTATTTTATTATGTTATATTTTACATTATTATATTAATTATATGCTTTTCTATGTTCTTTAAAGCGACCAAAGAAACAAAATTTTAAGACTTCTAAAGCTCATCAGTGCAATTTTGTGCTGGTTTGGATAAGGTGCGATATTTCATTTGTTTTCTGTGTCTGTTTTTGTCTTCCATGATTACCCATTCTGTTTACAAAAAGACTCAATTAGCATTTGAATAGTAAGCCAGAGAGCAGACAGGTTGAGAACTAATTTGGCAGGCCTCTCATCCCCCCCACCTCTCTCTCCCAGCTTTTTCTTTCTCTCTAATCAAGCTGCAGTTATTAAAGCTAGAATAAAAGAACTGATTTTTCCATTACATTGATGCATGCTGAACAGTGCCTAGATTTGCTTTTTCTTCCAGCTATGCTAATTGGACTCAAAGGAAATATTGAGTTTATAATAGCAAATGAAGAATTCATTAAATTCTAGCAAAGAAAAAAGTTAAGCAATGGAACTGGACATTATTTTTTTGAACACATCTCCCTTTCAAGGCACTTACCTTAATAGTTACAAATAGCAAAAGTATTATTTAATTTTTGAACCTAATTGTTTTGGGAGAAGTCAGAATCTGGGAAAGGAGGGGGAGACTTCTTTACAGTAACAGATATCTTAGAAAATCAAAAATCTCAGTGGACATTTGACTTCAAGGCAGTTACACAGGAGCTCCTAAGGAAAAGAAATGTACTGCTACATCTCCAGCTTCTGTCTTACTGTCCCTGGGGTAAATCAGGAGTGACTGCATCAAAATCAAAAGGCTTCCATTGACAAGAAAAGTCTGAAAAGCCTGGAATCTCACAAGAACAATGTTTTACACTAGATTGCCAGAATTTTTGCCTCTGGTCATAGCTCAGTGTCTCATAGGAATTGTCTTGCTCACATTCCAGATTCACATACAGTAAATCCGGGAAGGTGATGCAGTACCTTGTGGTTCTATTGTTGATTTTGTGATTTGAAAACAGAAATAAAGATTCCTTATATGAGCTATTATTAAACTCAAGATTCTTATATTAGCTAAACCAAAAGCCCTCTCAGTGATGAGGAAGCACTGTCTAAAGCAAGGTTTCTTAAGTCATGGTTTTAATCAAAGTCTTGATTTTGTGCTGGTCTAGTGAAATCTAGAACTGGAGTCCCTGAGGTTGGAAGCAGTGGTCACGTGCATATAAGAGGTTCCTTAGAACCTGATCCAATGAATGCCTGAGTAACCTCACTTAGGCTGGGACTACCTGTAAGCCGACATTAAGCCCAAGTTTAGGTATTTGCTGAACCGAGGGTTTTAAAATGTTCGTGACTTCTAGGAATTGGTAGAAAGAGATTTGTGTCTGGAATTTTTTCTTCCAAATATATACAAGAAAATTTCTAGGCAAGTGGAAAGTTAAAACATTATCTTATAGTAGCTGTATGCCACTGTTCCATCACTACTTCATTAGACTCAGACCTAAATTAAAGGGGTGTCAGAATACTCAGAGAATCATGTTCAAGATCTGAAATCTCTGGTTGTTTCTGCATCTATAGAACTAAGCCAATCATCCTCACTGATCTGGTGATTCATCAGTGCCTTACAGGCTACACATTTTGAAGCACTTTTACAATGTATTACCTGAATCATATCTGGATAAATTCCAGTTAACCTGTAATTCTCCCAAGAACTCCTCCCAAGGCTATTTTTGTTCTGTGAAAAGCTTCGTTTTGCAGACAGAACTTTCCAGTCCTGGCTGCAATCATTGCTGGGCTTTTGGAGTACAGGCAGACAATTTGTTGCTGGTAGACGCAGATTTCCTTAAGCAGTGGAAAACTTGAGCCGTACCAATTTTTAGTAAATCTGTGCCTTTGTGCCTACACAGGAGTGTAGACTAGATCTCAAATCTGACTGTTCATGCTGAAGATGAAATGTCAAGTTTGACATCAGTCTGGTTTGTGTGCAGAGGTGTCTCCCACACACGGATTACTGTCTTTGTTCTAAGGAATAGCAAGATCAACTGTTTGAGTAATGAATTGCAAAACTAAACTATGTGCTACATTGCTTTGGAACCTCTAGTGTGGACACAGAATCTTCTTCTTTTTTTTTTTTTTGGCAGTGGATATTCTTTCCCTCCAAGCATTTAATTTATATGATCACAGGCCCCAGCCTGGTTCTGGTTGCATTCAGGAAAAGGTGCTGCAGGTACTTAGCATTCAGAAAATTACATTGTCTTCTTTTTGGCAGCTAAATTGTAGGTACTCAAATCATGGTCACTGTCTCAGAAAAAGATTCAGTCTCTCATGTAGACACAGCTCTGATGAGTACAATTTGTCTTGTACATTTGTGTGACAAATGCCTCACAGATGTTGAAGATATGCTGGTATCCCCTTGCTTATTCAGGAAAGTTTTTTAAAGTGTTGAGATCTGAGACAGGCAGGTTTTTAAGTGGCTTGTGGAAGGTCTGTTTGATGGTTTGTGGTGTGGTTCAGAATCAAAGATCTCTGCAGTCTGGAGAAGTCTGGTTGTTAGCATGGCAGTATCAGCACTTGGCAGCCAGAATCAATTATGTCTGAGCATTGCCACGTTGCTGCTGTGAGCAGGGTAGGGTGAGGGGGAAGGGTCCCTAAAGCTGTGATGTACCTGGATGTGAGGACACTGCCACACCCCTGAGAAGCTCTCATATTGTCAGTGCAGTCATCTATTGCAGCAGAATTATTACTGCACAGGGATTAAATTATTGCAGTTCTGTTTACAAATTCTCTGACAACCAATGCCTTGCTGAGGCTGGCACACGCACCATGATACTGCAATAACAATAAAAGATGGAAGCAGCTTGTAGAGAGTTGGCCTAAACCACTGGTATAAAAACAGCTTGGAAATGAGGAATTTTTGACCCTGCATATTCATTAGACTTGTTTCTAACCTTTGGTTTGAACTTAGCTGCTTGTGAACTTCATTTCAGCAAACTCTGGCTGTTCCAGGCCCAGTGGCAGCCCTACACTGCTTTCAGAACCATGAGTGTGCATTGCATCACAACCCATGTGGCATTTGATTCAGCTCGGGCTCATTGTGCAGTCTGGAATTGCTGTAAACTGCAGCATACTGACGCAATTTCTGTGTTTCACTACCTAGAAAATAGTGTCTTTTCTGTTTTTAATGGGATGGGCTGTCCCTTGTAAGGAATGCGTAATTTTTTCCTTCCCAACTTGAACATTTCTACATTTTAACAGCAAACCAGAAAACAGATCAAAGCTGTCTGAATGAGGGAGCAGGCAGATCCCAGCAGTGACCAGGCAGAGCAGGCTGGGAACAGCCAAACGGGAATGAGCACAGGGATGAGCCCTGATGCTGAGCCTGGAATGAGCAGGAGATGAGCTCTGATGCTGAACACAGAATGAGCACAGGGATGTGCCCTGATGCTGAGCCTGGAATGAGCACAGGGATGAGCCCTGATGCTGAGCACGGAATGAGCACAGGGATGAGCCCTGATTGTGATCACGGAATGATCAGGGGATGAGCCCTGATGCTGAGCCTGGAATGAGCACAGGGATGAGCCCTGATGCTGAGCACGGAATGAGCACAGGGATGAGCCCTGATTGTGATCACGGAATGATCAGGGGATGAGCCCTGATGCTGAGCCTGGAATGAGCACAGGGATGAGCCCTGATGCTGAGCATGGAATGAGCACAGGGATGAGCCCTGATGCTGAGCCCAGAATGATCAGGGGATGAGCCCTGATGCTGAGCCTGGAATGAGCACAGGGATGAGCCCTGATGCTGAGCACGGAGTGTGGCTCGCTCCCGTCTCTGACACTGGCCCCAGTGCCCGTGCCAGTGCCCGCAGTGTCCTGGCTGTCCCTCTGCCCTTCCACCCTCCCCGGGAGCCCAGGGCCAGCCAGCCCCTGCCTTCCCTCTGCTGCACTCACCCAGCTTTCCCTTTGCGCTGATTCTCCTGCTCTGACCCTTTCTCTCCAGCTGCCCTGACTCCTGGCACCTTCCAGCCCCGGCTGCTGCTTCTCAGAGGAAGATGATGGACAGTGAATGAAATCAATGAGAGAGTCCAGTTGCAAATATTCCAAATCCTTCCCACCTGCTAAAGTATCTGAGCCACTAAGACCCAAATAACACCATGAAAATGCTGTTAATTTTTGAAAATATAGTGTTTATATTTACTTTGAAGCACACACTAGAAAATATTATATTCTACATATTTTGTGTTTAGCATATATTCTGTATAATTACAGTGATTATATATAAAAATGTACAAGTCAGGTTGCATATTTTTATGTTGCATTTACAGGTAAAATGAAGGCTTTGCAGAACTGGTCCCAGCTCAGCATCACTTTTATTTAAATCAATATTTTTTAATGTTTAAGCACCATTTTCTGACACAAGAACATTTTATTTTTGCCCAGTTCAGCAGCAGGCAGAAGAAAACATGGATGTTTAATACAAATAGATTAATTTGGGATACACAGCTGGTCTGTCACTGCTGAAGGTAACAAGCTGCCTGCAAGCAGCACTGCAGCCTGTGTGAGCTTCAGCACAAGAAATAAAGCAACTTGTTTATGGCTGAAGGGTAGCTGTGTAATAAGGCCGCTGGACTACCCTTTGGGATTGAGGTTGTGCACCCTTTTAAATCAGAGCAGGAAAAGAATAAATCCACCTGCAAAACAGTTTTCAGCAGTTGCACTCCAGGGAGGAGTTCAGTCCCACGGGACTGGATTTAAAGAAGTGTTTAGGAGCCTACTTAATGTCTGCAGAGCTGTGAAATGTCTCTTAGCACCAAGAATAAACATACAGATGACCTTGAAAGGCTGGGTGGGAGGAGGAGAGGTGCCCTCGTGGAAGGGCAGCTGGAAGCCAGCTGTCTGTAATGGCACTTGAGCACTGAAATTTGTCATAGACACCCAAACCTCTTCAGGCTATTTTTGAACAGTTTTTTTTTTTTTTCCCTTTTTGCATTACATTGCAGGGAAAGTTGTTTTAAATAGATATATAATTATTCTGATTGCAATCTACTCCATTAAACAGATTGAACATGCAGACTCTCCCTACAGTTGCTAGCAGAGATGCCACCAGCTGTGGTGGCAGTAGGTACAGTGCTCTCCTCTTAAGATGAAGAATTCATTTGTACTGTCTGAAATCCCTTGTAGGGCAACCATGCTGACAATCAGCACATTCTGTGTTTCTCAAAAAATGCTTGCAAAAAATTGGCTATTTTTATTTATTGCGTGAAATGGTTTTATTTAGCTCTTTCCTAAACAAGGGGCACATTTGCACTGACAAAAAAAAACCCAAATGAATAAACAAAGTGAAGTCTTCCCAGTAGAGGTACAGATTTAAATATAGGAACTTTCTATCAAAGTGCTTTAAAATTTCTCCTTAAAAGGCTTGAATAACACATATACCTTTTATTTAAGAAAGTGTACAATTTAAATGAACCATTCAATAGGTTGCATAACTGAAGTTTTAAAATAAGCTCCCAGGATTTCCAAGTTAACCATTCTCTCAGTGATTATATTATTCTTTTTTGTGTACCCTTTCTGTTTTTATTTTTTGCACATTTGAATAACAAAAACATCTCTTATAATATCAATCCTGTGCACAAATCCAATATACAGCCCCATACCAGTAATTGTGAAGAAAATTAACATTACTGCAGCCAAAAACAGAATACCCAGGTATTTCCACAGTAAAGAAGTTTTGAGAAAAGAAGAAATTGAGACAAAAAAAAAAAAAAACCCAAACGAATAAACAAAGTGAAGTCTTCCTCGATGTATTTTAATTAATTTGTTCAGGATGAAAACAAGAGGTAGGACAATAATATAGCTAAAGAACAGGTCCTCTAAAGACTTTATTAAGAATTCGGACCAAACTCTGGTTGGCAGCTGAAAATACTGCATCAAAAATGGACGTCCATTTTCCCATTAGCAGTCATTTCTTGCTGCTGCACACACCCAAAAACTGGGGAAAAAGTCCTTCAAATTCCTCCACTTCAAAAATGCCTGTGTTTCTCAAAAAATGCTTGCAAAAAATTGGCTATTTTTATTTATCGCATGAAATGGTTTTATTTAGCTCTTTCCTAAACAAGGGGCACATTTGCACTGACAAAAAAAAACCCAAATGAATAAACAAAGTGAAGTCTTCCCAGATGTATTTTAATTAATTTGTTCAGGATGAAAACAAGAGGTAGGACAATAATATAGCTAAAGAACAGGTCCTCTAAAGACTTTATTAAGAATTCGGACCAAACTCTGGTTGGCAGCTGAAAATACTGCATCAAAAATGGACGTCCATTTTCCCATTAGCAGTCATTTCTTGCTGCTTCATCCAGTCATTTCTTGCTTCATCCAAAAACTGGGGAAAAAGTCCTGCAAATTCCTTCACTTCAAAAATGAGAAATTCTTTGTTTTCTTTCTGCTAGAAGCAGCTGGAAAACTCATGACAGTTTGTGCTCATACAGGAATTTTATGCTGGTTTCAGTTCAATGAAGACCTTCATGGATTGCAATTTTGTTAAAAATCATGGCAGCCAGATTCAAATGCCTTTCCTATAAACAGCCTTTGAGGAGGGATGGAAAGCTACTTTCTATCATCAGCTGAAGCCTCTGTTTTTCATATTTAGTCCCATCTAATTATCATCTTGATGACAGTAGTTCCTTAGATCTGTTGTTAATTAACTTGAGCTTTTCAGGGCTGAGTTGGACTAGGAGAGGGAGACTTACATAGTAAATATTCAGCCCAGATTTTTCAATTCTTAATTCAAATATAACTGATAGAGAGAAACAACTACAATCACTTCAGCTCCAACTATGAACATACAATATGGAGATGGTATGTTGGGGGAAAAATGGCATTCTGGTCCTTGTTAAAGTCTAATGGGGAGGAGGAATCCTCTTGTAGCAGAGTTTTAAAGGCACAAACCAAACTGAAATTTAAGAGGAAGATGTAGTCAAATATATGCTGTAATGAGATCATCACATGAATTTTGGTGAACAATTCAAAGTTGCTTTCAGTAGGAACCAGCTTTTCAAAATATAGGGTCACTTTCTGCAATGAAATACATGAAATTGGTGCTGCATATATGAGGAAACATGTTAAATTTAATGGTAAAACTTAGGTTTGTAAAGTTGTGCACATGCCTGTACAAGTGACAGCTTTCAGTGTGGCACTGACATCTCGTGCAGTGGTTCATTTGACTGTCATTGATTTAGGTGGATCTAATTGCAGGCATAACTTTAAACATGTGAAATCTTGACAGTGCTGTGAGCTCTGTAATTAAGTCCTAGAGTTTGTCTCAAAACTTTAATGAGGGATAGAAAGTACAATCCTTTCCACACAGAACCCCTTTACCAAGAACCAGTAATAGAAGGAAACAAAAGTTCTATTCTTTAAGGAGAAAGTGTTCTTTAGTTAAATCTGATTGCAGATAGAGGTTTTGTTTCCATCAAGTTTGCTTTAGCCTGAGAGGTTTTCTGATTGCATGTAGAAAATGTTGATTAATGATCATAATTTACAAATAAATGTTTTTTCCTGCAATGCCAGTGGGAAAAATGCTAATATTTATTGCTTTCCAGCAAAAGGTTTTCAGCAAGCCTGTCAGCATAACTAAAAACACTTTACAGAGTTAAGGGAGATTAAGCTGACAGCAAGCCATTTTCTGTTGTCACATGAACAACCTTACATGAGGTTTATTTATTGAGTCGAGTGAAAATTAATTACATATATCAAAGGGAAAAAAAGTGTTGATTTAATCTGAAGATTTGTTTACCTTTATTTAAACAGCCTGAAAGCTGTTTTCAAGATTAAGTATTTTAATTAAGTGAATTAATAAATTAAAGTGATTCAGGGTCATTTTCTAAGACAGAGTTGTTATAACTTCAGAATAAATATTATTAAAGTGTGTAATTAAGTGACAATTAATTATCAATCGCAAAGCTGACTGTATCACATAAATCCTAATATTGTTTGTTAAAGGGAAACACCACGAAATTGTACAGGCAGTCGTCATTATTTTAAAATTCATGTTCTCTTGAAGTTTGTGAAGAGGGAAGGAGTTATTTTCAATTTTAATGCAGGCAGTGTTTCAGCTGCTCCTGCAAAAACTGGCAGATGGTAATTTATTAATATTCAATAGACTGTAATAGAAAAGATAAAAGCTAGTAAAAGTTTGTTATAGCAGCTTCTCCTCCAGCAAAAGATATAAAAAGATGCTGGCATTTCATCACAAACATATAGGCAGGTTATGTGTTATTGTTCTAAAGAAATTAACGCTTCTGCCTTAGAATGAGAAAAGAAAATTATCTCTGGCTCTAATTCCTTGTTTTTCTGCTAGAAACTCCCAGGTGTACAGACCTATATTGAATTTGTTTCGGAAATCTCCTACATCAAGACTGTGCATTTCAATATCCTTGAATTACTTGAGACAGTCCTGCTACTGAAAAATGTGGCATCTAGACTTGCACCAGTACAGGTGACACAAAGAGTAAAACCCAGGGTAAACCAGACAATGTTTTCACTGTCTGAGACAGAAATCATATTCCCTCACTCTGCCCACGCCACTGGACCTGAAATTCCTTCTTCAGCTCTTTGAAAGCTGAGGGAATAAATCAGGCTTCCCCTCCCCAGCCCATGCTGCATTTTGTGGCACTCCCTTTCCTGTGAGGAGAAAAATGGCAAATTTTAATCCCTTCAGGCAGAGCAAGGAACTGCACCAGGATTTCCCTTATCATGGGTGGTTATTACATAAAAACTAGAGGAGGGATGCCTGCAGGCACAAGACAGATCCACACTCAGCTGTAGGAGTTCCTCTCCTCTAAACAGGGCTTGTAGTAACACTTTCTGAGTACACAGTAGTGTGGTAGTGACAGCTTCGGAACACAAGTAGAGGTTTACCAGACATTTTGGAGCAGGCTGTTCTCATTTTTTCCAAGTCTGTCTGTGGGTGACTTCTTTCTCAGTATTCAGATTGTCCTGAATCTCATTTTGAGGAGCTGTGGAATGATACCAAGCACTTTAAAAAGAGCAGAGGAAGAGGTTTGGATTTCACTCTGGATGTCAGATGCCTAAAAATATCTATGTGCTTTGATTCTCTGTTAGTAAATTGATATCACAAAAATTTTCTGCATCTGAGGTGTTGTGAGAGCACAGACAGTAACAGCTTGTAAGGTGTTCAGGTGCTAAAATATTGGAGGCTGTAGGAGGGCTCTAGATTGATGTATACTCTGAAAGAAATACTTAAAGAAGCCTGGGATAACCCAGCTCCATTCATCTCAAGAAGGAAAAGAAATAAAAACTGTAATACAAAGCTGTAAATAACAGAATTGTAATAGTCATTGTTTTGTCCTCTAGGCTCTCCATATACTGGTGCCATTGTTTGCTTACACAAGGCAGAGTTTTTGTCTTGCTGTCTAGTTTGATGGCATCTACTTCAGTAAACTTCATAAGCCACTCACTGAGCTAAGTATATGGTGAAGAGACCAAAAAACAGGTCAACATGGAGTCAGCAACTATTTTACAGACCTTTAATATGGGAGAAAACAAACAGGAAAAAAGAAAAGGCAGTTTAGAGCAAACCTAGCATAAAGTGTCCTGAGATGATACAATCCATCTATTCATAGATAGCCTGAAATAGTGCTTCAGGTTATGTTATTTATTAATGGTCTGGTGCTAATTTTCCAGAATTAAAAGGTGAACTTAGACTTTTTTCACCCAGATGGATAATCAGAAATTCATTGTGCATTATTGCAAGTTAGAAGGAGAAAACACCAACAGAATTGAGAGCCTTGCAGTCTTTTAAATCAGAATCAGCTTATGTGTTAATTACATATACACAAAGCAGCTCTCAGGAATGATGCATTTCATGGATCAATTGCAAGTCTTGTTCAGATGCCAACACCTCCAGGTTCCATGGCCACAACCTTCATCTTCGCAAGGGCTGCCTGTGTCTTCTTCCACCCTCACTCCTGCCAGGCAGCCCACCTTCCTTTTACCTCCACCTATCTGAGATAGGAAAGTTTTTTGCTTTGCTCAGCCAGGAGAGGAGAGGGAACGGTCTGTTTTAATTTATTACCTAAAATGTGAGCTCATTATTTTTGCGCCATGTAAACTCTCCTAGAGGCAGTCTGCTATAGCTCTCACTCTTGTCTCTTTTTCTGTACGAAATTAACCATTCTGTAGTTTGCCATGATATTAATCTCTTGACCTTTAATTACGTTAATGAAATTCATTCATATCAGAGGAGTTTTGGGGAATGAAAATTTGAATGCCTGTCATGCTACAGGAGTATGAGACACCTATGCACATTAACATCTAAAAGAATGGCTACTCTCTTCTTCCCATGTTCTGTTCCCAGAACAGTTGGTACTGCCTGCATTTTGATCAAAAAGAAAAGGCCAATAGCTGAGCAGTACCTGTGCTGGCAGTGCTTTGGTTTGCCACTGTGGCTGGTGCTCCTGCTCTCTGCTTGATCACAATTGCTGATGAACTTCAAATCCATAGAAGTAAAACCAATCTGGACAAACATTCCAGGAATCTCTTTACCTGTTACTTCCTTTTTCCTGAACATAGAAATTTCCAAGTCAGAGAGAGTAATGCTATTATCCACAGTGGTATTTTAACACTGACTAGAATTCTGTATTTTGTGGGAGAGGGGAAGGAGCAGGCTAGAGTTCAGAGGTTTCCATGGTAAATACACACAGTGCTTGATTTCAAAATACTGTGTGTATCAGGAACACGGAGAAGTATGGAGACAGGAATATTTTGTACTAATTTTATTGACTGTATTGGTAATCAAAAGCTATAGTGGAGTGTGGAGCAGTGTGGAGCAGAAGTACATGAAAGAGAGTGATATGGTAAAAACAATCTTTGGAGGGTTTTAGAGAAAGGCCAGTGATATTTTAACATCAGATTTGTTCTTTGGCCTTCAGAACAGGCATAGAATTCTGCAGAGGGAAGGACAAAGAATCATCTTAGGTTTGCCCTTTTGCAATAAAGCAAGCTCCCCTTTCAATATAGATTCAATATAGAACTTCTCTTATCTACTATTATAAAAAGATTTGCAAAGACAAATGAGTCAGGAAGTTAAAGGATTGAAAAGAAAGCCAAGGTAAGCTACTTACTGAATTCATATTGGAGACAAGAAGGCAAGTGGGCAAAGAAGGATACTTTCCATCTTCTGTAGTGCTATCACAAACTTATTACTCTGCAGAGATAATAGAGTAATCTCATTTTCCTCTGGGATGTTTTCTGGTATTCAGTTTAGAATAGTTCTGTGATAACAAATTCCACTTGTACTTATGGTTTTGTTCATGAGAAAAGGACAGTCTCAGTCTAATTCAAGGAAGGTTGCTGCAAGTACACATCTGTATAGGTGAAGCTGTCTTCCAGCAGGAACGTTTTCTGAACAGCATTTTGTGCTCACAGAATGAACTTCCATAAAAACTCTTAAAGAACTAGTACTCATGTGCATCCTTCAGTGGGAAAGTTCAGTGTCTAATGGTGACTGATATTTATATTGGGACTATAAACTTCTTCATGCATCCCTTCACAGAGTTGGATGAGAGGAACCACCGGGCATTTTTTCCCAGCTGGCCAAGCCTTAATCTCTTTAACTGATATTGTCATCCATACTACAAACTGAGGTCAGGTGTTTTGTGGTATGAAATAGGGATTTAGCAGCAGCCAGATAAAAACTCATTTAACATAGTCATTCAGCAAATGTCAGTAGAGTATTATTTCAATGTCATAATGCTTCTGTAAGTTACCACAGCTTGTGTAAATTCAGAAAGAAGAAAATATAAAATCCAAGTGTTTCAAATTCCCTTTTTTATGTGAATTTGCAAATAAATTATTTTTAAAATTTATTTTTATTCCTTAAAAAAATTGTTAGCATATATGTTTTTCCCTGAATTTTCAAGCAGAGAATTATATGTGAGTTTTTAACTGTGCTCAAATCTGCTGAACATCTGTTAACTGTTAACCCAGCTAAGATATGTGAGAAACTTCAAGAAAAGCAAAAGCAAACCAAACACAGAAAGACTTCATTTTTCTCCCATAACATACGATCTAGGTTTTATGCCTTCTCTACCCTTTTCCATGTCAGCATATACTCATCAAAACAGGATAAATAAAATGTTATTGTGCCTATAGTGAGAGATGTTTTCATGTCAGAAACCACAGCTGTCATACCCCCTTCTTAGGCTTGCTTTACTGGGACTCTCCAAGGTGGCATCAAAAGCTTTTTAAACAGAGAGTTAAAAAAGGTGTCATAATGTAGAATATTTCTTTGTCTGAGCACAAATGTGTAATCTCTGTACAGTGCCTTGCAAAAGAATCCATTTCCTTTCAGAGGATATGTCCTATAATTTAAAATAATGTGCACAAGTTCAAGCTATATTTTACTGTCTCCCTTGCTGTGCTAAAATCAGAAATTTTGCTATTGTTACCTTAAAAACAAAGGTAAATCACTGACAATTTTAATAGCTTGTCTGCATTTACATGGCTGTTCATCATGTGTATGCATACATGCACATCTCAAAAGTAAAATGCCCCCGTGGAAGTAGTGTAGTATAAGGACCTCAGTATGGTTTATTCTGTGTACTATATACAGTGTGATGTCATAAATAAACAGTTTAAAGGATTTTTAATATTGTTACTGGCAAGCATTTAAAAGGCTGGTTACTGAAGTAGATGGGTTCTAGGAAGTTCTAGTTTATTGTGTGGCTTGTTCTTCTGACCTAGAATGAGAACGAAAGGGTTCAACAGTCAGTTCAATGTAAGTGGCTTCCTTCAATTTTTCTGTTTAAAAGTAATGGAGTGCTCACTAGGCTTGCACATGTCACAGGGTAATACCTGACTACAATGAATTATAAAAAGTAGTAATTCAATGTGAGCTGTAATTACTGTGTTCTGCAGTAGGATTAGCACTCACAGTGTGATATAAAATAGATTTATCTATACATACAGCATATCTGCAAAGTGCTTGCCAAGGTAGGTTTTTAACCTTGGTCAAAAGTACGGGAAGTCACAACTGGTGCAGGCTCTTCTAAGACAGAAAGGTTTCTTTTGGTGGAGTGTTCTCATGTTTTGGGTTTTTTTTCTTCTTTATAAATTCTCACAGTTAGGGAGTGTTTTAGATTATTCCCTTCTTTGGAAACTCAGTAGTTAAGGAGTTTTTTCTTGGCGACAGACTGCAGCAGTCTCTGAAAGTCTGTGGGTCCTGGTAAAGTTAGAGGCCTCCAGCTGGTACAGTTCCATGCTCAGAGCTCTCTGTGTATGAATAGAACAATGATGCAGTATGAGACTAATAACCTCAGTTTTATGGATCCTCTACTGCATCTGACATGCAGCTAGGATTCAGTCATGGTTTTTCCTGATGGCAAGATGTACTTTATATTCTTGATTCCACCATGTTTACCTTCTGCTCCTCAAGGGACCTCTCCTTGGCTGGTGCAAGTCCTAAAGGACTTGGAAGCTTTCTTGGGGATCTCTGCAAGTTAGAGTTCCATTTCCACAGCTGCACCTTCCCTGACAGGCTTCATGGGACAACTCTACTGAATATTTCTTCTTCTTTCTTTATGTATGCCTTTTTAAAAAATATTATTCAAATACTAAGAAAGTCCTCAATTTGTGCCAGTTCTCTTTTGTTTGCTGAAAGGCTCTATGAGTTTATTCTCATTTCTTTCTCCATTACCTGCAAACAAGAAGAAACTGTATTCAATGCTTTCTCTATAGCTACCACTAGTCAATTGTAATGAATATACCACCAACCCAAATCACACATTTTTGAAGAACTGGGATCATAGGAAAACCAGAAATATCCTTTTCTCTCTCTATTCCTTGTTACTGAATCAAGAGGAAATAGCAAGGTGCATCTAGCAATATGGATTGGGGAAAATGTCTACAAAAATCTCTCTGAAATGAAGAAAAAAAGATTTAACTTTTTATTTATTGTCAAAGGTACTTCAGGAAAGTTTGATGGCCCTTTTACAATTCATATTGTAAAAAATTCCTTGATCAATAATTTACAAACAACTGTTACTGTAGGAGTTCTCATTTATGCAGTTTTTTAACCTTACACTTCAACAAATTCATCTTGATTTTGTGGCAATGAACTAAAATCAAAGATAAAAGATCAGTCGCGTTTACTGTAGAACTGAAAGTTTCTGTATTAGGAGCAGTGTCTGGACTTGACTGGACCACCTCCAGAAGGGGATCTCTTCTGAAATAAGATGAAAAGTCAGACTACTTGCTCTTTCATGTGTCAAAGGGGGGTAAAATTCTAGTGAACTGTGCAGTAACTGTCTATTCCCTACTGTGTACCAAGATTAAAATATCATTTTGACTGTGATCGTTACCAATCTGAAACTTCAATAGCTGTTCCTTAGAACTGAAGATGCATTCATCTCTCATGCCACACAACATCCACCTCTTTTTCTGTGCTGCTTTTAAAAAGATCACTTGCGAAACCTGGTGGGAGAAAAGTGTGTATTGGTTTGGATAAAATTGTATTTTACATGTCTCTAAATAACATTTGCAAGAAGTTCAGGTTTGTGGAGGAAGAAAAATAACAGGCTGTTAATGGAGAAGCATTTTTGCAGCATTCATCAATACTTAATGTAATACAGGAAGAGAAAGGAGTAATAGTTAAGGGGATGGAGATAATCCACAAATTATGCTGTTCAGATTTAGTAGGTTTAATTAAAAACTACAGATAAAAGAGTGTTTCCCTCTATAAACACAACAGTACTGGCCTGGATTTCAGTGTGCTCAGTATTCACACTCTTGGGGTAAAAAGGAGGTTGGTCACTGCTGCTTGGTAGCATATTGCATAACATAATGCACTAACTGATCAACTTAATACACTAATTAGTTGTGTCAAAGTGAGTGTACAATGAAGATGCAAAGCAAGAGAAAATCACCCTTTCTTAAAAATTAAATTTCTCAATAATTCCATTTAATATGGAGCATAAACATTCTTTAGTGTATATGCCTAAATAAGTGAATTTTCTAAGTTGCCTTTTCATGTTTTAGAGAGGCATTTGCACAATTAAAAATAGGAGAGGAAATAGGATCATTGTTGTAATATCCAACAAAGGGCATCCCACCAATACCTGAGCTGAACTGTTCTGGTCAGGGCTGCTGGGGTTAATCAGCAGGCATCATAAACCAATGCCATGTTTAGTGTTTGCAATTTCTGTTTAGGGGATAACACCATTCCCTACAAATTGAATATGTCTTTTTTTTTAATTCACACTATTTTTTAAAATGTCACTGAAATTATCTCAGAGGAGCAGATCTGACAGGTCAATCACTGCAGATGGTAAGTGCTTTGTTAATTATACAGAATAGAAACAATTGTAGAATGTCTTGCCTCAGGAGGAATTTCTCTCTTGCTCTGTTCGAGAGTAGATTTCCTCTACTGAATTAATTTTGTGTTTTTGTGCAGATAACAATCTCTCTGCTGCTTTGTAGGAATAACTCCTTGCTCCTTGTTCAAATATGCAACTGTAAATAAGCAGTGGATATTGCAAATAAACAATGCTCCTCTTTTTAAATAATGCAACGTGTGTAATTAGGACAGCGCAATTACAACTGTATACAGCTCTCAGTGTAACAATTAGTTTTTTTGGTAAAATGTAATTTGTTCCAATGTAAATGTTTTCCCTTAATTCAGAAGATTCCCTCGAGTTGTTACAATAATAAGCCTATTTCTACAAATATATGCAATTGCACTGTATGTTCCAATACACAAATCAAAGAGGACAGCTACATTATAATAAGCTATGGGAATTATAAAGTCAGAGCAAAATGATATCAATCCTATTTTCTGAGGGGAAAATATGCCCAAATATCCTCTTTTCATTTCTATTTTAATCCCAGAGATGTCAAATGCTTTTTCCAGTTTGATTTGAATTTACTTGAAAAAAAAAATAGAAACATTTCCTTGTGCTACACTGCCCTGTCCTCCTGGTGATGATGTCTGACCACTCTCTAGTTTATTGTTTATTCTAGTTTTCTGTTTATTCCTGGAGATAAAGAAGTTCTGTTATTGTCATTTCACAGAGGAGTAACTGAGTCTCATAGAGCAAGAGAAATCTGCTTTAGAGTTCATCAGAAGTTTGCTGGGAAGCAGGATTTCAAATCCAGCCCTGTTCTCTTCCTTCCAGCATCCCTGCGTGCTCAGAGCACGAGGGCAGCAAAGCGCCTTTGCAGCTCCTGCTCGCAGCACAGCCAGAGCTCCAGCCAGCTCCTCACAATCCCTCCTTCTCCTGCTCACCCGTTCACATTCATTTCCCATAATGTTGCTCTTCTAAAATTCCCCCTCAGCAGTTAAAAAAGCATTTGGAGCATCTGTGTGTGTATCACTCACCACATCAGGAAGTCAAATTTTTAATATCTCACAGTTTTGCATTTCCAGTAACTTTCTGTGGCTAAAGTTAAAACAAGGGTAGAGGGTTTGTGGCAATAGGCAGAATATGCTACCAGTACATAAATAGGCAATTTTAGGTCAGCTGAATTAGTACTCCTGAAAGTGTCTGGGAGTTATAAGAGACAGAATAAATTTAATTAATCAGTACAGATGGATGGGAGTGCTCAACATGTTCTATGAAAAGTGAATTGTCTGAATTTGATTTTAGAATTGGCATTTCATCATCTTTGTACCAAAGTTTGCAAAATTTTGATTTTTTTTTTTCCCTTTTGCCAAACTACCGTTGTCATTTTGGAGGCTGAAAAGTGAATTGTCTGAATTTGATTTTAGAATTGGCATTTCATCCTCTTTGTACCAAAGTTTGCAAAATTTTTATTTTTTTTTTCCTTTTGCCAAACTACCATTGTCATTTTGGAGGTTGTAAATTATTTAATCTAAGCCTGGGCCTGCAGTTCCCGTTGTCAATATTGCAGAGCACTGAGTGAACAACTGCTAAAACCCCACACGACAGCAGTAATGTGCAATGATTATAGGGCAAGGGGCTGTGGTAAGCATTGTCTGCTCTGGTTAAGTCATTGCTAATGAAACATCACAGCTGATTAAACTGGCAATGAGAGCAGTTCCCTATAAACACATTCCATTTTCTCATTGGAGCTTCACCTCTCTTTCTTAAAAAGCAAGATTTAAGCAAGACAAACAGAAATGCTCTTTTAATTATAAATCACTCTATAAATCACATTTTATGATTAGTGGCAAGTTCTAGAAAGACTTTGTCTTAATTATATGTATGTCACTACATTTCTTTCCCTGCATTCTAATAAGATAAAGAATATGAAGAAAACACAGAGAAAAAAAGTACAACAGTCTCTGTTAGTGCAGTGGAACTGAATTGATATTTACATTCATCCTGTAACCAGACTTGGGCCTCTTCTTGAATAACAGTAATGATGATCAAAGCAGAGAAGATCTTTGAGCTCTGTGCTTTCAAACTGCTCACTAATCACTATAATTCAGCAGAAAATAGGAACAAAACTGCCCCAACAAACACCACAATCATTGCACTCTGAATAAAAGGGGCTCTCACCAAATAAAGCTGAAGCAAGGTAAAGATTGCTCTATTACACAGTATGTCAAAGTTAAATACAGGTCTAAATCTATTCAAAAATGTAGAACAGTCAGTCCCCAAGCTAGCAATGGGTAGAGAGGCTGCTTTGTTAAGTGAATAACCCTGCCCAGAACCTGCTGTGGCATCACCACCAGTGACAGCAGTGTCTGTTTCTGCATAGGCTTGTTTCAGCCTTGACACTGCTAACTGTGGTACTGAGGTGGTGTTTGATTTAATTAAATGCCACTCCAAAGAAGACCCGTGTGCCTACAGCACGTGAACCTGGAGGAGCTTCTGCTTCTTCCTCCTCAGCAGTTTGGTATTTTTCTCTTTATGCATGGAAATGAAACTGCTTTCAGACACGAAGCTGAACGGTAGCCAGGTGCTTTATAACTGTGTTAGCCTGAAGCTCTCATGAGAAATATTTTTTCCTGGAAAATAAATTACAACACGGCTAAGTGGTGCCTGACAAAGCTAAACAGGAGCCATGCTGCTCTATTGCAAATTCATCTGCAGTCTCTCGGTAGAAAGACAAATAAAAGCACTTCATCAAAATCAGTCAGGGAAGCACAGGAATACTCATCAGAGACCACTAAACTCTAAATACCAATCAATTTCACCAACTTTTTTGTCAAACTTGCAAGTCCCCTCAAGCATTATCATCTAGAGCTGCCAGGAGATGCTGCATGAAATGCTGTGGGAGCAGAGCAGGTGAGCAGTGGCTGAGAGCCCCTCTCTGACACTCAGAATTAGTGCTTGTGCTTGTGATCAGCACGGGCCAGCACTTATTGAAGTCAGTAGGTGGGGCTTGGCCAACATTAAGGTTTTGAAACCAGGCCTAAGGGCTCAGAAACCTTATGGTCCATTTGAGAATTGAGCTCACCACTTCTTTTCACTGTATTGGCTATTTTTCAGTGACCTGGGCATGGCCCAGGAGCCAGCAGGCATTTTTGTTGCAAACATCATGAGTGCAGACAGCAACCTTTAGACTGCCCTTGAATTCAAAGTCAATAAAATATATAATATTGAGGGATTTCTGTCGAGGAATTTACACTGAGACTTTTTCCTGCACAAAGAGATCCCAAAATTGTTTTACAGCCAATGGGACATTAAATGTTATGGCAGTGTTAAGTCCTACTCACTGCTGCCTTTGTCCTCACTATTCTTCTGTGTCAAATGCAAAAGTAGTTCTGAGAGAAGAAAAAATTAAAATGTAACCTCCTCACCCATTTCTTTAAGCTGTGGTTATGTCTTCACTGTTTTAATGTTCACATTTGTCAAGTCAGAAATGTATTTTAGAGTTTTGTTTCAAGTGTCAGGTCCTGTAAACACAGCATAATGGACAGAGAACAAAATAGCTTCTCTCCTGCACCCCTCACCCACTTTGTGTCTGTCTGTGCCAGATTCAATCACAGGTTTGCCCTGAATAGAAAGCACAAGAAGTCATCAAATGGGCTATGAAGCAGAGTACAGTACAAAACAAGTACATAGTGGTTAGGTCTGACTTGACTCTGAATTATTTTTAAAAATAATCCAGCCCCTTGTGGGCTGTGTTCCACCTCCCCACAATACCCTACTGAGATTCCTTTTACTCTCAAGCCTTTTATTCTGGGATTCATTCCTTTACCTCCAGGTTTTTGCTTTCTTAAACAATCTCTGCCACCTTTTTTGCATCTCATTATTTAGATATTTGTTTATTTATCTATTTAGGTATTTGTTTATCCATTCTTCATGCCATGGTTTCTTTACATTTCCTATCCAAAAGAAGACCTTCTTTTTTAGCTCCTCTGTTTTCTGGAATTATGGATCAACCCGAACTCTACATTTGCCTTCTGGGACAAATTTGACTCTAGGCTTCTTGGAAAAAAATCTAATTTTATTTTTGGATACAGTTTCTTGAAACTGAAAAAAACAAGATCAAGTCAACAGAAGTTTCCAGCTATTATCTGCTGAATTCTGAATCTTCAGTCTCAAGACTGTGTGCATTGTTCTTTGAATATCATGTAGAGCACATTTTGTAAGAGGCTTGTGGTTTCTGTGTGTGTCAGCTGAATCATGAAAAGGTGAGGGAAGCGGGAGAGGAGAAGGTTGTCTCAAGCATTGAAATACTCACCTGCAGTGCTCTGTAGCCCACAATTCCTGTATACACTTTTAAATGTTGGGCATGAGGAGAGACGTCTCTTATTTATTTATGTACGTGCTTTGGAAAGAAAGGCAATACAAAAGCAGTCACCACTGCAAAATAAGAGTGCTTCTGTTTTGCTGGGCTTAAAAAAGGGAAAATCCTTGGATCAATGTTCTGCTATTGTATAATCAACAATGCATCACAATTCTGTATTGTTTTCTATAAAAAAATCTCCATTGCAGTTGACCATAAAATTACAGGGAAAAATGCCTACATTTTCTGTCACTTCTAAATGATAAAAACCAATATGTAACCTCATCTTAGAAACAAAGCCGTAGCAGATGGAATGGAAGGTTTGATGATAAGCTCTAATGACTGTAGTCCTTTGAATCCTACTTCAGGTGAGGGTGGTGACTCACCTGGGGCTGAATTCTCAGCAGTAAAAAGCAGAGGAAAACAAATCAGTAGTTTTCCTGCAGAGCAGTGGTCTAATCACATCTGACACCAATTAGCATCCTTGCTGATGGTCCCTATTAGGACAGAACTGAAGTCTGAATTACATGTCTCAACAGTGCAGTGGTCATTTAGCTGAGCAAAATTGAAATGGGTGTAAAGCCAAGGACAAAAAAAAACCCAACAAAAACATCTTCAAGAACATCAGCTTAAAATCTGTCCCTGAAATGGGCCTGTCCTGTTTTCTGTCACCATACTTTCAGCTGAAACACCACTTCAGCTTCCTCCATTGTTAGCAGTCAGTAATTTTCAGAGAAGATGTGAAGTGTGAATCCACATCATTCAGAGGTGAACTCAGCACAGAATGTGCTTGCCAGGGTTAGTCATTGCTAAAGGAAGAACGTTAAAGTTCTCACAAAACATTCCCACCTTGCTTTTGATGGCTGTAGAAGCTACCAGAAGTGTCCTTGCAGAAAAGAGCCATGATTTAAAACGTGTTTAACTGGCAAAGCCATGTATTAAATTCCTATAAATTTCACAGATATTGTGGAAGTATCAGGATTTACAATGAAGTGGGGTAAGGGAGAAGAAGTTACTGATTATATTTTCCCCATCTAAAAATGTTTTGCTGTGTATTTTCAGTTTCCTGGAATTCACCAGGCAAAACCTGCTATGTTAACAAAGATCTACTGGACCCTTTTCAAGTTTAGCTGAAAAAACACAAGAATTTCTTGGCCTGTTTTACCTTCTCAGGTCTTAAAACATATCTATGCACTGAAATTGTGTCAAGAGACACATATTGCTTAATTACAGAGAAGCATTTTGACAAAAAATACATTTCCCATGCCTTCTTCAGTTCTTAATTGTTCCTGCCAATTCTCCACTACCATCTGTCATCAACTCCCATTTTTCTCTTCAGCTGAAATATGAGTGTAATACTGATTCCAAAATATCATAATAGAGTCTGTGTCCCCTTTGTACTGCATTTTCCTGCAGATAGCTGCAGAGGATTGCAAATCTCGTTCAAGATTGCCAGTAGGTTTGTCAGATTTCAGAGTCAAGAAGAAAAGCTCATCTGCTAGAATGACTCATGACAACCTCATCTTTGATCACTGGGACAGTTTTGAAATAATGTATGTCCCCTTCAGTTCCAGGGCATTTTCAGATCTCCTGTTTTTCAGTTGGATTTTGAGGCTCAAATAATGTTTTTCCTGGCCCAGGCATCATCAAATGTGGGAGAAGGTCATTCTTCTCTTTGTCTCAATTTTCTCTTAATGAGGGTATTTCCTTAGTGGGTTTTGGTCGCTTAATTATTTTTTTTTTTTAACAATGAGACAGAAACAGATACTGGTGAGTAATGAGCTTAAAATTCAGGATACATTCTGTAGAATTATAAATTATATAGTTAATATAAGTTAATCTGTCCTTATTAGGAGTGTTTTTCCCCATCTTCTTACTTGACATGAAACCTGTAATTTCTTTGCTATATGGATTGACTTGGGGGTGAGTAGGATCTTCACTTGTTCCTTGGCTCTCTGGGGGGAGCACATCAGGCACAAGTGCACCTGGATCTCTTGGCCTGTCTCAGCCGATCAGAGATAACTAAATGAAAATGTCAGCTTAAAAGAAATGAGTGGCACATAGAAAACACAGCCCAGGTACATCTGGGACATGATTTTGAAATGTGGCCAATCAGAAATGACTGAAGTTTGTTCCTGCTTGCTGACTGCAGACAGTCTTCGGGGAAATAAGTCACATCTAGTCTTTCAATTAGTGGGACAAAGTGTGCAGATGTCACACCAAACAGATTCAGCCACATTTCAGAAGAGGTCAGTAGGATAAAAGAAATCAGTATGTCAATGGTTTAACAGAATACCCAGGGAATTTTCTTCCAGATGTGGTTGCACTAAAGGAGTGAGTTCTGGAATCACCAAGAAGGCTTTTCCAAGGAAAGCTGTCCTCACTGGAGGCTGAACCTCTGCAATCATTCATGATGTGCACTGAGACTGAAGCAGAGCAAACCATGTAGTTTGAAGACTTTCCATCCCCAGAATGTCTCAGCCCTGGGCAGTGTGGAAATGGGCAGCTCAGACTGTGGCCTTTTGCCATATCAGACTTCAGCAGTGGAATGCTCTGGTGCTGGGGAGATTTGTGGATTTTCCTGCTAACCAGCATGCCCAGACTGTGCTGGTTTAAGGGCAAAAATTGTGGCTGCTGCTAAGATAGATTTGAAGTGAAACTGATGCATAGAAATTAAATGATTGATATCTTATTTTTCTGAGTGTAGCAGTGTGAACATTTGCTGTAAATTATATTTGTTACAGACCCAGAATCTTTTGGCAGTGGCTCAGAGTTTGGATGGACTGGCTAAACAACTTGTTAAACAAATGAGTTTCAGTCCACATTTTGCAAATTATTTTGATTATACTGTGTAGTTTGCATGATTAATGAGCTGCAGAGTTTTATTATTTCTGTTATCTGACTGTACTTATTTATTCATGGAAATAAGTAACTTATTCCATCAATATTATTAGATTTGAATATAGTATATAATAATATCTTGTTTTCTAGACAGAGCTGTAGATTTCTACTTGTAAAGATAACATGTTGTATTTAATGATTCAGCCAAATTATTCCTTACAAGTGCTGTTGAAAATTTAGTTGCTAATCAATGCCAACTTGGATAAAATGCAAATTTTGGAACAGATATACATGTACATATGTGCTCACACACCCTTTCTTGTCCCTAGATAATAAATGTGATTAGTAAATCAAGCTGCTGACATATCATTATTATCAAAAAAATGAGTTTCCATATAAAGAGGCAGCAGCAAGTCACCGATAAAACCTGGCTTTTATTTTCATCTTCTCTGAAGTTTGCAATGAAATAGCAAAGATCTGATAAAACTATAGAAAAATGGTGATATATATTACCATAATATAGCTGCAAAATATTTCAGGTAAACTGAAAGCATCAAATTTAAAAAATATTCCAAATATACTGAAGCAAATATGTGAAGGAAAATTCCTGGAATTTAGTTTTGTTAAAAATGAGCTAAATAAGTTTCTTTTCTTCTAAGCAGAATTTTTCTACCTGTCATTTTTAATCTGTATCATTCTATTTGAGTGATTCTTTGGGCTGCGGCAAATGAGTCTGCCTGCCAAATCTTACTTGAAACAGCAGCAGTAATGCTTTCCCTGCTCCTAGCCCATCTGATCTTTGCAGAGGTCACTGCCTGCATATCACAAAGGCAAAATGGGCCACGTATTTATCCTTCAGATGCTGAGGTTCATAGTCCAATGGAGCTCAGGGTCTGTGCTCTGAATTACACACTTGAGGTGCCAGAATGAGCAGTGCATGATGTGGTAACTCCCAGCAGTCATCTCTGCAGCTGTCCCAGCAGGATTCAGCAGATCTGACTCACATGAAGTTGTAGTTTTTAAGTCAGCTGGCAATGACCTGCTAGATTCCCTGTGTGGACTTCTATCTCTTGGTCATTTCATATAAAGATGAGCTGAAAGGAGGGTTAGGTTCTATTGTCATGTAGGGATGACAAGATATGCTTTTCTTTCTGTGTTCATAATTTATTTCATGTTTGTAATAAATCTAGTGGGGTAGGGAGCATCACTTTCTTCTACTGCAAGCTGGAAAGAAAATGTAAGAAAGAGTGATATGCTGCTAGAGGAGAGACCTGGGTCAGGTCTGCAGCTAACTGCTGTGATCAGCAAAGGGGCACATTTCAAATTTCCCATATCAAACAGCCTTGACAGCTGGGATCACACCCTAATTAGAGGGGTTAAGAGGAGAATCCGAAGAAGGAGGAGATGGTATTTACCAGGGATTCTTTGCTTGAATACAAACACACTTGTGCTTCTCTCTGGCACATTTATAATTCTAGGTTGTGCTGCATGATGTTAATATCCTGCCCAAGTCTAGAGGGGGGTAAATCAGTCCCTAGGTGAGTCTCTGTGCACTACAGGGAAGCCAGAACCAGCCCCCCACACCCCTTAATAATGAATATCAGGAACAGGAAGATGGAAGTGTTTCAAAATCTGTGGATGCTTCATCTTTCCATTTCTCCCACTGGTGTTTGAATCACAGACCCCAGAACAAACACTGCATAGCAGTGTCACAATAGCAAATTGTCAGCAGCTATTCCAGTGGGCCAGGTCATGACTGGAGGGTTTAAGTATTAAAGTCTCCATGCAGCACCTACTGTCTCATTGTTTGATACCTAAATGGATGTGAAATACACAATGCAAATAAGGGAAGGAATAAGATAGGGAGGAATGATCTGACTTTATTTTTACTGACAGGAAATAGCAACATCTAGATTTGGCTAGTAAGCTCATCCTGGCTCTGATGTGCATGTGAGGGTACACAGGGAAATGTGCATGGGAGGCAAAGTGTAAATGGATTTAAAAAAAAGGAAGGAAGGAACAGTGTGGATGACAGGAAACTTCAGAAGGAAAGTTAAAACAAGGGAGTAAAGTGGGAGATGGAAAACAAACAGTACTCTATTAACATTATGCTGAGGCCATCACAGTCATTACTGTGGTATCTTCACAATTTTTTTAATCAGTGGTGGAAATACTTTCTCATTCTGCAGAACTGGATCAGATACATGAACAGATTAAATTATTTGAAGAAGGTCAGTGACAGAGCTGACATTCATGACTAATATTAAGATGCTAAAATTCCAACTCTACATTCAAATTTGTGAGGTGGTGAATTCCAAAAAGAAGAGCATGTAAATTATTGTTTGTTTTACTGTCCTCTCTGACTCAGGCTTTGGATATTTCAGACTGTGTATCAATACTCTTAGATATCCACAAAGCAAGACTAATAATTTCTTTTTTAGTTCTGTATGTCTTCTATAACCTAACAGTTGAGATCACATTTTTAAAATTACTCAGAGCCCAAAACATTTTGAATATCTTAAACATTGAATCAGTTATATAAAAACCATGTTCATTTACATTCAAATTGGAGTCATACATTCAGTGCATTTGGAAATTCTTTCTCTGAGTTCCTTTGAAAACCTACAGTGACCATCAAGAAGTTATATAGACTCAAATATAAATAACTCCAAACATGAATCATCAGTTGGCACCACCAGCTGAGCTGTCTGCAGGTGAAAGCTGGCACCCAAACCATTGGTCAGCACAGCCCAATGCCAGTTATGCTTCACTGTGTTGAATTTACCAGGGAGTGTTTGCTCTGTTGCAGCTCCTCAAATTGGAGTTCCACAGAGTACTGTAAGTGTGCCTTTGGGCTCCTCTGAGCTAAAACCCCTTGAAAATGGGATAAAGAGACAGATTTTCTAAAATAAAAGGGAAATAACTGGTGAGATGTTTAGCAGGGGGTTTCATACATCACAAATCACAGTAACTCTCTACAGGCCCAGAAGCATCTTTAACCTGAAAATATTTTATAATTTTACTCTAAGTAACTACAACATTGATTTCTATGCCTAAGATAAAGACATTTATCAAGGACTCACACATGACCTTATTTGTTAGGAAAGTAAAATCTTTCTTTAGAAGACTTTTCAAGTCTTCAAACCCAAGGAAAGTCAGGTAATGCTGTCCTTTTTCATAGTTGCAAAGACACATCTTCAGTAATAGGGCAAGTCACAATTCACTCTCAACATTAAACAAGGTTTCCTACAGTGATGACATAATAAAGGCAACATCCCAGACTTCTCTCTGGAGAGTTTAAACAACCTAAAATATATGAAAAATACTGAAGAGTCAGTAGTGGATTTTTAAGTCAGGAACAAACTAAGTCCTCCTCAAAAAAGAATTTCCTCCAAGAATAAACATGAAATAACTTTTGATAAAAGCATGACATATGAAAATATTCATAGTGAAAGGAGCAGCCAGCTTGAAAGTCTCTATTTCCCTTATTTGATAAGCAGTCTCAATGACTTTTCATTGAACAGGGATGTTTAATACAGAAATGACATTTAAAACAAATTAAGATAAATTATTAGAGGCCCCTAATATTTGGAAAGACTTGGATTTTAGTTATAAAGCTCTGAATATTATAAAACTGAAGAATGTTATAGAATAATTTTTCAGTTTGAATATATAACAAAGCACGAAACACCTTAAATGTGCTCACAGATTTTGAGTTCTGAGGCTGAATTAGGCTATGGGAAAGGTAATGATCTAATTAATATTTTTGTTGACTTAGAAAAGTAGTGTGCAAAAATTAAGGGGTTTTGGGTTAATTTAATGCTGTGTAGTCAAATATGCAACATTTTTTTCAGAATATTTTAATGTGATCTTTCTTTTTCTGATAGGTTAAAGAAAACAATAAACAGATATGATTGACTTAAAATTTTCTTTATATTTTACATATGAATTTCTTTAATAAAAAAGAAAGAACAAACAGACAAACCAACACAACAACAAAAATCCCCATATCCTTTCCTTCCAATCTCATGGGAAGGGGCATTCCTCAGAGGAGATCACCTCTCACCTGGTTCTGCAGCAGGGCCTTTGTGCTCCTCAGGTCAGCCCCAGAGCCCTGTGAAATTTGGGAGGGCTTGTCCTGCACTCTTGGGCTTTTTGTAATGGAGCAGATTACACAAAGCAGCAGATCTCTTTTCAATGTGGCCCAGGCAGTACCAACCACTTCCTTCTGCAGTTAAAAACCTTTTTATTTGGTGAGCACTGGTAACCTCTGTTAGCAGCACTTGGAAAGCCACTGGTCTCAACTTGTCTTCTTGAAGAAACATTGCTGTAAAGCAAACCTATGGAAGAAAATAGAAAAATTCTTTTCTCTTTCAGTATGATAAACAGGTGTCATAAAAAAATCAGAGTTATAACTTCCCAACTGCACACTAACAGAATTCATTTCTGTCATCATGCAAAGCTTGACATGAGAACAAAAGAGCCCTTTACTCCTTTATGAAGCTGTAGAAAGGTGTTTTTCTTTTAGTTGTCAGAGATTATTAGTGAATGGCTATAATGTTAATTCCATTTCTAGGATGAAATCAACTGTATTTAATATTTAAAGGGAATAAAATAGCAAGGTGACAGTTAAATTAATAATTACCACAAATAATTTAATTCCCATTCACTTTGTTTTCTTGTTGTACTTCCAACTGTGAGTGGATGCCAAATCCTCAAACATAATTGTATTAATTCTTGTTTTACATATTTTTCCAGCAAATAACTTCTTTCTTGGATTGTTATGTGTTGAAAATATTGAAATGTGTGATATTGCAATCAGGTTAATTACATTTTAAGTTTCCTTTTTCCCCCCCCATTTGAGTGTTATACACAGGTAACCAAAATAGTATGAGTTACACATGGAGGAAAAAAATACAGTAACACTTGCATGTTAGGTTACTGTAGCTACTTGACCTTAAGCTTCATTTTCTCTATGTTCCATTTGCAAAGCAAGACAAAAAGAAAAAAATCCTGTAACAATATCCATGCCTGTGCTCCCCGGCTGGTGCAGATTTCTTTCTGGCAAGATCACCTGGGTGAGAATCACAAGTGCTGTGAATCTCCACATGTCTGATTCCTACTCTAAACTTAACATCAACCATATTTATTTTGTAAATTTAAGGCTGACATTTCCTTTGGTAAACTGCAGTGTTGAAGTGTATCAGTCACACTGAACAGAATGAGTATTATCGACATATTTCACATATTTCCGCAAACAAAAAGAAGGAAGCTTGTGACTGCAGAAAAGCAGAGTTTAAAAAAAAAAAAAACCAAACAAAAAAAAACCAAACCAAAAGAAACCAGTCTCAACAAATGAGTAGCAGCAACATGGAAGTATAGAAACAGAATTTATAGGTGAGAGCTGAAGGAGGGAGAGAAACACGTTTCATACCCAGGTTCTCCTTCTGGTGCAGAACTGGAAATACAGATTATGTCTTTTTTACTGGTGGAGGTATGGTATTGTTCTTTGTATTGGTTTAGTTATTAAAAAAAAAGACTAATAAGAATGTGTTTAGCTGGAAATTTTACACCTCAATGTGTTGAATAAACACCACTGCAGTAATAGTACCAGGTATAAAGCTGACTACATTTGGTAACATAATAATCCTGGCTTTCCTGAATTGGTGCCAACTCTGAAAATAGCCACCTTTCTCAGGTTTTGTGTTTTGTTTTTATCAATCCTGATGACTGCAATTAGTGTTCCAACATACTTCTCAGGTAAAATTATTTATCCTTTTAATTTTTTATGGCTTTTTTTCTTCCCCCAGAAAAATTGGAAATAATTTTTTTTTTAATCTTTTGAGTTCAAGAAAAATAGGGTAATTGTGCTTTCCACTGCAAGTTAAAATGAGGCAAAGGATGACTTTCCTGCTCTGAAACTACAGCAGGTGGGTTCAGGAAGCAGGAATGCACCATGACAGCACTTCGAGCTGGGTAAAGATCTTGAGAATTCTGTTAAATACTGATCAGATTGCTCAGTGTTCCGAGCCTTGCAAACATATGTGTATGTACAGTTGGAGTCACTATGACATTTCAAAGTAATATTTTTTTTCCTTCAACCTTTGAAGAGCAACACAAGTGTGAAAGAGAAGAGCAATGGGTCCATTGGAAGATAAGTTCTACCAGGTGCATTTAAAGTTGTGGGAAGACTGTTGGATTATAAAAGCTAACTGAGGAATCTGCCTAAGTATCAAAAATATATCTTTATGTTATGTAAGCCCCTTGTTTTCTACTGCCTTTTACTGAGGAACAGGATAGTGATTCTTTCAAAATAAATTTAGTGCTGCAGTTGAGCACAGAGAAAGATTTCTCCCATGTGTCTGTTGTCTCTGTTCCATATTGAATGCTAATTTCCTGTCAGAGTCTGACCAAAAAAAAAAAAAAAAGTCTGGGATTGAAAAAAGAAATCCTTCTATTATTTTTTTTAAACTGGGTTAAGTAATTTTCATTCCGTTGACATGGAGGAGATGAGAGAAACACTCAAGTTTCTAGATGACACCAAAATGAGGGTAAGGATTGATGTACCCTACCCTCCATAGAGCTGCTGTGCAGATGGACCTGAAGAGCCTGGGAGAATGGAAAACTGAGACCTAATGAAATTCAGCAAAATTCAGCAAGGGCTGTCTCAGAACGGGAAAGGTGTTGCTAAAGCTCATCAGAGGGCCACCAAGATGGTCAGGGGTGGGAGCATTGCCCTGCTATGAGGGGCTGAGGGAGCTGGGAGTGTGGAGAAGACACAGCTCTGGAGTTGATCAGTGAGGGCCTCTTGGAGCCTTGGGGACATCAGGGATGTGTCACCTTCACAGAGCTGCATGGCTGGAAGAACAGCATTGGGTGTGTGTTGAAACAGGAGAGGTTCAGACTGGAAACAAGGAAAAAGCTTTGACATCCTGAGGCACTGGAAGCGCCCAAAGAGGTTGAGCAATCTGTGGTTTTGGAGGTTTTTAATATGAGCTGGATAAACCCTGAGCAAGCCAGGCTGGCCTCAGACCTGTCCCTATTTCGAGCAAGAGGTTGCATTGCAGATCTCTTGAGGCCCCTTCCAGCCTGAAATATCTTGTGATCCTCTGATTCTGACCAAACCAAGTAACTGATCATATCTGTGAGAGGGAAAAAAAACAAATTATCCAAGTGTGATGTGAAAATGAGCCCAGAGGGGCAAAAGCTCATGAGCCTCACTGACCTGAAATCAGAGCAGCATATCTGAGTGCAAGTAAAGTTATTAAGGATTTAATCTTAAAGTCGATGGTTGGACTAGCAGAACAGCATTATGATGTGAAATATATTTGTTTTGATGTGAAAATCTATTCTATTTCAAGAATCTCTAGTTTTGAACAATTGCAAAAATTTTAGATCCTTTAGATAGAATATCCTATTCTTAATATGGTCTCAAATTGAATTATTGAATTCTGGAATTATAAGAAAGGTTTGATGAAATAGACTGAAATCCATCCATTAAAAATGAATACAGCACACCAGGGAACTTTGAAATGTGTATGCTTCATGCAAATACTGATCTATCACCCACAGACACTGACAGCCAGGGTTACAAGAGCCTTCTCACCACACTGAAGGGCAGCTTGTTGGCTAAGCAGTTTGCTCTTACAGGGTGTCCATCCATGCTCTCTTAGGGTATTAACATGCACTTTAAAAAGAGATCTTGTTTGAAAACTTCAAAAAGACTCCATCTTTAATAATGGCAGAGCTATTGTTTTTAAGAAGACAAAACTTAAATCGTTAAACATCTGTGACAAAAGTGTTTTTAAAAATTTGCTTATGATGATAGGAAAAAGTAAAGTTTACATGATGGTAGCATGTGGTGTCAACTCCCATATTAGTAGGGGTCATTTAACTAAACCTATAGGTTTGTCTTACACTGTTCATCAAAAATTGCCAACTGATTTGTACTCCTAATGCTCTATGCTCTCATAATGTAACAAATAATTTCCAGTCTATTTTTTGTAATTACTTGCATACAGACTTGGGGCAAGACATTTCACTAATATAAACAATATCAGTACTTACTAGATGAGGCAAAAGTGTTTTTTGATTATTTTTTTTCCTCCTCTTTGCACCACATGCCAAAATCATGCCTAGTTACAGCTAGAGCAATTGTTCACTTACGTTTTATTCTGAGAACTTCTGTAGGCTACAAAGTAAAAGGTAAAATACTTGTAAAACTATTAGAGGGGCCTGGTAATTCACACCCCATGTTGCTTTATTAACTAAAGCAAGACAGTACAAAGGCAGGGAGAGACTCTCTATTGAAAAAGTCGATTGGTTCCTTTATCTTGTGCCAGTACTAATATGACTTCACCATATTTAACAACGTTAACAAATCTTTTCTGAGAAGTAAATGCCAACCTTGAATTTATAGTTTCACCCTTTAACCTCCAATCATATCAAGGATAACAGCATATTTTACAATTTCTTCTCTGGTCCCAGACAAGTAATAATTGCCAACAAGAATCATTAAACAAGTTAAAGCATTTAAATTCATTATAGTAATTCTTGTTAGTCAGGCACGTCGTGCCATTATCAGGCCTTTTACATCAGTAGAAACAATTGATAAATCTGTAATAATTCTGTGTTTCAAAGATTGGATAATGATCCCTTGTAATTCCCTGACATGGCACACACAAAGTACTGCTTTTCAGTGTGTAATTTCTCATTTCAGAGAACGTTAACCAGACCAAAAAAAAAAGAAAAACCCGCTTTCATACAATCTGTTCAGTGGAATGTAAATGAATGTAGGGAACAGTTTCTTAATAAATGAGCCGCCATTGTGATTATTTTCAGTAACATTTGCTGTACTTAATGGTACCATCCATCTAAGGATTTCTACATTTATCCTGTTTATAGGATGGTTAAAACCTTTATGAAGGAATCATTAATTTCCTTCCAAATGTCACTGACTTTGAATGCTTTGATCATTCCAAGATTAGCCCAGCCCCTGTCATCAGTAGTCTCTGATGAGTTCAGACTGACTTGCTTTGTACATCAAAGGCATAAAAGGACCACTCCAAGTCTCAGTCTTTTTGGTTACACTTTTGAAGTCTCCTGAATACTCATGAGCCATTTAGTTCCAGGAGAATGAGAAACTGAGGACCATTGTGCAGATGGTGGACAATGTGCATCTGGACTTACACTGCCTTTCATCAGAGGCACAGACTGCCCCAGGACATCCCCATGGGTGAAATTAATGGTTCATAATGATACTCATTAACATTTAAAAAGGGAAAAAGTTCCTCAGACATCCCAGTATAGGAGAGTCCCCATTTTACCCCGTGTGTTGGAAGGTGACAAAATACTTCTAAATGCAAAGCTGGTATGTTTCACTTGTTGAAGTCTGTGAAGAAATTACAGGTGCTACACAGAACTGAGAAGAGTCAACCTCTTCATTGCAGGGATTTTTATCCAAGTTTTTCATCTTGTTTCATCTTCCAAATTTAACTGCATTTGTATTTACAGAGTATGTATACAGCAAAAATAACAAATAAACTCCCAAGTATTTAATTATATTTAAACCAATAGTTATCTTTATGTGAAATGTGAATTGCAAAGCTCTTGGAAATACCTCTTTTAGCCTTCAAGCCAGCTTACAAATAAGGTAGTTTTTCTCTAGCATTTGTCGTACAGTATTTATTAACATAAGTTGAAAACTTCCTTTTTCAGAATTACTATATATGTTGCTCTGCAATTGTAATCTCATATGTTTATGAAACAAGTGTCTGAGTCAAGATTCTCAAAAGTGATACGTAAAATTAGCATCTTGAATGTCTATTATAGGTCCTAATAGGCACTTTGATGTTCTAGAATTGCTGATCGGTTTCCTTTAAAGACGTTTCATTCAATAATGAGGTAATTAAATAAGAGCTTAAAAGGTTTTAAGATGCATAAAAAGGTAATGACATATTTTATATGGTTGATACATCATAAGGCAGCAATAGTAGGATTATGTTGGACCTCATAGAATAGAACTGGTCATAATAATGACCAGTGACAGAAAAACGTGAAGTGCAGGGCAGGAAAAACAGAACTCTCCAACAGGAGAATCTGTAGAAGTCTGGAAGGTTCTGATGTCAGTGGGGAGGGGTTTTGTGACGCAGTGCAGCTGAGAAATGGCTCTAATGTTTGTTTGGATACCTGGAGATGTCAAGTGACAAACAGGTGAAGTTCTCTCTCTTGCACACTACAGATTGCATTTGGGATGTTTTACAAATTTGGGATGCTGTTTAAAAATTAAGATCAGTTTGACTCCAGCATTGTGCATGGGCTATTTAACAGCCTTTAGAGAACTGGAACAAAACCCCACAAGGTAGAGGATTATGAAAATGGCTGAAAGAGTGTTAATTAGAGTCAATGGGATGAACGTGAGAAAACAATACACACCGTGAATGTAAAATTCAGATGAGCACTACACCAGGGAATAGTGTGTGACACTCAGCCTAAATTCTTAGTACAAACACAGACATAGTCCTGGGTGTCTGTTACCATTAAAATTTTAGATTTTGTGTAAAATGAGCCAACCTTTGAAGAGAAAAAAGGAAGGAATGGCAGAGTGTGGTGGGAATGGTGCTGTGGAAGGTGGGGTAGGTGAAGCTGGCAGGAGTCTCTCTGCCATCATTCACCTTTGTCCCAAGTGTCCAGCTGAGACTCTTCTTCCACTGACATAAAGGTGGATTAAGTCACCTATTTGGCCAATGCCAGCTCTCAATTTTATATTATTTTCACATGCAATTCTCCAAATGAAAATAGAAGCTGTGAAGAGAGCAATTAATGTTTTGGGATTTTTTTGTTTTGCACATTAACTAAAGTCTTTTCAGCCAGAGCACAGATGGCCCTGTAGCAGTCTCCTAGCAGTGCTCTACAGACTGCACTCCCATGGGCCAAACTGTGCTGCTTGAAAAGCCCTTTTTCCAAAGGCAGCACTGGCACTAGGTTGTAGCAGCTCTCTGGAGTGCCAAAACATATCTTGGATGCTTCATAGTGAAATTTTAGGACAATTCCTTTTTTTTTTAAAATCAAGAATTAAACTTTTTGCTGCATTTATTGTTCAGTGAAATATTACTGTAAATACTACAGATGGTTTGGTAATTTTAAGAGCAGTACCTGCCTCTCTTCAATGAAGATCCCATCCAAGGGTTAAGGTAGGTTAATTTTATAGCAACAGACATAAATATTGTATGCATCCACAATAGTGTAACTAAAAAGTTAATAGATTCAAAGCAAAATTATTACCATTTCTCACCTCCAGGTTTATTCTTATGTGCCATAGACATTTTAGAAAATGTCTTTGGAATAGAGCTTTGGGAGCTTATTTTTCAGTTCTTCAAATTTTCAGTTTTAAATATCAAAAGAAGACAAGTGCGGGAAGATTATGGGAGAAAAAACCCAGAAACATTCTGTGCCTCCAAGTGCTGTTTTTGGTCTGGCATCTTTTGTTGTGCCTCGTTGTCACAACTGAGGTCATACTATGGTGCTGAGAGGGTTCTGTCGAGTCAGAGGAAGGTGGCTGCATTTCACAGATATCTTAATTTACATCTTTGCCCTGTTACATAGGTGATTTCCATCATTATTTTTTTGGCTCTCTGCGCACGTGTGTGTGTGATCTCTACAGGATGAAAAATGTTGTAAAGCTGTGGGAATTTTCTGGCACAGATGCATTTAGAGAGAGAGAGCTGCTCTGCATTGTTTAAAGCAAGACATTTTTTGATTGTTTCCATGATGACTGGATGCATCGTTAACCCCTTTATTGTTGATGTCCTACAGAGACCTGATATGCAGTCTTAATTATTTTAAAAGACATTTCTTTGTTACTTAGCTGGTGATTAAAAGTAAATTAAAAGATGGCAATGGCAGACTATTGTTGTTCATTAGCAGATCTAAAACCCTAATCATCTAGTAAGGGACTAATTTTCACATAATTTTAAAAACAATAAGTACGCTGGTGTAGGAATTATTTGTGCTGCTTCTACCATTTAATTAACCAAATCACCAGAGAGGGAGAGTGTGAGTGATCATTTTCTATTAATCGAACTGAGAAATCTAAAGCAGAAATCCCAGTCAAAGCTCTTAATAATATTCCTTATAACAAGAAGATGAGTTTGAACTTCAAGTGCTGAAGGACATTGAAGATTCTCACAGGGGAGTATGGGAAGGGCAAAGGCAAGACCAAGGTGACCAAAACACTCATTCATAATTTTGCAGAGATAAAAGATGAATTATGCTGCAGGAGGCAGTGATGGAGTATATACAGAACCTAGACATAATTTGCAAAGCCCTTGAAAAGTAACATTTCTAAAGAAATATTAATTAAAATTCATTGAAAACTGGCCTTTAATACTTAACTTTCATGAAAATTTCTTGAGTTCAGGAAGAGCAAAACCTTAATTTTGTTAATTTAAATAATGCTTCAGTTGTCAGTATTAGTTGTTAGTATTAATGATCCTCTTTTTTCTCCATTTTCAGGTTTTTTATCTGGCAAATGGTTGTTCCTTTGGTGAAATAAAACAGGGATTGTTGAGGTTGAAGTCCTGCACCTCCCTCACACATTTCCAGAGTACCTGGCAGGTAGGACTGATCATCAGAGAAGGTATGACAGAACTCTCACACCTAAGGAGGAAACACCTTCTCTTGAAGAAGATGATATTGCTGAAGAGGGGATGGAATAAAGGCATAACAAAACAAGGCTTTAATATACTTTTAAAGCTGTGATTAAAATATTTCCACTTTGATATGTTGTGTGAACATTTTAAGAAAAGCAAATGCTCACATTGAATTTTTTAATGAGAAAGCAATTCTTTAGCTGCAGTGAAGGAGAAAAACCCCGAAATCTGACACTATGCCTCTGTGTGTCACAAAAATTCTAACACTTCCACACACAGTCCCCTGATTAAATTAATTAAATCCTTCTCACTCGTTATAAAATATGTTGTGGGACTCAGCCATTCACTCAGCTTTCTTTAAACAAGATCCAAGTATGCTAAAACTTGAAAGTCAGGTGCAGAAATACACCTCTGTGGTCCTAGTGCTGAGCACATGCACCACAGTTTGGTGAGGGTGCTCGCAGGAGTAGGAGCTCTTGTAAAGGAGAGAAAGGTCTTGTCTGAGCTGTGCCTCTCTACTAGCAATGCTTCTGTTTCTTCCATGACCATGGTTTACTGGTCCTTTCTAGAAGATAACTAGAAAGTGACTGAAAATGAACAGAAAGGGGCAGAAATGCTGTGTGAGCAAATAGATTCCTCCAGTCAAGTGAATAATAACTGATAGTGTTGGCCCAGTTCTGCTGCTGTGGATGCAGTGAGAGAAAAAATGAGTAGAAAAGACAAAATAAGCTGAGAAGCTGAGAATTTTATCTGGAGCAGTAAAAAGAAAATCTCTAGTGTGATCCTCCCTTGTGTGTAATTCCCTACATGTTGCTGCTGACAGTGGATTTCAGTTATAAATATTGTATCATCTGTTCTCCTCTGCTCCCTCAAACAACGAGATCTGCTTAGTTTTATGTCATTTGTTCTTTATAATTTTCCTGGTTAATGAGTTCATCACCTTTGTGTATGTTAAAGTTTGCATAAATAGATTTATCTATATTTTCATATGTCTTGTTACTGAATCTCATATTTACTTTGTTTGTAACGAGCATCAAAAGTTAACGTGAAGATTTATTAGAGAAACAAATACTGATTGTATTAACAATTTTAACATTCTAACACTACTGTAGAATCTTTAAATGCCTGCTGATTTCTTTCTCTTGGTAATCACAGACAGTATATTTATTTTTATTTATTGAAGTTATTTGAAAGAATTAAGTAGATCTTGGCTTTAAATTACTTTTATGTAAAAGTAACAGGCTGAGTCAGTAAAGAAAAAAATGACCAGATGGTAACCTCAGTATGGGATAGAGATAAATGTGAATCTGAAACGAGGAATGTCCCAAATAATGAGGGTCATTTGAGAGTAAGATGGTGTGTGCACTTTGTGGCCATGAATAATGCATCGATGTACCTCCTCCAGTAATCATGATGCATGAGTTCTCTATAGAAACTATCACGGGATCAGTTTTACAGAGGAATCAAGTGCTTTAGGTACCTTAATTATTTAGATTATGTATCTGAGAGAAGAAAAATGTTTGAATTTCATATTCTTGCTTTTTTTACTTGGTGTCAGAGAAGGAGAAGGGTGAACTGGGGACAAAATCCTGTGTGAGCTTCCCAGGCACAGTGCTGTCGTGGCAAAGATGATTCTCTTGATTCCTCTTTTCCTTTTTACCCACCTAGATGGCAAACTTTCCAGCTCTGCAAATGAGTGAACTCAACTTTGAGTTGGTAAGAACATCCTATCCCACCTCAAAGAAACTGTGAAAGTCAATCTGTCCCACCTTTTATTCCTAGTGTGAAAAGTTACACATGGAATTGCCACAGGGGAATCTCTCTCCAAGAGGACAAATTAAAGCATTTTCCCTTTTGGGGTTACCCGCTTTCTTTGCCCTGAAATAAAGGCGAGAAAAAAGATGTTCTTGCCCTTAATTTTAATTTCTAACCCTGGTAACAGAAAGAGGTGGTGAAACACAAGGCAGCTGAATCAATGAGAAAGAAAATGCTGGTGCTATCGAAGTGATTTGCCATGGGAGATTTGCTGCAACACGAATGCTGCTTAGAGCTCAGCTTGTGAGCTTGTTGATTCTGCAGAAATTTCAGGTACAAGCCCTTACTGATTGTTCCTCTTACGCTTGCTTAAGCCAAGCAGTCGACATTCAGGCCCTCCTGGAAACAGAAATCAAGCACTTGCTGACTTTGCTGCTTGAAACAATGACTGTCTCAGAGGCACCTTTGCCCCGTTGTCGCCTGTAACCTCTGCACTCTTGCTTTTCCTCTTTCGCAGGCAGAAGTAATTGTGTTGTTCTGTTCTCAGGAATGCTCAGCAGAAGTGTAGGAACAGGCTGAAGTGGTTTGTAGACTCCTTTGCAAACTGAGCAAATTATTTGCTTATTATCAAAAAATGAATGCTCAAAACTCACTCCCAAAGATCTCACTAAATAAGTAAGAGGAAAATCTCCCACACAGGACTGTAGCACCATGCTCATTCTAGAACTGGTTTTGTTCAAATTCTTCCTCAGAATTATTAGCAATTTGAAAGCTCTAAGCATGTCACTAAAAAATACTAAATATCTGTTGCTAGTTCTCTTTTTTCAGCTAAATTTATGTTAGAGAAATTTTTGTTAGTGTGTTCACATTAAGTGATTAGTTCATTCCCACCCAGGTGAACCTTATCACCTGCCTGGGTACTGAGGACTTCTGAACCTGATGCTGGACAGTGACCAAACCTGCCTCTTTGGAGGAGCTTTGGGTTCCTCTTGGTGCTGCAATGAGCTCAGTGGACAAGCTCTATGATCAAATGCAGTTACTTACAACCCAAATTTACATAATGGAATACAGTTACAAAAGTTAAAGAACGAATTGCGGCGTTAAGATGATAGTGAGCCATACCAATGGTATTTGTTGCTGTAAAAGCCCAGCTGAATTGCAGGGTTGGCTAATTGCCTTGTGCAGCCTCCCCTTTGGCTGGCTCTGTGCTGAGTTACAGCTCCCCTGCTCTGACCATTAGCCACGGCTGTTAAACTGTCTGAGGTTAAATATGAGACCAGCTCACAGAGTCTGCTATAGGCAGCTTCTTTTTACTCCTAGCTCAGTTGGGAGGATGTGAGGTTTTCCCCTTTTCCTCATGCCCTTCAATCGCTCAGATTGAGTGTGTGATGTAGAATGCTTAAATGGGAGCTACAGCTTTTCCTCTCCTTCTGTCTTATCCCTTTATTACAATTTCTATTAAGTGTGTTAATTAACACATTGTTTGCTTTAGGCTTCAAACTCCAGTCTTCTGTTGCAGTTTTTGAAGACGTTTTGGTAAAGCCTTTACCTTTGGTGAAGGTATCTCATATCAAAATAAATATTAAATATATGTTCTTCTTAATAGATTCTTTCTCTTTGAGCATCAGGTAGAAACAAAACAGATGGCAAATCTGGGAACAGGATGTTTCTCCTGGGTAATACTTCACTTCAAATTCACTGTTAATATTAGGGTCCCTCGTGATGAGCCTGCCTTTTTTAGAGTACAAGGACAAGGTATCCTTAGAAATAATAGCAGGAAAATTACAAAGAGTCTAAGAGGAAAAATTTCTCTGTACATTTTATTTAAAGCCTGTTGGACTTATGCCATGGGGACAAGCTGCAACTGAAATTTTAAAATGCCTGGATCATTTCAGGATACTTGCAGTTCCTACTAAAATAACAGCAATCAAATTTCATGTTTTGGAGCTTTCACTGATCACAAAAGGAGTCAGGAAAGCATTTTCCTCTTATCTACACAGTAGCATAATTGGCTTAGGGCATTGGTGGAGAGGTATCATCCCCACACAAAACAACAGGTAGCAAACTATTTACTGAGATGGGACTGAAGGGACAAGTGGGCTAGCCTGATGAAATACTGTTTGCAGATTTTGTGCTGATGTAGCAACATATTCCCGAGACTCAGATTTCCTGTGCTGATGTTTTACTCTTGCCTCAGTATCAGAAGAGCTGAATTGAGATTCTGGGGCTTTTAATTTGTCTTAGAAAAATTCATCCCCCTCTCTGAGTTCTTCCTAAGCACCATAATCTAAACTCATTTGGAGTACCAGTTCTAAGATCTGTCCTCCTCTGCTGCTCTGGAGAACTCATTAATTAATTTATTTATTCATTCATCTGTCAGTCAGCAGGGAACAGGAGCAGGGCAGTGCCACTGACTGCAACACACTGCAGGTGTGCACTCACCTGCACAGGCCTGAGAGTGCACCTAAAGCAAGCACTGCAGGTGCAGTCATCTCAGATGATCTGCAAGAAGCACTACAGAGAGAAAGATCCCACTTTAAACTTAGTTGGCATCTGCATTAAAATAATTCTGAGCACTCATGGTCTTACCTAGGGATTCTGCACAGTTGAGAAGTAGAACATGAGAACCTCAGGCTTTCAGGAACATGAGTTAATAGGAAACTCCCAACTGGCTGCTCAGGCAATACTGTAAGGTGTTCCAGGGGAAAGGGTATTTTAATATGGCTGGAGGTGTAAATAAACAAGTAAATCTGCTACATCACCTAATTAGATTCTGCAGAGAACACACAGTTGAATCAAGGAAGCTCTATAATGTATGCAGTAATATTTTTATGCAAAAAATACCCCAAACATTCTCCTCACACATCTGAGGCTTATTTCAACCTTATATTACACATTCTTCTTTCTGCTTCTCTCAGTTGCTTTCATTTTAGAAAATGTAGTTCACCCGGACAAAATCTGCCAGACTCCTGTAGGTACAAATGGCTGCACTGCCTGGCCCTGGCTGTAGCACCTGGCATGGAACACCTCCCAGCTGCCCAGAGCAAGCCAGAGCCTCTTGCATCTCCTCTGACTGCTGTCATTCTTCACGTTGGGTCCAAAAGCCCCCTCCAGCTGTCCCACTGCTGCCGTGTTCAGGAGCTGACAAGCAGCTGAACTGGTGCACATTTTCTGAATTAACACAGACTTGGACTCAATGGCACTTGCAAAAGGATTCAAAGGACAGTCTTTGTTCAAGTGCTGACGTGTCTTTGTAAAGGAAAGCAATTTTCCCTCCCTGTAATCCAATCAACAAAAAAAAATAATCAAGCTAGAATTATAAACCAAAACCACAGATGAAATAAATGTTCCATGGCTTACATACCACTGTTTATTTGCTTTAAACTCCAAAGCATGCTTTTTAAAACATTTTTTTTTGGCTAGCCCAGCATTACTGTACAGCAATTTAGAAAAATCCAAAAGGGAGGATATATTAATGGTTTTAAGACTAGAGACACATTTAGACTATTGGGCTGTGTCAGGCTGCTGTTAGTACTTTGTCCTGCAGCAATTGAACACATCCTTCATGCCAAAGCTCAAACTCCCAGGCCACTGCTGCTTCTGTTAATGCTGTCAGGTAAAAGGCTTTGCTCAAGATCCTGCCAGAATGATGCAGGAGACATAAGGAGATGAGTGTTTAAACCAAGGTATATATCACCCAAAATAATATGGAGCAAAGAAAAAAGCAAATTTCAAAATTCCTGTATTGACCGTGGTTTATACAGTACATTATCAAGACAGGGTTTCTGTTTCACAGGGATAATCATAAACATAGTGTGATTCATTTTTCATCAGCATGCATTTTTTGAAAGTGCAAACTGAATTTTCAATATATATATAAACTGCCCTATCTTCATTTTCTTTTCATCTTCATTCTTAACCTTCTTAATAAAAAAAAAGAGTTTCTAATTTAAAATTAAAATGGGGTATCATAAATCAGAGGTTAAGAATCTAGTAGGTTTGCTCGACTGAGGTACGTTTCTGAGTTTGTATTAGTTGCTAATGGCACACATCACTAGAGGCATTTAGACATCTAAATCTCTTTGATACATCTATTTGTATATCTTTAAAGTATTGAGCATGAATTTCATTAGAATAAGTGACACCATCTAAGTAGTAGTTAATTGTCTGTTATTGAGGACATTCTTAAGGTAGGGTTATTCAAACAATTTAACAGAAACTTTTCACCAGGCTTGATAACAGAACTGTCATTTGTAATCTCATGCAGTTCTTTATCCTCTCCTCTATTTCTTGGCTATAAAGGAACCATCAGTGGTACTGTCAGCAGCTGAATTCCTTTAATATCCTTGAATTTCTAATATCAATAATATTTCATATGTCATAAGCTCATTGTGGTTTTAATTTGAACCATGTGTCAATAGCAATTCAAAAATTTTAAATTGATTGTTCTCAAGATACATTTAGAGACATTATGAAATCTCCATTGTTTTGGCAATTCTTTGGTTTTGAGAATGTCATAGTAGCTGATGGTATAATTAAAAGAGTTGGTTTGTTATGCTGTGAATCTCTGGAGATCAGTTTCACCTGTCACACAGAAGAGTCAATCCACCTGTGGTGGAAATGAGCTTTGGACCATGACTCGTGCAGCTGTATAACAAGATGCTTTTTCAAATCGTCAGCCTTGGGTAGAGGTTACAAAATAAAAAAAGGAGCTTCTTATAGTTGCTCTTTATAAGAAAACTTGTAGTCTTTCAGTCATAATCTCATGTCCAAAAGCATCATGGCCTTTTTATCAGCAATTTCCTTTGATTCTAATGATCAGAAAAACTGAGCACAACATTGGCACTGAACTTCTGCAAAACACATGGCTTACAGAATAAGCTATTCAGTCCCTCTGAAGGGCTGCATAGTTACGGTGCTGAGGAGAGAGGATAAATAAGCCAATAAAAGGGAAAAGGAAAGATGATATTTCCCCTTAGAGGCTATAGTTGGTCAGGTTCAAATTTGCAAGCAAATGTGCAGGGTTCTGTTCACTAAACCCCTCCGGAGCAGGACTGCAGCTTTCTATTTTGTCATGTCAGAATAGATGTTAGGCAGACTTGCCTGAATACAATGCATGTGTCCTTTCAGATATTCCATCTATCTGTCATTTCAACTCGAGTTTGGATGGCTGACTTTTGATTATTGCACAGGTCTGATGTGTGCTTGTAAGAACTACACAAACAGCCCTCGTTCATTGGCAGCCCCGTGCCCAGTGTGTGCTGCTGGGATTCTAGAAGTCAGCAGGCTCATTTCTTTCATGACACAGCAAAGAGCTCATTAGGAGTTTTGTAAACTACTTCTCTAAGTTTTAACTCCCCCAGCCATGATAATGTGACCTGGTTATTATTCTGATGTCGCTTTTTGCTGCAGTAGAATGTCTGGCTTCCCAGGGCAAGGGGGGATGGCACTGGGTGCAGGGAGTCCAGACTGCAGCGTGCTTCAAGTGAAGCTCCCCATGATCTATGGAGTGGGACATCTGTGGCAGCAGCACTGGAAGCTGTTCATCCATCTTTTCACGTGGTGGTAGCAGCTCAGATAACAGCTAAATCTGTGAGAACAGTCACTGAGGACATTATGGAAGACAGAGTGATGAGGCCCTGGGCCTTTGTTTAGACATCCTGGGACTCATTCTGGGGAAAGGAACACTTTTCATGTCTGCAGCACAAAAATACAGAATGCTATGGATTAAAAAAGATTAAAAGATCAGCTTTCTTAAATAGCTGAAACCACCACTAAAATTTCTGAGATGCAGACAATTACCAGATCAAAATGGAGTTGGGTATTTAGATGTCAGAGGAGTTGCAGTTTTGCCTAGAATTTGCATGGTATTGGAGAAAGAGTCTTTTATTATTATCTACGATCAGTTAATAATTCTCTCTTGCTTGTCAGTTGACTGGAAGCCAGCATGTGTTCCTCCTCTCCCTTGCATCATTTCCTTTTTTAGTGAAAAACATTGGGGCATCCTCTAGGAGGCCCCAATCCCTCTCAGATTTCTCCATGTGCATATCCATAAACTGTTTGACCTCTTAATTTATTAAAAATGTCTAAAAATGTCAGGCCTTTAGTATGGTTTGAAGTATTTAGATGGAAGAACAACAGAATGAAGTATCCATAATTTCTGAGTAACAGTATTGCATTTGATATGTACACTGTTAATTCACAGGATTACTTTCAGTAACAGTATACCAGCACAAATAATTTATACACTATAGTTGTATAGAATTCTGAAGAAAGTAACATAATAACTTTAAGTTTGTTGTTTGGAACACCTCGTACATGAAAAATTTAAGGCAGAATTCAGCATCTGGCTGTGGAGCTGATGTGAGTGAGTTCTTCAAGATTCTCAATTTGAAGACTGCGTTTTTGTGAGACAACTGTGAGAGCAGTGTTGCTAATAAAAGGAGACATTCTACTGATATCACTGGGGTTTGTGCCTTCATAGATTTGCTTGAATGCTTTGGGCTAAATTTGGATGTAATTGTTCACAATGTCCTCAAATTTGTATTCTAAGATACTTTCAATCATATGTTCAATGGATGGTCATGGTGCTCAGTAATTTTACATATTTTGGTGAAGGGGAGGGGAGGAGTGGAGAACACTGCCAGAGAAAATAGCCAAAGGGAAGAGAGAGAAGAATATTCTGAATTAGAGGAGAGCCATCAGGGCCATGGAGTCCAACTCCTGCACAGGACACCCCAAGAGTCACCCCCTGTGCTCCAGAGCATTGTTCAAATTCTTCTTGAACTCTGTTTATGGGTTTTTTTGATGTGTTAAGGAATTTTGGCACAGGCTTTCTTCTCCCATGGCAAGAAAGATAAAACCAGAGCTGTTTCAAAGCATCCCACTGTTTATATCCCAGTGAAATATCACATGTGTAAAGCTTTCTTTCCAATAACAGATCAAAACTTAAGAAGTTATTATTATAATTGTATGGAAAAATCCAAGATTGCTTCATTGAAAGCATCATAAATGTTGTTGTTAATACTACAGAAATCATAAGAGGTGCTAACCTTTGCAGTTAGTTGGAGTGTTCATCCATCTTTTCACGTGGTGGTAGCAGCTCAGATAACAGCTAAATCTGTGAGAACAGTCACTGAGGACATTATGGAAGACAGAGTGATGAGGCCCTGGGCCTTTGTTTAGACATCCTGGGACTCATTCTGGGGAAAGGAACACTTTTCATGTCTGCAGCACAAAAATACAGAATGCTATGGATTAAAAAAGATTAAAAGATCAGCTTTCTTAAATAGCTGAAACCACCACTAAAATTTCTGAGATGCAGACAATTACCAGATCAAAATGGAGTTGGGTATTTAGATGTCAGAGGAGTTGCAGTTTTGCCTAGAATTTGCATGGTATTGGAGAAAGAGTCTTTTATTATTATCTACGATCAGTTAATAATTCTCTCTTGCTTGTCAGTTGACTGGAAGCCAGCATGTGTTCCTCCTCTCCCTTGCATCATTTCCTTTTTTAGTGAAAAACATTGGGGCATCCTCTAGGAGGCCCCAATCCCTCTCAGATTTCTCCATGTGCATATCCATAAACTGTTTGACCTCTTAATTTATTAAAAATGTCTAAAAATGTCAGGCCTTTAGTATGGTTTGAAGTATTTAGATGGAAGAACAACAGAATGAAGTATCCATAATTTCTGAGTAACAGTATTGCATTTGATATGTACACTGTTAATTCACAGGATTACTTTCAGTAACAGTATACCAGCACAAATAATTTATACACTATAGTTGTATAGAATTCTGAAGAAAGTAACATAATAACTTTAAGTTTGTTGTTTGGAACACCTCGTACATGAAAAATTTAAGGCAGAATTCAGCATCTGGCTGTGGAGCTGATGTGAGTGAGTTCTTCAAGATTCTCAATTTGAAGACTGCGTTTTTGTGAGACAACTGTGAGAGCAGTGTTGCTAATAAAAGGAGACATTCTACTGATATCACTGGGGTTTGTGCCTTCATAGATTTGCTTGAATGCTTTGGGCTAAATTTGGATGTAATTGTTCACAATGTCCTCAAATTTGTATTCTAAGATACTTTCAATCATATGTTCAATGGATGGTCATGGTGCTCAGTAATTTTACATATTTTGGTGAAGGGGAGGGGAGGAGTGGAAAACACTGCCAGAGAAAATAGCCAAAGGGAAGAGAGAGAAGAATATTCTGAATTAGAGGAGAGCCATCAGGGCCATGGAGTCCAACTCCTGCACAGGACACCCCAAGAGTCACCCCCTGTGCTCCAGAGCACTGTCCAAATGCTTCTTGAACTCTGTTTATGGGTTTTTTTGATGTGTTAAGGAATTTTGGCACAGGCTTTCTTCTCCCATGGCAAGAAAGATAAAACCAGAGCTGTTTCAAAGCATCCCACTGTTTATATCCCAGTGAAATATCACATGTGTAAAGCTTTCTTTCCAATAACAGATCAAAACTTAAGAAGTTATTATTATAATTGTATGGAAAAATCCAAGATTGCTTCATTGAAAGCATCATAAATGTTGTTGTTAATACTACAGAAATCATAAGAGGTGCTAACCTTTGCAGTTAGTTGGAGATAGAACAATTTAATGCCCTCTTTTTTTTCTATGGACTCAGTACTTATCCTACAATAAATTAAGCTATGCTTTCCTGTGTTGCCAGCTGCAATAAAGATGAAGTGGCCATCATGTACTCTGAAGTAATCAGCACTGGAGGTTTTGTGGCCTTTTATTACCCAAAGGAAAAAAACACCAAACAACCCATCACAATTTTCAAATCTGGGCATTTGAATAATCTGAATATTAAAAAAAAAAAAAAAAAAAAAGAAGAAGAAAAATAAAAGGCATTTTAAATTAACAAGAAGGTTTATTTTGGCTATCTTATTAGCTACAGCTAATGAGATATATCTGGTCAGTTACTGGAGTCCTCGTGCTGTAATGAAGGTACAAGGTAGTTTATTTAAAAAAAAAAAAAAAAAGAAGAAAAATAAAAGGCGTTTTAAATTAACAAGAAGGTTTATTTTGGCTATCTTATTAGCTACAGCTAATGAGATATATCTGGTCAGTTACTGGAGTCCTCGTGCTGTAATGAAGGTACTTTATTAAAAACAAACAAACAAACAAACAAAACAAACAACAACAAAAAAAATCACAAACTAACAAAAGAAAATCTATGCATTGTACTTGTCAGAAAAAAAACCCAGTTCTTTCTGGTTTGTATTAATTTCCCAATAAAACAAACAAACAAACAAAAAAACCCCAACAAAACAAAAAAAACCAAACTAACCAAAGAAAATCTATGCATTGTATTTGTCAGAAAAAAACCCAGTTCTTTCTAGTTTGTATTAATTTATTAATTTCCCATGCATTATTTAAATTTTTCAAGTTAGAATTTTAATGTTGTAAGTTTTTTTGCTATATATAAAATGTGTTCCCATATCTGCCAAAAACTGTGACTGAAAAGGATAATAAGTGAGAAATTTGCCCAACATATTTAATGACATTAAATTTAGTACTATGAAACAGAGTAAAAGTTATTTTAGTATCGTAATATCTTAATAACTGTGTCTTAACTGTGTGTTACCTTAATAACTGTACAATTTTGGAAAGCTCTCCCAAGAACAAACATTCTTTCTCTGATATCTGAATTAAATTAGGCTGAACAGTTTGGTTAGGTGATTAAGGAGGCTTTTTTGCCTCTCTTAATGTTGTGTTTCCAGACACAACTTTAACATAGGCATGCACTCGTGTAACTGGAGTCCCAAAATACATACATCAACAACTGATCAATGTAGACTTTATTACAGTACTCCTGGGAAATCACTAATAGCAAACTTCATGGCTAAGAGAGATGAGAACTTGTGTATTAAATTTGATTTTAAAGTAATGAAGACTGGAAGAGCTGTGTACAAGCAATAACAAGAATAATTTCATTTTTCGTTTATATATTTTCTTTAATGCAATTAGATTTTTCTTTTCTTCTGCATCTCCAGGTACTTGTGCTAGTTCTCTTTCTTCTGGCTTTTTTCAGAAGCATTACAAAGAACAGAGCTGTGCCTCTAATGATGTTTATTTCCCTCAAAGCAATGTGAAGCAGTTCAACATTTTATGGAGCTGCTCAGACAACTTTCTTAATACTGAAACTGGATAACTTTGAGGGCTGATCACTGTGAGGATTCATTACTTCAGTGTGAAGGGGCAGTTACATCACCAGCTCTGTCATCGCTGGCCCTCACCCAGCAGTGTGTCAGGGGTTTGGTGTTCAGCTCTTTCTTCCTTTGGTCGTGTCCGTGTTTATTGCCAGGGAGAGGTCGTGACCAGTTCAGTTGTTGCTCATTTTGCTCTGTTTTTTATTAGAGATTCAAGCTGTAGTTCTCCTAATGTGCCTCCACACCTGGCATACTAGTTTGAAAATGGTATCATTTGGATATGCATGCACTGGGGGTTAAAAATGGTAATGACTGAGGGGTTTTGAGGCTACTGCTGTCTGTTTATTGCACATTTGCAAGGCAGGCAAATGGGCTGTAGCACTGTGCCTGACTTTACATATTTTAGGCATATGAGGAAGGGGGCAGAGTAATCAGAGCCAGCTCAGAGGGTGAAGCAGACATGATCAGAGAAAGTATGATCTCCCAGAAAAGACTGAGAGAGCTGGGCTTGTTTAGATGGCAAAATACAACTGACATGAGAGAGGATCCCAGTCTTTAAAAGAAATAAAGGTGATCATGAATAGGAAGGCAATGCATTGTTCTCTCCATGTCCATTGCAGCTCAGGATAGGGGATAAGACAGAGAGTAATGTGACTCTTTTTCAGTGGGAGAGCTTTAGGCGGGGCATCAATCCCAGTCTTTAAAAGAAATAAAGGTGATCATGAATAGGAAGGCAATGCATTGTTCTCTCCATGTCCATTGCAGCGGGATAGGACAGAAAGTAATGTGACTCTTTTTCAGTGGGAGGGGCATCAGGAAAGAGAAGCAACAAAATCACTTTTCTCACTGCAACAATAGTTGGGCACTTGGACCTGTCACCCTGAGATGCTGCAGCCTTTTCCACACTCTGGAGATTTTCAAGAACAGACTAAGGAAACAGCTGTCAGAAATCATTGTAGTGTAGCTTTTCCTGCCCTGTTGAGGGAGATGGATTTTATGACCACCTAAGTCTTGAGATATCTTCCTGCCCTGTAGTAGAAGTCTTAATGAGTTTAACTTTCTTTTTCATTAAAAAAGGATATTTTCTTAAATGAACATTGCTATAAAATTCACTTTCTCATGGAATATGTGGGAATATTCTCAAAATGTATTACTCAAAATTATTTCTAAGTCATTGCTTAATTATTGTCCAAGCTATTAACCTTTTTCTATCCCTGCTCCCCATTTAAAAAACCCTATTATACTATTTCCTTTCAGTTTTGCCTCTGAGAAATGGGAAGCAAGGAGAAAAAGGATAAACATTAACTGTTTGTTCCTCTGTCAGCTGTAACTGCTATACAAAATAGTGTCTTGATTGTTTTATGCAGATAAGATTCAATAAATAAATTAGATTTTTAATTTCAATTCAAGTAAGATATTTCAATCAGTCATAGTTCTACCATTTAGCAAATGTGTCACTCCACAACCTGAGTTCCAGTCTTGAATTTTTTTATTTAATAATCAATGTTTGGCTTTTCCTTTGAAATTCCGTATTAACTAAGCTGTCCAAAGTAAAGCATTTAAACTGTATCCAGGCTTTCCATAGCTTAGAAGTCAAACCATCATGGCTGCAAATTGCAACAAATTTTCAGTCTTTATGCAGAGAGTCAATGCTGTGAATTTTTATCTACAGACTGCACGGAATTTAAAAGAACATTAAAATATACACAGAGTGACTGTATAGAAAGTAGTCTATTAACCATCACAAAGGTAATGCTGGGATCAATATATCACATTCAGCATGAAAATCCTCTTCATGTACTAAAAACATGCTTGAAATTCTGTAATTTCTCTTGTAATTAGAGAACTGCAAGTCAGGAGAGTAGGTGGCATCATAATCCTTGGCCCCTTATACTCAGGAAACATTTGTATGGGTGCATTTAAAGTGTTCTGTCTTGCATTGCTCTCTCCATGTGGCCAGAGCCATGGGGAGCTTTGCTAGGGACAAAAGCTTGTTCTACAAGATCAGAAAGGATCCCAGCTGGGCTGTGGAGTGGCACTGGGCTCTGGAATGACACAGGAGAACGGAGTGACACAGGGCTGTGGAGTGGCACTGGGTCATGGAGTGGCCCTGCTTCTGTTCCACTGGGACAGTGAAGGAGTTTCCTGGCACTTCTTGAGAGGGATAGAGGCTGACCACATCATTCAGACAAACCAGACTGAGTGTCAGATCTGGTTCCTTAACTCTGTCCTAAATAAGTGTTACAGATCACATTTTTACAGAAATATATTGCAAGTGAAATAGCTGGAGAAGGGAACTTCCAGTCAATGATTTGAGCCAGCTCAGCTCCTCATTCCAGTCATACTTTTATTCCTCATCTATCTTCTTTAGAGGTGAATTCTGGATGTTTTCTTCTTCAGTGTAGGGTAGAAACTTTATGAGTAATTCTAACAGTGTAAATTCCAGATATCTCTTCCACTCATGTTCAAAACAGACATTGAGTAATGAACTTCTCTTAACTATATATTGGTATTTGGTCTAATTATGACTTTTATGTAATAATAATACACAGGTACATTATGTGTACCCACATACCAAGAGTGGCATTAATAAGCATTCCATCTTAATGAAAAGTTACTTATTCGGTTGGCCATGTTCTGCAAAATGTGAAGTTTCTGAGAAAAAGATCCTGGTTTTCAGGATATATTCAATATGGGACACAGGATCCTGTTTCCACATTTTGATTTGAAGATAGAGAAACCTTTTCTGGAAAGGGCAATAGGTGACTTCTTCCATGATAACTTTATGAAATATTGTCTGCTCAGAAATGGTGTATGAAAATACGTGCACACCCACACACATAGAGCAAGTAAAATTCTGCGTTAAAAAGCACACTGGACTTATATCGCAAATTCATTCTTTTTACATTTGATTCCATCTCTTCCTTCTTTTCACAGCTTTAATGAAATGGGAAACTAATGAAAAATGTTTGCAGGCCTGATTATATAGCACTGAGCAGAACCAGCTCTGAGCACATGCACATATGAATCACAGCTCAAATGGACCTTTGATTGCTCATGTGGCTTTATACAGGTTGTGATTTGTGATATCAGGGAGGGCTAAAATAATTTTCAATACATTACATTGCAGTGCACTTCAAATCTGCTAGGAAAAAAACAAGTTAAGTGTTCTGCTAGCCAGTTGCTATCCCTGTTATTATGGAATGATTTAGGAAGCTTCCTTTTATTCATACCAGTTGTGTGGTTTAATTTAAAAATAATACCAAGCATCCAACTTTGTCCTTTCATGTTGAAAGAGTGCTATTTAAAAACTGAGAGAATTCAGTCATTGGTTGGAGACACAGAGTATAAATAAGCCTTGTCACTGCATGTCTGATGATTTCTGATTTAAATAGTTTTTCATTAAATATGAAATGTCCAAATTACCAAATCATTGTTAGTTGCATTATAAACCATTTTATAGTACTTCTCCAGCATCTTATCTCCTAGCTGCAGGATGCTTGTGGATAATGCTGCCTTCGTGTTAGACAAGCAGACAATAATTTGATTGTTCTGTTTGCTGTGTTGTGCAGAGGAGTACTTTAAAATTCTTTCGTGTTTTGTGCTGTGACAAAGTCTATTGCTTTTATTTGTTGGTAAGTTGGAAAGCTTCAATATTATTGCTGTAGATCTTTTTCTTCCTTTTAAGTTTTTCTTTGCAATCAGTTTGATATATGAACATGGTGTAGCCCTTGTAGTCACACACCTGCTAGATCAAGAGTGGGGAATCTTATGTTACCCAAACTTGCTCCTCAAGCATTCACCAGGGTGGTAGTAGGCAGACGTAAATCAAGGGTTGTTAGTCCTGTTGTCATTATAGGTTCTGACAGATAGGACTTTTCTAAGGCAAGATAATTATGCTCTTCATGTCTTTTGACGTGAAAAAAAGTATGCTGAAGAATTTTTAATGCATATTTTCCGTGTCAACATATAGGTATTTCAGTGTTGCTGTTCTGACTTCAGATGATGGAAACAAAGTCCCCAAATCCACATTTTCAATCAATGGCTCAAAAGATAACGAGTTTGTGTCGAATTTATATTGAACCAGTTATTTTTTAATGATTGTGGCACAGCTTTGTCATAAAATAAACATGTTTATAGTGATATCTCAGTGCAGAGGAGATTTGACATCATGATAATATTTTCTGGTGCTTCTGATTCTCACTTACTCTAGTGGGTTCCAACTTTGTCAGGATATGTCAGACTCTGGTAAGTTTTTGCTGGTACTGTTAGAGAGCCCGGTTCAATTCCATCAAAGCCCAGAGAGTAGTTTCCAGTTGATTTGGTGAGTACACTTCACTGCAGGTACGTATTCATCACCCCAGAAAGAAAACACTATATTGGGAGACAGATGAGTGGAGTATGTTTTAATTTTCTGTTTCCGTTGCTCTTGTGCTGTCAGTGTAAAACACAGTTTTGAGGGCAGTCACACCCAAATGGTGCCAGTCTTGTTCTGCCTCTGAGTATGTGTGACTGCTGCCTTGGTCCCTCCCAGCCACAGCCTTCAAATCCAGGGGCAGTGCAGCATCCACCTCCTCTTTGGAAAGCCTCCCAGAACGTGGCCTGGGAGGCAGAAGCACAGAGTCCCTGATTTTCTGAGTGTGGCAGGTTCTGGTAATGGCTCTTGTCTACTGCCTGTTTGTAGCATGGCAGAGAGCTCAGTCCCTCCCATTTCCTACTCCACATAAGCTCTGCTGGGCATATCCAAGTAGCTGCCCCATCTGTAGTCATGTTTATTTGTTTTAGAGGATTCAACTGGCATTAATTTACAAAAATGAGGAAGGGTTGCCATCTACAATTATTAATTAGCATGCACATCTGCCTAGAAGGTGTTTCCATAAGCCTGTCTGAAGTACTTTATTGTTGTTGTTTTTTTCATTTGAGGGGGATCAATGCTAATTTTTGGTGTTTACCAGCAATCATAGATGACTTGCAGTTAAAAAGCCATCAGCTCTGTCACATTTTTTAGTGAACAGAATCCCTTTCCAGATGGCCCTTCATTTGGATAATGGACAGCCTAAGGGGATAAAAATGTCACCTGTTGTAGCTAGTCAACAATATTAATAAAAACAGAAGAATAGACCATTCATAAAATGGGAAACAGCCCAAGAATAATTTGTGAATTATATAGTGAATATTTTTGGTAGCAATCTTGCTTTAAGAATTCATAGGCATTCTCAAATGTGGATATTCTTGCCTTTGTACTGTTACCTTGCAGATTAATCATGGGCTAATCTAATTTTTTTGTGTGTTTTCTGATAAAAAAAGAAAATATATGAGTGATTACGTTGTAATTGTGATTGTGAAAAATTCCTGATTACAAGGAGACCAATAACAGATTTCTTGGCTTGTCTCACACCAAATAATTTGGAAAGGTGCTTTAGGTTTAACAGAATATTCAGATTGATTTAAAATGCTAGAATTTATTGGGTTTTGGGCTTTTTTGGATGCTGGATTTTTTGTTTGGTTAGGTTTTTTTTATTATTTTGGTCATCTTATACTTAAAAAGTTACAAATTAAAAAGTGATATAGCAAATACTTACATTAAAAGTAACATTTATATTTGAAAAAAACACAACAAGACCAAAATTTTTAAGTTCTTATTTAAGTAGTATTTTTAAAGAAAATTCAGAGCATCTCCCTCCCCATCTGGCAAAATCTAATGAATTTCTGAAGCAATCAGGAGTGGCTCAGTATGCCTTTTTGCCAAAAAATCTTTTATTTGAAGATTTTTGTCCAGCAATTTTGCTAATCACAGCTACCTTGTATACAACAGTTCTAATTGTGAACACTAATAACACACTTTTCAGAGTTTTCTGATAGTTTGAGATAAGTAAAATAGATAAAAACCTGAGACAGGAAACCAGATCTCCATGTGACCAATGCAACAAGAGGTCTCTGTTACAGCCTGCTCTGAGCATCAGTGAGACCTGGCCCCACGTGATCCACTGGAGGACAAGGTTATCTGCTGGAGGATGAGGTTTATCTGTGAGAGGATGAGGTTCATCTGCTGGAGGAAGAGGTTTATGTGCTGGAGGATGAGGTTTATCTGCTGGAGGATGAAATTTATCTGATGGAAGACAAGGTTTTTCTGTGGGAGGATGAGGTTTACCTGCTGGACAATGAGGTTTATCTGCTGGAGGACGAGGTTTATTTGCGAGAGGACAAGGTTTATCTGTGGTAGGATGAGGTTGATCTGCTGGAGGATGGTTTTTTTATTATTTTGGTCATCTTATACTTTAAAAGTTACAAATTAAAAAGTGATATAGCAAATACTTACATTAAAAGTAACATTTATATTTGAAAAAAACACAGCAAGACCAAACCTCATCATCCCACAGGTTTGTCTGTGGGATGATGAGGTTTATCTGCTGGAGGAACCCGCATCTCCTCATTGCTGATGAAAAGAGGCTGGAGATGAAGACCTCCTGATCCAAGCATCCACCCTGGCAAGGAGGAGTGAGGATTTCTGAGTTCTCTGTCCATTTGTAGCACATTTTCCACCCATTCTTCTTCTCACTCACTCTCTTATGCTTGACGTGAAAGCAAGACTTTATTGATAATCTGTGTCTTCTTTAGAGCTTGAAGGCACTCACTGAAAAACAGGTGATGTACATACAGGAAAATAATTAAATTATTGTCTTGAAAATTTCTCACCTTGAAGGAATATTCCAGAGCAAATGAAAGGATCTGTCCTCTTTACAGCTTTATAAATTATAATCTCATAGAAATTAAGGTGATGGTTCCCTGTCTTCTCATTCAGAGACCTCAGATTACTCTGCATGAGGGTTGGTTTTTCCCATCTCTTTAGCAATTCATTCAGATCAGGCATAACATTTTGCACTAAGGTACTTGACCAATTACACAGTAGGAGGAAAACTCCACAATTTTCTTTAATAATAACACTGATTTCCATTGTATATCTTTCAGGAGAGAAAAAAAACCCAGATGTCAGTGACATGCTCTTCCCTCATGACTCCAAGTCAATAGATCTTGAGCGCAGATGTCATTGCAAACAGAGTTTCCAATCACAAGTACAGGATTTTTATTATTTCTTTTTTTTTTCTTTTCCAAGGAAGAAGCCTTATTCATGCTGTGCAAAGTATTTTTGCTAATTATCAGCATGCTTTCATGGGATTCATGTTGGGTACTCAGCTCTATGCCTATAAAAAAAAGTAAAATTGTAAGTATATAGTTACTTTTGTAAGATCATACCAGAGTCTTCTGAGAACACATAGAAGGTAAATATGTAAAGCAAGGAAACCCAGGGAGTTACATGGAGTTATCCTAGAGTAAATGAGTTAATGTGGTGCATGGATCAGTAATAGCTCCTACAGCTGCCAACAGATGCATGTGTAAGAAATTGTATATATCTTCTTACCATAAAGCATGGTAATTGGAATTGCTCTTTGCAGGTGAACAAATGCTGAACATGTTGCATAGAGACAACCCTCCAACCCTCTGGAAGAGAAAGTGTTTTCCCCTGGTATTTAATGACCCTTGGTTAATGTAAAAGTACTGTTTATGGGCCCAACTGAGATCGGGAATTGGCTTTTTGTAGGTAGGAGGTAGATTAGTTAATGAAAACTCTGATGGTAATGAAAAAAAAAATAGAATTAAATCCTCAGAGTGGAAATAATTTGAAGGAGTTTTCTCAGGAAAGAAGGAAGGAAAACCTGTGAGTTCCCAATTAACTTAGAGCATATTTTGGAGTCATGAACAAGAGTAATTGTGTTACAGCTTTGCTTTTGTTTGTTTTCTCTGGTTTTTTGTTTTGGTTTGGTTTTTTGTTTGTTTTTTTTTGTTGGGTTTTTTCTGTTTTTTTTTGTTGTTGTTGTTGTTTGATTTGGTTTTGTGTTTTGTTTTGTTTTTGTTTGGGTTTTTTTTTTTGTTTGTTTTTTGGGTTTTTTATGGCTACATATAGACTGAGACCTATCAGGGGATCCCATTATTATTTTTTTCTGACTATTTTTCCATTTATTGTTTAAATTGAGTGTATATTAGTCAGCTTATTTTCATGGTAGAACCATTTTTCTTCCAATAGCAATTGAGTGTGAAAATACCAATACCTGTCAGCTTTGCAATCTGACAAGAACTACCTCGTGAAACTGAGCACTGCCATCCCAACAAGCTGATAATTCCAGTCTCTCCTTTACTCCCTCTGTGCTGTTACAGCCAGGCAGGCAGGTGTGGCCATCTCCAGAGGAATTGCAGCTGGAAACCCTCAGCACTTCTACAGGGTCCTTCTTGCTGCTGCTTTTATTTGTTCTTCTTATGAAGTTCTAAGTGCCAGTCATGTATATTTGATCATGAGAGGGCCAAAAGAAAGTCATGTTTGTCATCTTTTCTTAATCTTGAGCTTCACAGAGGATAGAACACTGTGCATAAGATAACAAAATCTGATTTCTTATAACAATGATTCAATTATAATGTGATACATGGGATACAAATTGGTCTTTGTGGTACTGGAAGGGTGGTTAGAAACAGGTGGCTTTTATTTACGAAATAAGTATGTAAGAAATTTATTTGTATTTAAAAATGAGAGAACAACTGAATTCTAATTGCTACCTATGGAAGCAGCAATCTCCAGCTTTAAACTTGTAAGGAATTTTGCAAGGCAATAGATACAGAAGATTTCAAAGAAAAACACATAGAATACACATGTTGAGGGAATCTCCTGATACTAATGAAGTAAATTATACTTAATTGGCCAGTGCTGCAGTCAGAACAGCTTTTATTTTTGATTTACACAACAGAGAGTGTGTTTGTCAAGACTAAACGCTTTGATACTTTGCTTAAATATTATGTTCTATGAAGGACACTCTATCAGCTTCTATGTTCAGTGCTTTGGTTTTTCCTGTTAGTATGAATATCTTCCTCATCTGTGTCTGATATTTAAAAAAAAAATCTCTTGCTGAGTATTACAAGGCTATTTTTCCACTTTGAAGTGTATTTTCTCTCCAAGATGAGAGTACTGTGAAAATAAATAAATTCAGTATACCATCTATATAAGAACATGACAGATTAATTTTGGGTCTCATTATGTGAGTGCCAAAGCCCTCATCATCCTCTCCAAGGAAGAGTTTCACATCACATATATTCAGAAAGCCAGTGTTATTTACAGAGAGACTACATTACTGTTATTGTTCAATAATTAGCAATGTTTTGATGTTAGGTCAGCCGTGAGTTTTCCTAAAATATTTTAAAAGAAACCCTGAGTTAGAAATTCTGCTGCACTCCTCCAGCATTTCCCTGGAGCTCAGGTGTGCATTTGCTGCACAGATGGTGCAGCAGCAATACCACGCAGGGCTGTCAGAGCCCTGATATACCTGTGCAGCACCATGAGTGCAAGATAAATGAAAGCCTGAGCTCCACATTTCCCAATGTTTTAGGGATTAATTCTCCTCTTTATTGATTCACTGATGCCTCCCAGAAAACTTAAAAAATATCTCTGTGAGAATATAATTCTGCATCTGAGTTATACTAGATGGTGTCTTAGTTTACTTTGATCATTTTTCATTATTATTGATATTTCTTTAAATTTATGTGAGGTTTTTATTTTTTTTTTCCTGAAGAGTTCATAATCCATTGGGTAGAATTCTATCAGATATCATAGTCATGGTTTGTGAGGCCAAAGGCTTCCATAATTTATCTCTTCTGTTAAGGGACCATTGCTCAACTGCTTGGTTTTGTAATGCCTTGTACAGCCTTCAATTAAATTTTGGGGGAGGGTTTTTTAAAATTTTATTTAATTGTTTGTGTGTAGTTAGGAGCTGCATATATGTACTTACTGTGTCTCTGTATGTGTTATATGTAAATATGAATTTTTTAGCATGCAGTTTATTGCACTGTGGCTTACACAGACACAATGAATGAGTAATTCCTGATTAACTGGTAAAGATTTGCACTTCTCCAAAGAAGAAATGCATAAGAGCTGTCAGAGTTTTTCTTCCATGGGAAAAAGGGACTTGAGGGCCTCCTCCTGCATCTGCCTGTCCTTTATTGGAATTATTTTAGGATGGCCTGGTCACTGCTGTTGTTTCATTTGTGTTATAGCAGTTTCTAAAGATCATCTCTTACATTGATAGTGAGGGACCCTCATTTTAAAAAAGAATCTAAAGTTAAATGGTCAAAGAAAATAAAAAGACGTTACTTCCTCTGTCATACAGAGACAGACCTGGTATGGTAAAGAACTGGGTCATTTGTCCAAATTATATAATGAACATAACAGCCAATGGGACTTCTTATCTGCAAAGCACTGTGCCTTAGGTCAGTTCTTTTTGCTGCTGTTGATGAGTATTTATGCATTTGGAAATACTCATTTTATGCTATCACCCTGCTGACATGAAGGACTGGTACTAAATGATTGCAAAGGTAACGCAGCCAAAGCTGAGGTTGGCAAGAGGCCATCCCCAAGTCAGGACATCACAGCACCTCTGCTACATCCAAAAACCCTGTGTATTCACTCTGCTTCTATTATAAAATGAAACACCTGATTAGAGCAGGTTTTCTAAGGTGATGTCAAATCACACAACAGGAATTAAACCCAAAAGTTTTACAAGTGCCAGATGCTGGAAATAGTAAAATGTTTATCATTTTCATGGGCTGGTGCTCAGCCAGCAGTTACAAAAATCTAAATTCTACTTATTCCCCATTATGGGCTCAGTAGTATTTTGCTAGAAGGGAAAGAGGAATTTGTGAGATTTCAGGGAAGAGGTGATGCTGCAGTATTTCCTAGCTAATGTACTATCATACCACGTCCATTTGTAATGTGCTGAGTTCCCTGGTTGATTGCCCAGGGTAGTGTTCAACCTACCAGAACAGCATGGCAACAGATACAGTGGCAAAGTTAAAAATAAAGCCAAAGGTGGTGGATGAAATATATTGACTTTCTAACAGTGAGAAAGTGGATCAATGCTGGACTTAGACTTGTGGCATCGGGCTTTTCTCAAGCAATCACTCTGTTGATTTAAGATCATTGGTCTGGAGATGCTACAAGAAGCTGAATAGGTATGAAATCTTTATTGTGTGTCACCTGCTTTCTTCTTTCTCCTGTACTGAGGAATTTAAAATGTGCCTGTTCTCCTATGAAATAAGACTGGGTTTAGAGACTCTGCACTTAAGGGGTAAGGACCAAAATTCTAGTGCAATAACTGTCAGCCAGTGAGGAATTAAATACTCTTTAGCTTATCTAATTTAGTTCTGGTTTTAGCCATTTAAAATCAGAAAGGTTTATACATTAAGTGTGATACAACTACTATTGGAACAGTTTTAATTTGGATTAGATTTGATCAAATGTCACTTCTATGTTACACAGTAAAGTGTTTTCCTCTCAGAAGAATAAAAGGCCCATTATCCCAAATTTTTGCCCATTATCTTTGCCAGCAGTTCCGTGCCTCTGGCAGATCATGGGGATGGTTCATTTCTGGGGTATGGCCTCACCATCCCACTCTCAGACCTTCCTTCTCCAGTGCAGGGAGCGCTCAGCTGTTCCTGCACTGGCTACACAGCATCTTTAGGTTCTCAAACTGTTTCAAAGGCAAAACTCTTGACATGTGGCACCCTTAAATAACTACAAAACACCCACATGAGGTGTCTCAGAGAGGGACCAGGTAGGCAGCTGGGGGTCAGAATTGCTGCATCTATCTCAAGCTGAACCATTCTACCCTTCAATTAAAGAAGGTAAATTATCTGTGGAAAGATCAGTGTGTACATGGAATCCTAAAATCACTTACCCAGAGTCAGCTCATCCACACTTCATGTCCTCCCAGGCCATTTCCTGCACATCCTCTAGATAACAGTTTGAAAGAGAACATCCTGAAAGCCATTGTGCATATGTTAATGGGGCTTCACACAGGTAAGGGAGAAAATAAAATGGCAATTTGTGCATGAGCTCAAATTCATGTACAATGCTTATTTTTATCCAAAGATATCAAAGATATTTTCATATATAAACTCTTTTTCCCTTTTATTCAAATTGGCTTCAGCAGAACAAAATGATTATGAAGCCCATTAATCTTAATTTTTCACACTGAGATTCATTTTACAGAACTGGAAGCTACAGAAATGGAACCATCCGCCTCTTTCTCTGTCACTTGGATATCTAAATGTAATGCAGATTGAAAATTAAATGCAAGAGACAAGATAGCAGTTCTAATAACCCAGTAATTTCTAAATAAATAGACTTAGATTGATGGAAGAGAAAAAAATCTGTTTACCCAATAACACATGATAGCAGTACTTGTATAAAGAGTCTTGTGTTGATTAGGATTTTCTAAAGTTTAAAATGTATTCCTCCAGTCTATTTAAATGTATGTGAAGTAGAACTGATACTCTTATCTTATATCTTCAGCCACCAACAGGAAGTTGTAAACTGGGGCAGATTTGGATGACAGGATTTCAAATCTCCTTTGTAGAGTTTTCTCAAAAGGGCAAAATAATCAAGAACTTGATTTGGTTGAATAAATATTGAATAAATATGTTGAATAAATATCCACTTTTCTTAATGCAGTATGTAACCTCCATGAAGTGCACAGCCCCATCCAGCAGTGTAACATTAAATGCTGTGATATTTTAAGAATACTTTTTGGATCATGTTTTACCTAGTTGATATCAATTGTTATCTAAAAAAAAATAAAAGAATGCTATTTTGACTAACACTTTTACTGGAGAAGAAAAGGATTAATTTCCCACTACTGAAAGGTTTGTGAATGTAAAATAGTAGGATAGAATTCAGAAAATTATTGGTTCAGAGTTAACCTGTATCTCTTCCTAAAAGTGAATTTGTATTATTTTACACCTTTGAACTTGCTTTTGTAATGTGATATTTCAGTATTCCCCAAAAAAATAAAAATTGAAAAAATATCTCACTTTTTTTGCTTTCATTTAAATTCCGATGAAGTTATCTAAACCCATAAATTTCACATGATATTGTTGAAAAACCAGTTCCAGATACCTTAAAATTTGACATTTCCATTCAGAAGCTTTGTTATAAAAATTTCAGCATATTAAGGTAATTTTTGAAAATGCTATTTTTTTGTAAACTTTAGGGGATGGACTATGAACTTCCCCCACACATTTATAGCCTGTCAGTAATTACCGGGTATGTTTGATAGGAACTTTGTGGCTTTTGTTTTGATTAGGAAACCATTAACACACTTAACTCATGTGAGTGCCTGCAAGACCTCTGGGTATGTCAGCAGCTCTTCAAATCGACTCTGCCCCTGGATGATGGCAAAGGTGGATTGGAATCATGTTTGAGTGCTCTGTTCCTTACTCTCAGAGAGATCCCAGAGGAAGGTGCTGGGTAATTGCTCGTTCACTCTGAGAGCTCTCTCTTCATTATAAAATAAATAAATGAATGAAAATGAAAGAGGAAATTGCACCATTTGCTAAGTAGACCAAATGTTACTTCATAATTGTTCAGCAGAGAAGAGGGGAAACCAAATCCTGTGCTCTAAAGCGTGCAAGCACAAGAGAAGAAATTAAAGAAGCTTCTGGATCTGTGTTGCAGAGAACTGTCTGTGTTTCATCTGCCTATTAGGTAAGGAACTTCCCCTTTGTAAAGCCATTTTGTCGATGAACATTAGACTTGAATTTAAAAAAAAAGCTGAAGCTGAACAAGCAATTTTTTAAAAATTATGAACACTGTTACAGTTCTCTTTTTGTAAATTAGTACAGATGTGACAGGTTTTTGTATATGTCAGTTTTATTTTTGTTTTATAACAGAGATTTGAGAAATGTGTAAATCCAGCTAAGATAGACATACTACCTTAAGCGTAGCAGTAAATTTATTCTACCACTTCTGCTTCATTATTTGCTTGGCATACCCCAGTAGAGCAGGTTGGAATGGCAGGTATCTCTCTGTCATGGTCTGTAAGAGGGTCCTGTGGCCATTAAATCTGAAATGACACTGCCAGGAGCAAGGCTAGCCAAGCCAGGAGGGACCCAGGCAGCAGCAGAGGAGAAGGCTGAGGTAGAACTGATGGAGCAGTTGGTGTTTAGGAAATGGAGCACACAGCAAACGCTGCTGCTCTTTCTACGTGTGTCAGGTGCCTTGTTTTGCAGTAGATGTGGCAGGCTGGCTCTGGGATCGCCTTTCAAGCCAATCAGGACAAGTTTGGGAAGAGAGAATAGTTTATAATTTGCTGCCTTGCTAATAAAAGGGAGATGTGACAGAGAAGAGCAGTTGTCTGCTGGGCTGTCTGACTGAGCAACAGACATCAGAACTCAGCAGGTGAAGGGGAGGATAGAAAAAGTCATGTTTGCAGCTCTGCCTGACAGCAGAAACAAGGGTGTTGAACCGAGGATTTTGTAGTGGACAAGGTTGGATGGAAACAGTTTAAAAGCCAGTTAGATAAACTCACTCAGGCTACAGCCTGCTTTGTGATCCAGGACACAAACAGACGCTTCACTATTCGTTTGGATTACAGCTACAGAGGTGAATTAAATTGGAGGCCGTTTTGTTTCAGGTGCCTTAGTGTTTTGGTATTTAGAATTTTATTTCTCTGCTTTTCTATTACAACATTTACTATCACCAGGGTCCAATTTGAAAATGTAGGCAAAGTATTGTGTGTTTTTGTCTCAGTGTTAGATTAGACAGCATGATGATCAGTCAGATTTCCCTGACACAGGCTGCCTTCAGAGAGCACTGGGGTTCTGGCCTTATCTAGGAATCTAATGGCACCTGCAGATTAAACCTGAAACAAATCAACAAAAGTCTGCAAAGAGACAAGAGAGCAGGGTGTTCATAAAATAATGCACAGTGTTATAAAATAATATAGTTATTATATAAATATAATTCTCTATTTGCACAGTGTTCACAAAATAATATCTTGATATCAAGTTGGCATTGGCTAAAAGGGAGACTTAGGGTAACTCACTGGAGCTTTGGAAGAAGCAGTAAAAGGTCACAGTTAAAATATTTGTGCTTGTCTGTCACGTCTCCATCATATTTTTTCTTTTTCTGATAAAAATCCAGAAATGACCAATAAAGCAAATAATATGAAACACTGAGGACAAACCATTTGGGCTTACAAGAAACTGCTTTAGAACAAACTTGATACAAGGATAATCCTCTGCATTTGAAGCAGTAACTGTCTGGCCATTTCTTCTCCCAAATTCTCTCTGTCTCTGCCATTTCTAATTGCAACCTGAAAGCAAAATAGTCATATGGCATGGAGAGAGGTAAAAATTACAAAGAACTGAAAATATTTAGGGTATGTGGAGGTTACCAGGACTGATGTTATGGAAAGTATGGGAACTCCTCAGCTGCTGCCCTTCAGTCCTGCTCTGGCACAATGGCTGGGCAGGGCTGCTGTGTCCGTGGAATCTTCTGGCAGTTTGAACAGGACCAGATGAAGATCCCTGCTTGTGCTCCTGCTCTGCAGGAAATCTTCCCAAGTTCCACATTTACCACTCTATTTTATGCAGAATGCCCTCAAACTCTAATCATAAGAAGAAAAACTAAATCTTCAAAAGGATATTAATTAAACATATACATATGGATAAATATATATAGAGAGATTTACACATACACACATATACACATATACAATCTGCTTTATGTTTTCTTACTTCTATGAGAACTGATTTGTACTTAAGAACAATAAACATGCAGAACCAGAAGGCTGATGGATTGGGAAATTTTTTTGTGGCTATTACAGGGAGAGAAAAACATGGAACACTATTTCATAACATGACACATGGATATTTTTTTTTTTGTAAAGTCTAAGAAAACAAAGTTGTGGCTATCATCTTTTTAGTTGTTAATTACACAGAATAAGTCCAAAAGTTCCCAGATGTCAATAGACCAAAATATTTATATTTGCATCTGCATATTTGAAAACACAGTATCTGGCATATAATTCTACCACTCTATGGGGAGTATATTCTTAACAGAAATAAGATATTTTGACTCACTAGAAAATACTTAAAAATACAGCAGTAACAAAGTAGTGCACAAATATAGAAATAGTGATGGTATTTTAATATGTACATTTAGTGATCCTCATTTATTTCATGTTGAAATACCCAAACTGTTATTTCCTATATTACATCCAGTCTTGTAATAATCCCAAAACGTTATTAGTGTCCAATGTTGTGAAGTCAATGGCTTCTAAAAAAAAGCCATTTAAGCACAGCACAAAGAAACCCACATCCTAAGAGTTATTTCTGATGGAGTGCAGGACATTAAAATGCTGCTAGATGATATCCCAGCTTGGGTTTAAAGAATTAATGAAGAACAAATGTTCTAACTGACATGTAAGCATGAAATTCTCTCTGTGGGTTGACCTTCATTCTTCTGCAGTTAGTTAATGAGGATTCTCTCTGTTATCTTTCTTGCCGAAGAACCTCAGGGCCTTGTATCATTATTGAATGAACACAATGTCACCTCAGCTGGCAGAAATGTTTTGTCTTTTGTCAGGAAAAGAAGTTTCCTCATGTCAGCTGGTGAAAGCACAACATGGCAACAAGCAATTGAGACCAGACATTTCAATTGAGCTAACTTAGCCCAGTGGAGATGCTGAACCTGCTGCAGTTGTTTTGATCAAAATATTCAGCCTTCATTATTCTACAGCTCTCGCCTGTACTCCTCAAGTTTGTGATACATTGTTATAAATTAATGATAAACAAAAGCATTTTATCTGGAGAACTGCTCTCGATATTCCCCTTTTGACAGCTAATTGCCATTTGTTGCAGAACAGGATGTATTTTCTTTGAAATGAAAGCTTAAAGAACAGCTGCTTTTTATCCAATTCAAAATGACAAGTGTATTGTTAACTACCTGAGGATCTTGTGAGGTGGGGATCACATCTGCTCAGAAAACTGGAGCTGTAACTCTGAGCTCTTCTGTGAGCTGTATCTATTATGCAGAGCTGTAGAAGTGGTAGAATGATAATTGCAAATTTCATCCAACATGAGTGTATTATTTTTGGTGCCTCCTACACTCATACAGCTGCCCCATTGCTCAGGGTACCTATGGTCATTGCACACAGCAGAAAAGCCCCTCTCTCCAGCCCCAACCCCCACACCCCAACCAAAAAAAAAAAAACCACAAAAAAAAAAACAAACCACCAAAACAAGACAAAACAAAAAAACCCACCCAAAAAACCGAAAAAAAACCAAAAAAACCCCCACCAAAACAAAACAAAACAAAAAAACCCACCCAAAAAACCCCCTTCTATCTGTACTTAAAAGTAGCACAGGATTAAAGTGCTCGTAGGAGGTGAGAAAACATGTTCATGCGAAACAGTGCAAGAAAAAGTTATTCATTAATTATTTATCCAACCATTACAAAACTCACAGAGCCCCACCCTGGCCTTGAACACTTCCAGAGACAGGGAATCCACCTCTTCTCTGGGCAGCCTGTGCCAGTGTCTCATTAACCTCCCAGCAGTAAATAATTTTTTCCCAATATCCTGTCTAACGCTGCCCTCTGGCAGTAGGAGGCCATTCCCCTCATCCTGTCACTCCAGGTCCTTGTCCAAAGTCCCTCCCCAGCTCTCTTGGAGCCTCTTCAGCTGCTGGAAGGGGCTCTGAGGTCTCCCCAGAGCCTTCTCTTCTCCAGGCTGAACAGCCCCAGCTCTCTCAGCCTGTCTTCACTGCAGAGGTGCTCCAGCCCTCTGGGCATCTCCCTGCCCTCCTGTGCCATCGTGCTCTTTCCCACCACACAAAGACACATTCACATTTTAACAAATCACAGCAGGATCAATCTGTTCTCTGTCAAAGCTTCTTATGAGAACCACCCTAGAAAGGACATCAGTGTCCAGGCTTTCCTTTGGAAAGTGAGAGACATAGATAGGAATCCTTATTCCAGTTAATATTTGTCTGTTTTTTTACTCAGAGATGTCCTCTCTCCAGGATTTTGATTAGAATTTCATTTTGCCACTTTCGCTTTCAGAAGTGTGGGGGAGCTAGGATATCATAAAAGAAATTACATGTGATAAATCAGATAAGAAAACAAATTTCAGATCACTCCAAGCTGAACTCTTGTGTGGGATAATGGTGATTATTTTATTTAAATGGGTTTGCCCACTTTAATACTGTGAAGAGCAACAGTCTGTTATAGTCTGTGTCATAAGGTAATGAGCAACAGCAAATGAGACCTGAAATTATATGATATATTCAGAGATTTTTTTTATGTTACACTTTGCCTTATAGTCACTTTTCCTTTTCTATTAAGGTGTATCAGATTATTAGATACACATCATTATCAATCCCATTAGTTATTAATGTAAAATGGGAAGGAATGGCATTTGTGAGGTTTTTTTATCCCAATATTCAGCTTGAGTCTCATAAACTGCATTTTTGAGCTGACAGGGACATATGTTTTCTTAAAGTCATTAAAATAATGCTGTATTAAATACTTATCTAAAGTAAGACAAGTACAACTGTGATACCTTCTGGTTATTAGGATACATATGTCTAATATACATTCATTTTGGAGTCCCTTAGGGGACAGCCTTGTTATTAATACAGCACAGAACAGCTGAGTGAGCATATGGTTTATTAAGACATGCTTATATTAATTGTACGTGAATACTATTCAAAAGGGTCACTGTTCTATAAGTGAGATGCTTTGTGATCACTGTTTAGGAACTCAAAGCTCAGTAGGATTACTCTTGATCCAATCTATTTGTTTCTGGCTGGAAAAATCATTATATTTGTGTCTGGGCTGGAAATTAATGAAACACTTCAGAATTTAAGGACAACTCAAGCAATTAATGAATATGCAAAAGGGAAGAAAATTTTGCAGGCATAGTGTGTGGGAAGTCTAAAGCTCACATATTTCTATAATACCTTATGCAGCAATCTGATCCATAATGCAGCTTTGCACAACGTATACAATAAAGAAAAATTTGGTAGTTGCAGGCCAAAACTAAAAACCAACTATAATTCTGTCTGCATAGCTTCCATCCCTCCACTAGCACAACTGATTTGGTTTTGAATATTGTAATTCCTGCTCTGTTACCTAAAACCAGTGAAAATTGCTGATGATCTGTTATTCTCAAGGCTGTTTTTCATTCCAGGAGATGCCACAGCCCACCCTGTCTCCTGCAGAGCATCGCTGCATCTTTTACTGGAGTGCCAGGCAGAAGATTGTTTAAGCATGAAAACAAAAGCAACGTGGATTCCATCTCGGAGAAGAAGACCCAGCAGGGAACAAGCTGAGGACTGTTCAGTTTTATCTTTCTTTTTCCCACTGTAAATCTCCTCTGATCCCAGAAAAGGTGCAGTTCATGCCTAACGCCTGGACTCACATGATCCGTGTCAGCTTTGAGTGACTGCTGCAGGTTCCTGTGACAGTGCTGGAACAGAGCAGGCTGGGCCTGGCCTTGGGTCACTTGGGCACAGGCTGCACAGAACACCACTGCAGGAAAAACTGCACTAGCAGGAAAGATGGTTTCATTAGTGTGTCTCCTTGTTCCATGGATAGAGAATGCCATATTGGATATTTCCCTCCGTTAGCAGAACCTGAAAATTCAAACACAATGTGTCGAGCTCCAGAACTGTGAAAGTAAACCTGCACAGTAAGGACAACCTTCCAGTAATATTTTCTATTCAGTGAATTTCCTCTATAGTTTTTGAAAATTCAGGCATATTTTTCAGTATTACATCAAGAATATGAAGGCAGGATCTATTATTAATTCACATCTGAAGTCCTTTACCCATCATGCCATCAGTCTTGAGGCTTTGAGGCAATAATACAGGCACCTGCTTTCTTCAGTGCAGGGAGGCACCTGTTAGTTTCATTGGAAATGCAAACATACATTTATGGAATGTCAGGTGGCTGAAATGGAATTTTTATCTATTAAGGTTCATATTTAAAGCTTTTTTCTTTTATGTGATTGTTTTTTCCTAGCCTAATTAGTAAACACTGCTGGTGTTTCACATATATTAAGTGTCCTGGAAGCTGGAAAACAAAGTTCTTAAATGATGGTGTAGTTGGTAAAGGACTGAAATCTGACACATTCAGACAGAAAATACTTGAATTGTAAGGAGCTGAGCATTGGAAAATTGACACAATTCCATAAAGTCTTAATACCAGAAGAGACAGGTGTTGTACTTTAATCACACTAGAAGAAACAGCTGATGTATAGTGCAACAGCAATAATTCCAAGCTAGAAGCCTACAAATAATCTAGCTGCAAATTATATTGTCAAGAGAATCAAAATGCTTTGTAATATATTCTAATGCATATTAATTTGAGAGCCCTATAGGGGACAGTCTTGTTATTAATACACAGAGGAACAGATGTGATAGCATATGGCTTACCAACTTGTATTTATGTTAATTCTATGTAAATAGGATTTTAATAAGGTACCATTAGTCTATAGCTTCATTTTCCTAATATATCTTTCTTTGAAGATGATAATGGAATTATCTAAATTGGGGTCTAGGTTCATAGGAAAGGGTAGTGGAAAGAGTCCATTTTATGAAAGACATAAAAGGGGGTGAAAAGGATCCCTTTTTGAACATTTTGTCATCATTTAAGCTTTCAGTGAAGACATTTGAATTATTTTATTCACCAATTCTGCCCTTTCTAAAAACTGATTGTTACCTACTCTTACCATTTTTAGGTTCTTACATATTTTGTGTTGATTTTTGGTAGTTTGAACTTCCCATTCAGCTGTCTTTGGGAAACTTCCAAAATTTTCTAGAATGCCATAACATTTCCAGCATTACCTTGTATCTGATGTCTATTGAACTTGCTATGCAGCTCCTCTCTGGCTGTCAGCTGGAAAAGCTGTGAGTGCATTTCTCAGTTAGCTCAGGCTTCTCGGCAGCTTTCTCTGGGGCACAACTTTTTTTAATTATGCTCCCAGGCACTGCTTGGAGCCATTTCAGTTTGTGATGAGAACAGAGTAAGCAATCTGTGTTCCTGCAAGCAGGTGAGGAAATACAGCACTAATCAGCACTAGTGCTTCAGATGACTTTGGAAAAGTTTCTGCCTGCTATTAGGAATTTCTGGTTTCAACTGTTGAATCAAACTTTTGTGCCACCTTCTGTTGAGCTGCACCATTATAGTTGGGAAAATTAAGTTTGTGTCTCTGGCCTAAAAAGCTCCAAGTTTCATTGCCTAGAACTTCCAGTTAATATTGGAAAACTGTAAATTGAGGAAAATAATTATTTCTTTCCCCAGTAGAGTTATTGCTTTCTTCTTTAAAGAAAAAAACTTCTGAAACTTATTTTGCATATCTAAAGAACAGGGAGCTTGGGGGTGTGAAGTGGAAATGCTAAACTTGTTTAAGTTTAAATGCAGCTTATAAAGCAGTCTAGCAAAACTTTGTTGTGTAGGTATGTCAGAAATACTTTGTTTGGGTTTAGTTGGTTTTATTTTTCCTCGAAGTTTAGAGAAGTTGTTTAGAATACCCCATGTGCCAGCATTCTGTGATGATGTTTTGAACAAGACAGCAGAAGGATTTGGAATTGTAATGATTTGAAACATGCTGATGAAAGTGATATTTCATTGTAAATACCAAAAAACTTTAGGGTGCTTGGCTCTTCCCTATTCTTTTCCTCAGATCTTGGGTGTAATCAAGGACCCACAAAAGTAACAGGTAATTCTTTTTAGCAAAATTCTGCTTCTATGATGTAGTAGGGAGAACAGGAATGCACAGTAATCACAGAAAGGGTAAGGCTGGAAGGGTCCAACTTCCCTGCTCAGGCTTTTGGAAATAGCAAATATGCATCTGGACAACTCTATGGAAACAATACTTATGACACAAGAGACAATGAAAATACTTTTATGTTTTGATTCTCTAGACAGATAAGTACCCTGGAAAAAAGTGAAAACTGAGCAAAGCAATTTTAAAAAATTCAAAGTTTTGTGTTCCTGTGTCTATATTTATAATGAACCATGCTGAAAGTGGTCAGCAAGGAATATTTCCTCTCACCACGAGATGCATCTCTGCTCATAGTAAGAAACACTGGAGATTCATAAGACTTCAAAAGTGAAAGGACTGTTTGTGTCACCGGCAGCAGGGGGATATCTGATCATACATCTTTACCTGACAAGAGGTGGCAATTTAATCTGACAAGTTTCCTGCCAATGAGGACAGCTTTAGGAGTTCAGCTGCCTTGGTAAAGATTTGACATGTCACTGAGGGATGTTGTGCACAAGCTTAACAATAAACTGGAACTTGCTAATGAAGTTTAGGGTAGCTGTGAAAATTTATTAGAAACCAGAGCCTGTAAAATTACTGTACTCCAGAAGTGTTTTTCCTTCCCTGCTGAATATATGTGGTATTTAATGCATAACACATATTTAAAAATTAGTTTCCTGATCATGTAAAACAAATCTACAGTAATGCCCATGAAATGGCAAGGAATTCAGTTAAAGACATGGGAGAATAAACAGAATGAGAGGGCTGCCTTCTGTATTCAGAGGAGAAGCCTGTCTAAACTGAAGCTTTGATTGCTGAATTGATGTGTCCTTCTTGGAAATCATGTTCATGTACCAGGACAGGCTTGTGGACTTTAGAGGCATGCAAAGCTGCAGGTGCTATCTGAGGAAAACTTGCAGCTGGTCACCAGGCTCATGATGTGGGTACTGGACCAAAGCTTGCAGACACCTTTGAACAGACATTCCAAATGCTTTGTTAATTCTGGCTACCAGCTGAACATCAAGGAAAAATAATATTTTGTTTGTTTTGCAAAAGTATCTTGTTTCAATATGAAGTGAAAAAACAGCAGCTGCATATGGAATAAATAAGTTTGATATGGGGATTTTTGAGGTGCTTGGGATAAGGCATTCCTAATCCCAAATGGTAAAACAGATCTTGTAGCAGTTCAGCAGTCTGAGATGCGTTGACAAATGGCACCTGGAAGAATATTAGTTATGAACTCACAAAATTTGTGAATGAACTTCTGAATGACAGAACTGTGCACAAAATGAAGACAGGAAAGAATTGAAGGCTCTGCCACAGTGCATGTTCAATCATAGAGCCTTTTTTGAATAGTTTCCTAGTTAGCTCTTGATAGCTTTTGGAGAAAGGCACATTTCATACATCTACCTTTCCTAATGTGGATATTTTTATAATTTCTAACCAGGCAGTCATCTTGAAATTTCATGGTAGCAGAAAATGGTATCATTGCTTGAAAATTTCTTTGGTTGCTGAAGAAAGATGAATCATTGTACTCTTGCTGCACACTTTGTGGCTTCAGCTGAGGCAGATGTCTGTCTACAATAGTGTTTGGATAGATTTTTATAGTTGTCAATATTAAGGTGGCTTATGATACCAAAATCCTGACTCTTCTTTCTAATGGCTACTTTAGTCAAAAGGGGAGTAAATTAAATGTCAGAGCCTGTTCCAGAACAGATATAACTTGGTACATATCAAGGCTGGGAAAATCCCAAGAATGTTTCAAAGCTGGTTTAGTTTGTCCTAATTTGTTCCTTTTATTCTCTTAGTACAGAGAGACTGTATTGATCTCACAAGTTAATGAAAAGCCTAAAAAAAGTCTTCAGAGAGTCCTTCCAATGGCTTTCAAACACATTACAACCAATTAGGAAACTGAGGTCACCATGGGTGTCACTGGTGGCCAGAGCCAGTCTGAGAGTGCACGAGGGAGCTGTTCTCAGGGTGGGCTCACACCTTCCACTTGGCTTTGCTGTTTCTGAAGCTCTGTTTCTCTCCGTAGCTGCAGTTGCTCACTAATTGCACACTTTGGCTCTCCTTTTGGCATATTTCTGGCATGTGGTGACATCAGCAGTCTAATTGTATTTTAATTAAGAGTAGTTCATGGACTTCAATAGCATGTCCTGGCAGCTGGGATCTTGCTGGGGAAAGAGGCTTGAAAGAAGGCAATGCAGTTTTGTAGAGTAGAGCTTGCAAGGGGACACCTCTCTAATAAAATTCTTTGGACAGCAACCTGTATTTTGTAAGTGATAATAAAAGAGCAAAGGTCAGTTTGGGAACTTGGGTTTTATGTGATTTTATGATATTAGGCCTGATGGTATGATTTGTATTTGGTCCTGACTCTTGAGATGGCTTCTATAATGCTGTAACAACTTGGCCATGGAACTGCAGAGAGTAAGCCCTGTTCAAAGCCCCTTTGTGTTGGAAGGGGGTGAGATTTTGGTAATGAACAAGAATATCCTGCTTTGAGCATAGTTTAACTGTTAAAATATACTCAAAATAGATCAGAAATTAAATGTAAAATCGGGAGGGGGGGGTTTTGTTGTTTAAACAAATATTGTAATAATAAAATGAATATGCAAAATGGTGTCACAGATTCCAGGATTTTGCTGAGAAATCAAAACTGTAATTCTTAAGCAGTAGGGGGCAGGTAGAGTATGTTTGTTCCACCAGAAAGTTCCTTCCTGGACAAGTCTTGCTGTCATGCTTGTATACATCTGTTCTTTGTCTGCCAGAACTCCACTATTGCACCTGTGCTGAACCTGCAGCAGCCCCCCAGCCTTGGACACTTTTCTGCTGGAGGGGCTGGTGAGCTCCAGTGTGCAAGAGCAGCTTAGGCAGAGCCACTCTGGGCAGTGCATTGCTCAGACTGTTTTACCCACCTTTGTGCTCTTTATTTGTTTCCCTCCCCTGCTGCTTCGGGGGGGATCAGCTGTGTGTTGCCAATTAAGCTCATCAGCATTGTCAATAACAGATGTGAAGCTCCTGGTAATCCCCCACCCTTGTTAGTGGACTGCAAGGGCTTCTGGCTGTTTGTGATGAGATTTAACCCTTATCCCCCACAGGGAGCCAAGTCACTCTGTCAAAGACCAGGAGTAATTTTATTCTGCTCTGTATTTTAAGGATTCTTTTACCACTACCTTAGTCCCAGTTGGTTTGATTAGACTTTGGTTTTGGCTGTGGGTTCCAGCTTGCAGGAAAACATAATTAACTTCATCACAAATCAATATGAAAATGATAGTTGAAGAACTCTGCTTCAAGCTAAAGGTAATTGCAAGAGGTTTCATTATCTGTCAAGTAGATTATTTGGACATGTTTTGAAATGCGAGCTGCAAGCAAAACTTTTTAGTTACCAGCCAATATGCCATTACAGGGCAGACCTGAAAACGTGTTCATTAGACAGGATGCTCAAAGATTTCAGCTTTTGCATGCTTGCTGTCACTTTTGCTCGGGGCAACCCCTCAATGCATGTTCTTTATTTATTCCAAGATGAGGCAACTTCAGTGCTTGTGCTACAGTGACTCTGCTCCTCCCAGGGGAGTGATTCTGTTTAGGGAGAATGTAACACTTGGTGACTTCTGCAAACTAGTAGAAATCAAAGTGGTCTAGACTGTAAATTTGTTCCTGAGAAAATCTGTCTTGCAGCGTACAGTTTTCCTGAAAGTGCAAGTTCTACCCAATCTTAACATTTTTGCCATCTTGCTAATGGCAGGGGCTGTTGGTCTAAACATGCCACGGAGCCTGTAGTGAACAGGGAATCTACAGATTTGTTCTCTGGCCATTAGGCAGGAGTTGGTGAGTGTCACAGCAGTGTGCTTGTGTTTTCCCTTTGAGCTCAAAAATAATATTGGAGGGCTGCCACAATAATGAGTCTAAATTACTGTCTAATTACTAATAGTGTTAAGATAAATATTTAGCATCTGAAGTTACTCTCTCATGAGCAACCTCTATAGAGTGACACATCAAAGTATTTATGTGCATGCTATGGACCCTTGAAACTGTGAACTAAACAAGTAAACAAAATCTCAGCTGAGAGTTTGGTGAGCCACTTGCTGGTCTGAGCAGCAGCCAACAATGACAAGATAATGCTCGTGAGCCTCTACCTTTAGGTGCCAGTGACAATAAGTCAAGAACATGGAAAAGCATAGCACAAAATTGGAATTTAATTTCAGAAAGTATCATAATTTTTTTTTTAATTTGGCAAAGACTGTATGAGAGCCTGAGGCATAATTTCTGTGAGGAAGATGAATTATAGTGCTAGAGAAATGCATACTGATCTGAAACGAGCACAGAGTATTTGACTCGTCTGAATTGCAGCTCTGAATAATGATCTTGTTCTCACCAGTAACATTCTTGATGCATTTACCTATTGAGATTGTAAGTGTTTTCTGGGATATCTTAAAGTCTGAACTCAGACTAAAGCAAAGCACTTTGCTGCTGCCAGTTTTTTCATTAATCAATGCAGTAATTTTTTTCAAAGCTGTACAGAACATCCTCTCAGAAATTTTAGTAGAAATTTAAATACCAATACAATACCATGGCTGATGGATTATTGATTAATAACAAAGTTTTAATCCTTGGGATATTGAGTATATTATGAAGCTATTACACTGATATGAGTGCATTCCATCTCATTCATCATTAGCAAGTTAAAAATTATTTGTTTGATGCTTTGTCAGCAAAATTTTGTTGAAATTAGATTTTCTCAAGTTAACGCCTACAACAAATTTCTGAAGTGAGTTATGAATCACTTGAAATGAGCTGATATCAACTGGTGAGTGCTTAGGAGTTGATACTTCAATTCTATCTGAGGGAAGCCTAGGTTTTCTGGAAGGTCACCTGTAAGTGTTAGACCTTAAAAAGGAGTTTAATATCATATTCTATACAAGGATGAGTTTGTTCTCAATGATTATTTTCCTTTCTATTTTGCTGAGCCCACTGGGATCTGTGGAAAAAGCATATCGTGGGAACATGTACACTGGGGTGAACATACAGGTCTGTTTATGTCACTTAGATTGGCAGAACGAGGAGTCTCTGAAGGATGTTTAGTTAAAATAAAAAGTGTCAACTGCAGATAGAGCTTCCATCATCAAAAGTCACATACCTTTGCCTAAATTAGGATTAAATCACAATTGCTGCATAGCCCTGTGTGTTAATTTGTACTTTCTCTGTATGTCTGAAAAGTGGGTTTTCATTTACTCCTATCAGTTCCTGAGTTGATATCTTTGGGTTTCCCATGGCAACAGATTTCTTTGTGACTGAGCAAGTATCATTTTCTTGCTTTGGGTGTTTGCTAAGGTATGAATGCAGAGCCTCAAACAAAGAGATAGTAAAATGCACTTTTCAAGGAATTCTTTCTTTGAATCTTAGCTGTTGTGTTTGTTGTTTTGGTTTAAAAAAAAAAAACCCAAACATTAAGTTGGTGTATGATTTCTTATCCATTTAGTGCATGTAAATACTCCTAGGTTTGATAGCAAGGGTCTTTGTAAGCCAAATGCCTTTAGTGCTTGAGATCAGAATATTTATTGGTTTTGTGCTTGGCTTGTGATAATTTAAATGCTTGGAAGAGGCTGTGATGCTAACTACACTAAATACAACTCTAGTCTTCTCTCTTTGTAGAGATATCTAATTTTATTACTTCTTTTGTAGGCAATTTCTGTGGAAAAGCCACTTTTTGCCCAATAAATTCAGTTATTCTAAGATTAGCTATGTCCACTTCTTCTGTCTTTATAAAAGCATTTTTTAATCCCCAGGAGTTACATCAACAAAATGTGAGATGCATCCCAAAGAGCAGGAGGCTCTCTTCCAAGAGACATGGTGTTAACAGAAACACAAAGTAGTAAGGAATTAATCTTTACTTTTTCTGATTTGTTTTATTATGTATAATAACTCCCTCGGGCAACAAGAGTTAGTAGTTGCACTGCTGCAACTTGAAACGTCCAAACCAATGGGATGTAAGGCTGACACAACTGTCTCATAATCAACAATCAGAAATCAAAGCAAGCACAAAGGCAACATTTCACTGCAATGGATTTCTGCGCTGATGAAAACACACATAATTTTAATAGGAATTTTTTGTTACTACAACCCTATGAGATCTGGAACTTAGATTGTTAGGACCAACTTGACTGTGCTATGGACAGCTGCTTGAGTCAAGTTTGAGTTCACTTTCTCTAAGTGGCATGATCTGCCAAGCTGGTCTTTCTTCAAAAAGCCATAGGTGCAAGTAGTTCTCTGTTAATAATTGTTCAGTGAAAAGGAAACAGCTTTAAAAAATAAAATACAATAAAAAGAAAAAAAAAAGAACAAAACCTCTTCATGTAATTTTTATTCTTAGTAGAAAAAAATAGTGTTTGTAACAAAGAGCCAGAAGCAGCTAGTGATGCAATCTCCAGGCAGTACTCTGTGGCACTATCTTGCAGTTAGACAGAAGCCAATTTATGTGCAATTTTTCAGCCCCTAAATATTGCAAGAGCCAATTGCAAATACCCCTTACCCATCCAGTCACTTTTTTCTTCTACTATCTTCTACCACAATCTTAAACCAGTGGATATATGTTGCTAAGTACTTGGAATTGTGGTACAGCTTCATTCTGAAAATGTGGACTTGTTCTTATTTTTGTGTCATACTCTGCCTTTATTCTGTCACAGAGATTGGAAATCAATGAGTTTGACTATGCTTGCTTAAGTGCCAGGATATTTTCCCTCTTTTTGAGTCAATGTGCAGTAGCTCTGTGATAAGTAACATCAAAGCACATTTTGTTAATTCATTACTCTCCACAAGGTTTAATGTTTGCTGCTCTGTATTCCTTAAGCCTGTCTTACCTAAGTTTTGATATATGAGAAATAGGAACCTGTCATTTCAGTCAATTGGTTAGTTGTTAAACAAGATGGATATTGTTTGAAATAACTTTGTCAATACCATTCTAACTGGTTTAAAAGTGAAGGAACTGTACAAAATCTGGTAGAAGGGTAGCAATGAAGTGCACATGTAAAATCTGAAACTGGAATCTAGGCTTAAACATATTTATAAATTAAAAATTATAAAATTTATTACAATATTTAAAATAATAAAATAATAGTTATAAATTAATTAATAAAGTATTTATTAAAAGTCATACTTGCTTGTTCAGTACTTGTCACATGCTGGTTTCTGTATGCACAGTATGGATGGTCATACAATGTGGATAAGTCTTCAAAGTGGCCTGAATTATTATACTTTTGTCCAAAAGTTAGTTAATTTTCTGTTTTCCTTTTTTGTTCTTGTTTAAATGGTCATTTGCAAAAAGATGCATGATGTCCCCAAACAAACCCCCTAGCAAGCATAACATTTGTCAGGCAGTAATCACTGCCAGTGCTTGAAGGATGAGATTATTGCAATGGAACTAGCAATGGTTGAATTAGCACCAAGCAGCTCTTAGTTGCAAGGCATTTATTCTTCATCAGGATGCAAAATTGGAAGGGCATCTCTTCATATGGTCATTTTTTATAGGAGATATTAATAGCTATTTGTTAAGGTTAAAACTTGGGTACATGACAAAAGCTCTCATCAACTCTATTGTGTGATTGATAAAGCATGATATTGATGATTCATCACAATAAGGAAAAAGATTAAAATCTTTGTTTAATAAGATTATTTTTTGTCATGTATTGAATTATGAGAACCCAACACCATAAATCTTTGTTAGAGAGGGAGGATATTTCCTTTGCAGGTCTGCTGATCAGATTTCTGCAAAACTGTTGACATGTTAGAAAGCAATTTAAAGAAGAGAAATACCAAATAGTCACCTTCAAAATTGTGTAATTGGAACCAGCTTGCTTAGGTTGCTAGTAAACTGCTGCAGAACTGGAATTCTCTGTGGAGTCTGGTTTTAAAATTCTGTGGTTGTAAGGAGAGGACTTCTTTCAAAGCACCAGTGTAAAATTTTCGTTCCCAAGGACTTTAATCAACCATCCTCTAGGCAGTGGTCAGTTATGTTTTAAAGGATATTTAAGGAATAGGCACCATTTGACTATGCAAGCATGTTCAGTTTTGCTTGTGGAAGAGATTTTGGGCAAACCATAACACTTTCCTTCAAATTTTGAAGCTGGAGCTCTGCATTAGAGCCTTCAAACTGTACAAGAGATACTGCATTTCTCACACTGCTCATGTTGTGTGTCTAAGAGCAAAGCCAGGAAAGAATTTGGAGACTTTTTGTTGCTTATTAGCTTGTAACCAATTTAAGAAATGCACATTTAAATATGTCCAACTACTTAGAAAAACCATTTCCATTGTTTTATACAGATTTTCACCCAACTTTTTTGCCTCTTAAATATGGAGCACTTCTTTATCAAGCAGCAGGAAGCTTTATAGTGTTTTGCACCAGTCATTTTAGTGTTACCATAAAACCTCCTTTCCCCTTCCACCTATAAAGCTCATAATTTGCCGCAAGCTCAGTGGAGCCGTTTGTAATATTATTTTAGGTTTAGTCTTTACCATGAGCCCAATGGGCAGATTTACTCTGGAAAATGAGACTATAGGTTGAATGGGAATTTTTTGAGTTTGCTACAGGGACAAAAGTTTTTGCTGTTGCATGTATACTTGATACTATGTCTTCAAAGTAATCAGGTTTTAAAAATTATTGTTTATTAGTCCATCATCAAACTAGCATTTTGAAGAATTCATGTGACTTAATCCTCTGTGTTTATATGAAGCACTATGATTTATACAGAAGTGTTTACGAGGAATGCTTCTTGAGGTGTCTGAGAAATGCAGACTTACAAAGTGCTCAGGCCTGGATGATGCCTTGACATTAATTTCAGAGTAAAAAACTTTGATAGAGCAATTAGAAATAAATTGAGTGGCTTTGTTATACCTGGCAATCTGAAATTAGTTTGGTTCATTAGTTCATTATAGCTTAAGCTTCACATTTAAATATCAAAACTGTTGTAATTGTATTTGCAGATTAGCTTTGTGTTTTTCTGCTTTTTGTGATACATGGGCAGCTGTCATTGCTAATTTCAGGGAAATGCAATCAGAGAGAGTTTAATTTCTTGCATGTGCAGATTTTTTGCTATGGTAACAAAAGCCTTATGAAGCCTTTTGTCTCTAGATCTCACAACTATATAGACGATGGCCTACCCTTGAACCATAGCTATGCAATGTTCTTCCATGGTGAAAGGTTCTCTATTGTAAGTGAGTAAACCAACTGGGTTTGTTTTGACATTTATGAAAGGAGGGGAGGGAGAAAGCACAGCTTGGTTCCATTAAAACAATGACGATAATTCCATTCTAAGTATTGGTTTTGAATAGATTGGGGAACTTAAAGCTCAACTCTGCACTGAAAACTGTCCCTTAATACAGGTTGATTGCAAGAATGGAGCTCTGGAAGTGGATTGTGTGTCTTTCAGGGTCCCTTCAGTGCTGCCACCTGCCTCACCACGGCAGGGACCGCAGTGCCTCCACATCAGTGTGTTCTTTGATGATATTTGCATAGATAATCTGATAAATAATACCTGTGACTTACTGTGTTTAGGGTAACTGGCCCAGCTGGGTCATGTCATTAGTGATACAAGCTTTACAGTAATTACTGTTTGGGTCCTTAAATTGATTATGTGCTTTGACAGTCAGCTTGGAGACTCTTAGTTTATCATTAAGACTTGTCCTTGTAATCTAAAGAGGCCTCTTATTCATGCCTGTTACTGTAATGTCCCATTCCTAAATGAACTTCTACCCTTTGGGGCCTGAGCTAAATTCTTAAAATACTTGCACTGAAAACTTCCTTCCAGTTTTGAATGAATTCTTGTGAATAACTCAAGTAGTTGTTATGCTACTTAAGTAACTGCAGCTGGTTTCATATTCTCCTGTGGGTTTTTTGCTTGTAATACCATAGTTTTTAAGCAAATCTCTTCAAAATTACCTGCTAAAACATCTAGCTGGATCAAAAACAATGTATTGCCTGAGGTATTTGCCTTATTTAGGACATGTAGTTTGGACAGCAAAGCAATGAGCCTCAGCTTCATGAATAGTCAAAGGAGTCTGAAGAAAACCCTCCATTAATTTAATGTTATGATTACCCATGTGTTATTCCTAGCCTTCAGTGGATCCTAAAATGAGGACTTGCACATCTAGTTAAATCATGCACTCCCTTAAAGAATGGGTGTTCCAATGTCTGCAGTCTATTTTTTTCTTCTATCTTTAAATGAACATCTTTTACTGAGCCTCCACACCTCACCTGTAAAGCAGTATCTTCCCTGACACCAGTCCTTGTCAGCAATTCCCAAGCCCCCTGGAAGAGCTCTGGGGCAGGGTCTCTGGCCTATATCTTTCTTTAACATTCATGGACACTGTATTTTTTCTGGCTTTCTGCTTGAGCCCACTCAAAGACACTTTTCAGCTTTGCTGCTTGCACATTGCTCTGCTTCTATGTTCCTGAATTTCATGTTTTTTTATCAGTAAGGATTTTTCCTCTGCTGTAATCCAGTTGAATCTGGGGCCCCATTAAATTAATAGCTGATCAGCTGATTATGGAAATTAAGAAGGGGAGTTAAGTTTTGTATCCTTTTTTTTGTCATCATGTAAGATAACTGTCACCTTTGTTACTGTAGGACACAGGACCTGCCCTGCACTGGAGGGTGCAGGTGCCACAGGCTGAGCTGGGCTCATGCTTTGGCTGCCTGGGCCATCATCTGTCCCTGTCCCAAGGTGCCAGCACAGCTGTCCTCTCCCAGCCTGTGGGCTGAGAGCAGTGTGTGCCTGCAAGGGCAGGTGTCTGGCTCTGTGAGCAGACGCTCCTGCATCTGGGTGCTGTTTGTCACTTTAATGAGTTGGCTTCTCACCATCTCTGCTCTGAATTCCCTTAATGTGCTTGTAACCACCAGTCCCATATTGTGGCCACAGGCTGATTTATGGGTTCCTGTCTTGTTGACCACTCTGCTAGATCTTCTTGTGTGCTGCTGAAGCACGTGGAATGTTTGGTGTGGCTTTAAAGCACCTGAACAGTCTAAATACCACAGTGGCCAAATTGTGCCTTCTGCCCCAGTGAATATCATCTGCCCCCAACAAACTCTTATCCTTTCCTGCACTGGGTCACTTAGCCAAAAATAATACTGACATTCAGAAAAGAACTTTAGAGTTCCTGGAAGCTATTGGAAAAGACCAGGAGCTGCATATGAAATTTGCTTCATTTGTTAACAAGTGGGTGAAAATATGCAAGAATAAGATTTCAGGTAACTATTTACTCTGCTCTGCAGTGTAAGTAGCTGGCATATTGTTGGAATGCTTTACTTTTGACCTTCATCCACAGGACCTCTCTCTTAGAGGGGATTTCTGTGTGGTTGCCTGAGGATGCAAGATAGCTACACAAAAAACTGGATCTCAGATATTTGTACATATTTATTCATTATTCCTTCAATAATACCTTTTTACTTCAGCTGGTTTATATCTAAGCTGCTTCTAAATGCAGCTTATCTTTTTAAAGCCCAGGAAAATGGGCATACAAATATGAACATTTGTTAGGGAATTTAAATTTTTAACAAGGTTTTCACTTGTCAGTTTCCTTACCTGGATTTTCCTTAGAGATATTCCCAGGGGAAAAGCTGTTACATGAAGGGCACTGCTTTGCTTGAAAAGGCTGAATACTAAGGATGGCTGTTCTATACTGAGCTCCTCCAGAGAGCTTTAACAAAATTGCTGCAAGCAATATGTTGGAGAGGGATGGTGCTGCTGAGGCCAGGTGAGGACAGAGCTCCCAGGCCTGCAGTGCTGTGCAGGTGAGAGCACTTGGTGTTGGCTTGAGCTGATGTTGTCATAGCAGAGAAAAGGTGACTGGGGCTACTGGGTTTTGACAGACTCTCTTCTTCCCCATCATGATTTTTAGGGTTTTTTGTGATGAAGATTTTTCTTCTCACAGAGATTATGGTTACTGAGAAACAAAACTTCCCCAAATGGGATATTTCCATCATGTCCAAAGCTGCACAAAGTACTAAAGCACACACATTCAAACTGGCTGATATGAGAACCATTCTATCCATGGATATGCTGTAGCATGGTTTTTCAATATCTACATATCCAGTACTGATTTTTTTATCAAAGTTATAGTCTAGTTTTGTACCAAAAATATTTTGTCAATTTCTTATTAATAAAAATATTTTTGAAGGAGAAATGCCAGGTTTCTCTATGGGAAGTGCATTCTTGTGGAAAACATCAGCTGATCCTTCATTAGTAGATGTGTTTCTTTTTTACCAATAGAAGAATGAATTATTTATTCAGTTTCTCTAGAATTTAAATGCTGAAAGAAATTGAATGGACTCTTTAACTATGCCCTTTGGTAGACAAGAATACAGTTAATTTCTTTCAGTTTTGTCATGGACAACATAAACATGCCAGTGCCTAAACAACTAACTGGGAAATACAACACTGCTGAACATAGTGCAATATGAACAGAATTATTCACTAAGACCTGAAATAGATCTGAGTGCAGCTAAGTCAGCGCTGCAGTGCTCCAGGTAATGGCTCAGACTTTGAAAATGAAAATAACCAAAGCAACTTGAATTGATTTTGCTTCAAACAGCACAACTTAAGAGGATAAAATTGAAGGGAAGATAAGCAACACTGTGTTGCACCAATGCTTAGTGCTTCTCCAGGGGGTTTCTCCATGTATCTGCTTGTTGGCAATGGCTCTGCAGACCATGGCACTTAAATCTGAACAGTTGCTGGCAAAGGCTTTGTGCCCAAAAGGTAGCTGTTAGGTATTGTATTTCACTAAATATGAGGAATAAAAATGTCTAAAAAAAAAAAAATATTAGGTTTAATTTAATATTTTCTTCTATGTAGAACCCTATGTAGAGGGTTTGTGTTCTTTAGATATGTTTTCTGTTGTGTGTGAGGTTGTTATTAGACTTGTGACTCACAAGGAAGAAGGTAGGCAACAGTAATGGTATTCTGAGGGATAGGTTAATACAGCTCGGGTTCTGTTGGTAATGGGCAAGAGCAGAAATAATTCAGCTGGTTTGAGTCGTGACCCAAAGTTGTTTCTTACTTGGACAATGTGGTGTATAGAACAGACGTATTCTTTGTAAGAATTATTAATGCATGTTCTACGGGTTCTGTTGGTAATGGGCAAGAGCAGAAATAATTCAGCTGGTTTGAGTCATGACCCAAAGTTGTTTCTTACCTGGACAATGTGGTGTATAGAACAGACACATATTCTTTGTGAGTAAGAATTATTAATGCACGTTCTATAGGATAATGTGGATTTCTTAATCTGATTTTGGGCTGTGATAGTAGCAAAGCTTATACAGGGAGAGATTTTACCAGGAACAGAGAGAAGATATGTTAATGGCAGGACATTAGAGGACGACAGTGAGACTAACTCATTATAAACTAAATTGTTGCTGTTCTTTCCTAAATCTGGAGCCACTTCCACTTCAGATTGCTTTGGGTACACTCCAGCATCAATGAAGTTATTGCTGTCCCACAGATGTTCCAACTCTCCTCTTCTACAGCTATGCTTTGGGTATTTCAGCTAAACTCTGCCCTTTGATTTCTTCTTCTATTCCTAGATAAGTCACATCTCTGAAAATGTTTCCAAAGGTACTCTTTTAAAGGAAATAATAAGAAAAATACAACACTGTGAAATTGCTTTCTTCAATAAAGTAATTTTGCATTGTTTTCTGCTAGTTTTGGGTTTGTCTTAATTCCAAATTTTTTTTTTGTTAAGTGCAAGTTAGAGAAATGGAAGGTGGGTAAGGACAAATAATAAGAAAAATACAACACTGTGAAATTGCTTTCTTCAATAAAGTAATTTTGCATTATTTTCTGCTAGTTTTGGGATTGTCTTAATTCCAATTTTTTTTTTTTTTTGTTAAGTGCAAGCTAGAAAAATGGAAGGTGGGTGAGGAAAATAAACCTTGTTGCTGAATCTCAATTTGAATTTAGTTTCTCTTCTGTAGTCACTGCTGCACTGTTGTATAGGCTGCTTATTGTTAGGTACCATGCAAGAAAGAACAATTTAATTTCTTATTGAAGAGGTTTGGAGAGTTTTTTGCTGGCTTTTTTGGTTTGTTTTTCCTGGGGGAAAAGTGCTCAAGCTGGCATAGCAGTCTTAGAGGACAGAAATGGAGTACTGCATTTGTGGATCAATGAGCTAAGTGGAGATGATCGTGAAGAAACTGATTTATGGAATGGAGGAAGTTTATATCATTGGGACTGCACACAAGGACAAGGATGTCCAACAACAAAGACAAAATCACCCTTTTATAGTTCTAGAGGAGATGAGTGGCCTGGTTCATTATTGACAAAAAGCATGGACTTGCTGCAGTAAATGAGTTCATTGTTTGTGGGCACCTGCAGAGTGCAGGCACCTTGGAGAGGAGCTGTCCTCAGTGAAGCTGTGGGTATTTACAGAAGTAAAGCTTTGCTGTGAAGAGCTGTAAAACTGCCAGAGGGCATAAACAATGTTTGAAATGCATTCAAACACACTAGTCATGAATTATAAATGTCTTTTTGTGACCCTTCCTTTGCAAACTGGCCACTGGGGTTAACTGTCATCTAGGCAGGGTCTATGACCCCATGGAAATGTGGTGCTGGATTACTTTGTGGTTCTGCAGCCTGGAGGAGCTGCCAACAACAGAGGGAAATAATTACAGACAGACTTGAAGAAAGAGGAAAGAGAGAGCTTTCTAACTAGTTTTTATTGCATGAGTCCATTAAGAGAGGAAAAAAAGTCGTTCTTTGAAATAATAATTTAAAAACCCACTTTAACTTGTGAAGAAAGAAATTGTCATCTTTGCTTTTTTATTCTTGTTATAACTTTTGATTCACATGGTTTTAATTTCTTTAATGCTTTGTAAATTATTTATAACAAAGAGAACTGGAATGCTTGTGCCCTTTTCTCAAAATATGGTAAATGGGCTTCTAATATTGATAACTTTGTTTCTGTAAGGTGGTTCTACATTTTGATTTTATGCACAGCCAGGTGGCTTCTTCAACAGAAGACAAGTTGATATAGAAACACCACAATGTACACCCCAAAATGTAGGTTCATAAAAAGAAGAAAGGCCAGTGTGTCTCTCTGTGACTGTGTGTGATAACTTGTGCCTCCCAAAGGTACCGGGTCCATCATTTAGTGAGCCTCAGATAAGCTGCCTTGTGAGAACTCCCTGAAACAATGGTGTTTTCTGTGCCTTCACTAGATGGTCTGAGGCATATCCAGATGTATAATTTTTCTAATATTTACAGTACATGACACCCAAATTCAGTTGGGCCATGCAAATAAGTTGTGAATAAAAACACTTTTGGAGTGAATGGCGTTTGGAAACTGCCAGGTACAGCAATGAGTGCCTGGTTTTGCTGTGAGTATGACACCTCTGGTGGTGTTTGCTACATAGATCTGACAGTGAGGTGAGCTCTGCTGTATCCCAGCAGAAAGATGGAGTGTTCCACAGATTATACCTAACTAACTAAAAGGTGATTTTCTTTTGGTCCTGCAGTGGTCATTGTCAAATCAGCCTGACTGTCTTGGACAAATGATGTTATTCTTTTGGAAAATGTGCTGAGAAGCCAAAGCACATGTAAAGGAATTCTGGTTTTTTTACTTGCTCTGCCTTTAGGAGATATGTCCTTTTTGGAAAGTTACCTTGAAGTTCCCATTGATTCAAACCAGATTAAGGTAAAATGCAAATAAAGGATTTATTTTCATAATACCTAGAATACACAGCACAGCTGCAAGTGTTTATATAGAAGATATAAATGAAGGAATAAATAGGTGGGGGAGAGATTAAATCTGAAAATTCTCTCTTTTGTATATCTGCTTTGCTGCAGCTGCTTTCCCAAAGAGATATTATCAGGGATCCTTTTTCTGTGTATTTCCTATCTCAGGGAGCATTTTTGAGAAAGTGACCTCTTGAATGCTCAGGATTACTTGTCATGGTTTTCATTTCTATACAGTAATTTTTGAGGATGTATAAGTGGAAAATGGATAAGGTAGAAGTAGCCAGTTAGTAATAAATTACTGTTTCTTACCTACTTACTACTTACTCGTCACAAACTGAATGCAGAAACACTTAATGTTACCTGATGTATTTGTAATAATTGAGTCAATCTGTGTGGAAATCTTGCAGTTACGATTTTACATTGCACATTTTGGAGAAGGAGAATCATGAAAACTCAGTATTTTTCTGTTCCTAGGCTATTCTATGCCTTCCGTATCCCTGCCAAAGACAGAGGAGTTTCCTAGTTATTCAATAAATCTGTGCTTAGCTGACAATTGAAGAATTCTGTGGGTTTTAGTTTGATTTTTAATTCAAATACCAACACTATTTTTTTCTGTCTGGAGTAAGCCAAGCTCAGTCCTGCAGTGACCATGGCCCACAGCTACAGTGGGGTGAGCTGACCTTGAGCATCCCCCTGAGCTGCAGCACAGTTTCTCAGCTGTGGCCTGCCCAGGGCTCTTGTCACTGGTGCTGCCCTCGAGGCTGCTTTTGCTCCGTACAGCAAGTGCACCAGAAAAATCTGAGAAAATGAGAAAGTTGGTGTTGGCTGTACTGAGTAATGTTCTCTTTGCAGTGCTCTCATTTGGAGTGCAGTGCTGATGGCAGATGGGAGGTAGATGAGTTATTGTTGTCAGATTATTTTTTCAGTTAATGATTATGCAGTGCTTTGAAGAACTAAAGTGCTATATCACTGTTAAGTATTATTATTATTCAGTTCCCAAAAGATCACAGAGCAGATAAGGTTTTTATGATATTTTTCCCTTGGATTTTTTACTAGTGTGGTTGAAAGCAGAATGTGAACAGGCTCTTTGGCTGTGGCAGTTTAAATGTGTGTGATTTAAAAAAAGATTAGATGTGATGTTTCTAACTATCTCATTCAAACTCATTCCAAAACACTTCATCTTCTGAGTGAAACAGTTCTCCTGCCTGAAAATTAATCCAAAACAAGATTCTGTGCTAGCTGTGAAGAGCTGGATTGAGCTAATTCATTTGTTGGGTCCAATCCATCCATACAAATGTGTGTAATACAGATCCTGCTTCTCATGTCATTGCCTTCTTGAGACTATGCAAGCTCTGCACTGTTTTATCATCTTTAATAAAAATTGAGGCACTGATTCTGAAGCTAGAAGCAAGACAGGTAGAATAATAAAACTGTAAAGCTAGATTATTTATGAATTTCAACACCTGTAGGTCTTTTCTTCCTCCAGAAAAGGATGAAATTGTACTCTTCTGTAATTCTGCCCCTAGCAGACATCACATTACACTGCATCCCTCATCAATATTTGTTAACTTTAACCTTGCATTATGATCTTCTATCCAAATCCCCTGGCTCTTAGAGGTAGAGCCAAACCCATATTTGGGTTCTTTGTTCCCTTTCTGGAATGCTTTGGCAACAGCAGTTCCTGTTCATGTATTTTGCCTCCTAGGTTTGAAGCCGCATAGCTAAAATAAATTTTCAGTGTGAATTGTTGCAGAATTGAGCCAAGAAGAGCAGTTGTTTTGACTCTGAGGGAGACTTTGATTCATTGATTTGAGTCAGTGCATGCAGTACGTGAAGGATCTTTTATTTGGACACCGAGTACAAGCTAAGTTAATTTTGGATGTGCTGTCGTCTCCTGCTGCAGAGTGGGAGGTGGGTGATGCCCACTTTCTTACTATGTTGTTTGCTCCTGGTTGGAGGGTGCTTGAAAAATACCAATTTTCAACACATGTGGTTGAAGTTTAAGTTCTGATGAAGTTTCAGTGCTTGACAAAATTCTGTCAATTCTAATAAATTTTATTTTAGAAAGAGAGAAATATTTCTATGAGGAGAAACAGGAAACAATTTTTTTTGTTCTTTTGGAGAGTGAAAGCTTTAAATTGTGCTATTGATTTATCATATTGAAATTTTTAAATGCTAAAAATTCACTTATACTGAGGGAAAAATTCCCTTGACATTTTCTTTCATAGAAAATAATGGAATCTTCATGACCTAGATTTCTTTGGCACAGCTGTTCTTTCAGAAAGAAAAACTTGTTACTACCTACCAAAAAATAGGAGATTTCATTTAAAAAGACCAATTATTCTCAGTGACAGTTATGATTTCTGGCTCAAATTAATTACGTAGGAAAAGTCTCTTCTGCTGTAAGGTTTAGGGAGCACTGGTAGAGACAGCTGGGAGAGTTCTTGGGGAAGTTCATAATAAACAGAACCCACTCCTGAGCATTCTCTTTTAGCTGCCCCTGCTCAGAGATCAGGGTGGAGCTCCAGGTGCCATGTCCAGCCTCAGAAATGTTTGAGTATGTAGTTAATTCCTCTGAGTTTGTCTCTGAAATATATAACATTTGACAGTGGGAGAAGAGTTGAAAGAGGGAGGATGCTGCACTTATTTTTGGGTTTGGGCTTGGCTTGTAGTTGATCTTGTTCCATTTCTCATTTTCACACTGTTAAAGTATCATGGTTAGTTGTGCTGTTGATCTTAATTGAAAGTCCTACAAAAATAATATTTTGAGTGCCTAAAGCAAAGGGGCTGGGTGAATGAAAATATTATTAAAGTTTTAGATCTTGAATAGCCCAGGGTCCTTTAGACAATGCAGTGGTCAGGACAAAAGGTGGGAAATGAGTACTTTGAGACAAAACTTTCCAGAATATATTGTTGAACTATTTCTTTTCAAAAATGTGAAAGTGCAATTTAAATAAGCCGAACTGCAGATAAAGCAGCAAGGTTCTAAACAGATCAAATTTGCAAGCGTGTTTCCATGTATTTTATACCTTGGGAATCCCAAATTACCAAGCAGCCTAATATGCTAATACTGTGCAGCAATTGTTTTTCCTATTTTAGTGTTTCCACAGTCAGTGCATTGCCAGCTAACTTCTGTCATGTGAAGAAAAAAGTGAATTTGTCATTAAAGACTGAAACTTGTCCCTAAATTCTAAATTTAATATAACTGCAGGCAGGTTGAACTGGATATTGTACAATGCATCCTCCACTGATTAATTTGTCTAATCTAATTCTGTCTGATCTGGTACCTGACTGATTTAACACTGCAGGCCTGAGTTAATAAAGTCCTCAGGGAATTGGACACTGTGCTGGTTTTAACCAGTCTTATTTGGAGAAGTAAAAGGGGACAAGATATGTCTTTATATGTGGGGACTTTGGTAATAAGTTGCAGTAGTCCATGTTTCTACTGTTAGCACTAATGTAGTTAGTTTTGGTATTATTAGAAGAGCAATTAACACCTGCAGATATGATCAGAGATACTATCAGAGAGGAGGAATTCAATTTCACACTCAAGTTCAGCTTAGACTTTTATTTCTGAAACAAAAACTGGGTACACACCATAGTTGTGGTGTTCTCTTTCTAAATGTGACTTAACTCATGATAAAACTGCAATTACTCTAAATAATGCTTACATTAAAACTAAGTGGAGGTAAGCATGCAATCAGTGTAAGGGATACTCCCAGGACACTCCCTGGGACAGGGTGATCCAGGCAGATCTGTTCTCAAATCCTGTATTTGAGAAGTTTAGCAGCAACAACACTGCAGAAAACCGTTGTAACCTTGGAAAAAGAAGACCATGAATGAGTCATGGCTGTGAAAACTTTTAGGAAATATTGTCTCAGATCTGAAGTGACATTCACATATGAACAATTCGTATGTTCATGTGGGAATTCCTTGTGTGTATATTCTGAGTATTCCAGCAACAAAATGTGAATACATGTAACACAGTGATGAGTAAGGGGAAGACCTGGCAGTGGTATCTGGCTGGGTACAAGTTGTCAGTGTTGGTGGTATTTTTTGGCAAATAATATGCAATTGCTTTTAGACAACTGAGAAACTGATAGCACATGTATCACTTACCACCACCATGTAGAAAGAAGTGTGGTGGAAAGCTGAGAGCATTATTTGAACTTGTCTTAGAGTTCTGTTCCTCCTTCTGTGTGGAGTTTCATATTTCACTGGGGATGCCTGACACGCTGCTCCTTATCAGGGTTGTACTTGGATGCACAAGCTGTGGCTGGGGTCACCAATACAGTCAGCCACTGTGCAGGCAGGATTTGTCACCTGTGCAGTGCCCTTGTGGCTGCAGGTGAAATACTGAACTTCTGTTTGAAGGAGTCGAGACAAACAATATTTTGGGGCTTGAGGAAAAAATGTCATGGGTCAAATTGAAGGGGAAATGTTTGAATTTTGTCTCTCAAATAAATGGGACTCTTCACTATTTCATGTCAACATCTCCAGTACTATTTCTGGAAGTAATGTTAAGTGGCTCCTTGCTACATATTGTGGGGTATCATGGAGAAAAGAGATTTATCACCATCCATTGGCTGAAAAACTTGAATGCTCTAATGTGCCCAATCTTTTCATGATGTTACCTGTAGTCCAGGAGACAAACAACTTTTTCTTTTCTAAGCTGAAACTTTTTTTTTTTTTTTTACAGCTCAAGGTTTGTTTTGGTATTGGATTTTGTTTGTTTATTTGGTTTGTTTTGGGGAATTTTGTTTGTTTGGGGTTTTTGTTTGTTTAAAAGTAGTGAAGTCTGATTAGAATAATTTTTTCAAATGGTTTGAAGATAAATACCACCAATGCTTCCTGATAAAATTGCATCCTCCCACTTTTTGGTCTCAGCTGAGACAGAAAACTGCCCAAAGCCAAGGAGGAAACCTCCAGGACGTAAAACTATTTCCTCTTCCAGTGTGACAAATAATTACAGTGTGCTGATTGTCCAGCTAAACCCCTGAAGCTCTGGCCCCTGTGCCCTTGATAAGGTAATCCTACAGGCTGTATATAATGCCCTGGGCTAATACCAGTGTGGAGGTGTGGGGACTAAGCTGCTTAGGGCTCGCTCTGGCTTTTGTTCTGTGCCGGTGTCACCTCCGGAGCAGCGGGCTGTGACCGAGCTCTGGGACTCCAGGGCTCATCAGGGTCTCTGGGAGTGTGGGGTTTGTTTTCTTTGCTTTTATGCCCCAGACTTGTAGCCCAGCCACCCCAAAACCACCCAAACCTATTTGCACTGTGAATTTACGCTGCTTATTTCCTATTCTATTTATTTATTTTAGGAATTACTCTATTTAATTTTTCCCTTCAGTTTAGGTTTTCTATCTGCTAGAAATACCTTCTTGGTATTTTCTTCCCTTTATCATGGTCAAAAGAGTCTTGCCTAAACTCTACACCTTGTACTCTTCAAGTTGTCTGAATAGGCTTTTAAGGTAGACATTTAGGTTTGCATCAAAAAAGAAAAAACTGCAACACTAAGTGAAATTAAAGCTTTAGTAGGACTTTTTGCAATGATTTAAAAGAGCTAGTGGACATAAAAAATAAATTACAAGTAATAAAACACGGGCACAACAGGATTTCTTAATGTATTCGTGTGCTACTTATGTAATATTGCTGTGCAGAGTCAGTATTTGATAGATCTCTACAGAGGAAAAAAGGCCCCCAAAGCACTTCCCCAGCAAATAAAAACAGTTCACAAGAAAAAATAAAATATTGCTCCCATTGACCACTAGGTGATAGCCTTGCTCAATTTATTCATTTTATCAAGGTCATTTATATAAGGATTAAAAATGTTTCACACTGAAGCTCTTAAAGAATTGGATTCATAAAAAATAAATCTTTTCTTTCTTGAACATCAAACCCAACTTTACTGTTTTCCTGATTTATAAATATTTATGAGTCATAACACAACCTTTCCATTGCTGTATTGGATTTATTTTGCTATGATGACTCCCCAACAAACACATAACAGTGCACACTAAATGCACATATACTCATCTTATTAGTCTGCCTCAATGACACCAGCTCAGTTAGGACTGTTGGGTTTTGGTGTAGACTGAAGTGTTGACATTTTAAGTTTGATTTTTATCATTATTAGTCTTCATAACCAAGAAGTCTAAAATATTTTTCCTGATGTTGCTGATTTCATCTATTATTTAAAAGGCTATTTTTTAACAAAATAATGCCCAATCTTTTTTATATATCAAGACACTGAGACCCAAAAATATTTTGATTTTGTGAAAGGATTTTCTCAAATTAGGCTAAAAAACCCCAAAATATAACCTAGTTAATAATTGAAGCATTGAGTCTGCACAATATTGAAATTTCTTCTGGAGAATTTATTAAGACTTCTCAAGACGTGACCAGCAATAGTCTTTGTGGCTTTATTAAGTTAAGAAATATCCAACATTTATAGTACCGAGGCAAAACCAGTAACTTTGAAGGATTTTCCTTCAATCCATAATACATTCTTGTGTTTGGTACTATTTTATTAATTCTTATAATGTCGTATCTCTGTCTTCATATTTTTGAGGAGTAATGAAGATTATTTCTTTTCTAGAGCAAGAAAAGGGTAAATACTTGTGAATGAATCCTTTGAATTGCATTCAGTACAGCTTTAGTGTCTCTGTCTTTGCTTGGATGTGCTGACAGTCTGACATTGAAAAGTAGCTCTCCACATTGCCTACCCTTACTTTCATGCCAGGAATCTCTAGTAAAGGTGAGAATAAACCAATTCTATGGAAATATTATGCATGCCACTGTAGTGCTAGAAGTGGAAGCAGGACTCCAGAGAACATGCTGAAATCCATATTCTATGAAAATGTGTCTTTGAAAATTTGCATTGTTCAGGTTTCATTTATTTGTAAATCATCTGCTGAATGCTCACACCAGGATCTTCTTAGCTTCGCCCAGAACTCAACTGCCACTTTTGTAAAATCACTTTCACATTCTTTCCTGTGAAGCTCTGGGCATTTAGGGTGCAGGAATTGAGGAATTTTTGGAAGGATTGTCATGATCCAGATGATCCATTAATGATACCTGCATCCCTTTTCCAGTCCTGGGAGCAGTTACTCTTCCTTCTCCTACCAGTCTGCAGAGTGTGCTTTCCAAAATGCAACCAAATCTGCTCTTAAGTTAACTCCTATTGCTGCCTTGTGCTTGGAGGGCTCATGCCTGATGCCTTGACAAATGGATGTTGAAATCAGGGAAAGCTGTCTTACCTGGCCTTGATGAAAATACAGAATACTTTGCCTTGCTTTGGGGAACTGACTTCACTGAGACCATGATTCAGAAGATTCAAAATCCTGTCTGCCTGTGGTGGTCAATAGTAAGTTTTCCTCACTCCTAATCTTATTTAGAATTAGGAAGAAAGAAGAGTTATCATGGTTAAAAAAAAAAAAAAAAACAACAAAAACACCAACAAAACACCAACAAAAAAAACCCCAAAACAACCAAAAAAACCACAAACAAAACAAAACAAAAAAAAACCCAAAAACAACAACAAAGCAAATCAAAACAAAACCCAAAACAAACCCTGAAATGGAACATCCTGTTAATTGTATTGCAGAGGTGAGTATGTGATGAGTTTTAATGTGTAGTTCATGAGGTCATTTTCTTTAGACATAGTCAGGTCCTTCTCTCTGTCAAAAGACCATTCCCTTTTTTCAGGCATGGCCATCCCAAAGCAGAGCTGTATTTATGTCATCTGTCCCATCTGATCCTCCCCTGCCATTGCCTCATTGTCAGTAATAGTTCACCCACTTCAAAAACAGAAAACAGAAGATTGATGGCACTTGGGATTTCTGGGAGTAGGCAGCTGGAACTGGCTGTGTCCAGACATGGAACAAATTGGGAACAAGGGCTGATGAATTTGAATTAATTGAGAGGGTCAAAGAAGGTGGCTTCAGAGGAAACAAAGAGCACTGACAATTTTTATCTTTGAAGAATGTTAGCCTGATGTCAAAGCCATCTACAGCCCATCAATGTGTGCAGACTTCAGCCAGGAGTAGACAGGAGAAGGCAAAAGCAACAGAAAGAAGGCAAAATATTGCTGTGGCTCTGTGTGAGGACTCAGGAGAAATGAACATGTGCAGCCCTGGATGGTGAGGCACTGTGTGATGAGCAGCTGGAAGAATGCTAAGTGGCATCTGCAGTTATGATACCTTCCACATTCTTTTAGAATAGAGCTCATTCAGATATAGGCTGATGACTGATCTCAAACTTGACCTTTCTCTCTCTCTCTTTTTTTTTTTTTAATATTTTCCTTCCATCTCCTACACTCCTACACATTTCCTACTGCTTACCTCAAACCCAGCAGGCACTGGAGAATATTGAGTAATGCTGTGTCAGTAAAACTGCTGAACCTTGGGCCAGCGCTGTGATTTCTCATGTTTAGATGGCTGAAATTTCATTTTCTAGTATTACTGGATGGTTAACTTTACTAGGTTTTGTATTTGTGTCTGTAATAGGCATTTTGTTTTTAATGAGGGGGAAAGAAATATATGCTGCTACTTATAGAGCAGGTTTAAATTCAGATGGGGAGATACCAGAAGTTTTGCTGCCATCCTTCATGGTTGCATTTTTGTTTTACACTCATGAGAATGGATGAGCTTTTGGTCCTTCCTGTAGAAGTCATATTTCCACACATTTCCTGGTCCTGTGCCACTGTCAGCTGTACTTATTCTTTAGTTATTGGAAAGATAAAACTAATAAATTATATCCTAGTAGAGAAACGGGGCTCAAATCCAAACCTAATTTAGAATTCATCATGATTTTCACTGGAAGTGTTCTGTAGCCATGCAATAACTATTTGTGCAATAAATTTTTTTTAAAAGTCCTAGAAATGAGTGACTGAGTGGCAGCAGTAAGTACGGAAAGCCAGCAGGTAGTAAGGATGGCATGGTGAATTAGTATTACTCAAGATTTTAAAATTGTTAGGGGTTTGGAGCACAATATATGAGGAGACACTGAAAGAGCTGGGTCTCTTCTAAGGAAAGACTTTGGGGAGGATCCCATTGCTGTTTTAAATTACTCAAAAGGATTTTATAGAGGAGATGAAGACTCCCGAAGGAGTGTAGCAAAAGGGCAGAGGATACCAGATATAAGCTAGAACAAGATAAATTGCACTTGAATGTGAGGGGAGAGGGGCAGATCCCAGAGTGATGATAGTCAGCCACTGGAGCTAAGAAAAAAGGTTGGGGGATTTCCATCCACAGACATGCTCAGAACTCTACTGGATATACATTAATGTACTCTTGCCTTGGTTTAAACTTGAGATGGTGTGTAGAAGTCATTTGAAATCTAAATCAGATTCTGCTGTCCTATAGAGTGGGATTTTCTTGGCTTTTGTTGTAGCACCTGGTACATACAGTGAGAGTGCCCATAGCAATCTGCAGTGACTTGCAGAATTCCAGCTTCCTGTTGTCAGGCTGGGGGAAAGGTGCATGTTCAGAAGGGCTCAGCAGAGCAGGATGTGCACAGGGGTTGCACAGCTCCTGTGAAATGCAGTCCCCAAGAGCTTTCTGCTCTGCACAGGGTGAGCAGCATGGTGGGCTCATGTCCCACCTCCCATCTGGAGAGTGGGGGACAGGCTGGCACCATCCCCTCTGCAGATGCTTTGCAGCACCTTTTGAAGAGCTGGGTGAGGTTCTGGGCTCAGCAGGAGCTGTCTGGGGGCTGGTGCAGGCAGTGGGGCAGTGCTGGGGTCCATGGGGAGCTACATTCCCACTGCTGCTCCTCGCACTGCCCAACCACAGCCATCGGCAGTGCCAGCCCCACTTCTCTGCCGTGTGCCCAAGGGAAACTGGAAAGTGTTCATCTTCCTGCAGGGTTTGTCTGAGAGGCAGGCAATTTGTATGGATGCTGTGAGAAGTGAGTTGATATTTTGGAAATAGGTAAACCAGCTTAGAAGAGGCCAGTTACCTTCAGAAGAGGTGATGTGGCTTTTAGTACTCATTTGTTAGAAAAAATTAATGACTGTAAAGCTCATCCTATCACAACTTTCATTTTTGGTGTGTGCCATGCTTTATTTTCATGTGTATATCACTTTTAGTTTAGATTCTAATTACAGTATACATGCAGCTATTAGAAATCTGAAGCTACCAAATTTTTCAGATTTTCTCAATTCTTTGAGCACATTCCACTCCACTGAAGCTGCACAGAAGCTTTCCTGTCATTTTCAACTCTAATACAAACAAAAGTAATTTCTCTGCTTCAACAGATTTTAAAAAATAATTATACTGCACTTGAATAAAATAATCTATTTCTTTTAACTAGTGTGTGAAAAGAAGTACTGATCTTTTGTGTAATCCACATCTACCCAAATGTCTGACATGTGTCCAAAAGAATCTTAAAGAACAAAAATGCTTTTTAGAGACTGAATTTCTTTTTCAAAGTAGAGTACTCATTTAGGAAAAGACAGACCACACTTAACCTAATCTTTTGAACTGCCATCCTTATCTTAATATTGCTCAAGTCATGATGGTAATGTAGGATGCTTATGATTGAAGCATATATGTATTAGTTTTTGGAGGATTTGATATCTTCTCCTTGAATAATTCAAATTATTTTCCTTTATATTGGGACCATGAAAACAATTTTGAATTTAACAGTAAATTAGTGAAGTATAGACATTCTTATCTTTTCAGGAGAGTTTTTATCTGAAAATTGAGATGTGAATGATACATCAGGTAACAGCTCCTTTGTAATTTTTGTACTCTCAGTGCACTAAGGCTGCATTTTCATAGCTGATTCAACTAGGGCTTAATTTCTTAATTTCTTAATCTGTGAAGATTTGTAAAAGCTATAAAAACTTTTTTACATCAAGTGTTTGCAAATAAATAGAATATCATAAAGCTTTCAGAACTTTGCCCTTTTTCCAGAATTGGCCAAAAAACCACTCCTGCTGGTACCAGATAATAAAATGTAGAGTGGTTCTGAATTCTACAGAGGCTGCATGGGACAGGTAGAGCTAGAGGTTCTTCAGCTTGCATTTAGGAGCATGAATTGAGCCTCTGTCAGTAGTGGGAACCTAAAAAATACTACCTTTGAAGTTTCTTTTATGGGCTCAGAAATACTGTTTCCAGGGCAGGAACCTTTTTGACTTTGAATTTCAGTGAAGGGTTCGTGCTCTAAGTGCCTGTGCTCCGGTGTCTTGATTTCTGCAGTGATAACAAACACCAGCTGCTCTCAGAAACTGAAAGGATACTTCATTTATTCACTGCATTCACCTTCCCTGTGGTATAATTGTGCAATTTAATGGATAGCACCACTGGTTGCTTAATGCCATAGTATATGAAAATACAGTGATTGTGAAGTGGTAAATGTGCCACTGTTTCTGTTCAGTGCAGTGTAATGTAGCACTGGGACATGGAAAGGCTCCACAACAGAAGCAATGTCAACAGCTATAATAGCCCCATCTATCTTAATCTTAAATTTCATCTTTTTGTATCCAGGAGAAAGGCACTCATGAGAGACCAGTGGCTGTTTCTTTTGTTTAATCAGTAACGATGGCTTGAATCAGGAAAGAGAATTAGTAGAAATACAATGTGAAAGCCTAACAGGTGGTTGGGGTGAGAGTCTGTGAGTCCTGCCACATATCCAAGTGACTTGCACAAAGGTGTGAAAAGGGGCAAATTAGTGATAGAAGATGAACTTCAGGAATCCCCAGTTACTGGCTGAAAAAAAAATGTAGCTGACATCTGTTAGTCGTTTCTTTATAAAAAAGATAAGAATTGCTCTGCTGTTATTATGTGGAAGAAAGTGAGTAGTTGCCATTAAGCAGAAGCTTTCACGTGTGGCTTGTCACAAACTGACAGGAGCCACTCCTGATGGAGTTAGTGCAGTCATTGGGGTGAGAAAAGGCTGTGGCATGAGAAGAACTGGCTGCTGCTGCAGAAGGAATCGTGGACACAGAGGGCTCCTTCCTGCCTTTCCTGGGGGAGCAGGGAACAGCCTCAGCATCCAGAGGGCAGCGTTTGAGCCCTGCTATAATGCTCCATTAATGCATGTGGCTGCTTCATTAAACACGTTGGCATGACAAAACAAATGTGCCATCCCACGGTGAGAGCTGCTACCTGCTGATGGACACAGTGACAACAGGGCAGTTTCTGATGGGTGTAAAATAGCCTCGTGCCTCAGCCTCCTCCCACAGCAACTACTGGGCAAAATAGGAGAAAATTCTGGTAGATTAGTCATATTCACAGTCAAATTCTGGTACCACTGGTTATGTGCTCAAACCCACCAACACACCTTGCCAAACACTTGATTGTTCCATAGGATTTCCTCATTGCAGGTTGACAGAAAAAGCATTAAATGAGGGGGGTTTATTGCATAGTCACTCAAGCTGCTCGAACCAGGGTCACAAACTCTTACCTGCATTACCATGGAATTAAATGGTTTAAACTAACCATTTGGGTTTAGAACAGAAACAGAAATTCTTGTCAGGCTTACTTAGGTCCAGTGATGTCCACTTCCCCCCTTAATTCTCGTCACCTAAAATCTCTAACATAAAGAATATGTTTTTATAGCTTCTTATGTCTCTCTAGTAGTATCACAAAATCCTCTCTGTCCACAGCTGGAATCCTAGACACTCTAGTAGAAATAGTAAATAAGCAGGTATAATAGCTGCTCTGCACTTGTGAAAATGTCTGTCTTAACATGAGCTTGGAGAAAAAACCAAGAATAAGACTGTTATTAAAAAAAAATATTATGTTATATTGTTATAACTAAGAATACTTATTCCTGAATGAATCCATATTAATGCTACATAAACAATCTAAAACATTTCTGTTTTGACAGGGAATTTTAAAGCTGCCTTTTCCTGACATAATTTTCATTTTATATTCTTTCAGGAGAAAACTTAGCTGGTTCTCATCAGAGTACATCAAATATAACACTCCTTCTGGTAAGAATATCTGATTATTTAAGTTGTATTATAAAATGTAGCTCTCTGGAATCTGACACATTCAGCTGTTTTTCATTTTCAGTAACTGCATTTAACAGTTCCATCTTCTTTTCAGCAGCACTTTAATTCTTTTTATTCCTTTGTTACTGTCTCCTCTGCTTTCCAAATTTATTCTGCAACTTCATGAACAATGCTGTAAATCTTCCTGCAGTCAGTATTTCAGACTGTCACAAGCAGCATGTGGTATGTGAAATCCACATTTCAAGGCATTCCAAGATCTACTTTTATTTATCCTCTTGTGTTTCTGTTCATTTTGGGAAGTTTTTGGCATCATTAGTGATGCCAAAATTGAGCATGTTTCCCTAGAAAGACAAATGTAATAATAATTTTTCTGAAAATGAAAGTGGGAAAGGAGAATGTTCAGGAGACACCTAACTGACTCTACTGTGTCTTGCCATTTAAAGAACACACCACAGGGATTTTTCATCAATGTCCCATCCTTTCTCTTTGGGAAGACCATGCTATGCTTCTGGTTTGCTGGTTTTCTGCATCCAAATTTACTATTTTTTACTCGTTCTTTTTAAATAAAAGTTTTGCTCTTTTTTTATGCTATACTTGGGATGGTTTTGAGAGCACTGTCTATGTAGTTCTGTCTTATTTTGCCTTCTGTGATTTTGGATAATAACTTTCATATCATGGTGTATAATACTGTTATTGCACTTAGTCCTGATGCTGCAGCATTTTAATTTTTTTTCCCTGCCAATGAACTGAGGAGGGGAGGATGCTGCTGCTTCAAATATTTTAAAACAGTATAAAGAAATATATTGTATATAATTTCTGGCTTTTGACTACTCTGTGTTTATAAATGGAGTGCTGAACTTGTGGCAGTCCCAGGGGATATGGAGACCCAGACATTAGAATTCCATATGTGCAATTCTATAGGATAGAAGGAAATTCTTAAATCTATAACTTTAAAGAATTGTGCTTGCAAAGGTGAACTGTCTCCTAAATGCATGCCTTCGTATTTCAGTGTCAAATATTTGTGCATAGTGTGTAAACTCATTTCAGGTTTAAAGATACCCCAAACAAATAACAAAATCAAATGAATATAAGCTTCTGAAAACTGTCAGCCCTTCAAACTGACTCTGAGCTATAGAAAAGTTTGGAATTTGACAGTGATTCTGCTACAAGGCAAATATTTGTAAGAGATAGTGTGTTACTGCTGAATTGAAAGTGCTGCAGGAGAAATATATGAAGAGGATTAATAGACAAAATGCTTGGTGTCAAAATGCAGGGGTTTTTTTGGTTTGTTGAATCCATGGAAACTTTTTTCCTCTGTTGAGAAATAGAAAAATTGAATGCTGACCCTAAAGAGACTCAGTCACTTCAGCTGTGTAAGTGGGAGGATCCAGCTTTTTCATCTTTTGTTTGCTGGTGATAACAAAAGTTCTATTTCTGTTTAATTTGGCAGTCTAGGAGAAAGGATTTTCTTGTCATTTTTTTACAATTTCAATGAATGTGTGTGATGACTCGAGTTGCTGAATGCTATTTTTGTGCCCACTTCCTATTAGAATCAGACAATTTATTCAGAAAAACCAATTCCACCGTGTCATAACTGGCACTGCAATCTGTCCTGTTGTCTGTGGGCATGACCTCCTGAAGTCCTTCCAATCTCAATTATTCCCTGATTCTCTGATTCATATCAAAGTCCAGTTTTGTGAGCCTAATTTTCAATGATTGGTTTGCCATCAACCCTTCTACTTTAAGCTGGACTGTCTGCAGTTCTTTTCTTCTATTGTATCCCAAATATGACCATCTTTTCTCATAGCAGAAGTGCTTTTAAAAGAAGTACTATATATATATATATATATATATATATATAAATGTTAAATAATGTGCAGACAAACTCATTAATCTAGAATTAATGAATATAGTTTAACATTCAGATTGATTGAACTTAAACTGACTTTTTTTGCTGTTACAAAAGATCTCTTGTAGTGATTAATTTCAACAAAACTCTTGGTCACCTTTCCTCTTGTTTAAAGTCAGTAGTCCAGGAAAACCTGTGTTTTCTGCTGCCTTGAGTAACAGGATTTGTATTTACATTTATAAATTTAGTCCAGCAATAGGTTTTCATCCCTGTTGTTAGTCACACCATCATTCATCTCATGATCTCCCATTACAAGCAATTAATTTATTAAGCTGTGAGATATAACAATGCTTGCTTTCCTCCATTAAATATGTAAGAATTTCTTACTCAAATATGTAAGAAATATACAATGGTCACTTCCACTGCACTAATGTGCAGTCACCTCTGGAATAACAAATTGGCACTTCACCTGTGTGCTTTCAGAGGGTCAGTATATGCAGGTGAAGCTTCATTCAGGACTTAGGGAGCTGAGAATGTAATTATTTTAATAACTAATTTTATTTTAACTGGCATTTGGCCAGAATGCTTAGTCAAACAATAATCCTAAAAAAAAAAAGTGGGGAAAGTTTTGTCATTCCCAAGTGTTGTGATTTTTCTGCCTTGGGAAAAAAGTATCACTAAACAAAACAAAATTCAAAACAACAAACCCACTCCCTGAAACAATCCAAAGCAAACTGTGTGAAACTTGGAGACTGGACTGTGACTGAAATGACAAAGTGTCCCCTGCTAAGTGATGAATACATCTCTGCATTGCTCAGGTATTGATCCGAGGTCTTTCCAACATTGACTGGAATTAGGTCACAGTGTTTGACAGAACTTTAGCTCAAGACACACAATAAACTTGGATGTCTTGAATATTTCAAAAATATTAAGTTGATATCAGCAGGTGACACTTTATACCACTGTGATTTAAATCCCTCACAAATCGTTTGGCATCAGCAGGAAAGAGAAGTAAGTGGAATTATTAATAGGATATTGAATGAGGAAACACCTGTTTGTCCAGATGTTTGTTTAAATAGATATGTTTACCCTTTCACTGTAGAAAACAATTAATGATTGTGTTTACAGTTGTAAAATGAGTATTTCCCAAATTTGAAATAGATCAACTTTAAAGATTTAAAGGGCAGAATTAAGAAAAAATTTTATAATTTTAATAGTAGCCAATATTTTTATTTTAAAAAATACTATTTTAAAGCAGCAGGATTGGTCCAACTCCATTCAACTGAAATCTGTTAATGAAATAACATTTCCAGTTCAGTCCATTTTCCAGCAATTCCTTGGTTTTGTAGGATTAATTTTACTGTTAACCTCAAGGAAAGTCAAACCAGTCCTGACAAATACGATCACTATGGGTTCCTTGTCCCAGAATTCCTTGTCCAGGGTGATAAATAAATGTGTTCCAGCAGTGGGTGTGTGGTGTTCTGACTGCTCTGCAGGTCCCGGGGGCTGCAGTGCTAGGGCAGGACGTGTGACAGGGAGTGTCCTTGGTCCCTGTCTTGTAACTCTGTTGTGAACATGAGTGAGATCAGCAGGAAAGGCTGGGAGGTGTCCTCAGAATCCAGGATTGTGTTCCTCCTCTGCTGAACATTTCTTCATCTGTGCAGGAAGAGCTGCTCCCTGCAGGGTACCAGGCAGAGCTGCCTCTGTGTCTGCATCTCACATCCCTCAGGAGGATCAAGGAAGGGCTTGCACCAATTCTCCCCATCGATTTTGCCCACTGGTCTGATTGTGAAATCCTTTCCTCATTACTTGAGGAATTTGCCATTTTGAGCAAATTTGCGTTTTAAAAGTAGGAGGAAGGGAATAACCCTGTCATGAGGGAATTTGCAGGTGTTTACAAGCAGCTGAATTCTAAGTATGATTTATGTAAAGGTATAACTGAGTCTCTCTTAAACTACTCTATGTAATGCTCAGGTGATATTTAGTACTTTTTCTGTTGCCTTGATTCATTCCTTTCAGAAAAGATGACAGCAGCCCAGTTTTTCTAGGATAAGGCCAGAGGTAAAACACAGGTCTCTTTCTTCTTGTGAGCCAAAAATTTCCCAACTGCCCTCATTTTGGGGTCCTGTGCTTTAACCAGGGGGAGAGCAAGAGATGCAGGTCATAGTTATGAAAGTAATTTTGGGTTTATGCTATTCAGATTTACATTTTGAGCATTTTAAGAAGACTCTTTATGTGCTAAGCAGATGGAAAGGTTTATAAACCATGAAGAATGGTGTAATGGAATAGGGCTTGAATTTCTAGAATTCAATCTCTTGACTGACAGATTTTCATGTTTTTATGTAAAATGCAAGATTTCTATTTATGACTAACTTTCATAGAAATGCTTCCTAATAAAAGATAGTAATAACTTTAAAGGGACAATTAAAATTGTGGGAAGAAGTTCTACTGAGTGAGGACCATTTGCTTTAATCCTTGAGAAATAATAAGGAAATCAGCTAACACCACTTACTGTCAGAGCCAAACAAAAGAGGGCTGAGAAAGATGTGATAATGGCTCAGGATGGGTTGGATCACACTTTCCCTGGCCAGCACGAGCAATTATCAGTCAGGTGCTGTTTGTTTTCACTTCAATTAACTGCACTATTACTGAGCTACAAGAACTACAGCCCAAATAGGCAACACATTTGCTGGCATTTGCCCTGAGAACCGGCCTGTTTCCATGGCTATTCTTATGTAGAAATTAGGATGCTTTTATGATAATATTTCTTGTTCCTCCACCCTCCCTTTCCCCTCAGCTTTTATGTTGGCTTAATGAAACTCAGAGCATTTCCTTAGAAGAAAGCTTGTTCCATAGGAGTGGTTTGGTGGTTGGGTTTGGGGTTTTGTCCCCGTGCTTTCCTTCCCAGCTATTCCTCTTATAGTCCATTTTATCTCTTGTTTTCTCCACGAAATTAAATTCATAATCCTCTCTTTGCAGCATCACCAAATAATAGCATCATGCACACACTCAGAGCAGCCCATCTTGCTGAGCTTTCTATTTCTCCAGGAGCATTCATATGGCTTGTGACTCCTCCTTAGGGGAAAGCAGTCAAAGTGAAGCAGTCATTCAGTTTGTGTGTGGTCAGACATTTATAAAATATTTTGAAAAAACCCCAAAAGAGCAAGAGGAAAGCTCCCAGTTTGCATTAAACCTCTCGTACCTCAGCTGTTGCCAAAAGCCACAGGAGGCAAGGCAAGAAACATTGTGATGGTCTCCCATTACTGGGGATTGCTCCAGTAGGAGATTACTTTTTAAAATCTTAACTTTTTTTTTTTACTTCTGCATCAATTACATTTCGTATCCACATATGCACTGGATTATCTTTCATACCTAAGCAATTAGTTGAGAAAAAAAAAAGTACCATTGTAAAATGAAATAAAAAGAAAAGGAAAGATGAGTTGTTAAAAGAAATACTATTACAGATGTTACTTCACTATTAAACTTTGAATTATCTGTTAATTTTCTACTGAACGTAAAAAAAAAGTCATAAGAGAGAGAAATATTTCATGTGAGAGATAAACCTTAATAGGATTATGAGTTTAATAGCAAAAGTAATAAAATTTACCTTCTTAAAATGCAGAAGGAATTATTAGAATTTCCCCTTTATCTTGAAATTAAAGGTGGGGCAAGCTGGTAATGGCGGAGTTGATTTGGAATTTGTTTTTTAGTGAATTGCAAAGCAGGTGAAAAAGAATAAGCTTGGTTGTTTGGGGATTGAACACTGAAGCTAATAATGGTAATAATGTTCTTGTCTTTTCAATCCATAAATGAAATTACAGCAAAAACTGGTGCTTGGACAAAGCAGTATTTTTTGACATAAATTTTGAAATAAAACTCCAGAACAATATTTTTCAGTTGATGTAAGAAACAAAAGCTTCTAAACTTCTAGAAAAAAAGAGAATCTAATGAGAAGTGATTTTTTAAAGAAAATTATTATTTCAGTTTGGCATTTGAATACAAATAGTTCTTTTTCAATGAATTTAAAGTTAAAATGTCACTTCATTTTGATTTGGTGGCTAAAAAAAACAAATTGACATTTCAAAATTAAATAAAAATATCATTTTGAATCAATGTTAATATGAAAGGTCACTTGGTTTTCATAGCCAAAAAATCCTTCTGGAGCAGAATATTTCATAGTTAAGCAGGAATTAGGTTTTTTTCAGAATGTCTTATAGAAAAATGTAAAGGATTTCATATGCATGAGCATCAGCTCTCATTCACACTATTTGCATGAGAAATATGTTGTCTGGCTGTACCAAAACTATACTTTGTTTGAATTCCATATCTCTGCTGTGTTAGAAATATTTCCCAGCTCTCTGCAGCTGGAGCTTGGTTAGAAATGTGGAAATGGGCTTCCCACCTGTGACCCTGGGCAGGCTGCTGCACCTTTCCGTGTCCTGTAGGTGCCCACACTCCTGGGAATGCCCTTCCAACCCCTCCTGGATGGTGATGCCGGAGCTCAGGGGAGCTGCCCCAGGGCTGGTGGTACCTGCATGGCAGGGGAGCTCCTGTGCTGGATTTAGAGCTTAAACACGGGGTGGGGAGAGACTGGGGTCCCTCTTCTCCTAACCTCAATCCTGCAGGAGCTGTTGGACTTTGTGCTTTGCCCCTCAGCTATGGAACATGCAGATAAAGATAAGATGATACTCATTTGTGGAAGAGTTCAAAAATATTGGCTTGCTCCCTTTATTGTTTTTCTTGTTTCCTTTCCCAAATGAGGGAGTCTCGTGCTGTGCTTTGCAGTGTACTCCTGCTTGTTCTACAGAAATGTTTACCATTTTTCTCAGCTTTTGCAAGCAATTACTGAAGATGCAATTTTGTGCTTAATGAGCAGCTGAGCACTGAACCTTAAAAGAAAAAAAACAGCTTCCCCTCTCCAAATATTAATTAATCTTTCAAGTTAAAATACTGTAACCCAAGCATCCAATTTTAAACACTCTGACTCTAAAATACTTTTCAAATGGTCAGATCATTCATTTTCTTTCAAGGGCTCACAGGCAGCACAGAATAAAGAAGAAAGCTTGTAAGGTTTTCCTGCTTGTTTGGTTTTGTATGCTTCCTTTGGCATCCACAGTGCCCAGAAGTTTTTCAGATTAAGGTGCTATTAGTGCAACTGGAGACTGAGCTGCACCTTCCCCTTTGGCTGGTGCTGGTTTCCTTCTGGTCTCCCCTTGGGCTGGGACTGGCTAGGGCTCACAGGCAGCACAGAATAAAGAAGCAAACTTGTAAGGTTTTCCTGCTTGTTTGGACCTTCCCCTTTGTCTGGTGCTGGTTTCCTTCTGGTTTCCTCTTGGGCTGGGACTGGCCCCTGCTCCAGGAAGGAACCTCCAGCTTGTGGAGCCCCTGCCTGCAGCTGGGACCAACCTGGACATGGGAGCAGCTGGTTCTGGCTTTGGTCCCTCAAGTTTTATTATTTCCAAGAACTGGGGAAGCTGCTGCACCTCCTTCTCTGGGGTGAAGCAAGTGTGAACAGGCAGTAGAGCAGGTAGGATCTTAAAACCTCTTGTGTCTCTTTCTAGTTAAGTAAGATAGATATTTGATGGAAGCTTGTTGTACAATTTTGGGTTTTTTCCAAACTAGTTAATGAAAGAAGATAAATTGCTGTACTTTGATGTTTGCACTTGAAAAGAGAGAAAAGCTAAGTTTCTAAGATTTTTGCTCAAGGTCTTTTGGTTTCTCTAAAAGCTTCTGAATACTTACTCTTTAGCCTAGCTTGATTGTCACTGAACTCAAGCTGTACAAAGCCAAAAGACGAAATAGTTGTAGAAAAATCAAAATGGATGATAATTTGTATTCATATGGTGGCTCTTTCAGAGAAAACAGCCACATGGGTGTTTTCAGACTGGCAGTTTTGCCAGTAAACAAAGATGTAGGTGAACCACATCTTTGATACTTGAATCTGGGAAAGGACAGTCTCTAATGTTAGAATTAATCTCAAAGAAAAAACCACCCAGATATTGTGAACATGTGTTTCAACAGAGAAAACAGACAAAAAAAATCTTCCAGAGTGCCCACCCAACCTGTTTAGAGAAGCAGCAGCTCGTGCTCCTGCCTGCTGCTCACTGTGGTGGATGGACTCAGCAGAGCAGAGGAAATTCCTGCTCTGAGGGGCTTGAAGTAAGAGGCAGGAGCTCAGTGTGAGCCTGCAGGGTGGTAGGAAGTGTGCAGGTTCTCACGGGCACAGAACACAGAGCTCATTTGGGTACTGCAGCTTTTGGCAGGTGGACTCTCAGAAATGCTAACTGTTCTCGCAAGGTTTGGGTTGCATTAGTGCCTCCCAAGAAGGAAAAAGGGCTTTTCAATTTTATTAAATTGAAGGCACTGCTATTAGTGATGTCAGCAACTGAAAAACTAGGGAGAAGGATGTGATTATGGCTTGTAGTAATTCACCACTGACATTGATGTACTGTTTGTAAAACTGCAGACATTGTGAGGCTGACATAGGTGCACAGGATCATGTTTTGTACTTGTTTTTTTCAACCTTAGTGCAAAAGTATGGCTGGAAACACTGAGAGAAAGTAATGTGGGTACCCATGCTGTTATGTAGGGACATTTCAGTTTACTTTCGACAAGTTTATTCTAGCAGGAAGTTAATTATAATGAAGAGAATTGAAAAACATGCTAATATATTTCATAGTTTCACAGTGATAATATTGCACTGAACATGGTATCCACAGATTTCCAACTATGTGCAGTGAAATAAATCTGATATTCTCTTCCTATGGTTTTCCTATTAAGAATGAAAATACACCATAAGATTAAACTAGGCAGGGAGAGATATCAGTAGGATCTTGGAGTTGTTCTGATTAACAGCTGAGCACTTCCAAGTCATAAATAAATAAAACAAAAATATATATTCAGCTTGTCAGCCTCTGGGCAAAACTGCCTTTGGTTGTTGCAGCCCTCTAGGTAGCATTATTAAAAAGTGTTAGCAGAAATGCAAAAGGGAAAATACTTTAGTATTTTTCTTCTTCTTTTTTTTCCTTTTTTTTTTATTTTACACCATTCCAGGGCTGTGTTTGAACAAGCCAGAGGGTTAGGATGTGGATGAAATGTTAATGTGTTGTGTGTGTATATATACACGTGCATGAGGACATGCCTCATACATCTACACAAATGCTTTTGTTTGGGGAACCTGTACACAGAATAATGTGCTCAAGTAGGGCAAGCCCTTCTTCCTAGTCTCTTTTTTGTTTCTTGACACCTTCTTCAAACAGTATATGTATAAAAAATATTTATGAAGATAATACATTTGTAAGCAAGATAGTGTAATTTTTTTAATATATTTTACTGGCTATTACATTACACTGTAATAGATTCTCTCAGTGCTATCTAATCTTAGAACTGTACCATGCAGTGAAACTTCCATGAATTATTAATTCCTAAAAGGGTCATATCAGAGAATATTTTCAATGGGATGGTTCAAAATGAAAGTGCAGCACCGGGCAGAAAAGTGACTGGTTAAATGGGAGAAAAACTCTTAGTTGGCATAAAGACTATATTGTATTGTGTTATTTTTGCCTTTTTTAGGAGTAGCATGTGTGCATGTTCTGCCCTGAAAGGCTTGGGGTTTTTTACTTTTTTCTTTCTTTCCATTTTTGCTCTTTTAACTTCTCTGTGTTGCAGGATCTGAGTGTACTTTCTATTTCAGTCTGTATTGTCAACTGAATTCTAATCAAAAAGTAATAGCAAAGTCAAAGCGAGGAGGATAGTGACTTTCTTGGTAGTACTTGGGGCCTAATGTTATCCTGAGTATCAACATTTTTTATTATGAAAAAAACTAAAGTACTGTTGTGAAACCCTCCGTGATTGCACACAGTCTCTATCCCATCCAGCCATGAGCAGCAGGGAGGCTGCTGCCTTCTAGAAAATCCCACAACATTTTTTCAGATGGCTCACGAGCAAGGGATGTGCCATTGAACTTGCTCTGCTGCTGAGGTGGGCTAGAGAATTTGGTGCTGGCATTCCCAGTCTGGGGCTGGCCATGCTCTTAAGCCAGCATTGAGATTTCCATAGCTTTCCACTCCTGAAATGGATTGGATGGACTCACAGGAGGCAGGGCTCCAGCTCTCATGGAGGAGCTGCTCAGACAGCTGGAGAGATTAATTTGCATCTTTAACTGACAAGGCTCTCTCTGAAGTGAACATCTGACCATAGCTTCAGATTTATGAGGTCTTATTCCGTGTTGTATGTAATACACTGACTGCAGTCAGGTGAAAAATTCATCTGTGACTTCCTCTGGGTTGTTTCCATCCCATCTGTACAGCCCAGTGAGATCCTGCTGAAGGGTGTTTGCTTTGAACATCTCATGTCTTTATTAGTTAGAATTGTTACAAGGTTTTTAGTTTATTGCTAAGGGGAGATTTTATAATAACAGGATGTCTCATTTGATCTCTTAGTGTAATCTATGAATATAGACCCACAGTAGAGAGACAGAAAAACAAATTCAAAATGTCCATATGGTTTAGTGGCTTTGCTTGAATCTTGGTAGAGAGAAACCAAAGGTCTTTTTTGTGATGCATGACTCAACCCTTGTAATGTATGGCCATATGTTTGTAAGGGATGCCATGCATGTCTTTCAACACAGAAACATGGGAAAACCAGGTGGAATGAACTCTGTTCACCCACATCATTTTCATGAGTTATTTTTTCTGAGTAAATGTATGCCTACTCTACAAGTTACGTCTTCAAAAGGAAAACCTCTGAAAGGGAGAAAAGAAAGTGTCTGCAAAGACAACTGGAAGAGTTTGTCCTACATGCAGATTGGCTGCACTTGATGTAGGTAAGAAGGATATTTCAGTCACATAAACAGATGGAACAGGAGTGACACTTCTGGTCACCTCTACAGACTCGTGTTTGACACTGGCAAACAGAAGTGGGTTAGAACCCTGATGCAAAAGCACAAATAGATCTGCAGCTTCTCACATTGACCTGCAGTGATAACAAACAGATGTTTTTGGCTTAATGTTTGCTTCTGAAGATTATTACAGCAGGTTTAGGTAATACATTCATGCTGGCAAAAATAATAAACATGATTAAAAGGCCTCCTTCAATGAGTCTTGTCCCTGCCCAGTGAGTTCATGTCAAAGCTTTATTGACAACTTGACCTTGAAAATAAAGATAATGGTCCTTTCTGACACTTCATTTTCCTATCACTTTATTAGCTGAGGGAATCTGGCACAGAAACATTAACTAGACATAATTAATCTGCATTGATGACATCAATCAACCTCTATTTAACTAATATAATCAAGTGCTGTAATTTGTTTCCAAATACGATGAAAGGCGTAGTACTCTATGTCCAATGACAAAAGGAAGAAACACAATGTGAATGTTATAATAGAAACTTTGCCTACACTATGTGGAAGTCCAAAATAGAGAGTCTGAAGAAAATAGCCACCATTTTGCATTTGGATGTGCTTCTCTTTACCTTAGAGGGCAGGCAGAGCACAGCACATTCAAAACCAGCAGTCTGCTTTCATTGGGGCAGGTTACAGATTTTCACTGGGAAGGTGGTATGTGCTAGTTGAAACTTGTCAAATTGGAAGTAATTTTTTTTCTTGGGGTGGGAAGGCTTATTTTTAGCAATTTACTGATAGCAAAAATGTTATTCTCATGACATCTCCTTTCTATCCACTACTATAAAGTTTTCCCTGTTACTATGTGGAGAATAATGCAGAATGTAAGTGCTCTGCAAATAAAAGAATGCTTGTGCCATCAACTGCATAGTGGATAAAAAGATGGAGGGAGCAGGAGGGCAAACAAATGTGACTTCAAGTAACACAAAATGTAAGGAATACAGGCTAAATAGAAGTCTGCATCAACATCCTGATTAACATACATGACAAATCTGCAATGGTAATGTGAGTATCTTATTGCTGTAGTTGTGTTAGCTGCTCCTTAAAGGGTCAAACTCCGATAAACAGAAGATTCTCTCAAATGCACCTATAACTACCTAAATGTCTTGCATAGTGATGAAAGACAGCAGTATCTTTTGAAATGATCTGTAGATAGACATTATCATGGAAAAGGGTTGTCTACAAAACTTTTTTCTGTGTAGATTTCTTTGCCTGAAAAAATCTTAAGTAGAAATATAAGGAAGAGGATAGACTTTTTCAAAAGATAGGGTTTCTTCTGTAGAGAAATTCTAAGTAATAATGAGACTTAAATATTTCCTTAAAAATCCTCCATGCAGCTTGTTGTTGAACAAGGTGTATGTTTTGTTTTGTTTTTTTTTTTTTTTTTCCCATGACAAATACTCATCTGTAACTCCAACTAAATACAGAAAGTCATTAATTCCCCCTAGTTCAGAGATACAAATGGGGCAAAACACATCAGCACAAAATAGCCACCAGAGGCAGAAAAAGCCAGGACACGAGGTATTTGTCAACATATAACAAACATAGAGGCAACACAACTTTTTTACATTTCCTTTATAATACTTTTATCAGAAATACACATTTGTATGAAAGAAGCATCTCAGTAGCAGAGATAAGTAGATATTTTGATAGAAGCAAAATCATTTCCTCCATAGATAAAATAGTTTCAGCTCTGTTCACATTTTTTTTTCTGATTCTAAACTTTGTTTTAAAATTTCTTTCAGGAACACATGGTCAAACTGTGGAATCTTTTTTTTTGTCTCAAAAGAAAGAGTGTAGCAATATGAATCTTAACGTAATTGAAGGGAATTGATCCTAGAAGCTCTGTGATCCTGATCACTGGTGTTTGGTAACTCCCCCTGGATTGACATAAGTGGTATTAGAGCTCTCCTCCTTCAGTATAATTCCATTATCACTGATCAGATTTAGTTCTCTGGCTTGCTTTGCTTTGATCTCTCCCTTCTCATTCTGTTCTATCCAGCTCTTCTTTTTTACTTTCCATGTTTATATCCATGTCCTTATCTGTAATATTTTACAATGGCTCTTTGTCATTGCTCAGATTCTTGTGTTTTTGCCTGCTGGCCCTGAATTAGAAAGCAGGCTGTTTATATAAGCAGGTGAGCTGCACATTCCTTTATCAGGAGTGCTGTATCTAACACATTGGAGTTGGAGACCAGGGGTTATTGAAGTTAATAGAAGTCTGGCTCTAGCAGCCTTTTTCTAACAATTGATTTGATTTGGAGAGATGTTGTTTGTTCATATAATTGATCTCCCTCTTTTTTTCTACATGTACTTAGTCCAGTTTCCTAGGTTCATTAGCAACAAACTTTCATCTCTATGCTTGTGATAACAGAAGATTGTAACACGTGATGATTCTGTCACCATTTGGGGCCAGAAAGAAAACCAATTCATGTATTGTAGTGAGTTCTTCTGCAGAGTAGGTTGAGGTCTTTCTGTTCCAATATTCATAACCCTCAGCTTGGTAAATTTGAAGTTATGCCATCGTTTATCCAGTACAGTAGCAAAGAAACAGTTTACTAATTTGCAGTAGAGAAATGAAAAGAAGGAAGCATAACCTCTAGCTGATACAATAAATGAATCATTTATGCAGGGCACAATAAACACTTAGCTGTTTCCATTCCTGGTTCTTTTACTGAATTATTTTCCCTCATTTTCTATCTATTTCTGAATGCTGTTCATATTAAAGGGAAAAAGGTCTCTATCTCCCAACTTTATTTCCTCATTGTTATTCATTGGTCCAAAGAAGCTGAGATGGGCATCTCAGTTTATTTAATCAATAGCTCTCTGCAAGGGAGGTTAGGAATCATCTCTGTGTATCAGAACTGATACGTAGCAATGCCCGTCAGAAGAGATTAGTAGGTCCATGTCGAGGTGGAAGCAGCAGAGTAGAATGAAATCTGAAACTGGGTTAAGTAATTGGGTTCTTGTTCAATAAAAGTGCTTGTTTGTGTGTTGTAATGAAAGATCTTTGGTGCTATGGACGTCTGAATCCAAATATCCTCCGGATTTTCTGATGGATAAAGTGATAAGGGTGAAAGGGATTTAATTTAGGACTGCTGAAAAACTTTAAAGAGATTAGAGAAATTCGTAAATGTGCTCTCTCTCTTTCTTATCGTGGTGGCTTTTGTGTCTTACCAGAGCCAAACTGGGTAAGCAGAGTGACCCAAGGTCAGGGTTGTCAGGGTTTTGTCTTGGGGTGGAGCTGCTCTGGGGATGCTGCTTCTATCCAATGCCCATTTGAGGTGCAAGTGCAGAAAAGATAATGAGGAAAATTTTGGCTTTGTTTGGGTTCACTTATTTTGGATTTAGGAGGACGACTATGCATTTTTTCCCATGATCAATTTATGATCAATAGCATTTGTAATTTTATTGAAGTACTTATTTTTTAATTTTTATTTTGCTTCATTATAGGATTGTTTTCAAAGCTTGATTACACCATCAGATCTCCACAAGCCATTCAGATGTCCTTTCCTAAAGCTTAGACATTCTTTTTGTTATGTTTTATTTAGGTGTGGTAGTTTTCTCTGACTGCAAAATTATGTTTCTGTGAAACTTCTCTAGAAAGTTCTCCAGTTTCATTAATTGTGTTTATATAGAGAAAAATAAACATGTTAGAATAGAATGCTGAGAAAATGGTTAATGAAATATTGCCTACCTTTGAGACATTGCTTGTAAAGTTATCTCTGAATCTTTTTTTCTGTGTCTGAACAGAACTATAATGTCTAGCTTGGAGCCAAGTTTTGTCTTGATCACAATTTTATATAAGGGTTAATTATCTTTTTGCATTACTAAATCAGCTTTGGAAAAAACATCAATCTCGTTGAAAATAAACTGGTTTGGTTTGGGGGTTTTTTGTTTATTTGTTTTTTCCCCCAAAGTTGATTTATTGCACTTGTTTTGCCACATATTCAGAAGAGTTAAAATATAGAATAAGAACAAAGGTTTCTAGAATTAAAATGTTTGTGGAAGCACCTGTCCTTGGAAAACTCTCACATTTTACAGGCACACGCATTCACTTATATACAGAGAAAAAGCCACACGCTTGAAGGAATTTAAATGTGAAGCACTTCCCTTGACTTGTTTACGCCAATGCTTATTTCACAATGTTGTTAACCTCAGGCATTCTGACACTGCTCACACCTCTTGTGTATGGCATCCTCTTCCCTTTGTTCCTTGAGATTACAGGGATGCATTAGGGATGCTTTGTTTTCCTGGCTTTTGCTACAATTCCAAAGAGGTAAATAGAAATCTTTTGTGCTCTTTTGTTCTGAGGATTGCTATAGCAAACACTTCCAGAACTGTATTATAAAAAAATTAGATTTGGAATGAACATCAGAGTTGGTATCTGCCTGTGGCAGCTCAGATGATCTGAAGTGCTCAAAGAAACCTTTCCTTGTAGTGGGGAGTTTTTCCAAAATGTCCTGCTCCTTAGGTATTTTAAAAACCACAAAAAAAACCCACCAAAAAAACAAAACAACAACAAAAAAAAAGCCACCAAAAAATGAACTATTCCTTTCTATCACGTACTGGAGAATCCTCTGCAAAGGGTGACATACCCTACCCTTGTGATTGCCATATTCCATCTATGCATTTGTCCCCAAGGTCATTGTAGTGGGATAGTAATGGATTTAATAAAATCTGAAGATAGATAAGTTATTAAATGTTTACAATTTCTGCAAACAATAATATTATCTGATCAGATCTTAAAATCTGACATATTTCATTTTATGAATCAAGATTTGTCTGGGTTTCTTCACATTTCAGTCTCCATGCAGGTGTCACAGAGCAGCCAGAAGAAATTCTCAAAGTCAGAAACTTTTCTTTGGCTTGTGAGGTCAGGGGTGTCTGCATAGCTCATTAATTTCCACTGATATTGACACTAGGTGCTTCACTTTGAGAACTATGTAACTCTTGCCTTTGCCTGCAAGTGTAAAAGGATATTTTCAATATTTATTTCCTGCCTACTAACATGAAACTCTAACTCTCAGAGGACAAGTTTGAGTCAGATGATCAGATTGTCTCTGCTTATCTCCATTTGGAGCTGCAGGAGAGGATATAATTAATGTCCCTGTGATAGATGAGGGGAGCTCCCCTTCTCCCCCAGCTCATGCCAAGGCCATTTCCTCCCAGCCTGGCAGTCAGTTGTGTGGATGATCCTCTCCTTGTTACAAGTGATGCCGAAGGAAAATCCTTCCCCTTGCAGCTGGGTACAGCCAGGGGCAGTGTCTGCTCCAGTGGTGTTCTTTTTGTCACTTGGCGAGGGGTGCAGACAAGCTGTCACACGCACAAAGATAAAAAAGGTGTCCTAAGTGAAAGTCTGGCTACTGGAGCTAAGGGATTCCTGACCCCAAAGGAGGGTGAAAAGTGTTTTTTCCACTCCCCTGACATGCTCTTTAATTGGTACCTTGTGTCTGGGTGTTTAAACCTTGATCACATTTTTAGCTTCTACTCTCCAAAGTCCAGTCCCTGCCTCTCCTGGCAGAGCAGGAGGCACCTCCTGACCCTGCAGGGGAATGCTTTCCTCCAGCCCTCTGCAATGTCCTCTTCCCTTGTTGTGACAGTGACTCCTGGCAGCCGAGAGCAGTAGCTTGTGTGCTTGATAAAAGGTGGCTCTTACAGCAACATTTCCATTAACATTTTATGTCTTTCTATTTTTTTGTAATGGGCTAATTGTGTCGGGTACTGGTGGCATGTATGATGAGCTGTACATGCATAGCTTTTCCAAGCCATGTTATTTCTTAAAAATAACCCTGATTTCTCCTCTCCCCAGTTAGCTCAAGCAGTTAAAATTGAATAATTTTGGGAAAAGCAGAGCTGAGTTTGAGGTCTAAGCTTGTATTTTTCAAAAGGGAGTGGTTAATGGCTGATAAAAATATATTCAGGTACAAAAGTGGACATATTGGCCTCTTCTGTGGATTTTTATATATTTAGAATAGAATTGTTTCAGGGAGAAAATTATTTATGTCATTCATTAGAAGCGTACTTTCCAAGCTTTAGTTTACTTAAAAATAACAAAATTACTTGATAAATAATCACAACATTTCATTGGGTTAGCTAATGTCAAAAAAGAAATAATTTCTCAATGCTATATTTTCAGAGATAAAAAGGTTTGTTATTGGAAAAGTTGCTTACATTTATTTTGCTTATATAAAAAAAAAAAAGCCTGCTTCAATTTTTATGAAAAATTAGCTCTCAGTAGGAAGTGTATTTTATGGTGAAAAAAGGATGATTTGCCCTGCATCAATTTCAGTGTTTGTGTATCTGTGACACTTTTACAGTGATGAAAACCCACCCAAACCAGCTATCAATATGCCACCTCAATAATATTTTTGTGAAGGATTTAACTTATGTTTCACTTTGCTGTCAAGATATGTCCCAAGGTAAATTCGATGTGGTTCCATTTTTTGAGCTGAAGCTTTCACAGGTGGCCAGTGCCAGGCTGAAATCCCCACCCAGCCCAAAGGCTGCAGTCCCACTCACGTGGAGCAGCACAGTTCTGTTCGTGTCACCGTGTCCCCTTCCCCCCAGGGAGTGGCACTTAGCAGTCCAAGTGCTGGCACTCAGTTTATCATGAAAAAGCAAAATCAACAGTTGTGGCCAGAGATGTAGGCCTGCTTTATTCCATGGAATGAAATCTTATTCTATTCTGCGCTTTTTTTTAATGCAGCAAGCTCTGTTGAAGTTTTTTTTATGCCTTTTCTCTTCCCAGAATATATGGCCTATATTAAAAGCAGGCAAGGGTTTTCCTAGCTGGCCAGCCCTATACGTTATTATCATTTTCTAGTGATAAAATGCCAAAAGGATAATGCAGCTTTACACACCTAATGACAGGGGGGTTGTCTCTTAAAACTGACATTATTGAACAACTTCACAAGGCTGGTGCTGATTTAAACCAGCTTATGTTCTCAACCACAATATTCAGCCTGTGGTTGTTAATCACAGACTTTGTAATGAAAAAGATGCTAAGAAAGATTTCTGAGTACTGGGGGGAAAAAAAGTCAACTTTAAAGTAATTGATGTATTTTCTCTGTACAGGATTCAGTGCCAACTGTTTGAAAAACATGAATAGGGAAATAGCATGTAAAATAGTGCCCTTTTAATACATGTTCTGCACACCTGTCTAAAGCATTCCTTGCTTCTTTTCAGCACAAATACCTACAGTATTTTACTTTTTCCAACCACTGTTTCATCAGAAGGGTAAGTTATTTTCACCTTTCTCAGCTTCAATCTCAAATGCTATTAATATTATCAGCTAAGCTATGGCTCTAAATTCTGTCCTTTACTGGTGGAAATATGGATGCTTCAGATCACTATAATTTATGACCCCTCCTGGGAAGGAAATATTTCCCTCAAAGTGAGTAAGTAAATGAGAAATCACTCATTCCCTTCCTCTGCACTTGTTGAAAAAACCACAACCTTGTTTTAATAACTAAATATCATACAGAGGAGGAGAGTCACCTGCAGTAGCTCTCCAGGTACCATAAATCATTTGTCAGAGATGTAGCTGAGAGACATTTGAGAAGTCATGATTACAGAAGGTCTGTTTTAAGTGCAGGGGAAAAGAACCTGTAGTAATGTTCAGCTAGAAATAAAGCTGCAGTTTTCTTTTTTAGGGGAATAGCACTGTAAAGATGCTTTGTAATGACATATTTATCAACACTTTTGTCACATAGGGAGAAATAACTGGGGCAACTGGTACTTGTGCTAAGTTCAAAGGATAGTTCTTCTACAGATTGTACAGTTTTTATGGAAATTGTAAAATTCTTTAGTCTTATAAAAAGCTCCTGTTGGAGTGGAGACATCGAGGAGCTGATGACATTACTTTATTTTGCCTCTGTCATCCCACGATGATTAACAATCTATATATATATGATATTTTAAACTGTGCCCCCTCTGGATAGCAGCTTGTTGCACTGATCAGGAGGAGATTACCTTGTAAACAAAACTAATGGGGTAAAGTGCTGTTCTTTAGGGGGAAAAAAATCCAAAAAGCCATTTTCTCTTAGGTTTATTACTATCACTAACTGTTTCACTAGGTGCATGCACTGAAGAACAAGCTCTGTCAGTGAAGCTGGTTTAGCCTTTTCTGCCACTGAATATTTTTGTAGCAGAGATGCTTCTGCAAAGTCAAAATCCAGACAAGAGAGGGCAGGCTGGCAGGTGGCCATGTACAACTCACACCTGTTCCAGGTGTGTTCCAGGGCCCTTTGTGTGCTGGGCTGTGCCCCAGAGCAGGGCTAGTGGGGAGGAATGGAGAGGAGCATGGCTTCTCTGCTAATATATTTAAGTGTCTTTAAGACTGGGGATGCTACAACTTTGAATCATAAAAAGTGGTGAAGATGAAATAAATGTCTTCAGGAAATGTTGCAAGTTTCTGCTTATATCACCACCACAACAGCATAGCAGTTCTAGCTTTTAAAATTCAGCTCATCCAAACCATGTCTGCTTTTTGCTCTTCCCTTTTTCTTCATTATACTGCTCAATCATCCAACCCATAGTCCTTCTTGCTCTGGGAATTTCGAATAATATGAAAAGAGAAATAAAACTGTAATCAGGATAAGTTTGAAGGAGAAAAAAAAAAAAAAGAGAAAATTCTAGTTATGGAAGAGAACATGGTATCATACAAGCACTCAAATCAAAGAAACAGTGAATCAAGAGATGCCTGTCTGAATGCATGAGACAGGAATTTTGGTGATGTGTAATTTACACAAAGGCACAATTTATATAATGTAATAGCTGAGAGCATGCAGTTATGGGCTATCAGATGAATAATTGTGATTCCACAAATCATGTGTCAGAAGCCCAGGATAGTGAATAAGAAGAAAACAGGAGACAGATGAATAGTCTGGTAAAGAGAAAATTTCATTTATAAGCAGCATGAAGCAGGTTTTTTCTGTATTTTTGACCACAAATTGATGTCTGCAAACTTTCTCTTAAGCTTTTTATTTACAGGAGAAAAACTTCTCTTAACAGGAGAAAACTGTAGCTGAGGCAAGTTAAAAATACTTGTCATTTAATCAGGGTGAAAAGCAGAACACAGTGAAATGTTTTTCTCCATCTTAAATTTTTCTGTTGCTTGAACAGATGATACCTGTGCATCTGCAAGCTTCTTAAGCTAATGATGAAGGGATGTGTGTTGAGTGTGATTGTCAGTGCTCTGGAGGAACTTGCTTTGTGTTGCCTGTTGGGTTGGTTCAGGACTGTAACTGTCTGGGACTGTAGGAAAACTCCAAAAATGATGGGTTTGCCCCAGCTGAAACCTTAGGGCTGTGTCCCTCTGCCTGCCCTGGAAATCTGTGCTGAGCCTCTCCCTGGTGCCTCTGGCTGTCCCCAGGGGCACTCAGGCCCCTTTCTGCAGCTGGATGTTCCTCAAGCCAAGCGTGGCTGAATTCTCTTCCATTCCCTTGGCACTGATGTAAATATCAGCTGAATCTGAGGGTAATTTAATTTACAGAGAGGAAATTCCAGTCTGAGTCTCAGTGTTAGATTTGTTGCTGATATTTTGTTGTTTTTTTTTCTTTTTGTTGGGTGGGAATGAGGGAAGGGGAAAGAAGAAAATGTTTTTCAGAGATCATATGTTTTCTTCTTTTTCTAGAGCTGTAAAGGTGGAGAGTGTAGAAAATACTACAGCAGTTTTGGTTTTTTTCTTTCAACTTGTTTGACTCCTAATTTTCTACAGTGTTTTTTACCTGCTTCTTCTATTAATTTTTAAATTACATTTTTTGGCTCCACTAAATCTTGTGAATGAAACACCAATGGGAAATGAATAAAGCAGAAGATTATTTTTTTTAATGGGTTCTACATTATATTTCTAATTCTGAAAACAGAAGACTCCTCATCTAAGGAAGCTCTCTCTTAGGACATACTGCAAATATTTCCAGTTTGTATTACATCTCCCTAATTCAACAGTATGAAAATGACCAGTCTATTTCAATAACAACCAGAATTATAGGGTCAAAAGAGAAACAAATAATAATGTAAAACATCTTACCCTGCAGTCCTGGCTGTAGAATGGCAGACCTCCACATCAAAACATGGTCAGACTCCTGTGGGAAGGTTAGTGGAAAGCTGCTGTACCAAAGAAGAAATCTGAGTTACACTTGGTTCTGGTTTGTTAGCTTTCCTCATTTTTGAGAGAAAAAGGGAGGAGATGAGACTAGGTATGATATAAGGTCCAAGAAGGTATAGTGATTTGAAAAGTCTGAGTGGCATTGACCCAAATATAATCTTGCTAGTAGCTTTCTGGATAGGAAAAAAAAAAATTGATTTTTTTTTAAGCTGCTGCTGTATGATTTCTTAACTCTTGAGGTTTTGCTTTTGCTGTATTGATCTCTACTGATGCTTATCTCTGAGTCTGCATGCAGTCTATCCCAAATAGTTATCTGCCCAACCCTTGAGTCCAGTGCAGGCTGCCTCCAGTTGACCTCAGTTAAACCTTCCTGCTTTGTCAAACACCAAATGCTGCTGAGAGAAGTCAGCCCTGCCCTGGGATCCTGATCCTGACTGCTGTGTGCAAGGCCTTGCTGTCTGGAAACCTTTGCTTAGGATGAAGTCCAGACAGTGATGGTACTTTGGATACAGGCTGGTATTCCTTTGCAAATGTAAGGAAAAAGTCAAGGCACATTCTCTTTTGGCTTTTCTTCACCTGTGCAGAAGACTGCAAGGTGTGGATTCTGATCTCATGGTATTGTAAGACAGGATGAGCCCTTCTGAGCATAATGCAACAATATCAGTGTAAAACCAGAATAAAAGTGATCAGAAGCTGTTCCTCAAAGCTCTAACTTTAGAAGGTGAAGTCCTTGTGACAGTTTTAAGATAAAAATATATTAACTGATTTATTTAGTATCTCTTTAAGGTCAGAATGTTTTTTTAATGTTTTTACTTGGAATGAAGGTCATAGGTCCCAATTAGCAATAAAATAAATTAGAGCTACAGTAAATTGGAACATACCAATATTTTTTTAAATATTTATGGTATTCCATATATCAAGCTTAAGGTTACTGGGTTGAGCTGTAGTTCTCTGAATGTAAAATTTGGGGGCAAGGGAGCAAGACAGACCAAAAGTACTATTCCTTTCATTATGCTCTATGTGAAATAAGTAGTATCTGACTCTACAGCTTGTTAAGTCATCTGACATTCTGTAGCAAATATGAGAAAATCAATGACAGAAGCAGTGTTGTGTAAATAAATATGAGAGCATAAACCACCAGCAAAGATTCTTCACTGAGTTCATGCTGTAATGTTCTGTAAAAGTCATGTCAGGACACTGAGGTCCAACAAAGTGCAATTGCATAATGATAAAATCCTTAGTACTTGCCCACTCAAGCTAGAATGTCCATTACTTAAATTCTCTGTTCCTGTGCTGGCATTTCTTGCCTCCACAGGAAGAGATATGTACCTTTGCATTAAGAAAAGCAAATAACCTTCAACTCCTTGTTTATACCCTTCATTCAGATAAAGCAGAATTCACAGAAAAATAGCTATTTTAAGACTGGATTTTTAAAATACAGTAATGGATTTGAGAGGCATTTTCAAAAATAGAAACTTGATCAGAATTGCTGGCTTTGCTATAATTTTCTGTTTCCCTATTTTTCATATAACAAAGAATTGCTCTGAAATAGTTTCTGTGTCCTTACTCAAGCCCCAGTCCTTCTAAGAGAGTTCATAGGAATTGCTGCAGATCCTCTTTCCAGATCTTTCTCAAGAGAGTACAGTTGTTCTTTGATGCTCACAGTGTGTGAAACAAGTGCAGGATTTGGCTTTATTTAGGAACTAGGAAATACTTTTGTTTTTCAACATGGAAGCTCTGTGGGTGCTGCTGATCTTACAGTGACTGCAGATCTATGTGAATGAGAGCTGAAATGAGTTTTCTGAACTATATGAAGAAAGACAACTTTCCAGGGCATTTTTAGTTCCTGGCCTTTTATGGCATAAAAAGAGACCTATTAATGAGTGTATCGGTCACTGTAACATGCACACAAGACAATATATATGTTCATAAAAGATAAAAAAGCTGATCTCAGTTTCCATAGAGGCAAGCTTTCATAATGTCCTCTGATCATTTACAAATGGCATTTGATTAACACTCAGAGATGGAATCATCTTTATGTAAACTTGGTGCTGCTGTAGGAAACTGCTCAGCTGCCCTTCTTTGAGATAAGGCTAAAAATACATTTCCTTTAAGAAGCTGGACTTTGAATGTGAAAAAAGAGTAGGTTTAGGTTTTTCACACTAAGTGCAGATGCTATTTGATGCTTTCAGACAGACTTCATGGTACCCTTTCTGCCCAAGATAACATTACTGAGCATTCCTCTATGGCATTGAAATGATTTGGAACAAATTATCTTCCTCTGTGGCAGTCAGCTGACTCCTGTGAAGTTGAACCTGTAGAACTGGGGTAATTTTGTTGAGTTTAAGGCTTCCTCTGCTTCCAAAAAACATCCATGCTCAAAATGCAGCCAGTTACCAGCACAACTGCTGTTATTTTGGGTTGTTTGACATGCATGATTGATTTTAATTTGTTTAAGAAGTTGTAAACAATTTCTTTATAGGTGAGAAGGATGTGAGTAAACAGAGGATTAAAAATAAATATTGCTTGCATATAAAACATAGATGTGAACTTTTAGAGAATTGATTTCATTAAGCATTTGTAATGCTTTAGGTGTTGAATTGCATGAATTTCTGGTGAATGTTGTATAACACCCCTGCTAAATGCATGATGCACTATCACTTCTCTTAGCATTCAGGGAATTAGCTTGAATGCTTCTGGATTATTCCAGCTTTAAAGTTTCATTGTAACTGGAGGTCTGAATGAACTCTTACTTGCTCAAAAGTGTTAATAACTACTGATTTATTGAAACAGTGCTGGATAAAAGAGCTTAAGAAAGCATATAAATTAAATACAAATTAAAATAGGGTTTATGATAGTGTCAAACTGCATCAAGGTTTTCTTGAATGTTTGCTTTCAAATTTTTAATTTAGAAATGTTCTTTCAACAAATAAGCATGTGGCAGTGTCAAAGCAGCACTTTCCCTTTCACAGTGCTAGTTGAACCACATATATAGAGTATGAGCAAAGTGTAAAATCAATAAAGGAAGTTGATTATTTTGTAATATCCCTCTATTTCCCCAGCAAGTCATAATAACTTGTTCTGACTTCTGCAGTACAGAGTGCATTCCTGCTGTTAAAGTAAGAAAAGGTGTTCACACCATACTTTTCAAATGTGTAGTTGGGAAAATTGACCATTTGAAGGTCATTAGATTTTCTGCTTTTTTGATTTTTTGTGTTTTTTTTTTTAATAGGACTTTATAAATTAGGAGTGAAAATAAATTTATTAACCTGCCTACATAACAGCAATATTTTAAAAAATATAGGAAAAATTTACCTAAAATATTTGACGGATCTTATCTCCTCATATAAATTAAATAAAAGGATCAACCCTAAGACAGTTGAGATGGAAGAGGTCTCTTTCATGATGGCCCAGGCTGAATTTGATATATAGGTGTATTATCTGGTAGCAAGCTCTTTCAGATTTGCACGTTAGTAGTGCTGTACTTTGAGTGAGCACAGATACACTGTGTGTACACCTGGAGTCTGAACCTGAGATCTCACTTATTACCTTCTATTTAAATGAGCAAAACTCAGGAATATGCTTTAGCATAAAGCTAAAACATAAACCACAGCCTTTTTGTAAAGAGCATGTCTTTCAGTTTTGGGTATTGTACATGAGAAAAAATACTGAGTGGAGAAGGACTGGGACACAATAAAGAATAGACAGCAAATTCAATATTTCCTAAGAGGAGAGGAACTGGCAATTTTGGGGTTAGACTCATTAAAACTCTTTAAATATGTAGTCAGCCACTGCAAAGAGAAATGAAGATGTATTCCAACATTTATTTGGAAAAAGTGAAGAATGTATCCTGAAGGAAAATTTGGTTTTTAAAAAATCCTTTTCTAACAGTAAAGAGAGCTGAAGCATTGAAAAATTGCTTTGGGAAACTGAGGAAGCATCATTACAGAGAAAGTCTTTTAGAGCAGGTTATGCAAATTTCTTTCTGAATCATAAGCTACAATGAATGGATTAAATGGTCTAACACCCTTTCCACCTCACTTTCCCCCACATTCTGTGATTATTGTATCTTTATGCATAAGGATGTGGTATGGGTAATCAGTCTTTTTGGAACCAATCTCTGTCTTGTGGAAATCACCAGAAAGAAGCTCTAACCCACAAATGACTGGAATACATTTATGTCAGTCATGATTTTGAGCTTCTTGCATTATCCTTCAGCAAAGTTAAGTGAATAATTTGGACTGGTAAAAATGTTAATGGAAAATGATTGCTCCACTCAAGAAGCAGGCACAATCCTAGGGAACATATCTAGCCAAAAATAACTGGGGAGTGCTTCTACAGTTTGGTTAGAAAAGTACATTAGATTTTGAAATCACTCTGTCATTAGTGTGTGTAGGAGTCTTTATTTATTTATCATGCTATATTTTCTCCTGCACTGATTCATGCTTTCAATTTTATTGGGTTGAAAGCATGCCAAGTTTAACATTTTTAACTACCTTTGAACTACTTAAAATGGAAATAATTTTCCCCCCTTATTCTTCAGTATGCTTCCTCTGCTTAAAATTGCAGTATGAACAAGTGCAAAAATTTTTTTAAATTAAAGTTGAGCATTTTCACCATTGAATAAAAGAAGAAAATAAGGTTATCTTACTTGTAGTGATGTTCTGCAGTGGGGAATCCAAATGCATTTTGATTCAATTCAGATTGCAATGAAACTAGAGAAATTAAAGTTCTAGAATTTGATATCATGTTTTAGAACTTAGTTGTGCCCCATATCAACCCTGCAATATCTATTACATCTTCTCTTAAAAGAGTAACTTTTAATCTTCATGTTGGAAAGAGATTTCACAATGAATCAAAAGCTTAGTAGAAGCTGAAGTCTGAAATTCTCCCAAAAGCTACTTTATGTGGATTTTAAAAATCACAGGCACATTTTAATGCAATACTATTTCGAATTATTTTGCTCTCCCTGATGGAAATGTAGGATCCCCTAAATAATGAGCAAAATGTGGTATGAAAAATTATGTGTTCTGGAAACATTAAGTGAAAGACAGAGATTTGCAGAAGGAATGAAATATCCTGCCAGGATGCAAAATTATTTCAGGCCAAGAAAACGGAGTCCAAGCTGTTAGACATACTGTGGGTATCCTGTTTGGGCAAGGGAATGAAATGCTAGATTGGAACATTCTCTGAAGTGTTCGAACCCAGCTGGTATTATATTTCACTTTGTGGTTTCTAGCACAGTCACACTGACAGAAGTTTTTAGCTACAGTTGGCAACTTCCAGAATGCAATTCTCTTGAGGGTGGTGAAATTTGCCTTCAAGATCAAATCATGAAAGGTCAGGGAGCCAAACATGTCAATAGAGTCTGCATGAAAGTGTCAGGTCTGGGAAAACGTGGTGATCACTGCTCTTAACATGGCTATGCAAATGCCTTAGTGAGGTGCTAATTGCAGGTTAGGGGAGCAGTGTGTGGTTGTTTGCCTTAAATTGCCCAGATTCTGCCTGACCTCAGCTGGGAAACTGAGCCTGCCAGGACACAGGACCATCGTGTGGAGGACCAGCTCCTCCTGGTCAATCCCAGCAGTGCAAACACACTGTATGGAAAAACATTGGAGGGCATATAAAATCTGTGTGCAGCTGTGAAGCTCCTCTTTGAATGCCAAAACTGTGTGTGTAAGAAATACTGCATGTCCAGCATTTTAAATAATAGGGATCATGTTTTAATTATTGGATTAGACTGAAGTAATCTCCGGTGTTGTGCACCTTTGTGGTCATAAATTCTGGCAAAGATATTGTGCTGAGTTGTTGACTTGTTACTGCATTTTAAAATGATTCAGGATGGAGGAAAACTTATCAGCTCAAAAATCTTCATTTGTCAAAAACCAGCAAATTTCAAGATAGTTTAATGTTTAAAACCTGCGAGAAAAGGTTTGTTACCTATGCAAAGATTTCATTTCAGTAGAATTAAAAACAGTTTTAAATTAAACTGAGATGATGAGAAAAATTGTTTAATTTTCTTTAAAAAAACAAGACAGCATGCACTTCATAAAACTATTACAAACTTGGTAGATCACAGCAAACTTTAGTATAAATAACATTTTAGACTTTTCACTTACAGTTGCATGGTTGTGTTTCGTTAAAGTCTATTACATTTTAAGGACAAGCAATATCAAATCATTGCTCCTCATCAATTCTGTAGACAATCTAATAACTTCCAAATCTCCAGCTAAAAGCATGTGGCATGTACTGAATCTGAAAATGCAGGCACTTTTGAGGGCTCTGCAGGAACTGTGAAATCATTAGCATATCGTGACTGATGCCAAAACCTTAGAAAACTACTATATGCACCACATATTTGTGCAGCCTGACTTTGTTCTTAGCTATGGATGTGTTGATTCAGGCTTTGGATGGACAATGAATATGCCAGGAGGACGTGACTGGCAGAATAAAAGGGTAGCACCTCAGCTCCTGCACTAAAGCTGCTGAGACCATCCCTCTGAGCACACAGGGCAAAGGAAACACAGCTGACAAATGTGCCTCAAACACTGTTTAAAAGTGTCAGAAGATTTCCTGCCTTCCCTTCTCTGCCTGCTCCTGTGGTTATTGGTGGAAATTTGAAAGACCTAACAAAATTTGACAAGGTGTGTGGCAAGGCAGTGGAAATGCAAAGGAACCTTAGGGCAGTGTGGTCTTCACACTGGAAATCATTGCAGCTGCACCCTGTGGGATTCTGCAGCTTTCTTAAGGCCAGGCAAATTTGATACCTAGTGGCACAAAACATATCCCTTGCTAAGAAGGTTTCACCTGTCTGAACTGCAAAAGTCACATCCAAACAGAAATTTCTATGGAAAATTTTGTATATGGGGACTGGAAAGCCTTTATGGACACGTCCCAGTTTTCCTGTCAGGAGGGGTATTGATACTGCCCCTCTTTGCTTTTGGAAAGCACTGAAGTGTGTAAGACTAGTCTAATTACTGAAGAAGGTTTTCTCCAAGTTCTTTCCTCTAATGACATTTGGATACTTCTGGTCAGGATCTGGATGTTTGGGGTTCTGGAGAACAGTGTCCAGCTCTGAGGCTCCCAATATAAGGACACAGATCTCTGAGAGAGAGTCTGCAGGAGGGCTAGGGAGATGTTTATGGGCTGGAGCACTTTTGCTCTGGAGCCAGGCTGAGAGAGCTGAGGCTGTTCAGCCTGGATAAAAAGAAGGTTCTGGGAGATCTCACAGCCCCTTTCATGCTTAAAGAGGCTCCAGGAGAGCTGGGGAGGGACTTTGGATAAGGGTGACAAGAAGGGAATGGCTTCACATTCATAGAGGGCAGTGTTAGATGGGACATTAGTGAGAATTTGTTCCCTGTGAAGGTGGGGAGCCCAGCCCCTGGCACAGGGTGTCCAGGGTGTCCTGCGGCTGCCTCATCCCTGGAAGAGTGGTTGTGTCCAAGTGTCCAAGGCCAACTTGGAAGGGGCTTGGAAAACCCCTCCCTGCTTGTGGAGGGGGTTTGGAATTAGATGGGTTTGAGGTTCATGTCATCCCAAAACATTCTGTAATTCTGTGTAATTGTTACAGGGCATACAATGCACTCCATGGTCCTAAATAGGAACCTATTGCTTAAGGAATGAGTGAAAGGAATAAAATGAAATGTTAGTGAAAGTGGGTAAGAGCTAAAAATTCTATTTTCATAGCTATTTAAGACTTTAGGGACCCATTTCTTATGAATTCAAATATTTATCCTTTCAGAAATTGAAGGAAAATTCTGGATGATCTTTGATAGATAACCATGGTTGTGAGATGCAAGCTTAATGAGCTTTGTTATTCAGTACACTTTAAGTATTTGTTAACTCATGTCTAAGCTGATTATAACTGCATTAAAAAATTCCCTTCTGTGCTCAAACAGTTAGAGATGCATCTGCACTTCCTTTGATATGTACCAAAATGCATTTCCATTTGCACAGAAGCTCATCATAGAAGTGCTCTGGTGTTATGGAAGGCAGCAGCAATAGCTGTTACTGAAACTTGATGCTTAAGTATTAATAACAAGCATCTAAATGGAAAGATTTTTTTCCCCCTGAAAAATCTGGCACATTGCTTCATGATTTCCCTTGTTTTTGCAAAAATAAATAATAATAATAATGGTTAAAAAAAGTTTATTTCAGAGTTCTGTGGCTCTGGAGAAGTAATAATTTGCAACAATCTGAACATAGCCCATGCTTTTACTCTTTTTGCAGTGCTGTACAATATCTACATGTAGATCATTGTTTTGCTAAACCACACCAGTTATTCAGAAATGTTTAATTTTGTTGTCTTAGAATGTGTTTTTAAATTAATGTATTCATGACAAATTCATAATGCAAACATGTCATTTGTATAGACATGGTTAAGGCTGTAGTTTTAGCTACATTATTGGTTAGGTGTTGTTGCTCCTGATTCCAGGGTGAAAGAACACTCAAAACACTTCTGCTGTCAACAAATTTCATTATGAATGTAAAATTAATTGCCCACAAGTTTTTTCTCATAATATCTTTTGGTGTTAAATTTCTGCAAACATTCATGTCGGTTAAAATACTTCTGTCAACAAAAGCAGAAGAGGCAAGACATTACCAAAACAAGGTTTTTTAAGAATTAATCTTTGCAAACCTAGAACAATTACTGGAACATTAATTTGAATCTGTTACAGCTAATGTTTAAAATACTGATATTTCAAAGCTGTCTGTGTCAGCCGTAGTTTATTTTGCAGCTATTAGAAATTAATAATTAGATATATTGATGCTAAGAATTAACTGAAGCCTCCCTCTCATTTTAATGAAGTGGTTTGCTGTCATCTTGAGAGACCTCACTACTGTCAAACACCTTTGCTGTGTAAATGGACAGTGCAGTGCATGGTTGTTCAGTGGGCAGTGAATGTTCAGTTACCAGAGGAGCTGGGCTTTGTCTGAAGCCGTAACAGCAGGACTTTGCTGCAACTGGTGGTTAGAAGCAACTTCCTGCAATTCTGCCAGTGTGGCTTTGCTGGCACGGCCGAGCCTCAGGGATGGTCACTGTGTGTGTGACACATTGGTCACTGTGTGTGTGACACTCAGTGCCTGGGGTCACTCTGTGTGTGTGACACTCAGTGCCTGGGGTCACTCTGGGTGTGACACTCAGTGCCTGGCAGTCACTGCATGTGTGTGACACTCAGTGCCTGTCGGTCTCTCTGGGTATGACACACAGCCCGGTCACTCCGTGTGTGACACTCAGTGGCTGGTGGTCACTCTGTGTGTGACACACAGGGTTTGGCAGTCACTGGGGGGTGGCTCCTTCAGCCGTGGCTGTGGTGGCAGCTCCGGGCCGGCTCCTGCAGCCCAGAGCCCACTGCTTCTGCAGGACGGGATGTGCTCTCAGATGCACAGGGAGAAGCTCCCCTTGTGTCTAAACTCGCATTGAAATGGCAAAAGCACTCATATAAAATACAGGCTGGGAGGGAAAACGTGTCTGCAGTCTGGAATAAGGCAGAGCTGTGGCAACTAAAACTGGCACTTCAGCAAACGATAATTTTTTTTTTTTAAGGTAGTCTCTATTTTTCCTGTTTCTTCTTAGAACCCCCAGGGGCTGACCGTGCAGACCAATGGTAGGATGAAGGCATTGAAAATAAAAGTTCTGCAGTAATTTGCTTTCTCCCTGGGCTGACCTTGCTCACAATGCTGATGGCAGAGGTGAACTTCTGGCTCTTCTCACCGGGGCTCCCAGCTGAGGTGGCTTAAACAGTTGACAGGGCAAATGATTGAGGCCACAGTGTCAGAAAAATGATCGAGGAGGGTAGGACTTGCTCACTGTGTGAGGAGCAACACAGCATTTCCCTGACAGAGGCACAGAACGGGACCTAAGGCTGTCAATGGTGTCACTTGGTTGACCTTGCCTGACCTGCAGTTTCCTTAGGATGGAGTTGTGCTGAATATGATTACATTTTTCTCCACTTGTTGTCCTACAGTGTCCACAGAGCTGCTGTACAGCATGCACAATCTTTACTCAGTATTGTGTAGCACGCAGTGTCACTGTAACTATTGGATCATAAGTTGCCCTAAATTATTTTCTATCAAAAAAAGTCTTGTCCTCTGACACATCATCTAATTAGACTAAACATTTTGATCAACAGCATGTATTAAACATCCATTCCTCTTTAAGTTTCCCTCTGGGCACCTACTGTAATGCAGGTCACCTTTTACTATGCTTGTGTACAAAGTTCTACAAGATCATATTTATTATATTTTTTTAATACTATGGGTTGTTGAATAGGCTTGCTGAATAATCAATCAAGCTTGCTCTCCAGGGACCCACTACAGTAAATATGTTACTTTTTAAGTTCTGCATAAACTTTGCTCTGATTGCTGCTTTGAGGACTTGAAGTTCACTTTTCTGTAAATATCACTTGACTCATGAGCCATAAGAAAATAATAAATGAATTTTGTATAGTATCTGTAACTCAAAAACTAATGTGAATTTCACATATCCAGTACAATAAAACATTTCAATCAATTGATACAGTCCAGGTCTCATGGAAGTTCATGGAAATCTGGAATTTAAAGCAAGATATGTGGAGAAAGTGTCACTAGTTTAGGGAAGCTCTTCTGAGCAAAGCATCAGGTTCATTCTGATTTATTTGCTCAGCTTGAAAACCTTCCATCATGTTACCTTTTCAGCTCTACAAATCTAATAATTTGACTTTTAGGAATATCAACTTATCTTCCTCATTACATCATAGCACTTTTACAAAATCCCCTGCTTGTTATAGCAAGTAATTGTTTCTATCAGCATTATCTTCTCCCTTCATATCCATCATCTCGGAGAACATATATTGCTTTGCCAGCTCTGTTTTACCCTGTCTGCATCATATTAATAATGGCACAGATGGAAAAGTTCTCTGAGGTCACTCAGTACAATCCATTTCCTGATGCAATGTTGGGCTTTTATATATTTTCCAATATTGTAGCCTGATGGTAAAGGAGTCAAGTGACTGGATTTTCACAATCTCATTCCAGCCTTAATGCAGTATATTTTTTTCATCTATCTTCTTCTCCTTCTTCCTTCTTACATTTCTTGCAGTAGCTAAAAAGTGCTTCTTGACAGATAAGAAATTGCATAGGCTTATGAAATCTGTGGCACCGTGTCAAGCACATCATATCCTTAACAGCATTATTAATATGTTAACAGGTGGAAGCTTATTATTATTCAGGGCTTTAAGTGTAAAACATCTAATATTATTTTATTTTTTTTTTATTCACCTTTGTAGTTTCCAGTTAATTTGATTAACAGCTCTGGCTGATAACTTCTTAAATTGTTTTGTTTGACAGAGACAAAATACAGTAGTTTGAAATTGTTTGGGTTTTGATTCAGTAGCAGCACTCCCTTTGGCTTTTACTATGCATATTCTCATTTGAATGATTTTTTTATCAGTGTAAAATAACTTTTTAATCTTGATTGCCTAATAACACTGTCAGAGAACAAGGAAATTAAAAAGGTAGGGAATGTCAACGCAACTGAAGCATTTGCTTGCTCCAATTCTAAAAAAAGGCTTCCCGTATCTTGTCAGCAGGCATTGCATCAAAATAAGTGATTTTAACAATTTACTGACTGATGTAGCCACTTTTAGGCTTTTTACAGGCCAGCTGTTTAGAGTGGTGAAAACTGCCATAAGAGATGGAATAAAGCAGGAGGTAAACTGCTCTGTTCAGGCCAGCCTATGCGTTTGTTCTCTATATCATCTCTCTCAATCTTCACCTCTGTTAGAGTGTTTATACTGATTTTTCTAACCCAGACACCTGATTTACATATAAAATATATAATGATTAAAAAAAAAATATGATTTGTAATGCTCCAAACCTATAAAAGGAAAAGGAAAACTCACAGAAGACTCAGGGATGACCTTTCCAAACATAAAGAGACTTCTCTCCCTCTTGCAGAAGGGAACAGATTTGTTGACTTGATCCAGTGACCTGTTCACGTGGTTTTATGTCCTCTGTGCTGAGCTGTTCCCCAGCCACTGCATTCTCAGCAGGGCAGGTGTCTGTACCAGCCCCACATTGCTCTGTTTGCTCAGGTGACACATCAAAAGTCTGAATGTTCTCTGCAATAGTCTCCCACTGCAGGCACCAGCTCACAGACACATTTGTGCTGTGTCTGTCAGCTCTGTATCCCCATTTTCTCTTTTTCTCATATGTGTGTTTGAGCTTTCCTTTTGAGTATCCTGAGGAAGCTCTACTTCTTTAACAGAGTTGAAATAATATTTGTTAAAATATACTTGATAAATTCAAGAATTCAAATAAAAGATACCAAATCCACAGGCATTAGATGCATATTAGACTGTTTATAAGCAGTCTAATAATGTCAAAAATGAAAGTAATTTGTGGTCTGGCAACTGTCCGTTCATGTGATATTGGCCAAATGACTTTATTTAAAATATTCTGGCTGGGTTTTTTTTCTCTCATTCTTCATTTAAATAAGATCCATGGGAGAAAAATTCTCTACTACACAGTGTTTGCAGAGTACCTTGTGGAACAGGGCATTATTTTGTTGTCCTCTGGAATCTACATTTTCTTTGCAAATATAAATTAAGGAGCCTATAGCTATTGCACACAGAATTCCCTAGTAAAATTCCTGCTTAGAATTCCTAAAGGCACATCTCAAATACACTGCAGAGAGCCAGTATTGATCCCTCTCTCCCTCCTTTGCACACATACAGGGTACCCCTGAAAATGCAAGCCAAGACAAGCCAGAGGTTAAGCCTTGATTTACAGTAGAAATTCTCCTCATGTTATAAATTCTACCTGATAAGAATGTAAATAAAATTTTATTTTAGTAAGGCTTCTCTATGAGGAAATTGGCACAATGAAGTAACGTATTTTCAGTGTAAATTTGTTAACATGATTGGACTGATATCTCTTTATTTAGGAACTAGCAGAACCTCTCTAGAATCAACTGTTTTACCAACGTAAGTGTTGTACCTACAGCAGACATGATGATAGTTATACTAGGTGACATTTTTAGGGCTTATTATAATTTGCAGAAGACACCTATTCAAACTATTTGAAATGTTAAGTATATGTTACAGTTCCACGAGCACTTAAAGGTAATATAATCCTGCCTCTGGAGGAAGCTTTTCTTTCCTTTCCATCCGTTTGAGCAGACTGAAATGAACCAGATGAGTTGTTGCTATGGCTTAAAGTGGCATTATTCCCTGCACCCCAGTTTGGTTTGAGCTCCATCAATTATCTGTGAGGGTCATTTCAGATTGGCTTGAAGACTTGCACAAGGGAGAGGGTAAAGAAGGGAGGTGACACGGGGTTGCTAAGCATGAAAGGGGCATTTTTTTTAATGAGTAGTTTCTGCCAGGTTAAACTACTTGCAATACTTCTTGTTACCTCTGTTATGCTCATACAATGTTCAGGGGATGAAGTGGGGCGCAGGATTATATTTAGGAATCCTCCAGCTGTCTTGTTAATGCATCTCAAGTTTCATATTGGTCAAAAGTTTTCAACAAACATTCAGTTGTTTGCATCTCTTTTTGCATATTTGTGAGACATTATCCTGTCAGTCTTATTTATGTCACAAAAACTTTATTATTGTTTTGCCAACAAACTGTACTCTAGGCAACTGTTTTCAAATTTTTAAATGAACTCTGCATATTTTAATAAATCATTGAGAACTACCATTAATTATGCTTTTCACTTTTTTTTTTTTTAAGAAACAAGATTTCTATCAGACTGGATCTGCTTTTCTGGCTAAATTTTTCTGTGAAGTTGTAACACTGTTTACATCATCCTCATCACTCAAAAGAGCTAACTTGCTGAGCTTGCATGTCAGCCCTTCATTTGGTTTTTGTAACTTGCACCAACACCAATTTCAACTTTCTTTTTATTCTTGTGATGACTTTTTAGGCACAGAAAGAGTTCCTGCTGGTCCTTTTGTGTGGAAACAGTAGCAGGACATTAAAATCAGTTGTTGATACTGAGGTACTATTTTATACCCTGTAGGAACTCTGTAACTACTGAATATATCAGATTCTAAATTAAGATTCATTCAAATCTTGTGTCTTCTGACGTGAAGATAAATTCAAGGTGGATAAAAGGAAGGAAGGAAGGGGACCATATTTATGCCCTGTTTGACACATGAGGGCACAACATGCTTATCTGGGGTCTGAAACATGGCCTTGCCTGTGTGTTACAGTGAGAGTGGCCCAATGTGTTCAAAGGTGCGTCTGTGAAAAGGAGAAAGGAGTACAAGGTTATTTAATAAATAAAAGTCCAGGTGTTCTGTCCTCCAGCGTGATAGCTGCCACTTTGTGTTCTCTTTTAACAACAGATTCTGTTGACTTTTTGCAATCTTTCTGAAGGGTGCTATAATTATTTTGAGATTGAAGTGTTTGAGCCTGAGTGTACTTTTGATGCATGGCTGCATCTAATGGTGTCCAACTGCAGCATTGCCTGAGGTTGCCTTAGCAAGAGAGGGGCTTCAATCTCAAATTAGTGGGGAGAGAGGGAGGGAATTCAAATTTATAAAGAAGAAAAAAACCCCTAATGTGCTTAGGGGATAGAGAAAAGGAGATTTGGAGGAAAATCATGGGGATAGGTTTGGTAGCTGGGCTGCAGAGCCTTGGCATGGAGAGGGTTGCCATGGCTACTGGCACTCCACAAGCCAGGTGTTGGAATCGGGAAAGAAAATGTAGCTACTGCATTCAAAGTTATGACACTTCCTATGCTTCTGCTCTTTCTTTTAAAGGTTGTTAACTGTCATTTTGCACCCAAAATTGGCTCTTTTGGTGAGGTTTTGTGTGGAATTTAGATACTCCCATGCTGTCTGTGTGAATTCCTAATTTGATGTATTTGGCTTTTTGCTTTGGGTTTTTCTTGGAAGGATTAGAAGATGAGAGGAGAGTGAAAGAAGAGAGGGATTTTATTGCAGGGCTTATCCTTTTCTTTCCTGTGTTTTGTTTCTGAAACAGTATATGTAGTAATTGTTTTTATTTAAAGATTAAAAATCCCACTATTCAATCCAAATTAATATGACACAGGCTTATATTTTGATAACCAATATACTGAATTAAATATTAGTTATTATTTGGAGCAAAAAATTATAAATAAGTGATTTTTAAAGAATGCCTGACAGCCCACTCCGTATCAATGTTCATCTAAATACTGGGTCAGCTTCTGATGGCTCTACCAGATAGCTTCAAGATTAATGTAATACACTACATTGAGTATGATGCTGACTCAAAACCTTTCAAGCATTCCACATTGTGAAATAAGTAATTTCTTGCAATTACTCTGGAAGTGGCAGTTTTATTCACAAACAGATTTTTTCTAAAGTTCAGTGAAAGATGTATGTAAAAACAATTGTGATTCTCGCAGTTGAAGCATGATCTACAGTGGCCTTACACATGAATGCTTAGTGATTATTTGAGTGACATGCTTTATTTAAAGAATATAATGCCCTTTCTCAAATGCAATGTATTGAAATCTTTGCTCATAGCGAGAGAAAGAAAAGGGAAATAGTCTTCCAGTTAATAAGTGAAAATGTGACTGCTAAATGCAGCAAATGGAGCCGATGATTTGTTTTGTGTCAGTTCCATTTGGTTCTAATACAATTATTGTTGAGAACTATTTTCTTGATGAATATTGTGAAATACTTAGAAAGGAATGAAAAAAATTATTTTGATAAAAAAAAGTGCTGAAACATTAACATATGCATAACCTAGGTATGACATATATAGGTGAGTTCACACAGATATGTAAATGAAAAGATTTTATGTCTTTGTACAACATTTTAGAATCCAAGACAGTTAAAACAGCCCATGTATTCTACCTTTGTGCCTACTATCCATTCCTGAAGTTAGATGATCTGCAATAATGTTCCAGAGGCCTGGAAATATTCAGAGGTATGTTCTGCTCTCCTCCGGTTATCACTGTTCATGGAAATACCATGCAGATCACAGGAACCCTCAGGAATTTTTGCCCAGCCCTGAATACAGTAACTCTGCAGTCAAAAACTCTCACTCAGTAGATGCATGACAAACTTGAAGTTTTGTGTGTGATAGTAATGACTATATGACAGTAATTACTACAGTAATTCCAATTTTTAATCCATGTTCAATGAATCTAAAAAACCAGATTATTTCTAGGTACTTGTGGTGTTTTGGAATTAAAAAATGCCTAAGACACTGTAGAAAGGATTCTATTATTTAGTCTTGTAATTGTGATTTCAACAATTTATAATTGGGTTTGTACATAACTTTCATTACAACATTTCTTAGTACAATAAAACAATAAACTGGTAGGTATTGTGGAAGCACAGGTATTAAAAACAAACAAAAAGCCCAAACAAACCTGTAAGGCAGGATTTGGAACTGTGCTGAGTTTTTTTGTGTGTTTGTACATGCATAGCTAAAGAACTCTTAGGGTTCAACTGAAATTTCTAACAGGGTCAGATCACTGTTTTATCTTCAGGCAATAGTTGGTTTTAAAATGCATCTCCTCTATGTTTTCTCTCTGTGATGTCAAGAGAAAATAATCATCTTGGTAACATCAGCTAAGTAGTGCTTCTGCAATGGCACTGGAGTCCAGCAAAGGATTTACCCACGGCATTTGAGCAGCAGGAACTGTGCAGGCTCCACCTCTTCAGAAAGCATGAGAGTCAAAGTCATTGCTCAGGCCAGTGAAAGATTAAATAATAACATTCATTTTCTTTATTAAATGTGTCTTTCTGTGCATGCTGGGTCTGAGATTTTTGTCAATATACCTGTATCCTGGGAAGTGTAGTAGTGACTGAACCTTAAATCCCTTGCAAGACCCAGCATATGGTACAGTTTGTTTTTTCTCTACAAAGTTCTTGTTGGAAATAACAAAAAATAATTGTTCCACATCAGAATTATCCTCATAAATATCTTGCTGGCTTTTGTCAGGCAATGCTGTCATCCTCTCTTATCTTTTTATTGATACTTTGCAAAATATCCTCTATCTCTCTTAACCACACAAAACTGTAGAAATTAATCAAAAAACCCCTATCCTGCACAAGGATTTTACATTCCTCCTTTTTAATGTCTTGAAGTGCTAATACAGTGTACAGAAATTCTTTCAGGTTTATATCCCATTGATATTATGGAGGTGTGGCTGTCTACAGCAGGATGGGAGAGGGTTCTGTGAGGAGAGGTGTGGATGGGGGAGAGCAGGTGAGAAGCTCTCACCTCTCCAGGCATCAGGACACAGCACAGGCTCCTCCTTTGCTCTTGGCCTCTGCTGCATGTACCCAGAAGAGAGGGCCTCTTGCTAAAATACCTATTTTGTGATCCTCAGTTCACCTTGCCCCTTGCATGTTACAATTTTTTTGCTGATTCTATTTCAGAGACTTCATTGTCCTGAAATTGTTTTGCTTCTTTCAATTCCGTGTTGATTTCTTTATGTTGGTGAATTGAATCCACTACAAGTAACGCATGAACCAGCACATAAGTGAAGGATGGTTCCTAATTTTGCTGGGAATCCTGTGTAATGGGAGCACCCATGATTGCCTGTGTTGTGTAAAAATAATTCTAAGTATATGAGGAGAACCCAAGGTCAATTTTAGCTCAAGCTACAATGACCAAAGAATGCATGAAACAAGCAATGTTAGAGTATAACCAAACGGCATTGGTTCAATTGGTTAAATTAAAATAACAAGAATTTATTTTTCTTTGTCAAGTTAAATTGCATCTAGATGTAAACTAGCTCACCAATACCAATGAGTTTGAGTTACAAATTGCAATTTTAGTGTACCTGTGAAAAATTTGTTTCTTTGATTTTGACAAAACTGCCTGAATATGTGTGACTTTACCTCTTTGCTTCTCTGAATCTTTTTTACTCAGCTTGTCACTTCTAGCTCATGCATCTTCTGTAGCCATGGGTTTGACAGCTTGTGTCCTAGTGGTGCACACAAGTTTTCCCAAAAGTTTTTCTTGTTTGTTGATGCAGTTCATCAGGCCTGTGCACAAGCATATAAACAGTATTTCATCTTACGTATTTTCAATTCTGTTTATGATTTCATGCAAATACTCAACTTCTCTAATTTGCTTCATGTGGTATGTTTTCAATGAATTAACAATTAGGATGCATGTAAATTAATTTTAGCTTGTGAGATAGTAAGTAGAGTTATAAGGACTGAATGGGATCTCTGAAATCTTTCTGAATTAATCCTTGGCTCCTCTGATATGCTTAAATAGTTTGTTATCCAGTCATGCAACATATATTCTGTACAAAGTTAGACAGTCATGTACAATGATTAATTAATTATGGGTTGGACAGCCAAGGGCTTACCTCATCTCAGTTAACTGTAGTGCACTGAAGTTCGATCTGTGCACAGTTTTAAGGAGTTAATTTGTGGTCAGGGCAGAGACTGAGGGCTTTATGAAATGGGACATAATTCAGATTCTGTGGTTATTAAAAATATACAGCTGTAATAATTTAATTTTATCAGTTTTTGAAAAATTAAAAGAAATTTAATTGAGGAGATTTCCAGCCCCTCTCAAAATGTAAACGTCCTTTGATTCACTTTTTTGGATCAAAGCAACAGCTGCTTAGAGGACAGAATCATATGACAACTAGCCAAGACCTTCCAGCATGATATAACTAAATTATCAGTCTGTTTAATCAATGCCATATATCCTGTGCTAGAATCAAAATATAGCTAGGATTCAATTTAAAAACCTGTTCTTAATTTGCCATATCTTGCTACTTGATTTTTTTTCTGTGCTTTTAAGGGACTGCTGAAGTGATTTACTATGGGTGTCTTTTTTCTTATCAAGGTTAGAGATTATATTGGTGAAACCTGGAATTTATTATTCAAATTGTAATTTGTTGCTTGCAGCAGATTAATCTTTCCCAGGTCATAGAAATACAAATCTGCTTTGCGCAGTGCAACAGTGAAATTGCCAACATCTGGTAAGAAGCTCTGAGGGAGTTATCTCCATTTTCCTCAGATCCTTATAGGGGTCTCTCCAATTCCTCTTCACTGACTTTCTTATTTATTGCTGTGTCTTGCTTCAAGACTAGGGCAATATCATAATACATTTTAAATTGATTATATCCAAATGGTTTTGCCCTCTTTGAAAATGTGATTTCTCTGTAGGTTCCTGAGTGTGCTGGAGAGAGCAGGCTGTCTCACCTAGCTTTAATATGAGCTTCTGTTCACACTTTATCCTGTGGTCCTCCTGTTTTCCAAGTGCTTACATGGAGGATAAAGAAATTTCTTACATTTGTCACAGAGGTTTAAAAACTTTCAACAGAATGGGTCTCATTCCTTACAAAAGGCTTTGGGATAAGTTAATTACAGCAATTCAGCATAAGAGGTTACTGCAACACAAAAAGCACATAGACATAACTCATGCTGGTCTCACAACCCTTTACCTGTCCTTGCATGTCAGCAAAATGCTGAAAGCGAGGGCTCCAGCCTGTGGAGAAGGTTTTATGCTTTGTAGCCTCCGCCATCCATGTTTTATGAGCAGTCAGGTTTCTCTGTGTGTGCACAGAGCAGTGTGGCTGTGCTGCTCTCCCTGTGCCCCTCACGGGGCGCGCACCCAGCCCTGCTGTGCGGCCTCATTTCACTTCACAGAGAAAAGCAAGGCTCAGCTTCCCAAAGATATTTTCTGGGAATCGTAGTGAGGAACCTCAGAGAAAGAAGAAACAATTCTTATCTAATTTGCTCTGCCTGTGTTTGTGCAAAAGTAGAATATATGGAGATTGTTTGCCCAAGGTGATGCGGTTTTGTTTCCTTGGTCTGTCAGAGCCAAGCGCGTGTCCAGACTGTCAGTCAGGAGACGGTCACAAGATTTTGTTCAGTGAGTTCAGTGCGTTCAGTGCTTGTGCAGATTCAGTTTAGATGTAATACAGTATAGAATAATATAGTATCATAAAGTAATTAATTAGCCTTCTGATATCAATGGAGTCCTCCTCATCATTTCTCCCTTCATCAGGGGTTGCCTTGAATCCTGTACCACTGTGCTGGGATGGCTGTCCCCAGGCCCTGCTCACATTAGCAATGCTGAGCCTCTTGTGTCCCCAGAGGAGCTCATTCTGGCTCTGGCTGAACTCCGAGTTGGTTCAAAACCAGCTGAAAAATGCCTTGATTTCAGCTTGGTTTGGGATGCACCTCTGAGCATATTGGAGGATGGATGCATTTGCATCTGTTGTACAAACTGCATGGATTTTTTTTTTCTTCTGGGAGTGTTTAACTCTTAGATGTACATTATGTAAGAAAATAAAATCACAGAGTTTCAGTTCATCTTGCAAACCTGACTTTCTGTTAGGACTCTTGGTGATTAACTGTATGAAAAAGAATTATATTTGGCATGTGGGCCACCAGCTGCTTTAGTCAAAGGATGATCTGTGTGAAACAGTCAGGAGCCTTTGGTGAAATACACTCATGTATCTGGTACTCTTAGTAATAGATACAAGTGGGTTTAATTATCAGAACTTTACTTTTACAAGCAGTGTTTTCTTTCTTGAGTGATTTATATCTGAATCTACATGGACTCCAAGCACTGAAGGATATTTGTGTTTTATAAGGAAGCTGTATGTTTGGCTCCAATGTGTTCTCAGATATGAAAGGTGATGCTTGTGAAAACAAGCAGTCATCCTCCAGACTAGAAAATATTTCTCTTGGGTGTTATGATTTCCTGAGCTTCACAGAAAATCACCTGCTGTAATCGTTGCAGATTCCAAAGCACTGCCTGTGTGCTGTTTTCAGCTGGTGGTGCAGCCAGTCCTGAGCACAACAAGAACTTCTCTGGGTGTCAGGGCTGTGTACAAGGACAGGAGAGGTTTTGCAGCTACTATGAATATGCAGAGGCAGAAGGCTCTTCAGGGCTTGCTTAGACATCTAAATCTGCAGTTAGATGCTCTGTAACAAGTGAAACCTGCAAGAAAACCAAGATTTTGAAGGAGTTTAATTTTTTTAATAAGCTGAGATGCCTTATTTATGAATGTTTAGATTTTTTGCCATTGTGAGAGAGGCTCCATGTCATGTTTCCAGACAAATTGTTGACTGATGATTCTTTTCCAAGAAATACTGGCTTAAGAACAGTGATTATTATGCACAGTAGGTATAAATGAATTATTTATCAAACATGTTTCTGTTCTCAGTGAAATCACTGTTGATCTACTTTTCTAAGTGCTGTATTGTAGTAGTCATTTGCAAACAAAGCTAGTCTTTACTTAAGTAAATGTTTATCTATCACCATTTGTATGAAAAATGAAAGATTACAAACAGAATTGATCATGCTGTTTTGATAATGTGCTTCTATTTTTTTAATAAAATCGCTATTTGTAAAGAAAAATTTCTAGAACCAAAGAAATAAAATCAGGTGTGGGAACAGATCTGTTAAAAATAAAATAAAAATCAAAGTTGTCGGTGGATAGCAGCAGTTGCATTTGGATCATCAAGATTGTATTGAAGCATCCTGTCCAGTTTGTGCCTTCTCCTGGGTGGAAACATTTCTGCCTCCCATATTGGAACATTTTCATTCTTAATAAAAAATGACCATGAAGTACTTGATGCTGGGACTGTTATCCCAGCTGATTTCCCTGCTCACTGGGTGTTAGCTGTTCAGAGGCACAAAGTGCTGTTGTCAGAAATTTTGAAAGGCATCGGTTTGTCTTTGCTTGGAATGAAAATAAAAATAAGGTTTTGCTGCCACATTCGTGATGAAATATTTTGAAGGCATCAAAAGAGTAGTTAGTGTACAAGCTTACCTAGACAAATAATTCTTATAGCATACCACTAAAGCAATATTTTAATTTTGAAAAAAGACATTAGAATTTCAGCTTTTTAGGGAATCATGGAATCACACTCATTTAGGTGGGAAAAGACCTCTCAGATCATCAAGTCCTTCCATTAATGCAGCACTGCTAGAATTGTCTGTTGTGTCAATCTGTCTTTTTATATGGAAGTAATTAAAATAATAGGCACTAAAGGAGAGGAGTGAAGGCAATAGAAGACATTAGACAAATAGTGTTTCGTGTGTAAGAATTTGCCTAGAATGGATAATTGAAAATGGGTTTCCTGTCCTGAAGTTAGCTCAGGCGAGGAGTCTGCTGTTTTTTGGCTAATGGTGCCAATAATCCATCTCCTGATGGATTTGTGCCAGGATTAGTTTTGCTGTATTTCTTGGTAGATTAGATGAGAATGAAGGGAAACAGGTAGGAAGGGGAATAAGTGAGTCTAGTTGTGAAACATCAAAAGCATTCAAGCACATCATTCAAATTAACAGTCATGAAAAAATCACTCCTCACTCTACCTTGCTTTTTCACTGGATTTTGGAGGGTTCTGTGGGGGTAAAAAGACAGAAGCATGGGTTTAGTTCCTTAGGATTTATGCATTCTGAGTGGATACTGCTGTATATAACCAAGTAAGATGCAATTTAATCCTCTAGAGACCAGTAGAGACCAGGACTGAGTTATGAATGTTAAGTCAAGGAAGAAGGTTCCTGGTGAAGCTTTGGTTTTAGTGTAATCAATAAAACTCATCATGATCATAGAGGTTGCACAGACCTTGTAGGAATGGATGAATATAAACCTCTTGGAGGCGCTGCTTGTGTTAAGGCAAGAAGAAAACTCTGCTTTTGAGGAGGAAAGGATTGGGTGTTCCACCACCCCTGTCCCATTTGTCCCTGGGGAGCCTCAGGGGACAGGGGCTCTCTCAGAACCTGAGGTTGGTCAGGAGATTGGTGCTGGGGGGGTCAGAGCCCACCACCCAGAGGCAGAAGATTCTCACAAGCCAGCATGTGCTTTAACAGAGGGAATTAAAGCTAACCTTTGCCTTACAAAAAGTGAGTAGCTCAAAGGTCAGAACATAGTACTAGAGAACTGCTTACGTTTCAATTCAAGGTGTTACCTGGTGCCTTAACGGATAAAAGCTACCAGAAAAACATTTACAGCTACACTAATTGACCCCTGCTGTGATTTGTAGTTCTGCTAAACAGCAATGTAAAAAAAAACAAAAAAACCAAAAAAAAACAAAAAAAAAAAAACCCAAAAAAACCCCAAACAAACCAACAAACAAAAACTCTCACATTCAAGAAAACTGTCAGTTGCTAAACATACATGAAGGGATTGTTTAGCCAGGCTTTTTCACATGCTGTCAGGCTGTAATAGGGAATTTGGAAAAGACAGATAACCCTTCCTCTGCAAGTTGATTTTGACTATGAACTTTAATAAAACAATTTGCCTCCTGGGCATTTTCAGATTGTGCAAAATCTCTTTTCAGGTAAAGTACTTACTCGATATGCACAGACACATGCAGTGATCTCAGAGATGGAACGAGTTAACTGCAGACAGGGACACAGTTTTTAAAGCACAGCATGATATCGTTATTTTCCTATGCAACCACAGTAATAAAACCAGACATTATGGGAAGAATATCTTTGTTGCTGTGAGTTGTAAAGAGAAATGTAAGGAGTTATTCAGTGAGGGGAGAAAGGAAGCATCACGTTGGATCGGCTGAGAACGAGCAATGTGTTTCTGAGCCTGTACATGTCATGCAAGGGGGAACGAGGTGCAATCAAGCGCTGTGATCTGTGAACCAGTCAGGACAAGGAACGAGCATGAAAGAGCTTTTTTCCCCTTGCAGCATGATGCTCCAGTTGTGGTGTAAATGGTGATTTGTGCAGCTGCGGCAGGGAGTGACAAACAGCAGCGCTGTGGCTGTCCGGGGCTTCATTAGCGCGGTCCCGTGTGCCAGGAACGGATCAGAGCTCCCTGCTCTAACAGGAAACACTTCCAAGAACTGCCAGCTGATTTCTGAGAGCTGCAAGAAGACAATTAGACTAAATCGAGGACATTGTTGGGAAGTTTAAAAAGTTGACATTATGAACCGTTAAAAACATTCAAGAGAAACTCGACGCCAGTTGAAAACTGAAACCAGCGCCATGACTTGGAGAGAGCAAAAGTTACAGTCCTAAGTAGGCATTCAAAGAATAATGAAGTTTGTAGTATCCCTAGGGAGTCAAATAACATGAGGTACCTGCATGTCACCAACCTGCAATCTTTTCCTTAAAAGAATGTTGTATTTTGGCATCATCTTCACATCAAGAAGCACTTTTCCCTGTTGTAAAAATAATTAGCATGAATCACGTGCACATGAAAATATACCACAAGATAATATACTGCAGGAGAAAATCAGCAAGGGTTTTTCTGTGGTAAAAAGAAAACTTTAACAACTGAAAAAAATGAAGGCTTGTTGCCAAGAAAGTTTGTACATCCAGAAAAATACAGCAGTCAAGGGCATTTTAGAATGCTGCATAGCTAAACATGGGGTGACTTCTGAGTCTGTGTGGATTGAGTGGTCTGGAATGAGGCTGCACCTTCTGTCCCCTCCGCGTGGGGATGTCTGAAGTACAGATGTGCACAGTGCCAGGTGTTCTTGGAGGGAGGAAAGTGAGGACACTGTCTGTTGCACACATGAAGTGGTGAATGCAATTTGGAGTTGTTAGTGGTTATGGAAGAAGGTTTTGTGGTGGGTCTTTTGTCCCTGCACAGCATTTCTGCAGTCTTTGTTAAAATGAAATTTCTTTCCCCTGTGTAGCTCTGTAAATGTGAAAACACCAAGAGAGTTCAAGTAATTTTCTAAACGAGTACAGGCTGAAATAAGAAGCTTTGCTTTTGCCAGGCAGGAGCACCTAATAACACTGAAGAAACTGTTTTCACCAAGGGTCAAAAATGATAATGAACTTTTTCTCCCACTATCTCTGGAAATATTATAACTTAACACAGATGCAATGCCTGGCCATCTTCCCAGAAAGGCTCAAGTACAATTATTTATTGCCAATAAAAACAACATAGTGATATTTCCCTGCTGCTGTTAAATTTAGGATTGATGGGATGAATAAAGTCAGGGCAATAGAAACTTCCTATGCCAAGACGCAAATTGAAGGAAGAGTTAATTCCAAACCAGACCAAATATTTAATGGTCTAAGAAAATGATTTAACTATAATAATACACAATAATATGAAACAGGACAACTTAAATATTCACATTCAGGAGTCTATTTTGGAAAGGAGACTCTACCACCTTTAAATGTAGCATAAATCCATTAAAGGATTTTCACACCTCAGAATGCCTCTTAAAAGGAGAACTGCTTCTTTGCTGGATTCAGTTCCAAGAGCTCAATGTATGGCAACAGTAACAAAAAAACCCAGAGGTTGGAATCATAAAAAAATACTGTTTCATTCAATCTGTACCATTTGTGCTGTGGACCTTTCTTTGCTTTTCTTAGGTTTTTACCCTTTTCTTATGTACTACTTCTAGCCAACTTTCCTTCACCTTTTCCCTAAATGCAAAGGATTTCTCTCGATAGTAGAGAGCTCCTGCAAAAGTTACACTGGAATGCTTGATGGTTTGTTCAGCTTCACAGCTGTGAGGAAGGTAGGCGCGTATTGTAATTTTATCTTGCTGTGTCAATAGGTTGAGTAATATAAAATATTAATATATATTCCAAGAGGTTCTTCATTTTTTCTCATTATTTGATACACTTGTGCAAATGCCTACAAATGTCTGGGAATTGATATTCATTCTTGCACAGACATGAATTAAAATTTCTGAAATCAGTGCTTCCTTATTACAAGGAAATAAGTACTTCTTATCATCACCTTTTGAGGAGTACACACAGAGATTTGTTTTCCTATTGTGATGTTTATTCTGAAAATGATGAATACTTACAATTCACTATAAATATTTATGGGAAACAGAAAGAGTTCAAGGAATTAGAACAAAACAAAGCTTCCTTATATTTGCCACTTTTTTCCTCTACTATTTGAGATTTGTTTTTGAAGTGTGTCAGTCTTTAAGATGTCCAGACAGAAGAGCCTTTGTAAACCTGCCAGTCAGTTTAATGTCTGGAGTCACCAGATATCCAGCTTAGAACCACAAAGTGTTCCCGACTCACAGTTCTGACTGCACTACAGGTGACAGCATCAGGCCTGACATGCACATTCATAAAGATTAAGTGATATATGCTTCAAAAGATGCTTTATTATGCTTTCATTAGTGCAAGATACATTTTCTAATAGCTGGTTATCAGAAGAAATTTTCTCACTGAATTACATGAATTTTAGAACTGTAAGCATTTAACAATAGCTTTGAATGGATATTACAAATTAGTGCCAGCACCTCCTTTGCTGAACAGCACAGTAAAACCTTCATAAGGTTGTGCTAGTTCTGCTTTGGGTTTCCCTTTCAGAAGGACTCTATGGAGGAGCACCTCTGTGTTTGCATTTCAGTGGATTTCTTATGCATAAGAGCAAAGCTAAAACTGACTTTTCAGGAAAGCACAGATTCACTTAAACTCAATTCTGTTCTTTGCAAAAGCTCAAAGAGCACAATCTGGAGTCTTTGTTTCAGTTGCTCATCAGCTCTGCTGCTTTCAGCTAAGCCCTTCCTCAAATCCAAATCCACTGATATTCATCCCCCTCACCCCCTACCTTGTTTTCCAAAACCATGTTGAAAGTTTGTGATTCCTCCTTTAACTTCAACTTCCACTGTAGCAACACCTCAGATGAACTGAGGAAGCACATTCCTACCTGTTACACTGGTTTAACAGCTTGTCTTGCCTGAATTGCCATTGATTTTAAAGCAGGATGTGGGTTGCTATAGCAATCCTGTACTTGAACATTCAAAGGAGAATACCACTAAACCCATCACTTTATAAATTCTACAAACTCATGTTCTAAGGCTAAAACTTTCAAATATATGTTTTAAATTGCATTTCTGGTGATGATTCATTTTAGCTGTTAAGTTAATGAAGTTGTAAAATTAGGGAGTTGGGCATTTTGTGCATATTCCTGACCCAAGATGCTTTCTCCCTGACCAGATTGCTCATAACAAAGAGAAAAAGGATCAATTTCATGCATGTAGTCTCAGGGCAAACTTGTCACTCGTGGAATAACAATCTGAAACGGGTGACAGTACTCACACCAGCTGCTTGACATCCAGGCAGGTGCAGGAGCCTTAGGAAATGTCAGATTTCCATCAGAGGCAGCTTCAGAGAGCACAACTGGCTCAAAAGCTTTTAGGCACAGCAATCACCCCGGGCCATGGCTGACACCCCAGGCCACGTCAGCCCCTTGCTTGAAACCATTGCTGAGCTGTCACTTTAATAAATGAGTAGCCACTTCGTTTTGATCAGCATTGTCAGGGCTTATTTCAGAAGTGATTCTGATTCCATTGCACAGCCCAGCCCGGCCAAAGTCAATTGGTACAATTTCAAGGTGAATTTATTCATTCTTTATAAAAAGTTCTATGCACGCATATATCAAGACAGTTGCATAAATTGAAATAAATAGACTTGGAGCTGCATAGTCTCCTGGTAATTGAAATAGTTTCCCCTCAGTGTATTTGTAGTAATAATGCTACCTTTATGAAGACTGGACTGTCTACAGATGGGAAAGTGTGGAATTATCATATTGATAACATATTTGGAAAATGGAATTGGGCCTAATATGTTGAAAAGGATAGCTGAAAGTTGCCCTTACCTTTATGAAAGCCTACCATCAAGTGATTGTATAATTAATTCCTTCTTCCAGCTTTAACTTTTCCTTTGTTTTTAATGCAGATGTTAACTTTGGGAATGGAGAATCTGATTGGTAATACATGAGAAGTTGATTTCTCCAAAGCATTCTGTATGAACAGCCTGTTTTCTGCAATTTAAGGATAGGAAAAAACAAGTAGAAGAGGTCAAAACTATACTGTTTGTATTTTTTTCTTGTTTGGTTGCTGTATTTATTGGTAGATCAGATTAGAATGAGTGTTGCAATATCAAATGTCCCTGAGCTTTTGTTGTCTCCTTAGTTCCATTTAAAAACAAACAGACAAACACAAAACCCTTTCAAATGTTGAAAATATTGTCCTTTATTCAGAAAAGAACTTGAGGTGAAAAAAGGGCATAAAAATGTTCTTGGTGTTCTACAGGGAGGAAAATGAATAGAAGTGAGGGAAACAGAAGGCATCAATTAGAAAGCAACAGTTCATTACTCAGGTGGCTTTTCAGAGCTGGCAAGTACATCAGCTATCAGAAGTGCAATTCTGCTGTGAATCTCTTCTCCGAGTGCTCTCAGCAGACGTTGCCAGGGCAATGGAGGTTTTAGAAACTTTTAAAGGAGTTCTTGCTGTTTTTAAATTATGCTTCTAAAACAAAACCCTCTGAAAAGCAGAGTCATTGTCCTGACCATAAGAGATGAAGACGTTCATTCTTTCCTCCTTGGTCTGCTGCAATGTCACTGAGAGTTATAAGGGTGACAAGCTTCCTCTTTGGGTGGAGATCCCTTCCCCTGTGTCCTGGCAGGTGGGAATTTGCAGAGTCACCTTGCCTGCAGGGCTCAGAGCTGGTTGGGGATTTCTCCTTGGCTTTCTTTTCCCGAGGAGGAAGAGTGTGGAACTGGTCCAGGCTGCAGCTGCTGCTCCACAAGCTCTCTGCTCTTGTAGCAGGGACTCAGATGAAGTTTGAGTCATTTGAATGCCCAGAGAAGACCCTCCTGACCCAGTGGGAGAGCATGGAAAAGACATGGGAAGAGCAGGGATCTGCAGGAGAGGCCTGGGGAAGGGAAAGGAGAAAGCCAATCCAACGGCACGGGAAAGGGGGCAGTGGAGTTAGTAATGAGCATGGGAAGATAGCAAAGTGCTCAAATGTGTTTTGCTTTCTTGTTCTTTTCATTCTCACTCATCTTGTTAATTACCAGTCTTAATTACCATGTTAGGAATGAGCACAGGAATGATTGAGTGATGAGGTAGAATTGTCAAGATGGGAATTAAAAAAATGGAATCCCAAGTTTTCCATAGAAGTTAAGGTACAAAGAACTTTTTGAAATGTCAGCTCCAAAAGTCCATTTGTTTTATTTCTTTTTGAATCTTACCATTTGAAGGTGAAGAAAAGATTTCTGACCTAATAACCTTGCACAGTAGGTTTTGTTCTAGAACAATACTTTATAGATCATTTAGTACCCCCTTAAAAAGTGAAGTTTTTATAGTGCCATCAGCTCCTCAACAGGAACAAGCTGTGCTGTGCAATAGGAGAGAAATATGTTTGACTTTGGGAGATTCATCTTTTCTCAAATTTTGATTAGTAGGTGGCAGGATAATATAGCATTGAACTGTATGCAAAGATAACTGAGATTTTTACCAGAGTAAAAGATGAAGATGACAGCTGTAATCTCTTCAATCTCATAATTTACTTGAGTTTGGGGCAAGTCTGAAGTGACTGAAGTCTCTAGGCAAGGCTTACTCATTTGAAAAGCATTATACACAAATATGAAATCTGCAAGTTTTACTCCATTCTTATCTACAACTTGTACAGCTCAGGGGAACTGATCTGCTTTTGGAATGTAAAGGAAAAAATGTGGAGTAGCTGCAGTAAAGGTACTGTAATTTATTTCTTATTTATATCCTTCTATACAGTGAGCTATATCTACTAAATTGCGCAGCTCCCAGGAGGCCACAAACAGCATCCATGGTGAGCTCGGGTTTAACACCTTCAGCAAGGTTTATTACATCAGAGCAGTGCAATTAATGTATGGATCCAAAATGTTTGGGTTTGAATTCATTGTGTTAGCGTATCTTGGGAGGTACAAATGAAATAGTTCACTGGGAAAGTTGCATGAAGCCAAGGGCATTCAGAAACTTCAATGCCAGGGAAATGTTTTGCATCTCAAGTGTAAAACATGATGGGTGAATGTTTGTTTTCCAAATTAAACAAGGCCTCATCTTGTGACAATGTTTTGATTCTTTTCCTCTACTGACCAATTTTCTTGACTGCTGCAACCCCAAATAATTAGGGAAGTACTTCTGAGCCACCAGGAATGTCTGTCAATATTTCTTTATAAAACTCTCTAAAACAAGATCAGTTCTCATCATTCATTCATGTAATACTGTAATTTCATTCTCTTCATTGTAGATAATCTGGATTTACTTGGTATCAATTAAATCAGCCTTTACAGCTACCTTAGTATTTCACCAAAGATTAGACAGATCTTTCAGAAGTTTAATTTCCCTATCAAAAATGTAACCATTTTGATCCCCTGAAAAGTATCTTTGGAAGCAAGATACATCAGGATTTATGAAATTGAAAAATGGTCAAAAAATTAAAAGAAAAAATATTTAAAAATTGAGAAATGCTTCATTAAATTGATTTTTTTCCCCCTAGTTCTCTCTACAAACCTCACCAAACATTGAAAAAGCTGTATGGCATTTTCATGAAGATATTTTGGAATAGACCTGTTTTATGTAGTATTTCCTATGTTATAATTTGATGGTAAATTAATCTATTTGCCTGAGCACACCTGAAAAGAAATGATGTGATAAGCTCTGCTCCTTTGATTGCTGGATGTGGATGTGCTTAAAGCAGCTTTCTTGCCTTAAACATATCCAGCATTTCTTGCCTGTCTTGGGCTGGCAGCACTGCTGAATGTGTGGGTTTGTGGTGTGACAGTGAAATGAATTGTTCAAATAATACTGTACCCCAAGACTGTGTTTGAAAACCATTCTGATGCTTTTCTTCTTCTTAATTCCAGATCTGTTTGAAGCCTTGTGGGAACTTTGCAGAATTGACTTTTGTCAATGTTTTATTGTTTCTTTAATCAGCCATCAGCAAGAATTAGAAAAACCTCATCTAGGCAATAGTGAGCAAAAATACAAGGAAGGTGCCTATTAGTAATACACAAAATTCAACAAATTTTATATAATAGCCTGAGCAATCAGATAAATTAATTTTTAAAGCTAGTTGAAGAGAAAAATTAAATAGATGCATTTATTCAACCATGACCTTTCTGAGTTTCATGTCAGTGGAGTGTCAGTCCTGACACATTATTAAAAAGATCAGATTAAAATAGGAAGAAATTTAGCTAATGAAAGTGCAGGGGAAAATTCTGTAATGTAATTGCTTGTTACATTTCTCAGCCTTCTGTCTGCCACCTGCTATGCTCTAGTAAACTGTATTTCAGGAAAGGCCATTATATAATAACTTTTTATATTGTAACAAGATTATGTTTTTCTGCATTGACATTCAAGCACAAACACTTATAATTAACTCTGGGAATATGCCTAATCTGTATTTTGTTATCAGTGATATAGCTGTTTTCAGAATGTGTACTGTACCATTGCCCTTTTTAGCTGTATCCTTGGCATGAATAAATGTAAATTTTGTAAAAGTGTACAGACAACAAAGAAATCAAAAGAATGAGAAGACATGAAAGAGGATTTGCCAGAACTTTGCTTTAATAATTCAGAATTTATTATCAATTAATGTTTTCTGTGATGTCCGTATGAAAAGGTGATTATAAAAATAATGCCATTTACTGGTGCCATACACTGTAAAAGGATGCCTTGATTTCTCTTGCTATTGTTGACTGTAGTTGTGCTGCCTTACCAAGGGGTGAGTGCTTCTGGAGATCCTGCACATGCCTTGCCTGCACTAAGAGACTGATTATTTGAGTAGTTTTCTCATCAATTTATTGCTGCCAAACCATGGTGCTCGTGAAATGAGCCACTTGTTGAAAAATTCAATGAACTATCTGATATGTAAAGCTGGTTGTTTGGTTTGAAACTGACAGTGTGAAAATTAGGTTATAAACTCATTATTTAAGCATGCCAGAGTGCTGTCAGGACATGGGATTCTGGAGTCAGCTGGCCAGCCACAAGGGCAAGTGGGAGCCAGCTGATAATTGCCTGACAGCTCTTCAGGAATTCCTCACAATTTTTCTGTGTAGGTGGCATGGTTTCACTGGAGTACAAGTGATCCAGTCACTGACACTGGACTTGTGTGTGGGACCAAAGGTGACTTGCAAAAATAAATGTTATGTGAAGTGGGACCTGGTTTAAAGGGAAAAAGTCTGCTTTTCTTTCCAGAGCTGTGAGGGGGTGATGTCCTTCTTCGAGCAAAATGTCCTTCGTCAGCACACTGACTGTTCTTTGAAGCTTTTTCTCTAGTGCTAAAGGTCTCTGGCACTGTGGGGTTTAACATCATCATTATCCAACTTCTGGATTTCACAGATCTCCCAATCAAAACATTCCTGCATCAGGTGCTGCATAGATACTTTATAGGGACAACTAACTTAGCTGATGTTTTATAATTGTGCCTTTATATGATGGACTTCTGTGGAGGGGGGTTTGTTTGGCTTGGGGCCGTTTTTGTTGACTTCTTTGGTTTTGATAGAGGTTTTTTGTTGGTGTTTTTTTTTTTGTGTTTTTTTTTTTTTTAATTGATAAAACCATTTGAAACTTGCTAAATGCATCCTGTTATTAACAGCATGGAAGGAAGGAAGCTCTGTCAGGTACAGTGACAGCAGTTGATGCCCCAACATCATTTATCTCATGAGACCATTGCTCAGGGTTTGAATCCTGCTGTGGCAACATCACAGCTTTTAAAGCAATGACTCAAGGGAAGGTGGGCCTGCTCTAAGGAAAAATGTATTTTTAGTGGGAATGAGGGGAGAAGGAGGCCTAGGAGACTGGAGAACTGCTTGAGGGAGGTAAGCAGATGATTAAAGTTGGGCATTCTTTTCATTGTTCCTGGCACAAAGCAATGGGACAAAATAAATCTTCATAGCTATATCCCTGAGCGCCTTTAAGGGGAAAGATTATGGAACTGTTGACACTTTCCACAGGTAAAAAAAAAAATCTTGACTAGGTCCAACACACCATTTGGTAGCACAGGCGTGCCCTGCTTGTGAGGCAGGTACTCCTCCCATAGGTGAAATACTTCAGTGTTGCTGTTAATCATCAAAGGTTATATGGCCATGTGTCAGATCAGTGTTGGTTTTTTTTTTTTAATATTGTGTCTTGCAACATTGTAATATTACATTGTTACAAGAATTCACAATACTTAGTGAAATTATAGCTACATAAAATGAAATGTAATGGAGATTCACTGCAGGAGCAGTTTAGACAGATATTTTTACATTGACATGTAAATTTCTTTGATGGAATCTTACATTGCTGTAGAAACAAAACTAAACTTTAGCTGTTTTTGGATTCTACATCATTCACAAGAGAAAAAAAATACTCTAGTTTAAAGCTTGGTATGAATTAATTCTTTATGTCAAGAGCAAAATGGTGCATTTCTCTTTTTACAGGAAAAACAAATGACCATCAATCCCAGCACTGACTTCTGATTACAATTTGTCCTCTTTGTTTATTTCACAATTAGTGTACATAGATTAATAATTACAATTCCTGAACCTGATAATTTATGCATTAGTATTTAGCCCTTGTCATGTCTTTAATTTTTGCAATTAATTGTTTTAATAATGGAAAGGTTAATTGCACTATTCATCAGAACTGCTTGCTGTGAAATGGTAGACAAATAAGAATCTTCAAAGATAAAGGGCAAGCTGAGTGCTCTGAGCTGTCATTCCAGCAAGGGAAGCTCACTGAAATAGCCCTGCTGCTTCACTCCCTTCCTGAGATCTTGGGCATGTAAACTCATTCCATCCAGACAAAGGGAATTGTACCAAATCACAGGTCATTAACTAACCCCAAACAAACACCACTTACTGAACAATCTGTGATGTTCTCATGTCTGCACTGTGGCTGGTGCACAGACACACACTGCTCTTCAGCTTGCCCTGAGTGCTGGTGAAAACCCATGCAGAACAAGTTTTCAGGACTCCTGTCAGGCTCTGAGTGCAGTTTGTATCCTGATTAATCCTGTGTACTACAAGGCCAGATTATGTTGCTGCCTGAACCTGCCAGCCAGGTGCTGCTCAGTCACTAGACCTGGGATAAAGTAAATGCATAATTAGGGTATACATGTGATTACACAAAGTACTTAATTACCCCTTATTCTTAAATGGGAAGCAAATATGCAGGTGTAGGTAACTGCAGAAATGACCATACTGGCATTTAAGTCCGTTTTGATTGATTGAAATATTTGTATAGGAATTGACTCATTAAGTATTTGCTACAGTGGTGCTAACTTTCCATCTTTTTATACCTATGTAGTAAAGTCAAGAATAATGTGTGCTTAAAGGAGAAAACGAGTTATAATTCTGGAGCCAATTGGAGACATTTAAACACTGCTCTCTGGAGATCTTCAATCATGCTATTGACAAGCCTTCTGTGTTAGAAAATAAACATAAATAGCTACTGATTTTTTTTTTAGTCTACAGCCTTTTATCTTTTCTTCTTAAAGTTGTGTTTCATAAGGCTTCATGTGATTACAACTGGACTGCAGAGATGCTTTTTCCTTATCATGGCTGTAATTAAGGGTCTCTCCATGCAAACCTTTTTGATGAAATCTTTGTTCCATTGACATTAACATAAAACTTTTAATGTATTTTTCTGGGCATGAAAATTATATCTGTTTTTTATAATTGCACACTTGTTTGATTTCTCTTTTCTCAGCCCAGACTCAGGCATTTGACTGCCATTTGCAGCTGAACAGCACTTTTTATTCCAACCACAACACTTACTCTAAGAAACAGAATCAAATGCTTTTATTAGACAGCCTTCTGAATTCCAATGCAAATACTTTTTACAAATTGTGCATGCGTGTACATATATATTTAACATATACTACTATAGATTTTTCTTTCCAATCTTTTTTACAATTTTTATTCTTCCTGTGACCTCACAGAAGCTGATATTCATCAAGGACTTTGAGAAATGCAGCACTCTATCCAGTCACATTTTGCTCTGTATATGATGAGGAATGTAGGTTCTTGATGGATGTTGGTGAAGTTCTCAAGTCTGCACCAGGAGGTCACAAAGCAGAAGGGGCTGGAGGCTGCTCTGGGCTGCAGGCTCCATCTCGTGTTTAGCTCACACTGCTGGGCAGGTGTCCTCTTCAACCAGCAGCGTCTGGAGAGCTGGGTGGGGACTGGTGCAGAGCTGTGGTGTGTCTGTCCCTGTCACTGCAGCAACAGGCTGGTGGTGATGTCACTCTTGCACCGAGAATGACACAGGAACAGGAGGGAGGCAGTACTGCAGAAAGAGCAAAGAAGGTTTTGTTCAGAACCGCGCGGTTTTTATAGAGCGATACAATACATTCTATTTGATTGGCTAATTAACAAAAACACCTTCCTCATACACCATCCTTGAGAGGGACAGCAAGATGAAGTAGAAAAACACCACCTGCAAATTGTTTATACTGACAAGGTGACATCCTTACACCTCCCTAAAAATTCTCACAAGCTGCTGTGAGAAATGCTTGCTGTTTCTCTCTCTCTGTCCCATGGCATCCCTATGGTGGGGAGGGGGAGATGGACAGACTGCCCCCAGGATGGACTGAGGGACACGTGTACTGCACCCTCTCAAAGGAAGCAAGCCATGAGAGTTCCATTACACCTCCACCAAATCCCTGAGTTACTGCTATATTGTTGGGTTTGGTTAGAAACCTGGCAATAGGCTCAGCCTGCTAAAAATGACCCTCTACCTAACCATGAGCTGCAGTCACAACTGTCCAGCTGCAGGATGATGGCCTGGTTGTGGTCTTCGAGGACAAAACATTTTCTCTGTGTGTGCTGGAAGTGAAGCCATGGATGCTCTCACTGACAAGGAGGAGCTATTCTGAAGGCCCAGGTGTTTCTTCAGCCCACGTTGTTCCAGGGATGATGTGGGCTGTCATACTTGCTCTCCAGCCCAGGGCTGTCCTGGCTCGCTTTGGTAAGCTCTGTGGTGTGGGTTTGGCAGAGGTTTTTCTCAGCACCTCTGCTCCAGCCTGGCTTCCTCTCCAGAAATGTCTGTATCACCCGTTTTGGAGCAGCATTATTTGAGTAACTGGAATTACTTGTCTGCATATTGCTTGAATTACCTGTACAGTTATGGAATAGTGAGAAAAACTTGCTTTTCGGTCATTCTTGGTCTTGTCTGCTACAAAGAATTTTGGTGAAGGCACAGATGTTAGGCTAATTAAAAAACACAAGTACAAAAAAGAAATTTAATACCTGTTTTTCCAAAGAGAAATAGCACTGTTTTTCTTCTACCTAGAGATGAGCCATCTTCTATGACAATGATTTTTTGCTACATCTATAAGCTGCCTTTAAAGCCACCCAATGAAAAGCTTAACACCCCTTAAAAATAAAGCTTGCATTAATTATTTCTGCTCATTACACTTGCTTTTTTCCCTCTGATGCAGTATGCTTACAGATCATATGTCAGAAATGTCAGAAATTGAACTTTCTGATATTTATTAATACTTTTAAGTGATAAGCAAAAATTACATATTGGAAAACATAACTACTTGTATATAGCTCCTCATCTCCACCACAAATATGGATTACAAGCACCAAATAGAATGTTTTGTACTTCGGCTGTGCTGGTGCTGAAGGCATCAGTTAAATTAGAAGCCTTTGATATGTTAATTATTTATTGTTGTAAATTATGCATCCTCTAAAATCAAAGAGACACATAACCTATAATTTATTATTCATTTAACATGAAAATTTGTCTTCATATAACAATTTCTCTGTTAGATATGGAGCTCTGATTTGAAATAAAACCTTTTAATGTGGGCTACAGTTAAAACATAAAAGAAGTTGAGATTTTTCTGAACCTGTAAAATATTCTCTAAGACAGTTTAACCCCTACAACGTCTTTATAAAGTTTCTATGTTCAGTGGGTGATAGACACTTATGGATTCATTAGACACTGGCTAAAAGTGACTGGGGTTTCACTTGTATATCTGTTGTTAAAAATTTGGCAGGTGAAAGTGGATTTTGTTTGTGCAAGAGCTCTGAAGAGCATCTACATATGTTTTCATACACAACAAGTTTTGCAAATTGTGATTAATTTTTACTTTGAGGAGGAAGCTGTGAAATTCTTGTACTGTGTCTGACTTGCTCTTTGCATTTATTCAATTTGAAAGTTTAGAACAAAATTATGGGTTTTGAGTTCCAGACAAAGTAAAACAACAGATCTGCACTGCATGATTAGAACCCAGGGATATTTGTGTAGCAGTAACAGAATTGTAAGCTTTGCCAAACCACTATTTCATGTCTAATTTTCCTCTTTGTGTACTGTGCATTCTGTTTCTGTTGGAGCCGAATGTAAAGTAAATGCTGTCTTGATTGCTAAGATCCTGGAATTTCTTTAAGACTTTTCTGTTCCAGAAGAGAATTGAAGTGGATAGGAGAGAGAAGGTTTTGTTTCAGACTGGGAAATGGTTATGCATAAGCCACACTCATGTGCATAACATGTTTTGAACACATTAAAGCCTTGGGGTCAGGAGAGAAAGAAAGAGTTCTTATTTCTCGTGGTTTGTCAGGGAAAAAAATGCTACTTTGCAAAATATTTTAGCAGTCTGAGTTTTAGTGAATAAAGAAACGTGAATGTAAGTGAATGTAAGTGCAGTAGAACAAAGGTATGATTATGTTCTTTAAGTTTTTTAGAACAGTTGCTTTGATCTTCTTATGATATTGAATACCTGGGGAAATTTCAGTTTCTGCACTTACAGCTGGTATAGAGTATTTGTAATGAAATATTTGGAATTTCTCTATATGGAAGTGTTTACATCTAATGTAAAATCTTCATAGTTTCTGTGTAACAGCTGGTTTTGGATATGTGCCCAATTCAGCAAGTATGTGACACCATCCTTTGATCAGGACACCAGACCTTTCCTTCTTTGAGTTATAACAAAGCTGTAGCAAAGAGTGGGAGTGAAAGACAAATCTTCACTATGGGCAACTCATGTGATCAGATCAGATAAAATTAAATTGAGATGAAGGATGTGAGATGAAGGAAAAGTCCCTAGACTATGTCTAAGAATTTAAATTGATTTTTTGTGCCATTGTTATGGGCAAAAACAGTGGATACAAAGATCAGTATTTTTGAGTATCTACTGAAGAGTCCTTCCCTGGCTGAGGAGGTCCCTTCTTTTACGTTAAGCATGCAAGACTCATGTGCCCATTTCTAAATAAAAAATAAGGAATTTTTTGTTAATGACATCCACTGACAATGGGAAACAGAGTCTCTGCCAAATTAAGAAAAAAAGATAAGATAGTTAAGTTTTGATGATGATAGTTAAGTTTTGTAGGCACACAGTTTGTGTGATTGGGATGGGCTGGCCCAGCCCCATGCCCAGTGGCTCAGCTGTGAGCAGCAGGTGAGCAGCACTGACAGCAATGAGCCATGGAGTGCCCAGGGGCACTCACCAACCACCAAAGGGAGCAGAGGCACACAGGGGCAGGGCATGAACATGAGGGGGTAAAAGATTGGGCTAAAGAACAAGAAGGGCAGATGCTTCCAGCCTTCTGAAGTGACCTGATGCTATTCTGTATGGGTAGACACCTGAAGCTTTCTGTTGTGGTGTTACTCTGTACAGGTGAATGCTGAAATCCTTCTGAAATTGTCTGGTGATATTCTGTGTGTAGTGGCTGTCTCAACTGAGATGTGTGCTGTGACATAGTTTTTGTAAGAAATCCTGCATTCTGTGTATTTTCATCGCTACAATGAAGCAATGCTGCTTTTTGTCCTCTGTCAGAAAACTCTTTAAATCTGCTTATGTGCACACTGATTTTATTGAAGAGAAAAATGATCCAAAATAAGGAAGAGTTATTCAGTAGTTCTTGCAAACCCAGTGGGGAAGCCAAGGTCTGTCAGGTCTGTTCTGCATGTGAAATATTTTGAACGGCTCCAGAGCACAGCTGATGTTTCTGAGGCTTCCTTAAGGAAAGGTCAATGCAAACTATGAGAAGCTGTAGGCAGCAAGTTAAAATGAGAGAAAGAAGTGTATTCTTCCATTCTTTTGGTTATGTTAATGAGCTCAGCTCTCCAGTGCTTATAATGGCCAGTGTCAAATAAGAATAGCAACCATCTTGTAGAGATAATGCAAGGGTGCATTATCATAAGTGTAAGTTCTTTGTATATGTATTCACTCAAGTTTTGGTATAGTTACCTGCTTCTATTCTTTTGCTTCTATTAACAATTGTTTTTTTCTCTCCTTCAGTAAGTTTTCCTGCTAGCTGACCTTAATAACAGGCTTATTTTTTATGAGCTAAAACCATTTTTTTAAAATGCATTTCTCTGTAAAAGGTGAACTGATGTGTGTTAGTAACTTGTGGTGTTCTGTTTGATTAAATAGTGTTAAGATAACTGCTTAACAGTGGTACATTCACTAATTTTTTTTTTGTTGAACTCTGGTGTCCCTGAATATAATGCTGGAAAAAAGAAATACCTGTCATCAAATTATTTTTTCCTATAACAAAAGGTAATAATGCTATCTCCTAATCAAGGGCTACATTCTGTGTATTATAAATCTTTATAATGTTAAACCTTCATATTTATTACATGTTTCATCTTGCTGCTGGCATTCCTATTAATGCTTCACTTAGCAAGGTAGAAATGGTACTTCTGATCTTTATAGTGCTAGAAAAGAATGAAAAACTCTTTGTGCACAAATCACAAGAAAGCATAACTTATCTGTTACAGAGCAGGGAGATTAAATACATGGCCATAAACTCCTTGCAATCATGGTGACTGAGTAGAGGCTTCTTCTGATTGCTTTAATAAATCCTTTAAGTATGCTTTCAATCTCTCAGTGATTCCTGACAAAGCTTGTATGCTCTTGTTGGGCATCTGCCTACATCTAAAGTTCCAGTTATGAATATTTTATGTGGCTTATCACTGCACTTGTGTCACTGGCTCAGGAGTTGCTGGTGTGCCTTTTGTCAGGGCCTGTAAATGCTGTACTAGGCAGAATAGGGGAGGGATGGATATAGAGTTTGGTAATCTGCTCTTTCATTTCCTTTTATACAAGATATAAAAAATAATGATTGTGAATGATTGATGAGGTGATTGTATTTCACAGATTCTGAGATGCTGGTCCATTAGTAAAATCATTTCAAGGGCTTGTTTTATCTTCTGTGTGCAAGGGTGAGGTCAATGGCATTGCAATGGCATGGTGCTGAAATGGGACACTGGAAATGGTACTGAAATGGAAAATCTGCTGTACCTGCAACTGTCTGGTTTCTCTCCTGGGTAGGAGACCAGAGCTGAACACATGAGTATCCTTGTGACAACAGTTGTATTTGCATTCAGATGTTTTCTTTTTACTCGTTCATGGATATTTAGACACTTAAAGCTATTTAGAGTCCAGCTGTAAGAATGCATCCAATGATCCCACATCCTCCCATCTGGAATGGCAAGCTCCTTGTCACACCTGCTGGACTCATGTGCCCACCTCCTTTGAAGCTCTCCTGTGCTTACTGTGTCAATGTCAGGTACAAATGAACAATGAAATAAAATGTTTTGGTATCCATTTGGCATGCCTTTTCAGGAATACTGCATATGAAGGAGTTTGTAGCCAGGATTTCTTGCTGAACAACATATTTTAAGTCAAAGCTAGTAAATACAGAACGCAAATTTTGGACTCCTAAGTGAGACTGTTTTCAAAACTAATTTGGTGGGTTAAATCTCTGGGAATTACATGATATGTATTTTTTTTCTGGTACAGATCCTGCAGTATGTGTCTAAAAAATAGTTCCATTTGGAGCATTTAACCAAGTGGTTTGATTTAAAGAAATTTTGTAAGTAAACTATTAAATGTTGGAGCAGAATATGGAACTAAAGAGTGTAATGACATGCAAATAGAGAAGAAACCACTGTAGGAGAAGAGCTAATGTGTCTGGGTACAGGACTGAATTGGGTTCAATAGTTCAATGAGAGCATTTCCTGACTCTTTACATTTGATGCTGCCATTATACTGGCTGATGCCTACTTTGAGCACATGTAGATAGCAGTTCTGTGTAATTATACATTAAATCAAAGTACCACTCACCTTTAGGTTTTTCATTTTGCCTGTCATTATTTGTCTTGGTAGAAAACAGTTTCAAGAAGAAAGCTGGTTTGAGATTTCTTGAACTTTAAAAAAAGATGATGATGCATTTGGAAATTAGAGCTAAAACAAGCCTGCACCTTCTCAGTGCCTTAGAGAAACTCCCTTGCAGAGTTGCCAGTGACTGCATCAATTTCTCAAGTCTGTGTTTAATGACCCCTCTTCTCTTAACGTGAACGAGTTTCTTCACCACAGGCACTTGAGGCATTTGTCCAGAATGTGTTTATTACCTTCTTTCAGAGATTTAGAGTATATTCAATTATTCAAAATTAAGTCATATAAATGAGGTTTTAGCTTCCTATACTTTCTGTATTCTCAAAAATGAGATATTGCTATATGAAAAGCAGATGGAAAATTGTCTATTTTAATTTGGCTGTGGTTTCAACAGCTGAAGTACCACTTAGATGGGCAAGAATACTTACACATATAACTTAGGAACATGAAATTTGCATTTCCTTCTTGCAAAAAAGAAAGGTGTATGCAGTACTTGAATAATGCCACATCTGTCTAAAGATTTTGATGGATATCATTGAATCACTGAAGATATTTGGATGAATATAGAACTATGAAGATTATACTTTCTGATTTTCACAATGGAATTGCATGTCTGAGATAGCATAGAAGATATAGAAAAAGCATTTATAGGCTCAAGAGATTTCTGTGAGTAAAATCTAACAATAATGCTAGCTAAAATCTCATGATTTTTCAAGAAACTGACTACATAGATGAAAATATTTTTCTTTATAATTGCACTTTATTTAATTTGAAATACTTTGGCTTATAAAAGGTGTAAACTATTTTGTAAGGCCTTTCTGGAGGGTTCAGTGTTTGTGGGGTATTAGCTGGTTTTCTTGTTTGGTTTTGTTTGGGCTTTTTTTTTTTTCCCTAGTAGCAGATTAAAGTTCAACATGCAATCACATAAGAAGTTTTGCATGTTTAGATTCTTTGAAATAGTAACTCTTGAACTGGATAAATTAAAAAAATATTGAAGTCAATTACTTATCAAGACAATTAATGGAATAAAATCATAACTATTAAAATGCATTGCCTCAGCACCTGAAGTTAGTTGGTATCTCTAATTTTTAATGTAATTTCATGACCAATTCTAAATCCACAATTAAATGTTTGATGTGTCTTCTCAACCAAAAACTGATAGGAGGCCAGACCATTTCACCTGAAGGATTTCAATGAAGTAATAAGATTGTTTTGATTTGTGTTTGTGGTGGCTCAGGTGAGGAGGAGAGGGCTGGCAGCAGTCACAGTGCAGGGGCTCTGCTTTGTCTGGGGCTCTGTTCTGGGAGAGCTGCCTGGATCTGCATGGCAGCCACACACAGGGCTGCTCTCACCCCAGCACTCCACACAGCCAAGGCCTTTTTGCTTGGGATAAAATCTTTTCTATTCTCACTGAAAAAACCTTCCTCATCCTGATTCTTTGGTATTCCTGCTCAGCCCAGGGTTCCCATCAGCCTGTGTGATTGATTTTGTTCCCACAGTCCTTCCTAAGCTGTTCCACCCATCTGAGGATTGTCCTTTTCATCCCCAGGCCCCCTTTCCTTCCAGCAGGCTGATAGGGACTGTCAGTTCATGTTCACTGATCTTCCAGCTGGCACCTTTCAGACTGATTTCTCTATAACCAAGCCTAGGATTCTTCACGGGGATGCTGATAGCTCTAATACAGAGCTGTTATTATTTATTTATTGCTACCAATAAATTAGGCTTTTGTTACTGCACCAAAATTGGTTGTGGGGGTTAAAGTGTAGTTGCAAGTGCATTTTTTTTGGGTATATATATTTTAGAGGCAATGAATGCTGAATTTAATATGCTGTACTTGAAATTTTAACAGCTGGATGAATGTGTATATGTTGTAATACTCATGAACATTGTCCAAAGAGAAACACACAAATTCTGAGGTATTCAAGTACGTATGTAAATGTTAGTTGGCCTAAATGTTGTTCCTAATATTTTCCTGTAAGTCAACTTTTTGACTGGTGTTGACAGTGCTTTGGTAAGTGACTACAAGAGAGAAGCAACCTAAACTCTCTTCCAGCTTTTTAAAAATACAATGTGCACATATAAGAAGAATGATACATAGTGAATGACACTCCATGACAATGTACTAGACAATAATTTCTCAAGTATTTCCTTAACAGAAGAGCATCCATGGAGTGATTGAGAATACTGCTGCTACTAACAAGAACAAAAGCCCCAAAGGTCTCATTCATTATTTTATTGTTAAATTCACAATACTTGAGGTCATGTAACCAAGTCCTTGGCTTGAGTAAGAGAACACTTGAGATCTGTGCCAGAGTGGCTGGAGAAGTTTGAAGTCATAAATATTAAAAGCTCCAAACCCAGAAGTCAACAGAAAGAAAAGCAGTGAACCTAATATTTGTATCCTCAAATTTGTTTTGGCATTATAGAAATTCACTTCCTGCTCTGTTTGATAGGTAGCCATAGGCAGGGGGTTAGGACAGATATTCAGGTGTCTACTCTCTCTCCTCTGCTTCTTCTAGGAAAAGAATACTCAGGACAAGGTAACTTTATAATGGTTTTACAGGTTACTTTGAGATCTGGAAATACCTCACAATATATAGTGAGACAGGTCTTTTTTTGCCCACTGCATCCTTGCTCCTTACCATTGTGACTTAAACTTGGCTTAGGGCTGATTTTTATTATATGTCTAGTGAAGAAGGTTCAAGTCAACTACTACTAGTACTTATAGTAGACAATTATTTCTGTAGTGTTTTAATTGGAAGCCAAATAATATTTTGATGTTGTGCTATTGTCCTAACTGAAATATACTCTTGCCTTAAGTGAAGATTCAATACATGAGATATTCAGAATAGAGCTTTTGGAAGAAATTGTTTTGTTACTGGCTTGATTCAACTATAACTGTGAAATTCCAGAAATTAGGTTTCTCTGGGATTGAATTTTTTTTTCTCAGGGAAAAGATACAGGAAATAATGGAAAAGTTAGTATAATTAGGAATTGTAAAGTATTTTCCAACAATAATCTCCTGCTGAGCCATGGAGAGCCACCCTTGTGGGATGGCTGCAGAAGGAGCATGGGCTCAGCTGCTGTGGGGTAACGAGGGGGAAGTGCCTTCAGCTGCCACCACCAAATCCTCTGTGTGAGCACGTGGTAAAATAAACTGCTTGGACAGCTTGGGGTTGGCTCCTCTTCCCTGTTTTCTGCCCCTGTGCATCCCCAGCTCAGAGCTGCACTCTGCTCTCTTCCATAGCAGCTCTTCCCTGGAGGGGAAACCAGGAGGGAAACCAGGCTTTGAGCCAACTGCTAAAGCTGCAGAGGAGAGAGATCCTGCTGAAGTCCATGGTCTGCTTTGAAAGATTCTTGTCTGACTTAAGTTATTTTGTATGTGAATTTTAAAAGATGCAGCAACTCATATTCAGTTGTAATACTTAAAGTAGCTTACATTAAATGTACACAATACTGAAAAGATTTAATTCAATTTCACAGTAGTAATGAGTATACAGTAGTGAATTCAGTAAAATGGTCCCTTTGATTAAAAAAATTACTATATTGGTAGCTAATGTATCATTTCCCCAAATAAAGTTAGCAGTTATTGTCTAGACTTCGTCCTGTGAAAGCTGACTCATGTTAGCCACCCCTGCATAATGCCTTGTGGGGGACTGAACAGAAACCCAAACTAATGCAGACATTTTTTAAGTCTCATAAAATGATTAAAGTCCATGTAAAAGGACTCATTAAAATTGAAAACATTAGGATCATTAAAAAGCCATTAAATCACCTGACTCCTCTGATTTATTTAACAATAACCATATTTGGTCTCTGTTTTAAAGTCATAGAGTCCCATCTTTTGCCTCTAATTATTGGCAGCCACCCACTATGCAGCAAGAGGATATATTCATGATGAATTCATTCTTTTAAAGTCTTCTTTTAGGTTAATTCTTCAGCCTTTGCAGGTTCTGCTGCTGCAAACTCTTTGGCCAAATGCTCAAACTCAAATGTAAACAGATCGAGATCTGCACAAGTGGTTGCCTTCTTAAAGATTAATGTTCAGGATATCAGAGCTAATTAAAATAACCCACTCTGAATTCTACTATTACCTTATATACTATTACCTTAATAGATAATATTTCATTCCAAGTACTTTGCTTACAAATGACATCAGAATTTGCTGTAAAAGCTAAAGCAGATTCTTTGAAGCATTCTTCAGCTCCTATTATAAAACTCCCAAATTTTCTTTAACCCAACATAGCAATGGAAATCTCAGACCATGGTGGAAAAAAGAGACCTTTATCACAATTCTCATTTAGTGTTGATTTTTTTTTCACTGAATTACTCATCCATTTTTAAAGATTGACTTTAAATATATCTGCTGTCCCATGGCGTTCATGGAAGCTATTCAAGTTCCAAATGAGAAAGCATATTGAGAGGTTTTATGTGGAGAACTAGACCTTTCAAAAGGCCCTTTTATCTTCATGAAAAGGATCTTAATTTTAGCAAACAGTGATAAATATAAAATAATTTATGTATCTTTACTCAAGGAGGCTACTAGTACTTTTGAAAAAATGCTGCAAATGGGTAGAAAATAATAACTTTGGAAACATTGTGGTCAAATTACTGATGGAGTTGTCAGACATACTGAGAGAAACAAAGGCAAGTTTTTAACAAATATTTTGTGAGTAATTTGTATATCAGTTGTTCATTCTGAAAGTCATATCTTCAGAAGACAAGGGTTACTTAAGAAAAAGTGAGAAGAGTTGCACAAAATATTCTCTGGCAAGAACCTTCAGTAAAACCAATATTTAATGTCGTTGTGTAATTTAGAAAGCCACAAATAAGCCCACACATTCCAGGAGTATCTCTAGTTTGCCTCCCCCAGTGAATTCCTGCCCTGAGTTACTTGTTGGTAAAACCAGGACTAGGCTTCAATCCAGGACAGCCACAGTTATGGCAGGGAGCCATGCTCCAGTTTGTGACTGTTTGTAGAAGGATGAATTGACATCCAGCCCCACCTTACCCAAAAGTTCAAGGTTTATAAGAACATAATTCCCCCAGTGCTTCCTATGCAGTGAACATCTTGGGCTTTAGGAGCAAGACATTTAATAACATTTCTCATAACAGCTTGACAGATACTTAAGCCCATTCTGTGTCTAATCTTTTCATTCTTAAGACCATCATTTTTTATATCTATTTAATATTTATTGCCCTTAGTGTTTTCTTTTTTACTTGTTTCCATCTTACTAACTTCAATCACTGTTATATAGACACAGTTTTTTGCTTTGTGACTGTTAAAAAATCAAAACTGATTAATCACATTAAAACTAACTCATTATTTTGAACTATACATTGTATCATGGACTGAGCTTAATACTCTGAATGTTTTCCTGTACATTTTTCTGACAGCTGTTTTCAAGAAAAAGAATGGTGGATGTGGTCATGTATTAAATTACAGAATTTTGTGCAAGTAAGGTGCTTGTCTATGATAGTTGTAGGTTCAGACAACAGTCCTCAGAAAGGAGTGTAGATATTGGACCAATCAGTAAACAGCTGATAGCTGCAGTTTTCCATCTAAATATCTTTACATGTGTATTCTGAAGTGTCTATTTGGAAATTCAAGCATAACTTAGAAGCTGCAACTTCAGTATTTAATAGTAGAAAGGAGTGTTTTCAGTTTTGAAAGGGAATGTGTCAGGGGAGCTGCATTTGGGCAATACTTGATGGGAGGTCTGCTTCTCATGTTCTGTAATGAAAGTAGTAGAGTTTTAATAGAGAGTTATTCTTTTATGTGCTCTATACAGCATGATCTTAATAGGATATAGAGCTTAATTCCTGCATGCTTCTCTAAGATTCATCAAATCTTTTTGAAAACTTAGGTGCAAAAATAAGATTTGAGGCTCATTGTTAATGGAGTTCTGTAAGCTTTCAGCCATTTAAAGCAGGGCAGTATAGCTCAAATCTCATATCTGAGGACTGTAACAGATGATTCATCAAACACTGAGGTTGTCCCTGGTAGTTTTCTGTATTATCTGCTTTACTTTTTATAAAACAGCACATTATTGTTTTTTCATCCTGATATTATGCCTGTGCATAATTTTCCTGTTCTCTTCCTGCAGATCATTTGGCTTGACAAGAAAATCTGCAATGAAATAGGAGGAAAACTGCCATAGGTGAGTGCTTCTTAAAACAAAAGGTGCATGTCAATCACTTCCTTCCAGGAAATCAAATGGACTTTTTTTGTCTAGTGTTGCTATAGTGAGAGTGCATGGTGTGCTGCTGATGAGGCTGTCACTCCACAATGAAATGCTTCTGGCTGGAGCTCTGGTTAAAACATGATTCATTAGAATATAGATAAAAATTTATTAATACCACTTCTTTCATATGCTTATATTTTCTAGTCACTGGAGGGTGTAGTAGTTAATGTAGCAATTAACTGAATGCCAGCTGCTGGTTGGGCTTGTGTTAACATCACAGGACAAGTTCTCTCCTAGATGTCATTGTCCCTGTGACTCCACTGCTCAGAACTGGATGGCCTGAGGCTAAACCCATGTTCAGCAAGAGAAATTCTCAGGCATTCAAATCTGGGATTTGCAGGGGCAGAAATTAAACCAGAACACAAGAGAGGATTGTAGAGCCAAACCTGTCTGATCAGTGCTCATATGGGTCTCTTTTTAAAGCTACTGATGTTTTCAAATATAAGAATGAGTGAGTAAAAAGCACTGGGGTGGTGACGCCCTGATAACATTCACATTGTGTGTGTCAGAGATGCCTGTGGAAAAGACAGGTAACTTATGGAGACTAAATTTTATGAAGATTAAACTACTAAAAAGAAGCATGGTGACATACAGAAAACCTGGTTGAATCTCCTTTCAGCTGTTGACCCAGAAATTTAAAGCCATGCAGCCTCACAGAATTTGGAGAATTTGGTCTCCTCTTCAGAGAGCAATTAGCAAATGCTGTGATTTGTTTTAAATCCATTTCCACCTATACTAAAATACTCAGGTTTTACTTGGCAAATTTTATGGTTTTCCTATGGATTTTATTTACAGCACATTAGAATAATCCATAATATTTTGTCAGTTACTGTTGTGGTGTAGTATTGGAGTATAACATTTAAGTTTGAGAAGAAAGCCAGAGCAGCACTGAGTTTTGCTCTCCTTCTCCATTCTGCAGAATAGTCCCTGGGTCTCATCATTAATGGTGTTTGTTATAATAAATTAGAGAGAAAAAGAGAGATCAGAGTGTCTTTGCACTGGGCATGTTAGTTGTGCATATGACTGATAAGGCTAATGGACTAGTTTTTTTACAAGACAGCCACATGAAAAATTGATGTGCTTGGTAACAATTGATATTAAATACCTCTTCTGCCCTTTGTGGAAATTAAAGTAGCTGCTTTTTCTGTGCCCAGCACAATGCAAGATGGGCAAATTAAAACATTTATTTTTGTGCTGACTTGTGCCAGCATACTGGAAGAATAGATGTAGGATCATAAATGACATACTCATAAAGGTGAGGTCCTAATTTACTTCCCAGTTTTATTTCAGCTTACTTTTCCATTGCTGGGAGGCATAAAAGTTACTGACTTATACTACATTCACCTCACGCTGGTCTCCTATCAAACAGAATATCAGTGGAACACCTCCACAGAGCTCTCTACATGAAATTGTCCTTTTGTATGTCTCATAATCGGCTGCAATGTGACCAAGCATCTGGCGGTGACAAGCAGATGTCTTTGATTTATTGGCTAATATCACTGCTTGTTAGTGGATGGTTGAGCAGGAGACTAAAAGAGCATAAAATCAGAGAGAATAAATTATGAAGGCACCGAACTGTGGCATTATAAACTCCTCCTTGTCACAGCTGTGACATCTCCTAGGAAATGTGGAATGAGAGAGACATCCCCTCTTCAAAGACAGTGGCCACTGTCTAATGATTTTGAATAAAATAAAAAACCCAAACAAACAGCCCATATCCACCAATATCTTGCCTGAAGGGGTGGTTTTCTCCTGCTTAAGCAGTCTGCTTCAAAACTGTTGATCTGCTGGGAAATGGAGTTGATTAGCAGCTAATTCAGAAGTTTGGGGAACCTGAAGGATGCTGGGGTTAAGGAGGATCTCTGCTGCAAATGGAGATGTTTTCTTCAAATGCTGTCTAAAAACTGGATCAGACCCCAACCCTGAAAATAGAGGTTTATGGTTCTGCTTCTTACTTTTAACATTATTAGTCTTGTAAGGAGAAGTGTATGTCTTGTCCCAGGAAATGCATGGATAAGACGGGAATTGGCTTTGCAGGCTGTGCTGTGCTCTTTTACTCACAGCATGCAGGTAACTAAGACATCCAGGTGTGTTCTGCATTGCAGGTTCTTTGTGGGCTTGACAGGAGGATTGCAATGGGGTGCAAATACACAACAAAAGTCTCAAAATTAGAGTCTGCAGCATTCTTAAATGCACTTGCCATTTTCTATCTGCTTTAAATAGTGAGTAGCTACCAAATTAAACAATGTGTGTGACTGAACACAATGAGTCTGATAGTCCCTTGGGACAGAAATGCAATAGATCTCAGCTGTTATTCATTGCTGACAATTATTTTGAACTGCGGAGCAGTGATAATTGTGACTACTCACAATGTCAAATAAACATTATGTATATGTTTATTCAATAAATCAACCTGAAGGATGAAAGGAAGAAGGCACTCACTATTTCACTCCTGTGCAGTGCTGAGATGTTAAACTGACTAATGGCATCAAGCCATGCAGTGATTCAGTAGGAAGCCATTTAAGAGTTATAATACCTTCAAAGAATAACTATGGCCATGACACATGGAATTGACAGTTTTGTTTTAAATATTTATGTAAATATTTTGCTTCTCAAGTGGTAGACTAAGAATCAATTCAAAGGGGATGTCAAAGGTTGTGTTTGTTTCCATTAACAAGATTAATTTTATTATTTCAATTAAAATCCAATGTGACTTGTTGCAAAATTTCCTTTGACCCATTCAATGTTAGATAAGCTGCAGCCATAATGAGGAGATATTCTTTGTACTTTTAACGAGCAGCACCAGTAACTGGTTATGACTTATTGAAAAGTGAAGGAAAACTTTTAAGGGTGCCCATTGGAACTATTTTGCTGCTGCGGTTATCTGAGGGTATTAGCCTGGAGCAGATCCTGGGAGCTGCAGAAAGAGGCTGCACAATTAAAAATGAAGGAAGGAGCTGAGTGGTAGCTCCTGGTAAAGGGAAAGAGGAGCTCAGGCTAATGACATGAGACCCTCAGGCAGAGGGAAGTCACTGCAGTGCTACACTGCAGTTACATCACAGTGCCCTAAAAACATGTGTCCAAGGATTTCAGTTTACAAGAGCAAAACCCAGGAATTTTATGAAAATCCTGGGAGCTGCAGAAAGAGGCTGCACAATTAAAAATGAAGGAAGGAGCTGAGTGGTAGCTCCTGGTAAAGGGAAAGAGGAGCTCAGGCTAATGACATGAGACCCTCAGGCAGAGGGAAGTCACTGCAGTGCTACACTGCAGTTACATCACAGTGCCCTAAAAACATGTGTCCAAGGATTTCAGTTTACAAGAGCAAAATCCAGGAATTCTATGAAAAAAATGTTTGTGCTTGGTTTTTTTTTTTTTTTTGTTGTCATTACTTAAATTTCCTAGCATTCAGCAAGAAAGTCTTCCTAATAGTCATGATAAAATATATAACCAAAAGACAGTTGATATATAACATCACAAATCATAACATATATCTCATACTAAGAGAAATGTAGACCATGGGCTTGATAAGAGTTGCAAAGGGGAAGTCTTAATGTTTTAATGTATTTCTCTGAGCAGTTCTTTTAATTCTAAATTCTTTTTTCAAGTGAGAGCTGTTCTGTGTAATGGATTTGAATGTACTGAAGAGATTTGAAAGGATTTCCTTCATGTTCACTTTATTTCTGGAACAGTTCAGCCTGTTTCAGCTTGGAGTTACAAAATGGAACAAAGAGGAAAATCTCCAAAAAATATGCATACAATTTTTAATAATGAGGTCAAAAAAACTCTCCTATAAATAAGAACTGTTGATCACATCCCTGGATGGATTTTCTGTAAGAAGAAAAGCATGACACCTTGAGACAGAATTCTGTTGTTTTTTAGACAGTGGCTGTGTGTCAGTCAAAGCATTTCTGACAGTGAAAGACATGAAAAAGCCACAAACACACCCAATCTTGAAAGACAAATGAGATGGAAGATAGTCTATTAATAGAAAACATAAAAATAAATACCAGCCAAAACAAGTGCTTCATTCAGAGTGTTAAAAAAATCAACTTGTCAAAAATGTCATAGGCATCAGGATCTTATTGAATAGACTTCACTTTCTCTGAGGTGTTGCTTCTCATCATAACAAAAATGGGGGGAAAAAACCTAAAAATAACTTTGGTATAGGAAAAGTAAAATGCATAAGAGAAGAGACTTAAATTTCCAAGATGTGCTGCTTCAAAAACAAGAGGTCTTTCATTTCAGTGTATAGAACTCAGGAAATATCAACTCAGTGTGCAGTCCCAGCCAAACCTGCAGATAAACTGGTCAGGGCACTTTGATATTTCTTGGTTCACCAGCCATGGAATGGGAATTTGAGCTGTGTTCTCACTTGATGCAAATTTGTTTTTCATTTTGCCATCTCTACAGCAGTTTGTTGTTTGGTGGCAATGTGAATCAGGAACAGAATGGTTCCACTTGTATTCTTCAGCTGTGTTGTGTTAGGTCCTATCAATTCTTTGTGATTCAGCACTTTTAAGGATAAATGGTTTGAAATGTACATTCAATGAAAGGTCTTTGAACAATTTAAAGGAGCAATAGTCGATTTTAAACAAAATGCAAACTTAGATGTATAGTTATTTGTTTTGAATTATTAGAGAGAATTCTGCCTACTTATAGGAAATTAATAGAATGTACTTTTCTGAAGTTCACAGCCAATATTTATCTTTAATTTTCTAATGTGGTTTGATCTCTGGTGACAATAATTTTGTTTTATCGAGAAAACAGTTATTCAGTATCTGTTCCTGATGAGATTATCTACCTCTTCATGAACACATTCAGAAAATACAAACATCAGGCTATTATTAAAGTTTTTATGTAATCACCTGGAACATGCTGTAGAGCCTGTGTAGAACTGAGTGCCTGAGCTGAACATAGAACGTGGACCTTGGTTCACAGTATCCCAACTTAGAGCCCATTGTCTTGTGCTGGAGATACTCAGTTTACATAAAAACTTAGTTCCATGAGGTCAGAAAGAAACTGTAAATATGTTTGGTTTAATACATAAGGAGGTGGAAAACTCCTGCATTTCTTGCCTGAGTGGATTTCTAATCAAAACTATAAAGACATCCATGCTATATTAGTCAATACTTTGGGTATTGAATTACTTGTAGAAAGCCTCAGAAAATGCTAGCTCCTGATTCCCATCAGGGGAATTCTCAAGGGGTTTTGTTTTGCCTTTTTAAATTTTTTTTTTGTTTCTTGCTGCAGTTATATCTCTGCTTTCTAAGTGATGTGTTTAAGTGTCTGCTGCTTATGGGAAAGACATCCCATGAGACATGGGAGAGAACTCTAACTGTGCAGACAGCTCTCAAGGCTTGTGTTTTTAAGAGTCTGTAAATCACTCTCAATACTGGTCTCATATTATTACCTTTTTAAAATTTTTGCTTTAAATTATCATTTTTGTAAATCATTAATAACTGTAACTAGTGGAGAGATGCTTTTCTAATGGGCAGTTCAAAGCAGAAAAGTGATTCAGGATGCTCTAACTTGTTCTCTGAAGCAGTGGATCCCCACTGACTGCATGGCATGTCTGGTGCCTGGACTTATGCTCACCTGTCATTTGGTGTCCACATTAATATTAGACATTACATTTCCCTTCACAGTTGCTCAAAACAAATGAAACATTCTACCAAGCAAAAATGGCAGCGTTTTATGCTGATGTAGCACTGAGGTGGCTGCTCATTTGCTGATAACTACAGGTCTGAAGAAGGAACCTGGACTCAGCCTGCCCGAGTTTGCCAGCAGGGCTGCAGTTGTGTCTGCTCCCCCTGCAGGGCTGCCTGATAGGATCCATCAGCAGCTCAGCATCCAACCCAGTGCACAAACAGGTGGGAACAAATCCCAGCAGTGCAAAGACCTACATCAGAGGGGAAAAGCATTTCTAGGCTGCCAAGCCCCTTATCCTGTGCAGGGCTTTTGGAGAGACTATTTAACTATAGAGTATAATCTGAGCTTGCTTTTCAGATCGTAGAAAAGGCTCCATTACAATAAGAAAACTTTCACCATCAGGTATTAGTCACTCTTGAGCATCTTTGCAATTAAAACATTACTGTTGCCAAGTCCTAGAGGCTTAGGAATAGACATGTCTTGTATACTCGAGTGGATGTGAGTGTAACCATGTGCAGCCATGTGTGGTGAATGTGTCAGAACTAACAGCGGGAACTTTGATAAGAGTTCTCCATCAGTAAACCTGCTTGATAGCTCGAGGTCCTTGAATTGTTATTATAAGTGGCATCCAGAAGGGCTGCTGCAGTTAAAGGTCTGTCAGATTTCCCCACACACAGACTTCCCTAGGGTTTTATTATATTTCAACTTTTCCAAGTTGTGTTGAGCCTAAAACTACAGCCAAGAACTTGTAGGTACAGACATGGTTTTATCTTTCTCCCTTGAGTGATCCAATGGCTTGGTTCAAGAATTGATGTAGAGGATCAGGACAATATGTGTGCTTTGGGGTACCCTGGGGTGAGAATCATTAGCAGCAATTAGTAAGAATGAGAATTGCTGTTCTGGAAAGGAAGGCAGAACAGCAGATGAACAGGAGACAGGTGAGGGGCAGAGAAATGAAAACAGATTACATGGATGAATTAATTTCTTCAGAGAAATGACGCTTTCAGAAAGTTATTTTTGTATGACTCAGTATTTGGAAAATGGCAGAAGTATTGTTTTTTAATTTGCATCTCCCCCACAGAATCTTCCATTATCATATTTACCAGCCTTTTCATTGATAATATGCAAAGACTAGAAGTAGACACAAGAACAGATACCTCTCATTTATATGTGGAATTTAAAAGCCTTGCCATGGCAAAGTTTCTGGCTTTCTTCTCCTTTTAAGGCTGGCCACAGAGGAAGTCAGCAAAAGGGCCTGAAGTTCAGGCAGCCAAAAAGCAGAGGTGCTGAGGCTGCTGAGCTGGCATGCAGTGGGGTAGGAGAGAAAAAGATCCCCTTTACTGCAAGAAGTAGTAGTAGCAAAGTCATATTTAATGCTGTAGGTAGTACGTGTAGGTATTTTTGCTGTTCTCACACTTGCACAGCAGATTTAGGAATGTTTCTACTGTAACTGCAGAATGACTCTATAAGTGAACTTATGCAGTTGCACAAAAAATAAGATAAATGTGTCCCCATCTTCTTGTAATCCCTCTGCTTCAGAGATTCATACCAAAATGTGCTGAGCACTGTGGGCTGCTGAAATAAGAAAATGGACAAAGGTTTTAGTCATGTATTCCTCATGAGGTATGGGGTAGGTCAGTACAGAAAGCCCTGTGACATTGGCTGAAATTTTCAGCTCTCAGTGAGTAAGAAACTGGTTTACTGACTCTCTGTGGTATTAAATCATGTTGTTACTTTGGGAACAAATACAAACACGAGGGGTTTTATTTATCTGACATCCCTCTCTCCTGCAAATAAGTGCTGCTTACCAATTTCTTTATGTTGTAATGTGCACTCAGGGGAAAAAAAAAACCCAAAACTTAAAAACCCAAAAAAACCCAAAAAACAACAAGAAACCAAACCAAAATAAAATAATCAACCAAACTTAAGAAAGTCTAAGCACATATTTTGGTGTATTGTGTAAGAGCTGTCCCAAGTTCTGCAATGCAAGGTATGTTCATTTAAGTGTTAAGGCCTACGGACTGATTTTATTTTAGTGGTACATTTCTGTTTGAGGAAGGCACTTGAGGAAAAGCATCCTGCCCAAGTGCACAATAGGATCAGCTGCTCCTTGTCAAGCCTTGCTTTGCTGGCCAAGATCATTATTTGTAACTCTGGTTCTCTCTCCCATTAATTTGTTTTTCTAGGGTACCTCCAACAATTTTTTTGCAGCATTTTAATTTTTTTTTAAATTCCTATCAGTTTGGCCTGTCCTTCTGCTGCTTCAGGTACATACAGACATATCTTGCATGTTTTTGTTTTTGGGAGAGGCAAATGTGGGAGGCTGCCTGTACGTGGGCTGTGTAGGAATTTGGTTTATTCCTGTTAAGTCAGCTTCCTAAAGGGGCCCTAAGCCTGAGCAGTCTCTACATCAAATTAAGCCTATGACAGGATACAGATATAGTCTAAACAGATCAAAGGTTTGCTTCTGACCTTCCTTGCTCAAGGCAAGCTCTCACCACACAAATAAATCCTAGATGAAAGAATTTATTCAGCTCTTTAAATCGGGTCTCTTTAAATCCATAGTTCCCAACCTCAATATTACAGCTTTTCTATCCTATTGCAGGAGGCAAAACTTGTATTTCAGCATTACCATAGACAATACAGACAAGTCACTTTTTGTATGACAGTGGCAGTCTGTCCCAGAGAGGCAGGAAATCAACAAATGGGCCCTGGTGGCCTCTGGTTTGATTCAGCGGGTTTGTTTGTGGCATGGATCAGAGGGGTTGGTTGATAGCCTTAATAAATAAAGGGTGAGTCATGATGTGAAGAACTATCCTTATCCTTTCTGATTTCTGTGGCACTTTTTAAATTGTCAGAACATGAAATCAGCACTACTTCTGTACTTTATTCCCAATATAGTCTGGTGAGAACACAGCCTTGACTAAGCAGCTCAGTGACAGGGTTAAGCTTTATCAACACCATATTTGAGTTTTGTTCATGTGTATTTAAACCACAGTGTAATCCACACAGGGTATGCATTCTCCTCTGCAGCCAGGGAGGTTACCAAGAATAATTCCCAATACATCTTGGAAGGCATCAGGGCCTCTCATGTGGAGCAATCCATCCTCTTACATGGAAACCTTCCAAGTTAAGACCTTGGCTTAGGTGTTCATTCTGCAGAAAGAGCTTTGATCCCAAGGCACTGTCAAAGTATAAGTTCAGTTTCTAAAATAATCCCTTGTATCCCTTTATCACTGTCATTCTTTTCCTTTCCTTGGGCCTTAGGCAGAGGTCCCTCCCTCCAGCTGCTTCTGTCCCCAGTTTTATGCTTGATTTTTCTCCAGATTTCGGAGCTTTCTCTAGGTCTGGAACAAGAAAAGCTAAAATGTCATGAGACAAACTATTATATTTTAATTAGAGACAGGAAAAAATGAAAGATTTTATTACTTTTACATTAAAATTGAAACGTTTTGGAAGTCAGTTTAATTTCTTCAAGGTTTTGTGTATAAAGAAAAGGGTTTAGCCACTGTATTCTTTTTTCTGCCCCAGGACTTTATTATCTTGTCAGGGGCTCCAGTCAGGGCAAGGATTTGTTTTCAAAAGACTGTATTTCAGGGAATTTGGAGGAAAATACTGCACAACTCCTTGCCGAAACATTTCATTGGTATTTTATCCTATTTCAGCCTGAAAAATAGTTCTGTTGACAAAAAGTGTAGTGGAACTAAAATGCAGTTTTTCAAACAGCTGGGGAATTTTTAACAATGGTTATACCAGGAAAATAAGAATATTTTTCCTTAGTTTAACTTTGCACAAAAGTGAAAGAATATTGATTCAAATTAAAAAAAAACCAAACCACTAATAAAAAACTAATAAAAACAATTTTTTAAAACCTGAGACTTTCAGGATATGATCTGAATTTGGACATTTATTTTTTCCATATCAGGCAGATTTTTGGGACTTTGGAACCATGGTTTAGGTTTGGAAAGAATGTAAAAAAATATATATTTTTTTTTGATGTCTAGTGTTTTATAACTGATAACCAGATAGTTATCAGCTGCAGCTGAGCAATAAAATTTGTATCTACTTGAAAGTGTAGGGTGGGCAATGTTCAGTGGCTGGAGAATCTTCAGCTTTATTTAATCACTTCACTTTGCATTTGAAAAGTAATTCATCATGGAAAGTCAGTGGGGTATAGAGAGCACTAATTGCAGCAAAATATCAAGGACAGTTTTCCTCTGTCTTAATTAAACATTAATGAGTAAAGTTATTTGCAAATGCATGCTGCAGGGATGGACTTGTCTATCCAAGTTTTGTAAATACTGACACCGGGTGTCAAAATAAAACACCTTAATTGATTTATACAGAAATAGTTTAAAAGAGTGCACGTGGAGTGACATTTCTCTAGCTTTTTATAGAGTAGTTTCCTGATGAATTATTTATAAAGAAACTTGGCCTGACCTATCTTAATTACGCAAGTGATTGTTTCCAAACTAATCAATTTTGTAAGCAAAGTGAATTCTCTCCACTGTCAGTCCTCACTGTGTCAGGAAGAAAATGGAATAAGAAATGCACCTTTTGTAGGAACTGTTTCCTACACTATCAGTGCTCTGCCAATAGCACCTTTAAAGTTAGGGGAGCTGAACAAAAGACTATTTCTCATCTCAGTCTGTTTGTCTATTAATGAGAAAGTCAGAAAGTAATAAGAAAAACTCTGAAGAATCTAGTATCAGTGACTAATTTTTAGTGCCAAGCCATAGGGCAAATCAAGTAAATAGAGATAGCAGGGAAAGAAGAGGCCTGATTGTTCAGTGTTAAGAGGTCTTTAAAAATGCTCTGTAGCAGGTATTCAGAAACATTTATTAAAACAAGCAGTAGTTCAAATCAAATAAAAGAGTAATTTTCTCCCCTTTTGTAAGAGAATACTGTAACTTTTTTCCTGAAAATGTTCTGTTTATGTAATTTTCTAGGTATGTATTATCTAGATATTGATGTAATTTTCTAGATAATTATTAGATATCATTATCTATTTATGTAATTTTCTAGATATTTCTTAATCTATATCTTTATTATTTATATTTATTTGTTATTATTATATTTTCTAGATATTTTGTTTTGTTAAAACAAAAGCAAACATAAGAGCCAATGACACCTGAAGCTTGTGAATGAGCAGAGTGAAGGTGTAAGGAGTGACAACAACTGCTGTGCAGCTGGAGGGCAGCACAGTCAGAGGGTGAGAATGTGAACAGTCTCTTACTGAACAGCTGTTGTATGGAAATGTAGCTGTAGAATGGAAAAATTACAGAAATACTTATTCTGAACTTCTACAAAGTCATGTACTCGATGAGCATACATGGACAGAGACATAAGGGAAGAACAGATTCCTGTAAGAGAAGAAAAAAATTAAGTTCTGCTTGAGGAAAGATTTGCACTCTCTGGAGCTCTCCATTAATTTTTTATAAAAGTTAATTTCTTTCCTGCATCAGACATATCTTGTTAAGAAACATTGCTGGAGTGGTTATTACTAAAATTATTTTCATATGTGTCCTACAATTATCACATGCAGCACATGTAGTTTAATTTCTGAACATGCCAAGTATGCTTTGGAGGGAAAAGCAGCTTTAGAGGGAAAAACCATCATTATGATTGACAAACAGTTTAACTCAGAGCAATTTTCAGTGGTTCACAGTCATATCAGGAAAATGTACCAGGTGCAGCTCCAAAGAGAGAGGTGGCACAACTGAACATTTCCATGAAGCACAGACAATAGAATTAAGAGTGACAATATTTCATTTACATGTGCCAGATGTATACTTGGCTACAGGATTAGAATGCAGAGTGATTTTGAGATGCTTCGAAACAGCTTCTCCAAATTCCAAGTTATTCCAAATTCATAATTTGCAATGCTGTGAATTTGCAATTATTTGACTTTCCTTTTTTTGGAAATGCCTGTATGCTTTCAAAATGTCAATAATCATCTCATGGTTTGGTCTGTAGCGAATTGGTGAACGAGAAAAATCCAGAGAATTAGCCTGACCAAGAAGATCTGTAGGTATCAGACCATAAGTTTCTCACCTCAAGCTATCCTACCATTAGAAAAACCTCAGTGCATGTTATAATTTTATATTTTGGGGTGTGTTGAGGTGCCTTCATTCAGTTGCATGCATTTGGATCACAATGAGAAACTCTAATATTAATGTCACAGGCCATGCAGGTTTGTGGTCCTTTTTACGTATTTATTTGCTGGCTTTATTTTTTGTTTCCAGTGATAAGAATAAAACCCTCCTGCCTTTTTATCATTGCTAAAGCTCTTGCCACAGGATGATACTGTCTTCTCTGTCATGCTATTTTTTAAATTTAATTAAAAAAAACATACCCAAACCTTTTCATTGGCTATTTCTACAGGCAAGACCATCTTATGTTTCTGTGGTGTCTGGATTGCAAAACACAGTCTCACAGTTTGTCTTAGCATGGCCCAGGGAATTGCTTAAAATGTTACACAGAAAAAATCAGGAATAATCAAATGGTCAAGGTCTGTTTGAATAAGTTTGTGCAGTGTGCACTCAAGCAAACCAAGCCATTGCTCATGGGCGACGTGGTAGTTTTTATTTTGTTCTTTTGCTTGTGGCACTACTTGCTTTATGTCTCACTTGATTATTACAAAATAAGGGGCCTTTGTGTAATTATATGAGAACCATCATTGCCTGTGGCTGCCAGAGGTGTGGACAGATATTTTCCACTCAGCTGAAGGAAACACACCTCATCAACCTCCCTTCTCATGGGCTGGAGCCACTTGCCATGTTTATTTACTATGAGCAAGCAGAAGAGAAGCTGACTTATCCTTTAGCCTGCAGCTTGCAGTCCCACTGTTATACAAAACAGTTCTATGCTCTCATGTTACAAAAATATCTGTACAGTTGCGGTAGAAGGTTCTGCTTGTGCTAGGGTGGGAAGAGGTAAAGGCAATTCCTGCAGGGATTTTGTTACACTTGGAGCACTTGGGACAAGGCTGTGGAAAGGTAGTGAGAAAATTGTTTTATTGCCTTTAAATAAAAATAATTTAAGAGCCATTCTGTTGCAGAGAACACCCGATGTGTGAGGACACGAGGCTTGACTCCATTTTGCTCAGAAGGCTGATTTATTATGTTATATAATATACTAAAATACTACATTAATACTATACTAGAAGAACACAGAGAGAGGAAGGATCAGAAGGCTACAAAGACCAAGAATAGAATAGAATAAAATGCATAACAAAATCTTGTGACTGCTCACAGCCTTGGCACAGGTGGCTGGGATTGGTCACTAATTGAAAACAATCCACATGGACCAATGGAAGATGCACCTGTGGCATTCCACAGCAGCAGATAGTTATTGTTTACATTTCTTTCCTGAGGCTCTCAGCTCCTCAGGATGGGAAAAATCCTAGGAAAGGATTTTTCATAAAATATCATGGCTACACCATTCTCCATTCTGAAATGGAGAAACACAAATGGTATCTGCTGCTCTTACTGGTGCTGTGAAATACATTTCTTTTTTTCCCCCTGTGCCTGCCTCTTGTGATGCTAAGGAGTAACTCGGACTCCACCTGGTTTGATCACTGCTGGTTTGCACACACATCCTCTGTCATTCCCTGGCAGGCTGCTGTGACCTTCCCTGCCCTGTGGGTGGTGGTGCAGGTGGATAGTAATGATCACAGGATCTCATGGTTCAACAGGCCTTGGCACTGGCAATAACTCTGAGAGCTGCAGTGCGAGCGTTGTGGTGAGGCAATCACGCGTGCTTGATCAGCACGTGCCAGTATTGCACATTTTCTGTGGCACTGCCATCAAACATGCAGTGATTTTAGAAAATAGAATAATATGGCAAAATGGAGGCTACAGTGGAAAAGGAATAGTCAGATTGCCTTCATGTGCAACTAATGGAGCTAAAATCTGATATTCATCATCAGAATTGTCCAGGAAGGAAGTAGAAAAGGAGGGTCAAAGTCTTAGTGTGCTGCCATCCCTTTTCCTGCACCCCACAACTGCAACAGCCTGATAATTTACAGCTACAAATTGTCCAGACGTGGTTTGGAGTGTCTCTGCATATTCTCCACAGCTTTCATTTACCAATTTACACGCATTTATATACAGTCATCTATTTCAGTCAGGTTTGGGATGAAAATCTTGTTGTATAATCGTAGGTTGAAACTTCTTCTGTACATTTTGTCAAACAGTTTTTGGGTTTTTTTCATTACTTTTTTAGGCTGTCACAGCTCAAGACTGGTTTTCCATCTTTTCAGCTTTGTTGTGTCTCCTTGGAGCTTTTGCCATGTGGACAGATATTAGTAGATAAAAGTGAAATGAAAGATCCCCTTTCAATTTTTTAGCAATCTCCATGTTAATTAAAGTCTTCAGCTTCACTGTATTGCAAAAGATAAAAAATAATAAATAAAAACCTAATAATAAATAATAATAAAAACCTAATAAATATAATAAATAAATAAAAAATAAATAAAAACCCAATAATAAAAATAAAACCTACCAAGATTGTAATTGACAACATTGTTGCTTACTACTACCACAGCATTTCTAATTGACAGTAAGTATGGTTGAATACAAGAACAGGTAATGTTTATGACCATTTATGCTGAATGTTTAAATATTTAAATCAAAACATGAATGGCAGCAAAAAATCAGTTTTTGAAAATGATTGAAGAAGCCTCAATTTTTCATTTCCTCATGTATTATGCAAATAATAGCCCATGGTGACATTTGCCCTTCAGCAGAAAGGTTCCCAGATACTACATAATCTCTCTGATAAGCGTGTCATTCAAGATGCTGTCTTTATCAATATTGGTAGAATTATAAGTGGGTTAGAGCAAAATGGGATTAGGGATGAGATTTGTCAGATTTAATCCAGCACTCTGCCCTTTGCTACGCAAGAAATGAACTTTGGAATTTGTTTACCCCTCATTATTATTTGTATTTTAGTTCTACTCAGCACTTAGCTATGCAGTTCAAGTTTTGCAGGTGAACAAAGTAGTATTTGAACTAAGGAAGTTGACTCAGGGAGTAGCCATTTGATAGACAGGAGAATCTGAATATCTAATAGCTGTGCAGAGGGTTTCTGCATAACATAGCTACCATTTAGATGAGGTATATGGAAAGCAGCATTTCTGTGCTGAGGTTCTTTAAGTACTGTGGTGCAATTGCATAAAGGGAATTGTTTGGGATTTTTTAATAATACATTGTTTTTGTGTAATTATGGCCATCACTTGGGCACTTTATATTCTCATTTCTGTCCATAATTTCTGTAGATATATTCATATATTCAGAATAAAGATTTCAGCAGAAATAGCCAATGCGTTGTACAGACATGTCTCTGTTGTGAAATTAATGAAACTCAGCCCAGAGATTCCCTGAGCTAACAGTGATGTGGGCCTGGCAGTCCTCACTGCTGGCTCCATCTGCACAGCACAGCATCCCCAACTCTTATTCAGGTTCAGTTGCTGCTATCAAAATTCTCAAGGTGTTTCAAGTCCATGCATTGTGTGTGAGAAAAGGACATAAATAAGCTGTTGTTTAATGCTCAGGGACCTTTGCTTCTTCTCATTTCTGCTTGCAGACTTTCCAAGCCCTGTTTCATCCCTCCCCAAGATAAATGTATATTGGTATATTTCAGAGAGACATCCTTACAGAATTTTCATTGCTTTTGCATCCTACCTATTTAACATTTCCCTTTTTGTATTGGGAGGCCTTAAAGAAACTGCCTGCAGCTCTACCACTTTGTCTTACTTAAGCCTGCCTGCTGCCTTTCCATTCCCTAATTATACAGAGGAAGCAAAAGGAGGATTTAAAGATCACCCAAATTTTGAAAATAAGATCATCACTAACAGGTGTTTTATTTCCAGTACATTGGAAAATTCCCCAGCAGGAGGAAAGTTTGTGTACATGGAAGCAGTGAATCCTCTCTAATCTCAAAGTATGGAATAAGCTCTTCAGAAAGCTAAATTAAATCACTGCTTACTGTTGTCTCCTTCAATTATGAGTTGTGTTTTCCTTTTTTCTAATGTTAATGTATAATTGTATGAATAACTTAAAATGACACAAAAAATGGGACATGCTGTAATTGACTCAGAAGTTCCTAGATTTTTTTTTTAATCAAATGGTGGGATTTTTACACCAATATGAATAGAAAAAGCATGCCCTTACAACAAATTTTAGGAGAGTTAAAATGGTGAAGTATGACTGTAATGACTAAAAAGATTCCATGAAAACATTTGTAAGATCAAGGCTGTGAATCACAGAGCACCATTCACATTCAGTATTTGGCCTATTTTTTGGTGCCTACAGTTCTTATTTTTTCATCCTGCCCTTGGAGAATTGTGTTGGTATAACTGGCACAAGGAGATAAAAGCATGGGCTGTTCTGTTGTTCAAAGTCAACCATAGCTACAAATAGTTTCCCATATGAGTTATGGGACAATGCCTCCAGAAAAATAATATTTTTTTCAGAATTAACTTTTATGGCTGCTTGGGTTTGGCCCTCAAGCTGTAGCTCCTGAGCAAGGGCCACTCCAGATGTTTTAGCATCTGGAGTGAGCTTTTCCCTCTGCTAAAAGTACAGCAAAAGGACCCTGCACTTTAATTTGTAAGTTGTCAGGCCATAGGTACAGTGCTGTGTTCAAAACCATAGGATATTCAGACACCTTAAACAAAATTTAAGAATTAATTATAATGCATCTATAAGGCAATTTTTAATATCTGTGTTAAAGCACAGTGTAACAAAGTAGTGTATGCTAAGTACATGTTGGCTTAATGTATGTTAACTATGCATTGTATTACACATAAAAATATTGCTAATGTGTAAAAAAAAGTGACAAATAATCACTGGAAATTCTTTAGATCAATTCACCTGCATATTTTCTTTTCCTATGGAGATGTTCAAGTGCTCTTTCTATGGCAGTGAAGCAAGAGTCATAGAGCAGATTAGAAATGTAAACATAATTGCCTACATTAGAGCAGTTGTATTAGCTAGTAGAAAAAAAATGTAATAGTGTTACCTCAACTGCAGAGCAAAGGGGAGAAAGGAGGTGGCTGTAAATTGGCAATTGCTAAAAAGAGTAAAGGAGATCACTGCTGATAGTGCAAAGTCTTGAAACATATACACAATTTAAAAGGACTTGAAAATCTGAATTTAAAATAAATCCACAAAACTTAAAATAAAAGTATCTTAAACTATCTTAACAGTACAGAAATGTTCTCAGGAAAGAAGGACTGTGGAGTTGTCTGCACTATAGGCAAAATCTGCAGATGGTTTCTGACTTAACATTCAGTCAGAATCTGGAAATGTGAAGCAAACACTGTTGTTCATCCAGGCCTGTGTGGCTCAGGGGACTGGCAATGTCATACAGGAACTTCATAGGCCAAGAGGTTAAACTGGAATAGATAAAAGAAAGACATTCTTCTGTGTGAGGGACTGAGGCTGGGGGACAGGTACCCAGGGAAGCTGTGGCTGCCCCATCCCTGGAAGTGTCCATGGCCAGTTTGGATGGGGTTACCCTGGTCTAGTGGAAGGTGTCCCTGCCTTGGGATTGGAAAGAGATGGTCTTTAAGGTCCCATCCAACCAAAACTGCTCTATGATAATCATCAGTGAGTGAGAATGGCTTAGCAAGAATTAACAGACTGATTATGTTTGGTCCAAGACTGCAAAACTCTCCCCAGGGAAAGCCAAGGAGTCTGAGGATTTCCTGTGCCTGGGGTGTGAACTGCCCCCAACCACAGCACAGAGAAACACCCTATGTACATAACCCCTTATTGACAGGAAAGCCAAAAATGAATAAAAATAAATTAACATTTGTGTGTGAAGAGCATTTTCCTTGTCTCCCTTAATGCTTTATTATCATTCTACAAATTCTACTCTTCAAGCATCACAAGGGGAATCAGGATAAGACAAATTTGGGAATCTGCAGTGAGTAGTATTATTTCTGAGTATCTGCATGGCAGATGTTATTCCTATCAATATTCACATTGCTTTTCAGCTGTAAGACAAGTATGAATAGTGGTGTCAGCAGCTTCAACTTATAAGTAATTTTTATGTTTTCTGTATGAATATTTATTTCAGTTAAAAATGTAGGTTTTTATTTTAAATTTGTTCTCCAAATAATGGACTCCTAGGTAATAAACTGTCATAAAAGACAATGTACATTTTATCTTGTGTCTGCTGTTCACCTTTCATAATGGTGCATGTATTATCTGTCAAGTTAAACAAAGTCTTCAGAGCAGAAATCTACCGTTTAATAGAATTCAAGAAAACAATGATTGTGTCTTGTCAGTACTCCAGACTTTATTCTTTGATAGTATTTGTTTCATTTTGTGTTAAATTCTAGTTCTAGTTAATTTTCTCTCTACACTACACAACGTGTGTTGTGTAGTGGTACCAAACATGATGTTAAAAATCCATGAGAATGAGCTCCATCTCACAGACAACCCCTCTGGAAAGGCAGGATCTCTTTATGCCAAACTGCCCAATTTATTGTCCTTTCCTGCTGCTCCCTGGGGAGAATTCTTGCAAGCACTAATCTCTGACATGTCTGATGGTACAGAGAGAGAGCTGCAGGTTAAGGAGCAGGAGCAGGTCCAAGCTGGGAAGTCACCCCTCCCTTTACTCTCAGTATTTAAAGATGGAGCTGTGTTTCAGTTGTTTCTACATTTGCCAGACCTTTTACCCTTTGCACCTCCTAGCCCTGGACACTCAGCTGGGCTGTGTGCCACAGATGGGCTCAGGGATTGTTGTCACTTGCACTTTGTGTGCCTGGCCACTCGGTGACAAGGCTGTGCTGCTACTCCTGCTCCTCTTCTGCTGCCCAATTGCATCATCTAAACTTGAAGGGTTTAAATCAGCAACATCTCTACTAAAAAGACTGAGAACATAATGTGTTAAATGAGGTCCCTCAGCTATTTGGGAAACCCATGCTGATCACCAAAGGACTTGAGCTTCTGGAACAAATAAATGATAAATGAATGTCTAGAACATGCCTTTTTAACTTTCAGTTTTATAAGCTTCATATAGTCTCTAATCTCCTCGAAATTTAGAGAATGTCATCCAACAGATAAGTTGTAATGGATGCTAGTAAGCTTATATGAAAATTTTGAATTAAAATCCTTGTGTTTCTCATGTTAGAGTAATTCTTAAAATTAAGATTACAAAGCTGCTTTGTAATTTGCCTAATGTCCCAATTCACATTTCTTTTTCTTGCAGTCAATTTGAGCAGTTTCTATTATCTTCCAGTTTCAAATGAATCAATCAGCATCTGACACAGCCTTGTGGGTCCTCAGCCATGTTCGCCCAAGGCAATGAGACTGAAATCAAAAGCTACCTCTATGAGTAGGGGGTTATAACTCAACATAGAAAAATAATGTTCTACTCTGTTGAATACAATAAAATACACCATGAATAAATTAGACTAGCTCTATTTTCTCTGGTTGTGAATTGGGATTTTTTAAGCTTATGCAAGGATTTAATCTATCTAGTCCTTTAGGATCTGATTTTTGAAGATGCCTTTCATTCTGGTCTGAAGGGATGTTTGTCCCTTTCAGTTCTATAGCCTGAAGTTTATACTCTTAATTGAAATTTAATAGGTTCCCGCAGGTTATGATAACTCCTTATTACCATTTCTGTGCACTAGTTTTGTTCATTTCTGAGGCCAAAAGCAAAATAAAAATCATCTTTCATTCTATTCCCTCCATTTGGAGGTAAACATTGTATGCCACCTACGAACATTTTAGAAAATGCTAATGGTTTTTCAAGTGCCTTGTGTCCATAATACATTTTGTATTCATTTACATTCAAAATAATCAGTGACAACAACTGCTGACCAGTTTATCTTGCTTGGTTCCTGATTTGCCCTTGATTAAAACAAATACTGAAAGAATGAATGTTTTGACCTAATTAAATAGAGGGAGGCAAAGGGGCTCTTCACTGATTGGACTCTGGGGAATTACTGCCCAAGTTTTTGGGCTGTCAAGAAAAGCTAAAATGTTGACAGCTTGACTGAAAGACAGGCTAACTTGCTAGAACAAAAATGGGAGGACCTTCCTGAGCAGGGGAAGTAGAATCACAGTCATAGAATGGTTTGGGCTGGGAAGGACATTAAAGATCAGCTAGCTCCAACATTCCTGCCATGGGCACGGGTGCCATTTACTAGGTCCTCATGCAGCCTGACCTTGAACACTTTTAGGGATGGAACAGCCGCAGCTTCTCTGAATTAGCAGTTTAAATGCTGGGTATTTTGTTTGGTACAGGTGGCTCTGGATGAAGCTGCAGTGGGAGCTGCAGATTTAGCTCGGGGTGGCAAAAGCCCCAGAGAAGAGCAGTGACCTGCTGACCTTTGCACAACAAAGGGCTCAGGGACCTGTGTCCTGTTCAGGTGAGGGACACCTGGAGGTGTAGGATTCATGGCAGAATACAAGGACCCACAGACTCTGCCATGCTTAGACTGGGAGGGTATGAAAGCCCAGGCGTTCCTTTGTTCTGGGTCCCTCCTCTGAGGCACCAGCTTGAACTGTTGTTTTGTTGTTGCACAGTGATTAAATTATTGCAAGGATCTGAGACTCTGTTATGGGAAATGTGGTCTGACTGTGTGAGTGGGGTGTGCAGGGAGGGGAGCAGGGCATCCTTGGCCTCCCTGGGGCTGCCCCTGCCAAGGACCCTGGAGCCCAGCTCAGCTGGAGTGGACGAGATGGCAGCAGTGGCTGCTGGATGTCAGACAGGAAACTTCCCATAACAACAAAGGCAGCAAGCCTTGCATGGCTCATCAAATCAGTCCTGTGATGCTGGAGAGAGCAGGGGGACCAAGGGCCCTGAATAAAAGGGCAGCAATGTTCACTGGCTCACCGGCAGAGCCTGTGTGAACTCTGTTAAACACAGCCCTGAGGTATAAAAATGTTCTGTGTCAGGATGTCATAGGCAGGAACAGGCAAGTCCAGCAGCAATTTTCTTGGTAAAACTCCAAACAAAGGGCACCAAAGAGGGAAGTGCTGACAGTGACATTGTGGGTATGTTTCTATCCTTTTCAAGAATGTAAATTTTTACTAGCATTTGAACCACAGTCTTATTCATACCTATGGAAGTGCCTATGGCATAGCTAAAACAGCAATGTGGTGTCTACAAGGCTATTACCAATACTATACCAGTAGTGGGAGTAGTGGAAAACCTGAATTAATTTAGGTCTAAGCAAGATGTGTAAAGAATGAAGGGTGTGATAATGCATAGGAGAACTTAAGTTCATCTCAGTTAACTTAAAAAGACTCTCCAAGAGTCACACAAGGATGCAGTTGTTTCTTGGTGTCTAGGTAGAACACACTTCGTGTTTAATATTATCTCTTTATAAGAGCTACAGTGCTAAGAAATTGGTAGTGAGAAAGAATGCTATGCTTACAGCATAATGATTTAACAAGGCTTTCCTTTTATTGTGGCCACTTGACAGACAAGAAAAGCTGGTGGCTTATACCTGAGGGAACCAATGTTTTCTTCATTTCAAACATTTAATTCAAGACTTAAAGGGTAATACTAGAAGATAGGCATGCTAACTTGACTTTCTTGTAGACTGGCTGTATCTTTTTGTGAATAAACTGAAAAGAAATCTTCAGATTTAATTTGCATTTTAAACTCAGAAATACTTCAAAGCAGTGCAGAGTAATGGGATTCATTTGATAGTATTTAAATGAATTAATTTGTTATTTTCCCAAATATTTGAAAATATGAGGAACATTCTGTGGGAAAAACCCTGCAGTGCAGTAATGGCAGCAATGAGGTTTCTAAATCCTGTGTTTCATTGCTTTTGAGTCTGTGCTGGAAAGAGTGCCCATCTGGGCCAGAAGTGGAAGCTGTGAGCGATATCCTAGTTAGAGTCTTTTTGAATCAGTTCTGCTGTTTCTGTATCAGAGTTATACATGTCTGGTTTGAGGTTTTGTTCTTTTGGGGTGTTCTGGCTGGTGAAGAGCTTTGTCCTGTGTAAGTTGGCATCCAATGCCCTGCTGGGCTCCTGCCAGGCTCGAGTTCTTCTCAGCCCCCAGGTTTCTCCTTCTCCCCGTTCTCCCCCACCCCACCAGGGAGGAGTGAGTGCTTGGCTGCAGGGGTTAAACCATGACACCAGCTGAAACTCATGCCACAGGAAATGGGAAGGTTCTATCCTCTGTTCCTGATCAAGTCCTTCAGAGATTAACCATGTCAATTAATGCTCTTTCCTTAATATTTCGGGGCTATGTGTTGTTCACGTCCAATTACAAGTTTGTACATGGTTACAATAGTTAAATGTTTTCTGTGAGAACTAGGCGGGGAGGGGGGTGAAGTGAGGGAGATAAGCTGTCAGCAAGAGGTGTTTTAGAGATGCTGTCAGACTGTACACAGAAAGTATGGCAAGGATGATGCTTCTTGTCATAAATCAGCAATTGTCCAATGGCCATAATAGATTAAGGTAACTTAATGGTGGGTAAATATTTAAAAGACTGCTTTAGCTATTTTGTGCACTCACCAAGGAAATCAATCTTATGAATGGCAGGGAGATTCCACTGACATTCTTGGCAGTACACTTAGTAAGAAGCTATATTTGAGTCATATAAATTCTTATTTCAGTTTACCAGAATTTTGATTTTTGGTTTTAATTAAGTGCTTTATAACTTGAATGCATATTAAAATTTCCTCACAGGGTATTGGTGACCTAGGCTTATATTTTATATTTTTTAAACTGAAATCAGATGCTAATTGGTAAAAATCTACCAGACAGCATGGAACTGCAAAATTGATAAATGATAAAATTGTTGGTGGTTCACCAACCACTGCAATTCTTGCCCCTGCTTTGGAGAACAGCTGGAATCTGCTCTGTGTTCTGTTGTGTTAATCCACTATAGGTGAGGACACAATAGATATCTAGGTTTTCTACAGCCTATCCATATGTAGTGAGTGTGAGTTTAACAAGCCAAGGCTGCTAAAAGTGTACTCAGCTCTAGCAGAGGATGTATAGTGAAACTATCCTTTACTAAAATGCTTGATCCTCCTGAAGAGCAAGGATATTAACTTAACTAATGATCCTTTAAATGGGTATGTAAAATATAATTTAAGCTACTTGCAACATGCAAAAGAGGGGCATCATTTGTTACTGCCAAGCTCACTGGCATGTGGAAATCAGAAAATCATTAGCCTTGATAGAAATAGTTTAATACAGCAGGGAAGAGAACACATTATTTAGGGCAGTTAAATGACAATTGATGCAACTGCTGGCAAAATGCAGAAAAATGAGTGTGATTTAGCAAATGATAAATACTGCACTTAAGACTTATGCATGCATGCAAAACCTGAAAATCTTTCCTCATTATATCACATATTTTACCTGGGAGACAAACTTTCCTTAGATGCAGCATTTACCCACCCTGATTTTTGTAACTTTATCTTGACAAGCCTCATTCTTTCTTTGTCCATTGCATGCCATATATCTACATAAGAAGTAATGTACAGTTCCAGCTCTCATTCCATAACCACAGAAACACATTAAAAAAGAAGATTTTCACACAGGTTTAACATTTACCAGTAGCAGCATTCAGCCTTGTTCCAGGGGACATCAGCTGGCTCTGGCACGAGGCTCACCACTGAACAAACCGGTTCTCACTCTTACTCATGTGAAAGTTTTTATAGGAATCTCTGGAAGACATTTTACAGTGAACATAAATGTAATTTCAGCTTTCTTAAAGGCCTCCTTTTACAGTGATGATAGTGGAAAGTGACATTAGGATAACCGAGGAGCAACTGGATTCTGCTCCCCAGAGCAAAAATGGGTGTACTGCTCAGGGCAAGCTGCAGCAACAAACACCTTGTTCAGTACTGGGGGAATGTAGCTGCATAGAAATTGAGGTTAGAAAGGGAGAAATTACATCAGTATACATTCATCACCTCTCTACCTATTTATCTTTCTGGAAATACAAAGAAAAAAGCATCCCCCTCAAGAAAGAAATAAACCCAGACACCACACAGACACACACAGAGCTACACATTTCTTAGCAGAACTCACTGTGTACTTGTCAAATAGACTTTTCTGTGTCACTGAATTTCCTCACAAAGGCAGGTTGTAATGTCAGCTTTGGTGCTGTGCCTGTCTGCTTTGGAATCTGTAATGGGCATGGCAGTGTGGCTTTAGGGACATCCACCTGAACTTGTAAGAGCTTTCCCTGCCCTCTTGGTTTGGAGCAGCATTCCTGCATCGCCCTGGCACAGGAGACTGACACCTGGCCTGTTGCTTTCAATCTCTGCTTTTCTCTTTAATTATGCAGTGACAAATTTTCTCACAAGGAGAAAAAAATGTTTTGAACATGTGAGTTCTTTTTTCCTGGGTGTCTATAGAGATTTGTGTATTGTTTGTCAGCTCTGATAGTGGATGAAGTGTGTCAGTAGATTTTTGACTGGCAGGTTTGCACATCTAAAATCCCTCTCATATGTAATAGTTATACTATTTTATTGCACTAATTCAGATGATGACATCAAATTGACACCAGGTTTCCACTTGCTGGGAAGGTGGTTTACATCAATGTATCAAAATATTGTTTATGACTAAAAGTACCTTGCTCTCTTTGAGATCACTTGATGTAAGGTCATTGAATATAAGCAAAAGTTAATAAAGGCAATAAAAAACCTTTTATCAGTACCAAATTTTTCTGGTCAGCTATACACAAAATTTTCTGAGTTGTTTGTTTGTTTTTGTTTAGTCTTTTTTCCTCCCTCTTATTGCATGTATTTGTGATTTTAGAAATCCCCAGACAAAATAATTTGAAGTTTCTTTAGAGATACTATGGAAATGTGTAAGTGAGCACAGTGTTTGCTCCACACCACCTGTACCCTCCCCTTCTCTCTCAATTATTTTTTTTAAGTATGATTAATAAATATCTTTTTCAATTGTGGGGGTTTTGAAAGCAAGAGACCATGAAAAATCTGATTTTAAGGGTTTTGCTGGAAATCAAGGAACAGAAAAATCAATAGGAATAATGGATAACAGCACTGTGCTGTTTCCTTGATATTTTGAGGCATTTCAGTAACTATTGTAAATCCAAATCAAGTACATGTAAAGGATCCAATGATTTTCACATCTGCAGAAGAATATATGGCTCATTCTAGCTATGAAATCTGTTTAATGAATGGAATCAGAAAAGAGTGAAAAAAGCTCTTATTTATACATATTTAACCTCTACATTCTTGCCACTACAATGGGCTGCAACTATAGGGTGTGCCAGTAAGATTTTTGTTACTGTGTCTGCAGTTTTGTGGGTGTAACTGAGGTGCACATCATTGTGTTTAGACATCTGACTGCTCATCACAATTTGGAAGCTCTGGGTAAGAGCCCATAAATCAGGTGGCTCACACTAAAGATATTTTTCTAAACATGTGAGTAATTTAGACGTCAAGGATTACCAGCCAGAATTTTCTGCTGTGGTTTGGGATTGACAATATCCAGGACATTTGTCACTTTAAGTTTTAAATTATCTGACTAAATTTTTGGAAAATGGAATGCTGGGAAAAAGAGCAATACACTGGTTCAAAATGTGCTGATCAAGTGCTCAATCTGAGCAACCAGAGCAATATGAAACTGAACACATTTGTTCTCAGGCACAGTAGAAGTAAAGAAGGTAGACAAAGTTTTCAGAACTCTTTTTTAACAGTGAAATTACAGATGTAGAAATATATTTTCATTGCTTCAGTACATAGTGTCATTTACTTTTCAAGTCCAGCTTAAAAAAGCCTGAAGTATAAGGTGTTATGTGCATGTATATTCATCTGCAGAGACAAGGCTGTGCTGCTGAATTTGTCAGGATGTTGCCTGTAGCTTTCATCTAAATTGGATCAGCCCAAAATAAAGTGAGAGTGATTGTACCAGAGTGTAAATCTGCAAGACAGAGCAGTATCCAGGAATCATAATACTCATGTTTGAGTGTTATGCTGTAAATACTAGAGTTGATCACAGTGTTTTCAATGTAAGTGCCTGAATGACTTCTGCTTCCTCCATTTTTAAGCCCTCCCAAGTAATTTTGAATTTGTTCTTGCAAACCTGAAAATAAATGCCAGCCAGGACAAGCCTATATGCCAGAGTGGAGGGGAGACAGAATTTCAACCTTGCACACCAGCTGTCATTGAAACATCCCCCAGCTGGGTGGCTCTTCCTTGGATAATAATGATCAGGTGGTGTAGAGTGAAAAGGGAGGATAAGGGGAAAGTAAGAGATGGGAAGAAAACTGCAAGAAAGTGTGTGATCCTACAGTTCATGCTTATTCTTATTCTTTTGTTGTCTTCTGTTCCTTGAAGGCTCTTTGTACCTCAGAAGGATTTTGACCTAGAGTTTTAAAAAAATTTGTCAAATGCTTTTATCATTATTACTCCTTTCTTTCCATAACAGTGCTTTTATCAAAATATCCCTGCTAGAAGCTTGGAGTCCATTAATTCCTATTGTACAGAAATGACATTGACATTTGAGTTTGTTTCTTTAAAATGGAATAGAGTGAAAATCGTTTAGAAGTCAGAACCAGTATAAACATTACAATTAAAACTATATTTACACTGAGGTTGGCTTTGTTTGTCAGACTCTAGTACTGTCTCCCTTTTTTGATGGAATTTACTTTTCAAGCTGCACAGCTGGAAAGTGTTAAAAATGGCTAGAAAAGTACTAGAGAAATCTGCAAAGCTTATTTAAAATTGTTGCTTAATGGAAAATAATGTGTTAGGTTAATTCTAGGCTAATTTTTTTTAATCTTCTCTTGTATTTTACTACAAAATGTGTCTGGTGTTGTTCCCATAAGTTCATGGTTAAGTTATATGCAGAGTCAAGTAGAACTTTTGAGTGTTTCTGTATCAGTAGATAAAAGCATCAACAGATGATTCAGGCTAAACCAGAACTGTCTGCAGTAGCAGAGAGTCACTTGTGTTTGAGCACTTGCCATCTCCATTATTATCTGGATTTCTCTCACATCTAAACAAAAATCATGGGTTTTGTCAGGGACAAGACATATTTTAATCAACTTTCTTCTGACAATGGTAGTGAATGCTCAAAAAACTGGGTCCATTTTAGGAAAGTACATACTCTTATAACCATTACAAGGTTCTCAATTAAAAAAAAAATTAAGTATCTTGCTTTGAATGAAATTAAGGATCTGCTTGGTCCTTAAGCAAATCATAGTTATAATGGACCTAAAAATGCAGAAATTCAGTTCTCTTTTAATACAGCAATTGATGGTTCAAAGTCTGTTGTGTGGGAAGGAAGCTGTCTTTGGTTTCTGAGGAGCATGAGGGACACTATTTAGCTTGTCTTGGATTAATTTCTGCCACAACATGACACACATTGGTGCAATAAGAGTGCATCACATCGGAGCTGCTTGCTTGAAACAGGTTCATCATGTCAGAACACATTGAACTTGAGTTTAAATGAATGTTTTCCTGACCAGGCTGAGGAAGGTGACAGAGCACAGGGAGGGAGGTGGTGGCTGTCTGGGAAGAATCCTTCTCTGGAAATAGTGCTTGACATTTTTCATGTAAATATCTTAGGGGTGAAGTCAGGTTTCAGAAATGGTGAGAGGTTTTGTTTGTGTAGGCCTTTTTCCCTTTTAGGCTTTCTTTAGCATGCACGTGGTATCTGGTCATTGAAACAGGGCTGCTGCAGCCCCTGTGCATTGTCTAACACCCCTGAGCCTGCCCAGCTCTGCTTCTGGGCCTCAGAGAAAGGACCAGAGAGAGTCATTGCATTGGGCTGAGCTTCTGAAAGGTGAGAGGCTGAGGGAAACACACGAGTCAAGGAGGTGAGATAAGATACTGCAAGAAGAGGAAATGGAGCATGTGAAAGGAGGCACAGTGGCAAACGACCCATAGCCAGTCTGAGGTTCAGTCCAGCCATTTTATCACTGTCAAGTGTTACTCTGTAATTAAATTATATTAATCTATCTTTGCTTTAACCTTCCCCCCCCCCCAAAAAAAAAATGTAAGGTTAGCTATCTCATATTGGTTTGTTTTAGGCTGGCATTAGAAAGTTGATTTCTTTATATGCATAGATGTGCATATGTGTGTTTAGATAAAGACTGTTACACATATTTCCCAGTTAAATAGTGAAACATGGAAATACTCTACCAGGTTTTGGTATTTATTGTAACTCAGGATGGTAATCGTGGCTGTACCAAAGGAAAAAAAGGCACTCCAATTTCTCCTACAAGTAAGATAATTAGCAAGGGAATGCTGCTTCTAGCCTCTCCATTTCTGTGTGGGCTGCTGAATAATTGGAGACTAGACAAGACTATAACTAGAGAGATGATAAAAAGGAAAAGTACCTTTGACACTTTATCTGTGTGGTTGATGGTCAGGCACGAGTACAGCTACAGTGACAGCAGGCAATACGTGCTGGCTGTGAAAATTTAAAGATTTCTTTGGAATGTATCTAGTACTGGTTCCCAAACTACCTATTCCATCCTCTACATAAGTACTGATGAGTAATTATTTACTTTTAAGTATTATCACTGCTTGCTTTACTGAGTTCCTTGAAAAGTATCTTCTTTATAGGACCAGATTCTGAATACATGTAAGTACTAGCTTTTCTAGTTGTGTTATCTTTTCCATTTCCATCTATTTTTATGTGAAGATGTTCATTTACTGCAACAACAATTGTGAGAAGCTACTGGAATGGCAACAAACAAGAATGGTTGTAGTGTGAGTACCCAGAGTAATAGAATAATATTTTTTGTAGATAGTTGCCAGTCAATTGGAGTTCTTTTCCTTCCCCCTACTTTCTCTCAGTTAGTTGTACATTTCACATTTCCTTTTCCATAAATTGCAGAGCGAATCAGCTTAGTGAATTCTCTTTCCTCTGAAGACAAATAGAATATACTTTCACATTACTTGCAATTAAAAAGATAAGTGAGGATGTTCTATGTGGAAAAGTTTATTTAGATCATACTCTATGACACACATTATCTACAAAACGGGTCTTTTTTCTTTCTGGTGCTCATGGAACTGCTCTTAAGAGTAGGCAATATGGGTTACTAAATCAAAGTATATTAGCTAATGGTGAATAAAGAAAGATAAAGAGAATGGTGAAAAAATTGCGTATGCTCAATCAAAAGAGAAAATTTAACAGCCAAAGACACATGTTCTTAAAATATTATGCATGTGATGGAGATGCTTGAAACTTCATTAGGTTAGAAATTCTTGATTTTCATATTGTGTTTTAAAGTCCTTAGGATTTGTTTCTACTTTTGTGAGTGTTGAAAGCATGTGTTTACATCAATCAAATCCTGACTTATTGGAATTTAAGGTATGAAACAGTACACATAAATTCTTTTAGTATCATATAGAAATTTCTCTGAAGCAGATTTCCACAAAATGCTACATAATTATCATAATAATTTTGTCATACAAACTTGGTTTGTATGAAAGCTCAATTTTCCCAGGACAATGCAAATGAACATCTCTAAATTTCTGTTAGAAGCACCCCACAGTGGGAAATGAAAGCATTTTGCTTCTTATGTAAGAAAGAAGAAAAATAAATCGTGGTTCTTCTCATTTTCTCTTGCTTCTGATGCCTTAAGATATTTATTTTGTGTGGTCCTTCACTGACATGAATAGGACTTGCCATAAAATCTAGAAACTAAGTACAAAGTTCAAACATTTACAGTAGTTAATAAACAGTGCTGCTGTTTAAAAAAAATTGTTGGAAAACCATTTGCTGTCATGATGGCCATAAAAAATCCCCATTGGATTGACCCTGTAGTGAAATAAAAGCAGAAGTGTGGTTAAACCCAGTCAAACTGCCAGGTCTGAAAGTCTGAATTCAATGAGCAATCCTCAAAATAACAGCAAAGAAAGTCTAGTACAGAGTTGGAGAAAGGGTGAAAATAAGAAAACTGTTGGTAAAACTGGAGCTGCTGCTGCCTGCTGCAGTGAGCTGTTCAGCTTTTCTGGTTTCTGAGATTCCCAGTAGGATTCTGCAGACATCCAACTGGAGACTGGAAGGCGATACAGGATGACAGTACAGGAATATAAAAAATTACCACTGAATTTCTCAGAACATCTTCAAACCACACAACCCATTTTAGGGTCTTGGGTTTTTGTTCCTTTTTTTTTATTTTCATCAGTAGGTGACATTTTGTTTTATAGGAAAGGTTTGAAATATACTGGTCAGGTCAATTAAATTTTGAAGTGCCTTTTCACATGGGTAGTGTGAAATCTCAGCTCTCACAGCTGAAGAGCTGATCACATAGCTTTTGTGTAGGCAGGAAAATTAAAACAAAACATATTCCTATCACCCCAGCAAATATTTATTGTTTAGTTAAGGATTAAAAAACAGACACATTGAATCTGTCCCTGGAGTCTGGCTTTAGAAATCTGCAGTTGCTTTAGTGCCATTTTTATTCTAATCAAAATTGTCTGCTCTAAGGGAGATCAATTAAGAGTCACCTTCCTCCAAGGGACTGGAGGCAGTTTTTGTAAATTAATCAAGTTTCCAAATACCACTGTGAAATAGGTAGAATAATACCTCTTTTACAAATGAGGGAAGTGACACACTTCAGTCACATGCCTAGCTCAAGGTCATTTAAATTGTTAAATTGGTGGCATAGCTCATTAAAAGAACTTCAATACCTTTTTACTGCATCCATTGGATCACAAAGTCTCCAACAAATTCTTCAGCATCTAGGGAAAGTCAAATATTCTTTATTTGAAGACTTTTCTTTCAGTAGGTGGCCAGTACTTCCAATAATGTCAGTAGCTCTGGTTTTTGACTGTTTTCCTGTTGACTCATTGAGCCTGACTATTTGCTGTCTTAAAGCTCTGCTTTGAGAATTTGCCCAAATATTCTCCCCAAGTTCTGGGAAGCATTCTTCTGTTTGAATGACACCAAGTTAGTAACTTGCCTGTCAAATCTTTCAGAGAGTTTTCCCAGAAAACCAGTTAAAGTTAAAAGACCTCTTGGTCCTATAAATATTCTTTTAAATTTTAATGTCTAAAAAAATCTGCCCATTGCATTTTCTGTTATAGAAGAGAGAAATTCCAGGCCACACTTGTTTTCTGCTGCTGACAGTTAATGCTACCCTCATTTTGGCAGCATTTATTAGAGGTGTTTTTTTTGTTTTCCTTATTTTTGTCATCCTTTCACTTCTTTCTTGATGCTTTTTCAAAGCTGTGACACCCTGTCTCTGGCTGACAGGACAGGTGAGTTTCAGTCCTTGAGGAATTCTCCCTCCTGCCTCAACAGAGGAGCACGGATAGAAATCCTCCTCTGGAGAGACTGAACATATCATTTCTTTGACGTGCTTAGCCTTTGCTGCCCAGACAGACCCCAGGTGTGTGTGTGGGTGACAGTGCATTCCCCTCTCTCACCTCCCTCCCCGCCTCCAGCCCTTTGTCCCTCTTTGGGAAGAAGCACAGGGTTACTTCCATGTGTGACAAATCAGCAATTGTGTCTTAGATGCTTTTACTGCAAAGTTTAATTATTTAAAATATCATTTGAGTTCCATTTGAGCAGATGCTTTTATAAATTTCACAGTATCATCTATTGTAGCTGCAATTGTTGCATGAGGATTTATGGGGACTAAGATCAGTCCCTGCCTGAGTGTACTTTTACTGTAGATTGATTGGCCATATTGTTATTTAGCATCTGACAGAGCACGGAAGAATATTAGGTATGAAACATTAATCAGGAAATTATGCATTGCTTTCACAATTAATGTGCAACTGGACTTTACTTTGTAATATTGTATTAGCTCTTAACATGCAAATTATTGTAGGTAATTACCTCATTTTTCAGTGGCCATTTGATGGATTGAAGTTTCATGCAGAATGTTCAATGTAATTTAATGCCTTGCAATGATTTGCTTCTTTACTTTTTCGTGAGAATCTCAGTTTTTCTTTATCATACATCAGCCATGAAGAGCCTACAGCACTGGAAAACCTAATGTATAAAGTTCAGTTTTTCAATCCTTTTAACTCTAGAGTTGGCAATTTGGTCAAGTGTTAACAGCAAAGATGTATCCTGCTGCAGTATGTTGAAAAAAAAGAATGACAAAAAAAAGTCAAGTGTTAACAGCAAAGATGTATCCTGCTGCAGTATGTTGAAAAAAAAGAATTGCCTGTGTTTCTATTAATAACTTCACACAAGTGAAGCTGCCTTTGAACCATCTGCTTAAAACAAGTGAAAGAGTAGTCTACCAGATTATCCTTTTTATTCCCTAATATGTGAATGTATTGTATTCAATAATCTGTGAACAGTCAAGTAATAATGCTTCAAGAGGAATAATAGAATTATACAATTAATTGTCAAAATGCTTCAGCAGTTTTAAATGTAACAGTGCTGGGTGCTTGGTTTTTTGTGTGTCTCTAAGGTGTATACAGTTTCACATTATATATCAGGAAGGCATTAGCATAACAAATAAAATCTATTAGGAGGTCCCTGGCCTATGGAAATATTTTCATGTATGTGAATAACTATGAAAATTAAGGGAATTCTTTCTTCATGTTTTCGGATCTTACGTGTCAAAGTCACAAGTATTTATTATGATCTTTTCAAAATCCTGCTTTAGTAAAACAGCTCCTCTATAAAAGTCAAGCAATATAAAATTGAATGCTTATATTTAAATAGATTTTAACAGATAATAAAGCCCTTGAGATTAAAATGGTTTTATTCACCAAGACAGACAGTTTTCTCTGCAGTGTGCAATTTGTGTCACATTGTGTAAAATTTCAGAAAAAAAATGTAAAATAAAAGCAAAAATAAAAAGTATCTTATAAAAGGAAACCAGAGATGTGCTTTTAGTCCTGAGCCAAGTAGAGAATGAAAGCAGGATATGAGATCCTATGGGTACACACTGAGTTTTTATGACTTGATTTGTGTTCTTTCCTGCCTATGTGGCTTTGAAACTTAAATTTCCAGATGTACTACCAGAATTTCCTCTCCCTGACATCTTTTAATAGGTTTCTTCATTGTTTTGAGGTTTGTTTTTTTTTTTTTAATTTTAAGAAAAGGCCTAAAGAGTTAGACTATGTCAAACATGAGAGAACTGCTTTTGCACTTGTAGCTAAGTTTGGTGTTTCAGAATATGGAGTTTACATCACATAATTGGTTCACAAGCACACAGGGTTGTATCATGTCTCTTGTGATAAGAGCTACTGTCATTTTCTCAGAAAAGAATATTTAAATGGGTATGTGAAATTGTGCATCTGAAAAATGTATTTCTCCCATCTATTGGCAATGTCAAACATTCTGTTACACGAAATTTAATACCTAGAAGGAAGTTTTTGTACACAAGCTATGAGCTAGTGGACTGATGAAAACACCATTTCTTAATAAGGAAAAGAGATGAGTCGTGATCCCCGAATGACATGCTAATTAACAATGCATGGATAATCCAGGTTCATGCCTTTGTCAAGCAGGGCTGGTCGATTTGTAGAGATGGATGCACCTAGTTTGGAAGACTTCCCTTTAGGATGATGTTTCTGAGGGAATTTGGCATATATTTGCCAACTAGAACCATGTTGTATTCTGAGAAGGGCAGGAGCACACCCGATGTGTCACTGTGTGCATGCTGTAGTGCATCTACTGAAAAAACATTGAGAAAGTTCTCATTAAAGTTAACTTTTTCTCCCTCCCCGCTTTCCCCAGTCCAAAGGTACACCGTGTACAGATAATACTAATGGCATTGCACTCTTCACCTAAATAAAAATTGAATGAATTTTTAATAACAAAAGAGCAGCACCCATAAAGAAGTTCTGACTCTGGAGTCTGGAGTATGAGTTAAATATGTAGGTGGCCATTCAAAATACTGTTCTTTGCTCTCATTAACAACCCACTGCCATGTATGTGAGCTATTAATATTTCAGGCCTAAATGGAAAATGAACAGAACAGTCTTGCCTGTTATCCTTTTTCTCAGAGCAGTAGGAATTGGTTTAAATATCTCTACCAATCCCATTTGAAGGCTGGAAATTGAAGTGGAAGTGAGTTGTGCTGTGCCATGCAGAGATGCATGACATTGCATATGCTGATATCCATGAACTCTGCTGTAAAGTGCCAGGGAGAGGCCCTTTCTGGGTCCAGAAAGTGACACTGAGTGGTAATTCCTGCTGTTTCCCATCTAGGCAAACCTCCACAGCATTTGCTAGTGTAATATAAGGTACCTTAAACACTGACTGGAATCAGCAAGAAATTATTCCAGTTTTTGCTCTTACTTTCTCCTTCAGGAATATGACTTGGTAATTTTGCCTGTTCATATGCTAATTGTGGCAAGAGAGTGGCTGCTGGAGTAAGGATGCAGATGGTGGCTGTGTCACCCAAGCAGTGGTATCCTCAGAGGAGGCACATGCATATTGAAATTTCCTGTTTAAATAATTAACTAGGGGCAACCACTGAGTGAAAATATAAAACTGTGCTCCTTGATGGTGTTGGGCCTGCTGTCTGCATTTCCTTTAGGTTGTTAGGAGGCATCTGCAACTTTAGGTAGCAATGACATGTTCTTACTATTGGAAAATTATGCAGTTATCAAATTGTGGAAGATCTACCTGAGCTCTCTGTTGCCTTTTAAATTTTTTTTTTTTGCTGCTTTTTTTCCTCTAGTAAGTTCTTTTCTCCCTGGTCTTATATTGCATAAATGGTAAAACCATAAGTAATGTCCCCGTGTTGGGGAAATTATATTTTTATCAATTATTAGCAATCACCATAGATAATAATTCAGAAATAAGCTCTGGGGAAAATAAGAAAAAGGGAAAAAACAAATCTCATATAGATGTAAGAATAACCCATATGTTTTACTTTAAAACTATATGACCTAGTTAAGTTGTTTTCCCTGCTCTGATCCCACAAGTTATTCATAATGTTTACTTCAGCTTTACTTTAGCTCTCATCCTGCTTTCTCTTTACTGCAAATAAAATTTCTGTATTAATAGATAATTTTATAAAAATTAATTTAAAACAAATTAAAGGAAATCGGAGTGAAACAGAATTTTGGAATAAAAAAATTATGCTATGGAGCTTTGATGTTGACTTAAATAATTCAGGTAATTCCCATTAATTCATTGTACTATGTACCAAACCAATTTCAGCTGTTCCATTTGGTCAATATTAGAAATACTTGCATCTTTTTCAACTCAGAATCATTTAAGCAAACTTGAATTATTGCCTCTTGCTGAAGTCATTAAAGACCAAATACATCAATTGTCGTATAGATGCCCATGATGCAATATTATTGCATAAATCTGTTTTCTATCAGATAGCAAAATAATCTGCACAGACCTATGGAGCACTGAAAGTCTAACAGAAAATGGATTTCACTCCAGCACAGTGTTAAAGTGTGTCTTCTAAAATATTACAGTAGATTGATGCCACGTGGATGTTAGAAGAGCAATACAAGGATTAACTGGGATTTAAAAGTTTGTCACAGAAAAATTAAAATAGTCTCTATTGTAAGTAACGGGTATCTAAAACAACAGAAGTTATTACATTCAGTCATAGAGCAACTTTTAGATAGTTGCAATTTCTTATTTGTACTATCAAAAATAATTCAATCATGTCTTGAATTGTTTGGTGAAGCAAAGCAGATTATTATGCAACCTTCATTGTCTCCACTAGTCTAGCCACAATTTCTCTTTTGGATTACTGACATTTCTCTATCTCCTGGAATGTTCAGAACTGCCAAAATCAAACAAACTGATTGCTATAGCAATGCTGTGAGAGAATAGTTGAGTCTTTTATGCTCAGCAGGGACTCTTCCCTGGAAAGGCTGTGTGAGATCATATAATACAACAGAGATGATATTGCAGTGAGAGGCCGACCCCATACTGTGCCACATTACCAAGAGTGCAGCCAGCAACTTCAGAGGAGTGATCTTCCCCCTCTATTTTGCACTTTTGAGATCCCAATTTGAGGGCTGTATCTACTTTGGGCTCCCTAGGACAAGGAAGGCATGGGCACACTGGAGAGAGCCTGGTGGCAGGCTGTTGGGTAATTGGGCTGTAGCAGGGCTTCAGCATGGTTCTCCCACAGTCAGCCCAGCCAGTTCAGAGAGGTGCAGACTGCTCAAGTGCATGGAAAAGATGGGTGGAAAACTGACTGGGCTCACAGGGTTGTGATGAGAAAACTGGTGGCCAGATGTGCCCAGTGACCCCAGTGTCATTCAGGGATCAATAATGTTAAATCTCTTTAATGTGAGCTGGAGCACACATAGGAGAGACCGAGAGCTGAGTTTAAGGCTGAAGACTTAAGAGGGAAAAGGGAGATATTGATGATGTCTGTAGTGTTTGATGGGAGAATATGAAATTATAGCCTTGGAGTCTTAGAGTGAGAGCATGAGGCAATGGTTGCATGATTCTGGTTAGATGTAAGAATGCTTTCCTCATGAGCGTGGTTAAAATTAGAAGATTTGTTCAACTTCATTGCAGTGTCTTCAAGCTTGCTGATTTTCAAAGCTTGACTGGACTATGGCCTGATCAATCTGATCTACTTGACAGAACAGAGCAAAAGGTCCCTTTCAACCTAAATTATTCTATGATTCTGTCAAATTAAATACGGTATCTTAATTTATAAAGACGGATTCAAATGCATTGTCAATAATAAAATTCTTTAAATGCAAAATCATGCAGAAATATTTCTATTTGTTTTTAAACAAAACATGGGACAGCTGGCTGATCTCAGTGTATGATCAGTGAAGGAGAATTCAATTCCTTCTGTTCAGAAGTGAAGAGCTAAGACGTACAAGAAATGTCCTTCATTCAGACTCTATTAATTTTTTGCTGAATGAAAAAACCCAAGAAAATAAAAGCTAAAGGCAATTAACTGAATTTCCCTCCATCAGGTTCCTTCACCCTCTGGTCTCCCTCATTCCTCTGCCTGACCCTCCCTCTGTCCAAACCACTCACAGATGCCCAGGGGACTGCCACGTTTAGCTGGCTCAAGTTAGTTTAGTTCAGTTCAAGTCTCCTGGCACCCCTTCCCTCCTCTGCACCAGGGAGCTCTGCACTGCCAGGCAGTGCCCTGGAATCCACGAGGTGCCCAGGAGCATTAGGGACATGCAGAAGGATCTGAGCCCAACAGAAACATGCCTCCAAGTGACATAAGTGATGACATGAACAAGAGAATATTCTATGTCAAACCCCTACAGAAATATAAGTTTTTCTGGTAGCTAATGTCAGGAGCTAAAGCAAAAAGGATGTTTCAGAAAATTTGTAGAAGTCCCTAAGGAAGAGAGATGAATGCAGGAGAAAATATAGTAGGAAGTTAAAAGAAATTATATAATCAATAAAGGATAATTACAGTCTCTGTCTAAGGATCCATGAAATGGTATTACATTGCTCTATGTTTTTGAGCTGATACAAAATGAAATTCAGTTTAAAGAAAACATAGGACTGGGAAACAATTTTTACACTCTGTAAAGATTTTCAAGATTTAATTTTGTATGTGATTATTCTAATTTAGGATAAAATCTTCTGAAAAAATTCATGCTAACATGTTGGTAGCCAACAGTCAATACCTTTCTTTCCTTCTTTAATTTTTAAAATTGTAATAGTGAATATTCAAAACACTGACTTTCCTACCAATCAGGATGACAGCTCCCTTCCAGCACTTGCTGAATTTTCAACCAGTCACCTTCATGCACAGAAGATTTGCCTAAATAGCAAAAAATATATTCTATTAGAGAAAATATTCTATAGAGATAACCTAACTTTTCTGAGCTGTTGAAAGCTTGAGATTCAAGGCCATCTCTGAATAAAACTTTTCAATTTCACATGCCCCAACTCAGTTCTCTGTCTTTTGTGTTCGGGGTTCTCTGGGTCATGGAAGAGAACTGATGTGCCACAGTTCTATTTTTCTGCTCAAGTGTGCTGCTTACAGGAGTATTTCATGCACTTATGGTGATTGGTGCTCAGGTTCATAGTTTGGATTCTCTGATTGTTTTCGCTCTTTATCCAAGCTGGCTGCACTTGTTTTGACTTCTCTCCATGATGTCAGGGTTACATGGAGTATGTCAGTGAAATGAAGAGCAGCAGTTCACACGAGGGTGTCAGGCTGAGTGCTGCCATTCCTTGCAGGTTCTGTGGTCCCTCTGTGGATAATAAATCTCTGCTTTTAGAGACTCCTGGATCCTGCCTTGCCTCTGAGCTGGGGGCACAGGCAATATCGCAATATCTTCTTGAGTGCTGGCCAGTTATCTCAAAGTGTCACTGGGAGATGGCCCAGAAGTTATAGGAATAAAATGTTGGTCTGGAAAAGACAAATTTTAGGGATTTTTTTGGTTTCAAAAATATTTTTATATTGTTCTTAGAAAAGAGATCAGCTTTAATTCATTAAGAAAGAGATCATTAATTCATTGGTCTGTGATATTCTCTCTAAACTGCTCAAAGCACTAAGTAGTCAGCACTCATGTAAATGCTAGAATTACGAGTTTTATGTTTCCTTAGAAAGGTTAAACTGGTTTCAAGTGACATACACAGTGCCCTATAAATACTGTTTATCTTGGAACAAGAGATTTTGCAGGTGCAGACTCTGAGCTTTCAGTGTGCAAATGTTTTTATGGATGGTACTCAGATCCTCTCTTCTGTTTTATTCTTTTAGTGTTTTACTTTGCTTATCCTGAATTAGCCTGAGAGATTTTTAAAATTCAAAAAGGGTCTTCTGAAAAATGCAGAGGGTTTTAAATATCCCCCTCAAGGCCTTCTGCAGTATGAAATGCAGTACAAGGTCTTTTCTGTTAGCAATTATATTTCTGAAATAGAAAATATTGAATATTTAATTTTCCCTGCAATTTAGAAAACAGATAAAAGTCACTATTGTTGAAATTACACAGATAGTGTATCAAAATAATGTAAACAGTAATTTAGCATTTCTGTCTGTGAAATAAGCATAAGCAGGACATTATTGTCTAAGTTCATGAATTGATTTGGGATGGTTTGTAGCAAATTTTTTGATTCTCAGTGTATTTTCTTTGTCATCAAATAAGAACCCTGGTACTGATTATCAGGATTTTTTTGAAAATGGTATGTCAGGACGCTGAGTGTAGTCCCACACATTAATTAATACATTAAATCAATGTGAAAGTATACAAGAATTTTTGAAAACAATAAAAGCATTTAATCCTTTAAAAGTTTGTGGAAGCTTTTACTAATTTAATTTCATTCTGTTCTTTTTAATGAACATCATCAATGTTCACTAACCATCAATAACCATTGTTATTTACTCCAAAGTAACCTAGCCCAGTAAAACTTCAGGTGCAGGGACTATGACTGCAGCACCTCTTTTGCAGCACTTGCATAACTGCAACATTTCCTTCCTTCCCATGCTATTGATTTGTCCCAGAGCTCATATGGTTTGGGAGTGAGGCTGGCAGCATCTCTCATCTGACTGGAACTCGTGAGATCCTCTCCTGACAAAGTGAACTTTGGCGCTTGGCCAGCGCAGTGCTGGGTGTGTGCTGAAAAAAACGCGACAGAGGCAAGGAAAGGGACGTGCTGAAGATGTGGAGTGCATGGATAAATGTCACTGCAACTCCAGATTACAAAAGTTCAGGCTTCTTGCCAGAAGGAGGTTAATACAGATGAGACAGCATTTGTTCCACCACTCAAGTGTTTGCCTCTGGAAACTGCTTGAGAGTGATTCCAGAGATCAGGGCTGAGCTCTTGGGAGGTTACACTGTCCTTTCCTTCCCAGGTGCCATCAGCAGAACTCTCTGTGCTTTGTGCTGGGCTTTATGAGATAAGTGATCTTAAATTCTTGCACAAAATCAACTCAAAAAGAGAGCTTCTCGATCTGTAGACTGAAGTAGGGCCTAGTGGAAAATTTCTTTAGCACCCAGGAAACTTACCTTGGAACAAAGTATTGTGTATTTTAAAGCTATGAGTAAAAATTTATTTTGAGATACTAAGAATTTCCTATTCCATAATTATTTTACCATTGTAATCCTTATCTAGAGAACAGTGCCCTGCATTGCTTGTCTCATAATTTGGGACATTGCTCTTCCATTCATGGGCTGCTTCCAGAAATTAAATGCCCAGGGCTGTAACTATTTATTTAGTTGGGTTTGTGCCTAAGTCTTCCTGTCTACTCTTGAGAGAGAGAATTTTATTGTTACTGAATTAGGTTGGAAAATGAAGACTTCAGCCCAAATTATAATTATTTTTCTGCATCTGCTCCAACCATTTACATGGTTTATGCTTGTAAATTAGGTGTTAATGGAATCCAAGTGGGGTAACAGTGTGGAACATCAGAACTGCAATTGACTGGAGAAGTAGACAACATTCAAATATCTCTGAGGAGATCATTTGAGCAATAACTCTGGGGTGTTTGTGTGACATGCACGGAAACATCATTCTATTACAGAAATTATCTCAAATAGAGAGCAGAAAATCCACCTTATACAAGGAATTGTACTTTTGTTCTTTTCATACTTCTCAGAGAATGGGTGTTTTCCTCCTTGAAGTTGTTTGGTTTGTGTTGTTGGGTTTTTCCTTGTAGCACAATTTCTCAGCCTCAACATTTCAGATAAGCAGCTGTTGCATGTATCAGAATATTTGCCCCTCTCACAAGTGTTTTGTACTTTCCCCCCTTGAAAGCACCAAATAGAAGTCAGCCCTCCAGTGCTTCTCATTTTAGGTATATTAGATATAAAGTGATTTTCTTTTTTCTGTGAATACCTAATATGAATGCTATAAGCCACAAATGTTAAATTTGGTAATCTCAGAAAACAGAATCATTAAATCTTACTTGCAAAATTATAGGGAACCTTGACATGGTTTCACATTTTTACACTCTTCTGTGTGGTATTTGCCTGAAACATGCAGGAGAATGCTACTGATATGGTGTAAAACGCAGAGCCTTAGCTCTGAAGCTATACATTTGTGATATTCTAAATATAGCTGCCCTTTTATAATTATTTACTTGACAGTAGCATCTAAATTCTTAAGAGAATAGTCATCAACTCAGAGTGATGAAAGAATGAATTAGTGCTGATTTAGTATGTGGGAGATATCTTCAGTGCAGGTACCTCCTTGAGTCACACTGTCACTCTGATATTCTCTCTAGACCATAGTGACGGCCTTTTTCTGATTAGGATTTACCAGAGAAAAACAAAGGGGGGAAAAAGGTGAACCAGACTGGAGTGTGTTTAAAAGTTGATGTAGGCTGACTAATTGGGTTTTTCATAGTCCTGATACTTCTCATGTAACAGCTTTACAAAGGAATCACAGTAAAATATCTGAAATGGAGAGTTAGGAGTAAATGCAGAATAAAGTTATTTAAAAATACAGGATTTAATACTGTTAGGATACCTTAGTCAGTACTAGTCTGTGAAGCCAAAACCAGATGGTTTCTCTGCTGGGAATCAGCTGATCCAGAGGAAGAGCAGCTGTGTTGTAAACTGTGCATCACTTGGGTAGATTCTACCAAAACCAAGCAGAACTGAGCACCTCACACCCTAGAAAGTGCAAGGCAAGACAAACAGTGAGTTGAAGTGAGTCATTCTTTCTTCTTCACTTAAATTTCTGTGTCTCCAATTATGCAGTGTCATTAGACAGCCAAAGAGAATGTCTATCAATATTGCTCTCACAGGATCTGATCATGCATTAGAGCACTGAGTGAGAAGAGCTGAATGCTGAGGTGTACAGAATAACAGGGCACAGGATTTTGAATGGGAGACTTGTATTTGGCTGTAACTGTAAAATGTTTCTGCTTATCTGTTTGGGTATTGCACCTATAATCTGCATAACTACAGTCATTAATAAATTTGGTCAGGTTTAAGCTATAGAATTAAAGGCTCCTTGAAAAATAGCTTATAAAATTGTTTGCTGAAAAGTGATTGCATTAGAACTGAGACCTCCAAATTTCTCTTCACATCCATTACTGAAAACATTAATTCAAGACACAAAACACTTAATCTTAAAGGACAGTTGTGAAGTAAAATAAAACAAATGAGGACAGAAATTGTAGAAAAAAATAATTTTAGTATCTGTTACAGTTATGACTATTTTAGTGATAAGATCTCCAGTTTTTCTCTCTGGTGCTGCTCTGGAAGGTGAGGGGAGCAGCAGTCCATGGCAGTGCCACCCCACAGCAGCTGTAGCTCCCAGCAGCAGGTTGTTCAGGGCTTTGCTGAGCCTCTTTTAGTGGACCTTCCTACCTTTTATAGCTATTAATCTGTGTCTTGGGCTTTAGAGCTCTGTAAACTTTTAGGATTTTGGGGCAGGGCCATACACAGTGTGCAAGCTCCACTGTGCCTTAAGAAGGACTTAATGATCCCATAATGATACTGACCTTTCTAATGTTTTCTTTTCACTCCCCTTAGAGAAAGTTGTCTCTGGTTTTTTTTGTTTGCTTGCTTTGTGGTGGGTTTTTCCTGTTTCAGTGGCCAGAATGTATTGCTATTTTTTCTTCACTTGGAGAGTTTGTGAATGCTGTCTCTTGCTTCACACAGGCTTCCCTCCCCAGCTTGGGCATGCTGATCACCTTTAGCTTTTGGTTTGGCAAGTCTTTCTGAAAGGCTGAATATGTCCAGTATTAAATTGTATCAATTTTCCCCAAACTTTACTGTCCTCAATAATAAGAACTTTGATTTGAAGGCTTCCTTGTTAATATTATCTCTCTATGATCAGTCACAGGGGACAGTTCTGCTGTCAGAGAACAAAGAGGGAAAGGTTAATGTTGAGTAAAGTGGGCAGTTATAAATGAATCCACTCAATAAGAGGAAACTCAAGATTCACAGAGTGGCTGAAATCAAAACATAAGCAGCTGCAGATTATTATTACTTCAAACAATTACTATTGTGCATGAAGTGACACAACACTTTATATGTGTTTGGGATTCTAGTATTCATAGAAATCTACACGTCTCAGATATATAACTCCATGCAAATTTTAAAGAAAAGTATGTTTGCCAAGACTAATATAATTAAGTATTAGCACATTGCTTTCTATTAAAAAAAGAAAAAGAAAAAAGAAAATAAAGCAAAGTGGGCAGGGTGAATTTAAATAAAAATATTTTATTTGGACATGATTTAACTACTTTGAATTTTCATGTCAGAATGATATTTTGTTTTGGAATACAATTAGGTGCAATCAAAAGTAAAATTGCAATGAACTTAATTAAATACAACCTTGTATTATATATTAATAAAAAGCCCCACACATTTCTGAATTAAAGAAAAATGTTTCACTTTTTAAGTGCCTCTGATGATCGGTGGCCTTGTGGATTTTTGATTAAGCAGGAGAACAAACACAAATCAAACAATTATTCACTTTATGCTACTGGGGTACTAAAATATTCAACTTGTTGATTTATTTGGAATGTTTCAGTATTGTTCTCTCTCTTGAATTCAGAGTTCTTGCTTGGCCACTAGAAAAAACCTATTTTCTAAAAACTACATCAAGGAGACAATGAAACATTCTTTTCTTGTAATCTTGCGATACCTGAATTTTTTTTTTTCTTGATGAATGCTAGGAGAGAAAGATCAATGTTTTTCACTGTTTAGCCATTTTTGGCCTTTATATCACAGTGACATCTTCTGAAATGGAAAACTGAAACTCTAAATGTGGTACAAGTGTAACACGTTCTTCCAAAGTTTCTGAAATGGAAAACTGAAACTCTAAATGTGGTACAAGTTCATGGAACATGTTCTTCCAAAGTTAAAAAAACAAACAAAAAAAACCAAACAACCAAACAAAAAAAAAAACAACCCCAAACCACAAACAAATTTGGTTTGGGGATCTTGTGATTGAAATGCATAATTTTTGTGCTTGTCTTCAAGTCAAACTTTCTCTCTGTAATCTTCTAAGAGTCTGGAAGAGAACTTAACATAGGTTCCTGGAACAATAGATGACTGAAGATCTGCATTCTGATTAATGTTGGGAAATGTAGATCCAATTGACATGAATTGTATTTCTGTAACAAGGAATAACCATGCTGTTACTCTGTACAAACAGTTCTCATTGGGGATTTAATGGGCAGATTCTTTTTTTCATTTCTTTCATTCTAATTTAATGAAATTAGGAACACATTTTTCTTGAAGTAATTTTCCTGGTTTCCTGCACCACCTAACAAAGATGGTTACAATGACTTTTCACACATGCTGAGGGATTGTAGAATCAGCCTAAAAAATGGGTCAGGTTCTCCAGAATAGATAATCATATCCCCTCCAAAACCAAGTCTGCTTATCCCCAGACTGTAGGAACTGAAATTAATGGAGGCTTTTTTGGGTGTTTCTGCTTTATGGTTGAATCCAGACCTATGGAAGAAGTTGGAAGAATATTATCATATGCAAAACAAAAATATTAAATGTGGAAGCTAATATTCTTGATTCTAATCTCTAAGAATATCACATATCACTCTGGACCATGATGGAGAAAATACAACTGCAAGAATGTCTTCCTGAAGGTTGTTCCCTCAGAACTCAACAAAATTTATAGAAAACTTGGGAAAGGTTTATCACTTCAGTTTATAGGCAGAGGGGAAAAATCCACTATGTAACATTTTTTGTTTTCTTTCCTCTTCTTAAGCATCTATTTTTGTACATAAAACTGTTTTTAAAACTCTAATGAGAACAATATATCACTTATGGAGAATTCTACCTGAGATCGTGGAAATCTTATATTTCTCTGATTGTTTAATTTGTCAAACTTTGTGAGAAATTCAGCCTCAGAAATGTATCTCATACATCTTCTCTCCGGACATATCAAAGCAATGGAAGGTAATAAGGGATACATTGCATTCATTTTTATTATTTTTCCCCTCTTTAAAGCATATGCTATGACTGGTGCATAGGTCAAACAATCTTATTTTGGTTTCTTTCTGATCGTTTTCTCAGACTGGGAATATAAATCAGTTTTTGTTAGTTGACATAGATTACTTTTTGTTTATTCCCCTTTTCTCAGCAGCATGTTTTCTTCCCTTTATACACGCTCAAACCAAAACACTTGGTTTTATTTCTGTCTGCTTTCCTGTGAATATTAAACAAATTTATGAAGCATTTAGATTGGAATAAGTAGAGCATATCTTATTATTCAAGAACATTTTTCTACCACTTAATTCTTCTTTTCCAAGCTCTTATTTTAGACTCATTAATTTATAATTATTACTTGAGTGTTTTTGTTTGATTTGAGGTAGCACTCTGGTTCATTTAAATATGAAGAATGGTTTGATATTGAAAAATAAAAATTCAGAGAGAGGTTGAAAGAGGAATTATTTGGCCAAACATTAGATAGCATTTTTTCACTGTCCACGGTCATGTGCACTTTGAATTTGAATAGTGCAGTGAATTAGACAGCAAATACATGTGGCAAAAACCAGTTTCTTTCATGAAACAGCAATTGTGAGCAAGTATTTCTGTCAGCTAGCAGTGTGTAATTTGGGCTTGGGGAGCTTGGAAAGATGGGAAGACAGTAGATGAAGTGGGATCTGGGGAAACAAAGTCACCAGGCTGGTCTCTGTGCCTAAGGGCACAGCTTAGGAAGATGCCCAAGCTCTCCTGGCAGTGCTGTTTTAAAAGCTAGATCTTTGGGTGAAAATGAGTGAACTATGAAAAATACAACTGCAATGATTCAAAAAATTGTTATCCATGTGCCTCTTGCTATTTGTCTGCAGTTATTCACCTTTGTTGTACTGCAGAGTAAGAGAGAGGGGCCTGATGCACCAGCATGTGTTTAAATCATGTTTGAATTCCAGTGCGCAGCACATTCTTCAACAGCCTTCAATACTTATCAAATTTGGGTACCTCTGTGCCCCCCTGAACAAATGCTGATACGAGGTTAAGAGGATTAACACCATATCAGCCATATTTGTTGCCATAAGACATTAAGGTTCATTATACTTGCTATTAGTTAGTATTTTTTGAAGAGTTCTGTAGTGTGGGCCTTGACAGGAATGGGAACTATTGGTAGGATCGTGTTTGTTGCAGCCAATATCCCCTCTGTATGCTCACCCTGAAGTGAGGAAGTTGTATTATTGTAACAGGCTCTGACTTCTCTGAGCTTTGTTTTTTAATATTGTTTCTAGTGTAATATAACAACTCTTATATATATTATTACCCTAGAAAAGCCCTTTCCTATCTCACTCTAGGTATAAAATTAGATATAGATTAGGTCTCAGTCATATATGGATAAACATGACTCTGAAAATCCTTCTACTGCAAAATCTGCATCATGAAAGTGTAAGTGACAGGCAGAGAAGAATTTTAAATGAAGTTTATTTAACCTGCTGACAGACAGTGCTGATACACAGTGGAAATCACCATCCATGGCTTGGTATGAACTGTTAATCCTGGAAATTTTTTTCGAAAGGAAGCACACTTTCACTTGCTTCATTATGTTGCATATGAATGAAAAGTAGGCAGCAGATAAATATCTGTTGTCATTACAAAGAAAGCAGTTGTAGCATTTACAAGGAATTCTGATAACCTGTGTTTACTTTTTTATTATTGCTTGCACATCTCAAGCAGAGCAAAATTATTCATTGTGGATTATATCATTTGTTTCCATTAGCACATGAATCAAAGGAAGTTCAGCTCAGTGAAACAAAGGGAAAAAATGGATGTCAGTATATCTGTCCATGATTAATTTAAACAATAAGTTGTTGAGTGTCCAAAAATACATTTTAATGTTGAACATGAAGAGAGGTAATGAGTAATGCTGCTATCTTCAAACAGTGGCAATAGCTCTGAGATTGCTCATAGCACCAAATGAAAATGTTGCAGCTGTTTGAAAAGAGGTCAGGGTTTAAGTTCAGTGGGGGAAGGCAGGAAAGAAAATGATACGTGATAAGGGCACATAAATGATTGATTCCAGCCTTATGAAATCAGATGTCACAGGGATCAGCTGGTGTCTGTGGCAGAAAGGCTTCATCCATTGGTTTTACAAATAATCATTGGTAAAACAGAAACCGTTCGGAGGCATGTACATTATCCAGCCTGCACTTTAACTGTGCTGTGGGTGTAGAGAAACCAGGAAACAGCCAGGGTGACCCATGGAAGGGGTTATTAGCAGGGCTGGAAGCACTGTGACAATGCATCTGTCCCCCTCCTTGAGCACGGTCACCTCTTGTACAAAATGTCACTCTATTTATCTTGTGCCCTGTGCAGGCCAACGCATCCTTGTACAGATCATGATTCTGGAAATGACTCTAATGACAAATCCAGACCTGTGCAAGGCACTGCAGCCTCACAGCTGCTGCATCTGGCTCCAGGCTCAGCACATGGATCTGACGGGTAAATGCATGTACTGTGCTGCCAGGGTGACCTGCACCTGGGTTTAATTGGAGAGATCTTCCTGCTTCTAAAGGAACACAGATCCCCTCTTTGTTCAGGAAGAGGTAACTTCAACAAATTTCACAGATTTTGAAAAAAGCAGGGCTTTCTGTTGGCTTTCTTTCTCCTCTTGAGCTTTACATTTTCCAAAACCTAAACTTTGTTTTGGAAACAAAATCAAGATATTCAAGCCTCAGATCATATCTAGTTTAAATCAATTTCTTTCAACCTTATATATTTTGGACCTGCTTTTAAGTCACTGGAAAAATCTAATGACTTGAGTAAATAGACTAAAATAGACTAAAAAAATGAAGCAGTTGTACATGATTTCCTCATGACCTGGAAGTGAGTAAGTTCTGCATCCAGCTGTGACTGGGCAGGAATTCTCTTACTGAGGCAGGTGGAAGTGCCCTGTGCACATGGACTGCAAAAACCTGTGATTGGCATCACTGCAGGAGTGTCAGGAGTTGAGGGCAGTGGGATATGTGTCAAGGGAATCCAAGTCTCCCCTGCTCACATAAAACTCGGGTGCCTCAGATCATTTCTGGTGGCTGTGCTGCCTCCTCTCACAGGTCCCAGGCTGTGTCTGGTGGCACAGGGGCTGCTCAGGACAGCTCAGCCCTTGCTGCAGTGGTTTCTCCTTTGCCCTGCAGTGCTGCCTGAGCTGAGCACACCCTGCAGGCTGCAGCCTGGCCTCCTGCAGTGGGATCAGGGGGTGGGAGCTCCTCTTCAGAGAGGCTGCTCCTCTGCTGTGAGCCCCTGGGACACTGAGGGTCACCCTCCCGGGGGATCAGCTCAGCTCTGGGCAGTGCCTCCCTAAGGCAGAGCCGTGGAACAGTGCTTCTAACGAGGGGGAATGCTGCTGAGCTTTGTCATTTGACACACTTACTGAGTTGAGAGAACAGTCAGGAGGGTAAATAATTTCATATGGATGAGAATGTCTGGAGAATGTGCCTCCAGGGAACTGCAAGAGCCTAAGCTGTACCTGCAACCAGTGAACTGGGATGAGGCTCCAAAACCAGCCCTGTGTGATTGATTGGCTGCTGTCCATTTCTGTGAGCTATTTATGCTTACATATACACACTTATATGTACATATATGCATTTCTGGATTGCATCTATTCTATCTGTAGCTTTTATAAAATGAAATAATGATACTGTTTTAGAATTTTTTTCACCTGGAGCTACATAATAAAATAACTATTTGCAGTGCTGAACTCAATAAGGTAGTAGACTTTATTTTAATTTGGGTTCGTTGCATTATTTTGTAATATTTAGGATAGTCCAAGGTCAAAATGTCCTTGGATATGTCCAAGTTGCCCTGGTGAAACAACGCAGTGCTGAACTCAATAAGGTAGTAGACTTTATTTTAATTTGGGTTCATTGCATAATTTTTTAATATTTAGGATAGTCCAAGGTCAAAATATGTCCAAGTTGCCCTGGTGAAACAACTGTCAAATTGTTTCAGTGTTCTGCCGAGGTGAGTGAGTAGGATGCAAATTTCTGGAAGTCTGTACAGAGAAAGGCTCATTACCTGCCGAGGTCAGTCTTGCTGCTCTTGTTATAAAAGAATCCTGGGCCTCAGCCCTTTGTGCTCTGCATCTTTTGTGATTGGTTTTTACCAGTGATAAATAAATGTGACATGTTACTAAATCATTATCATAGAATATTCTATTTAATTGTACTATAGGGTGTAATTTTCAAATACAGAGTTTTAAACAGAATCATTTACATTCTTTCACCTACTCCAAAATAAAATTCTGCATCAAAATATTTTTTGCAAGTTTTGAAATGAAAAATAAAAATGTAAAAAAGTGTACTTTTGTAAATTTTACTGCAGCTACTGATAAAATTGATAGGGGTTAAGCTTTAGGTTTCATTAGCTTTGAATTCCACCCTAGAGAAGGAATCTTCTGCCATCCCTACTTCTGTAGCCTTTGGCTGTGATCTTATCTCTCTCCATCCTGTGCAGTGATGTTGTCCTTGGCACTGTGGGGTGTGAACATAACAAAAGAAACAATTCCTGCCATTGTAATTGATGCTGGGATTACCCATCACATTGCAGTCTATCCCTGTGCAAATGTGTGCTGCTCTTAAGAACATTAAGGTTTACAGAGTCAAGTACCCAAATATTTACAGGAAAAATAGGCCAAGACCAAACCAGTCATCACTCTGGGCCTTTCTATGCAATATTTATGAAGGCTTTTTAATTAGATGAAAATTGAGTCCCTTTCTTACCTCTTTGCCCTCCCTTTCCAGAGGTATGTTCATTCTAAAAAGACAATAATTATTCCCAAAACATTAGTGGCCATAAATAAATACTGAAATGTTCACTGTGCTTGCATCTGCTTTTTTACCAATAGTACTCTAAATATTATCCATAGAAAGTATTAGATACTCCAATAATAGTCTGGCTTCCTGACTTTTCATTAAATTAAGAACTGTTGGATGTAGCAGGGAATCAACAGAGCCATTGCCACCAGAGGAATTTAGCTAAGGAAATTTGTTATGACAATGAAATTAAAAAATTGTCCTCAGTTCCTTTAACATTAAGGATATTTTTTCTGTCTGGAAATGGAATGTGCTGCTGAAAAAGGAATAGTTTGGATATTTCTCAGCACACACACTTGCATTGTTTGTTGTCATTATTAATGGAACAGGTTATCTCCAGAAGCTGCAGGAGGTAGGACAAACAATGGATTTGGCATTTAGTCACACTTTTTGGTCACTTGTTTTTTTGGGTTTTTTTTTATTATTATTTTTTGGGACTTCATAAGTGTTTGAAATAAATGTTCTCCTATTTTTCTGCTGGGTGTCTAGTGAGTGTTGAGGGACTATAACATATCAAGGTAGGTAATCAGTATTTAACGAAGTTTCCAGAAGAAACCAGTTGTCTTTATCAACTTCCTGAAGAACCATTTTTTTTGATGTTTGATTAATGATATGTTTTTCTTTTAAAAAAACCCCAAAGTACCATATTTTCATCCAGAGAGATTTAAAAATCACTAGTATTAGATTTGTAGATGGCAAAATTAAGTACACCAAGGTTTTAAGTATTGCATTGAGATGAAACTCTCTCTGATGATTTTTAAGGGCCATTGCAGTGCCCTTTCACTTCTAGAAAACCTCTGAATGGAAACTGGTTTTAGATTTTCTAAATACCTAAATTAATATCAGCAAAGGTGTGTAGACTTTGATAAATTCAGGATTCCATCTGGACGGTGATAAAAGCTTTTAGTCTTTTCAGTAGAGATTTAACTAAACATTATGCAAATATTTATCTCAGATGGTGGCTGGAAATCTCGTGTATTTATTCCCACAGTTGTATTTAAACTACTGTGGTTATTTTACAATGTGATCAAGAGAAAGCAGAGAAGTGCAAGGATGTTAGCTAAATTTGTTATGCAGAAAACATAATACAGAATAATCCTTGAAAACAGTTGGATGTAAAATTCAAAAACCCTGCCTAAGCTTAGGAAACCGTAAATGTTTTGAAATTCATGAATTTCCAGCTATGGTGTTCTGTAACTTGGAAACAAGCAGCAGTACCAGTATAGCAATCAAGAAAAACAAAATGCTTACGAGGTGCACAAAAGACAGACACTCTGCTGTGCCATTTATAACCATGACTTTGATTTTTTTGAATCAGCCCTCAAATAACTGTAGCAAATTAAGGGATTGTTTCCTACACATAGTTCACTTTGAACAGTAGTCATCCTCCAACTCTAAAATAAGTTTGTTTACATATATATATATACATATAATCCCTGAAATGGAAAAATTTACCAATTTGTATGTGCAGCCAAGCCAAATAGATTGTGTAGAATTTATAGTGGGTGAGCACTTCTTAATGATCCCATGTTCTGCTGAACTTAGGTGTTGCCTTTCTTAGTTTGTAGTGCATCTTTGAAAAATGAAGGACACATGAAATTTGAAAAGTAATTAATCCAAAATACTACACAACTGCACAAGTGTGCTTTGTTTACATAATGCAGCCTCTCTTTAATAAACCCATGGAATCAGGTTTTTTTCTTACATTTGTGATGAAAGAAAAACACCTACAATTGGCCTGGTCCCCTTCTCACCTTTTGGCAGAGGTGACAGCAGCATTTTGGCATGGGGTGTGCACAGACTTTTTGAGCCCCTTGCCTGTGGGATGAGCTCTTGTAGAGCTACTCCAGTGAGCCCTGGGGGAGCACTGCCAGCTCACAGTCTGCACCAACAGTGGCTGAACTCGGGGTTTTTGTTGTAAGATATTTCAAGCAGTGCCTTTCTTTCCACTTGGATATAACAGCTTTAGTCAGAGAAGTTAATTAGTCATAAAATACCATCTCTTATTTGATAGCTTTCATGCAAAGATTTCTTTGCATCCTTGGCATTCCATATGCTTTTCTATTTCTTTTTTAATGCACAGTGCAAAACTGAGTTCTTAGAGTCTTGCTGGCATTTCAGACAAATTTTCACTCACTTTTTACACTTTATTTTCACATATTCTATGTTTTCTATAAAGTCTACATGAAACTGCACTACTTCTTTATTAAAAAGTAACTTCTGCAGATGAAGAGCAGCTGTAACCCATCACTACTCCCTGAATTATACATTCTCCATCCTTCTGCCCTCTTTTTATTAAATTAAATTGGTAAATATATGAGTCAAAGGACAGTTTGAACCTTCTGTTCTTTTCTTGAAATGGGGGAATGTCATCTCCTATTCTCTTTTAGGCCTAGAAATCTTTTCTCATTTTCTGCAAATGACCTCTTCCAGTTTGTATTATCTAAGCTGAACAAGAGAATCATTTAAAGTCCATGAGCTAAAGCATTGAAAGAATTATGTCACTGTTCCCTTTGCTAACAATGCTGTATCAGAACATTTTAACAAAATGTGAAAAATGGTCACAAGACATTTTAGTTTTTGAGTTTTTATCTGCTACCAACCTCCTGCATGCATGGCAAGGTGAATACAGTGTGCAGCATATTTGCTAAAAGCATCAGCCCAAAACTACATCCTAGTAAGGCTGAGATCATTCAAACATATAAAATACTGAAAACCAGAGATTCTAAAAGATCTTTAGTAAACTGACCACATGGGAAGATGTAGTGCTAGTAATTTTTTCTATGTTTTTGATAAAATTGAAGGGCTATTTCTACTGTGCCTTATTTATACTTCTGTCTAAACTCTAAATTGAAAACTACATTTGAAGTTAGATAATATATGAGCCAATTTTTCCTACTACATTTACATTGTAAAATAGGGTATCAGATTTTTCTTTTTCCAGATTATAGAGAATTATTAGGATCAGAGTAAGGTTACATGAATGTTGATATATAATGTAAACTGCCACCTCAGAGTGAAGAAATACACATATGGTGATGGTTTTGCTTTCTGTATTGAAACTCTACTTTTTAGTACAGAGGACTTCATTGTTACAGGTCAAGATCAGACTGTAGAAACACTGCAATAATTCCATTCCTCATTTGAAAAAGAAATGGAATTTTTTTCCTTTTAGCTTGCCACAGTCACTAGATTTTTTTTCTTAAAGCCTCACAAATACAATTTTTGGTGTCAATATAACCACTCTGTAATATTATATTGATGCTAATTTATTAAAGTACTTACTGTGGGCTTATTTTAAATGCAGTGTATAATTTCGTGGCAAACCTTTTAGCAGGTCTGTAAATTGACATATCCTGCAATCAGCAGCTCAGAAACAATAGTTTTCAATCAATCAGTGGAAAGCCCACTCTTGTAATACATATACAGTCCCCAGAGAATGGCTGAGCTTCATAATTCAAACATGCACTTTTCCCTTGTGAGTCATAATAGAGCAGCGACCATTAGGAGCCCTTCAAAATGGCAAAATAAAAGGAGTTCAACACTGAAAAGAAAAAACTGCCAGTTAAAAGCTGGAAACAATTTCGCAATGATGCTTTTTCCATGCAATAAATACTCAAAATTCAGCTTAGACCTTTCTATTAAGCAGATGTTGCTATTGGCATGGCTTGCTACTCTCTAGAAGAATTGGTGCACTTTCAACAAGATTTGTACCTTGTAAGTACAATAAGTGCATTAGCAGGAAAAGATGGCAGAATTCATCATGGCCAAAAATAATGCCCTACATTTGTATAACCATTACAGGAATATTTGCTCCAAAGTCAGCGTTGTTTCTGTACTTGAATTTCTCTGTTGGTTTGTTTTTCTCCTCTACATCATTCCTCAGTAGCAGTGCCAGTTTCATATTTTAAACATTACTTTAGGAAGAAGAGTTTAATATAAGATTAATGAGATTATGCATAATCAGGCAAAAAGAAATATTCTTATTCACTCTCTGACTTTTATGTCTATATTTAATTTCTGGTAAAGATATTCTCCAGACACCACACAGTAACAATTAGCTGTGCAATAGTTCAAGCAGAAATTACTGCCTTTTCATCCCTTCTTGACATTCAATAGCCTATTAGTACCAAAGTTACCAAGATTTATGCTATTGCTCAAGAAAGGGATGTGCCCAAAACACCAGTATGTGTTTAGATGGATTTTCATTATGTGTTAAAGTTTCATTTTTTTAATCTGTTTCACTGACAATTGAAATTATTTTGTCAAATGTCAAAGTAGAACAGTCAATATTTGTGTTTGGAGTAAATGATAGTTTTCTGACAATAATTTCTCCTTATAATACCTGTTAACAACTACATTGAATTGCACTATGCACTCTTGGATGTTGCACAAACACTTTAGGAGAAGTTAACTTTTTTATCTTGTCCAGAAACAAGGAATATTTTAAAGTTGCAGGACATTCCCAGTGTCTTTAAAATTTGGCCCAAATAATTAAAAAATAAAATTCTTCTATCTCCTTTTTTATTCCAGGAATGATCAGCTGCTCAGGGCTCTAGTTGGGGAGAGGAATGCTCTTGTTGTACACTTAGGCTTTTCAAGTCAATGAAAAGGCATTTATTACCCTTAGAAGCCTTCTGTGAGTTACATTGCAATGATCTCTCAACCTTGGTACAGCATGAGTAAAGCTGCTCAGGCAAAGGCAGTGAAAAGGAGTGTTAAATTCTCTGTCATGGCAGCGCCAAAGGAATAAATGCAAAGTCAATGAGGTGAGAAGTAAATATTTATAGATTTGAACTCTTGGCTTGTCTTGGTAGAATTAATTGCACAAATATTGGTGCACAATGATCCACACAAAGCACTAAGATCGTGTCCTCTCTCAGGAGTAAAACCACCCAGGGGTTTGGGTGGCTAATCAGGGGTGTCAGCACACCTTTGTTCCTTTCACCTCGGCCTGAGCAGCAGCATCCTCTGCAATCCACCCGAGGATGTGGGTGAGCTGCTGCGTGTTTGGCACTGGATATCTGAGAGTGTTTTCCATGAAATCCTGGTGTTGAGGGCACACCCCAGCAGCATCACCCAGAGCCCTACGGAGCTTTGGCCCAGAGCTGCCCAAGCTGCTCTCTGCTCTGCAGGCACTGCAGAGCTCTGTGCTCAGGGGGTTTTATTGGCACTCCTCAGGCTATAAACCAATGTGTTTCCCTTTATGACACCATACTAGGGGTTTTTGCAAAAATTTCTAGCTGTTTATGATTGTTTACACCTGGCATCATATATATATTTTTGTTGCTGATAATAAAATGGGTGTTCCTGCTGGTTCAAAATATTTTATGAGACTTCTCATTAATTTTTTGCAGTGTGAATGCTTGCATTAAGAGTGTTGTAACTAATTATTTATACTCTGGTTCAAGTACTAATTGCTCTAATCCATCTTGTGTTTCCAGAATGTTGAAAGCCAAATGTTAAAGACTCAAAAAAGAGATGACCAAAAAAGACCCTATTATTTTTACATACATCACAATTTATAGTAACATGAATTTGAAATGCTTTTTACTTCAAAAGTTTTTGGTGACACAGCTAATGAGTCCACACACTCAGCTCATCTGAGCAGGATTTTTCAGAATGGTAGCAAGGGATTAATAGTCTGACTTGTAAAAATGTTATTTATTTACTGCCAGACTCTCTGTAGCCAGTTATGTATTTTGAAACAAGAGGATCTGTGTGGCAAAATTAACCTTTCACTTCGCTTTGCAAGTGCCTCAATGAAGGACATGGCTAACAAGACATCTATTTAAAACAAATCTGGAGAGAAACTAAGTCTGATTTTTTTAAAAAACTTCTCATTTCAGAGCACCTGTTTTTGTATTGTGTGCTAGATTAACCTTCTTTTACAGTGCCCTTTATTTTCCTTTTGCTTACCTGATGAGGAAAATATAACATATGAAGGCATATGTCTTACAAAGTTCTCTAGAGTAACAAACTACTCCAGGTTGTAGAATTTACAAGCTGCTTTGAGTTTTGCAGACTTCTTGAGGTAGCAGCTCTGCTGACCACCAGGATAAGGAGGCTTATTCTGTTCTTATTCTGCCTTAACATGCTGTGTTTGAATTATACTGTATAGGATTCTTTATTTTGGTTGCTGTTCCTACTACAACAATGTACTTTGAAGCTTATTTGATAATCTATTTTTTAACCTCTAACTGATTTTTTTTAAGAATTATAAATAAGGCAGAGCTCTGTGTCCTCACTGCCCTGAGAGCAGTGGCATAGCCAGAGGTCTGCCAGAGGAATCAGTTATGATTTGGGAAATGGCAAACCCTGGGTCCCTGCCAGTCTGCAAGTAGACTGGGCAGTTTGTTATTTCTGACATGTGTGCAATTTTAAATTACAAAAAATATGGGGATTTTTCCTTTTTTTTTTTTTTGCAACAGCAGGTGACATGTTGACATTAGAAATAACAGGCAATGTGCTGCTTAGGACAATGCTCTGGAGCATAAGACAAATTCTTCTTCACCAGCAATAAAAAGGTCCAATATGTAAGATTTATATATTTGAACCAATGCTTCCCTATGATGCTATTTTCATATAAATATCATGTACATATTTTTCTACAATTTTCTAGCAGTTTATAGAAGCATTTATGATAAGTGTATCAATAGTGAGACAGTACTTTAAATTATTGCAACAATTTATGCAAAGCAAAATATCTGTCTCTGTACAACTGGATATCCTACATTTAGATATGAAAAATTTCTCTCTGTGCCTATTTTTTCCTTTTTAATTTTTTTTTTCCTCCCGGTAGTCCAGATGAATGGTTGGTTAACAAATTCTCTGCTTGGAATATAAACACAACAAAAGGGTCTGAGTAGTGCACTGGGCTGAAGAGTTGGTTAAACTAATTTAATAAATTAGCTGACACCTGTAAGAGAGACAAAGACAAAAGTCACACGTGCGTGTGGAGACCTTGGGGCTGGAAATCCTGGAACCCACCCTTTAGCAAACAGCTGAACTTCAGAGGGAAGGAACAGGGTAAAGGGAGTACCTGACTGCAGAGCCTGGGACTGAGCTCCCCATGTGCTGGGTGAATTCTGTAGCAGGGGATTCACACCTGCGAATGCTGTGTGAGCTCAGCTCAGCCAGGGCAGAGCCATCACCACCTGCAATTCCCCTAAGGCTGGCAGAAGGGCAGTGCCTGCACTCAGAGAGGGACTGCTCCCCTTGTGTCTTGCCCTTGTAGGCTGATTGGAAATAAAAGAAGGGGAAACCATGATAATGTAGAACACTGTTGGCCCTCCCCTCCTTCCTTTCCCCTTTCCTTTTTCCTTTCCTTTTTCCCTTCCCCTTTCCTTTCCTTTCCTTTCCTTTCCTTTCCTTTCCTTTCCTTTCCTTTCCTTTCCTTTCCTTTCCTTTCCTTTCCTTTCCTTTCCTTTCCTTTCCCTTTTTCCTGTCCTTTCTCCTTCCCTTTCTCCCTTCCCTTGCCTTTCTCCTTCCCTTCCCTTTCTCCTTCCCTTCAGTTGCTGTTTTGAGTTCTGAGCAAGTGGTTTTTAAAGAAGATAATTTGTACACTCTTAATTATGTGACGTTTGCTTTAAGCAATCTCATCCAGGAGCCTGCCAAGATAGAAACAACAAAATGATCTCAAGACTCAGCAAATGCTCCTTGCTTTCCAATTGGCACAGTTCGAGTTTTATAGCAATTATATAAATGACAGCAATTTTGTTTAAAAACAATAGTTGTATGAACAATGATTTCTAAGTTTATGGTCTATTGAACATTCCTCAGTACTAACCACTTAGTTTGAAGAAAATAGCTTCTTAACATGATATAAATTTACAGATGGAAAATGGTAATAAAACTGCTGATAAAATTTTGGGGTTATAAGCTGGGAAGCTTATAAAACAATGTAGTTAGGCTTATTTGCTTTAAAGAACTTAAATGTTAATTTAATGAATACAGTTTTGATGACTAGGAAACTTTGAGCTTGTAAAGATAATCAAATTATTTTTTCTGTGGGATCTTGAATGCTTTAGCATTTTTAAGTATAAAATGAAGTTTGAAAGAACTTCAAGGGTTTATACTCCTGCTTTACAACAGAGCAGTTTTTCCTCCTAGATATTCATCCTGTCCTTTGCCTGGGAAGGCTTTAGGGCTACTTAATCAGTTCCACAATGTGTTTCTAATATCTGACCTGGATCCCTGATTTCCCCCCACTCAAAGTGTAACAACATGTTGCTTTATGTGCTGTATTTTGTTGAATGCAAGTCTGATCTAATTCATCAATAGTTTTAATAAATATTTTGGTGTTAGTTAGAATTGGAGCACAATGCCTGTTCCCTGGTAGTTTGTAAATAAAGTAATTTTTCTATACTGTTAATTATCCTTTGTTTTTTGTTGAATAAGTTCATGTATATTAAGTTCTTTTTGCTCAGAAATACTTGAGTGTCTGAAGTTGGAATTATGTTCCAAACCATAAGAGTGCAGAGGTACATCTTGCAGCCTGCTGGTCTTTGCTGATGGCAGTACTGGTTCATTTGCTGATTTCTATGATCCATGAGGAATTCTTTGAGTATCCAAAATACTATAGTTGAGTGTCCTGAATGTGCCTTCAAATCTTCAAAACTCTTCAAATCTTCAAGGACCCTTTTTTTTCTCTGTGTGTATAAAATCTTCAATGTAAGTTTACAAGGGTAATATTTAAAAAACACCTAGGCAATTTGGATGCATAAATTTCACAGCCAGTAAATTTAAGTTCTGGAATATAGAATAGCTGATTTTTTTTTATTTACCTTTCTAAGGAAAGGAAGCTTATATATTCTTATTTTCACACTGCAGCGCAAGTGTCCAGCTCAATAAATATATTGCAGTGTGAAAAGAAATTTGGATTGTATTTTATTACAATGAATTTTTGAAAGATGCAGATGAAGTACTCAGAAACCAACCTGTATCATCAGTAACAGTACAATGTTCTCTATCTGTTACTCTTAGTCTCAAAATTCTGATCACTCCTACCCAGCTCTAGGAAGGTCAATTTATTTGCAAAGAAAATTTTTATGTTTTATCTCTGGGTCCCACAAAATCTTTTTTGATCTTGAAGCAAGGCTTCTGCTTCTGGAGTAGCTAGTATTGCTCTCCTTCATTAATGGTGAAAATAGAAACCACACTGTTGTTATTAATCATTAGCTGTGGCATAAACAGTATTTGGCAAACTCCAGATATGTTTGTGTGGCCTCTGGAAGAGTCTTTACCTGAGAGTTGTCATACAGGGGAATGCTGTCATCAGCCTCCAATCAAGGTTCTCGCTTGCTGTCTCCAGTGAAGCTTGGCATAATTGTGAATAAGTCTTTTATTCTTTTTCTCTTCTCCCCTGGTACATAGACATTCTCTCTGCCTGTCTGTTCTATATTTCTATCAAGTGGTAGAAAATGAACTGTGTTAGAAAACAACTGGAGGCTGACAGATAGCAGATGAATGCCAGACAAGTACCCTATTTTTGCATTATAGCTGAGCTTCAAAACCCATCACGATTGTGCCAGTCTTTTCTGGGAATGAAGCATTAACTAGTTTAGAAGTTTAGACATAGTTGTGTGGGCACAACTGCACTCACAAATGCTTAAAGACTATTACTATATTTAAGACTTTTGAAGTTGGTAATACATGTGAAATATTATGTAAGAAGCCTTGTGTGTAACTGCAGTGTAACTGGGAAGTGCCTGATGAAGTTTTTTTCCAGCACATTTCTGGTATCAAACCAGTGTGCAATGACAATGATTCTTGTCAGTAGAACACCTTGCCTGATATTGTTTGTCTCCTTTGATTTGCATTGAATGCAAAGTTCTAACAGTAACTACTAACTGAGCTGATCTTTGAAACATAATTATGAAATAGAAATATTAAAAACTTCAATTCTGAAGTGCTGTGAAGGAGAGTTACAACTCACAGCTTACTTTTAACTTGCAGTGTAATAGAAAATGTCATTAACAGTTACCTGCTGGGGCTCACATGCCACCACAGCCCAGTCTCTGGGTTCTTCAAAATTAACCCAAACTTTGAAAAATTTGTTCTTCTCAAAGGCTGGGCCATCAACATTTCCAGCATTCAGGATCAAACAGGCAATTTGCTGGTTCACTGTAGGACCACAAACAGTGCTGGGTTTTCTGCAGAGGGAAAAAAAGGCAGAGTGGAGGCATTTGCTGCTCCTGAACATACAGAATGAGGCAGTGTAGAACCAAGCCAGGACATCTGTTATTACAGACAGTCTAGGTAGTAATTGGATCAAATCTCAATAAATACTCTCAAGCTGAGCATTGCTGCAGAAGCTCACGTCTGCTCTGACAGTAATGGTGATGATTTGTGTATATAAAGTTGAGTATAAGTAACTAAACTAGAAGAGAAATCTTGATGAATGGCTTTTGACACTGATTTTTAAATTATAATGAAGAGATTTCCTCTCCAAAATGGCTAATGGAACAGCATCTTAATCAGATAGAGTCCCTACGTGTAGTTTCTCTGTGAGAGCCTGGATCACTGCTAGATGCTGTTTCTCTTCTGTTCTTAAGTCATTGCTGAGGACATTAGGACTAACATCCTAACAATATTATTTCATTAATAATTTTTTTCATTTAAAAAAGCCAGATTAAAAATAGAGAAAGTTAATAGACATAAGATGTGCAGCAGTGGTTTTAACAGCTAAGTACACTTGACATCTACAGTTCAAGTAGACCAAAAACCAGATGTTGCTATTTTTTCTTGGCATATAATTGCACTTCTTCTATTCTAAAACATAATTAAAATAGCAGAGAAATTTTGCTCAAAAGTATCAGTCAATTCTATGGCTTATGTTGTTAGAAAAAGGAGATGGAAAAATTCTGAAAAAGAAACGAACATGTTCCTAAAATTAAAAAAAAATATTTCCAATTTATTTTTTTTCTGAATTGTTTTTCTTTGTGTGATTTTGTGAGAATCATCCTTTCCCTGGGAATTTACTTTGGACAAATAGCTGTTTTCCAAGAGAAGAATGCACTTTATCCATATCACTTTAAGTGCTTTTTCTTGTTGTAAAGATGTTTGAGTTCAGTGCTTACTGAAAGATGGGGAGGGTTTCTCTTTGCTCTGCTTGCCCTGCTGAGTATTTTCCTTTTTTCAGCAACCAGCACAGCTCAGAGTAAAAGCCAGAATATTGGCCTGCATGGACAGCTGGCTCATTTGGTGACTCAGTTTTGTGCAGATGTTTTTAAAGGCTGAGTTTACTTGGGAAGGCTTCACTCAGCTCATTCCAGTGAGGTTTTTACTAGATATTGCATAGATTTTAAAGCAGAATCACTGTGTTCTCTGTGATTCTGCATAACAATTGTCTTTCACATCTAACCTATACCAGTAGCATGATTTATAATAGAATGGTTGGAGTCCTATTATTTTTCCTCTTTGAAATGAAATCTCTGCTCATGGGTGGGGATTGATGATGATGATGTTTGCATTTTAAGGCATCGTGGCAGGAAGGGTTTCGCCAAGAGACAGATTTTGCACCATTTACATAAAATAATTACACTCTAATTTTCTAGAAAATCATTCTCTAACTGTATCCTCTGGATAAAGAATCCCTCACCACAGTTTTTAGCTATTTTGGATCTTCCTTATCACATAATCTCTATTATAGCCTCTATCTCTATTACATAACTTAAGATTTGTTTCTGATCAATTTGGGTTTACTTTTGAGCTGATATGAGTGTTTGAATCAAGCTTTTGGCTGGTATGAAGTAACTCAAGCTCTAGGGAAAAAATGTAAATATGTTCTTACTGCAACCTAATCCTGCATGGAGAAGGAAGAGATACACTCATTATTAACAGGTGCTGTGCCTTTTGTCTGAGTTGAGCAAACAGCTTAAAGCCTAGAGATAGGACCATTCTTCTATGAAGAAAGCAAATAAAACTGAACATAATTTTTTTACTTTATTTTTTTAAGTGGATGGTATAGTACTCAATCAGACTTTTTAGTTTATAACACCTATTTAAAATGTGCATTTATATTATATTTATCTCCTGCTTGCACACATATAATGATCTGGTACAGCCTGTGCTGGGCCGACCCTGGCTGGATGCCAGGTGCTCACCAAGGCTCTTCTATTCCTCCCCACCTTATTCACCTGCACAGGGGAGCAAATATACAAAAGATTCCTGGGCTGAGGTAAGGACAGGGAGAGATCACTTCTTACCATCACAGACAAAACTGTTGACTTGGGGACAGATGAATTTAAGTTATTACCAATCACATCAGAGAAAGATAATGAGAATAAAATCAAATCTTAAAACACCTTCCCCCTACCTTTCCCCTCTTGCTGGGCTCAGCTTTATTCCCAGTTTTCCTTCCCTGCTCCTCCCCATGAGCCCAGGGGAGCAGGCAATAGGGAATAGTCAGTTCCCAGTCCATCAACATGCTGTCCCTGCTGGTCCTTCCTCCTCAGGACTCCCAGTTCCCAGTCCATCACATGCTGTCCCTGCTGCTCCTTCCTCCTCAGGACTCTTCCTTCCCCTGCTCCACCGTGGGGTCCTTCCCGTGGGACACAGCCCTACATGGACTTCTCCCACATGGGTCCTTCCAATATGAGAATTCTGTTGTTTGAACCACCATGAAAATGGCAGCAGTGTAGCTTCAGGGCTCAGAAAAGCTTTTGGAAGAGATATTCCAGATGTTCTATGACTTAGCCTCTAAGTTGTTGCTAATATTAGATTTTCAGTTGTCAGGTGGCTTGGATTGCTCAGGAGGAGAGGTAAAACATCAGCCAATAGTCATATGAGTGTTCTCAAGGAGTTTTATAATTTTCTTTTGTTCTAGACAGGTTTGCTGTGTCACTTCTACTGTCTGGTATTGTCCTGGAACCATGAACCACAGCAAATTATCAAAATTATTTTTTATTAAGGACTAGTAAATAGGAATGCTTTTATGATTGCTTAAATAAAAAATAATTCTATGGATGGTCTAATTCTCCCTTTATTAACAGACTTCTTTGAAGATGAGAGTAAGAATCCAACAGGTGAGCAGCAGTATTATGTGTCTGGGTGTGAGAGCCCAACAGGAATTTAATCATTCGAGTTTAGGGTTGTTCAAATCTAACCATTGCAAAAGAGATCTTGCATGATGTCCCCTAAAATTGTGTCAATGAAATGGCAAATGCTGTTGAGCTGAGGTTGAAATAAAGGAGTTAACAAAGTTAAGAACCTCAGTATCTTCTATTTTACATCTCATTGATCTGGAAGAGTCTTTTCGGTAGCAAGATAAGCAAGATGTGCTTAGAGGCATGAGACTAAGCATGTGGCATCATCATTGCAGTAATTACTCATTAGTTATGAACATAATTTAGATATCCAAGCTTTTTTTCCTCAGTAGTGTCACTGAATTGCTGCACATTAATACCTCATCTCTCTGTGTTTATGTATCTCCATCTTTTATAATATAATTACATTTTATAACAAAATCTTCTGAGATTCTTTGAAAATGTATGTAATTTTTCCTTTGTAAAATTATGTGTAAGGTGCAAAGTGCTACTGCAGTGCTTAGTAAACTGGATCTGCAGCAAACAGTATGAAATACGCCTTGGAGAATCCTAATTAATTTAGAACCATAGTAAACAAATGGCTTGTCACTTTCAGTTTATATAAGTATAAAAAAAAGTGGAGGTTGGGGTTAGAAACACTCGCAGGAACATATGCTTAACAAACCACAGTAAGCAGAACAAACCAGAGAAAGTCTAAGCAGCAGCAGAGATAACCCTGGCACCATCAGCAGATTGTGTGGCTACGATCCAGAATGCAAACAGAAGATTGTTCAAACAAGTCATTCATATATTTAATTAACTATGGCACAGTGTTCCAATCATGAGAGGTTATTTTAATATTGTGCAAATGCCATACTAACCACATGCTCACCCCTGCTCTTCTGAGATAACAGCAAAACTCCCACAGCCTAAAACAGGAGCAAGGCAGGACATTGAATATTGAAAATTGGGGGTTGTAGTGGGTGCCATTAAATCTTTAAATCTGTGAAAACAGCAGACTGAAGAGAGCAGAATATGTGCTGTTTAAATAGAAAATCATAGCAACTTATTACCTTTTTATACCGTGAACTCCTAATAAAAACATTTGGGTAACTGTTGGAATTTATTTGCTGTCCTTAGGGGTGTGTGTTTATTTCTATAGAATGTAATGAGGTGTGTGTGCACAAACACAAATGTGTGTGTACAAAGTGTGTGTGTTGAGGGGAAGGTCAGCACTGTTTGTCCCTCATTCTGGCCATCAGGAACATCTGGGGATGGCACAGCCCCTGCAGGAGCTCTGCTGCCTCTGGTGCCCTTGCACAGGGAACAGGAGGAGGCTTGCTGGGTTGGTTTTACTGTGAAGCAGAGGTAGGACTGAGAAGAGGGACAGCTCTTTGTGGTGTCTCGGTGGAAGGAATGGATCCAGCAAGCTGAGCAGGAGCTGAGCTGGCCCAAGGGCAGAGGGTGCTGCAGTACAGGAGAAGAAAAGCTGAGGAAAAAAGACCTGCTTAGTCCAGGGTGCAGTTCTGGAACCCATTAGACCCAGTCTGTGGATCAGAACCAGTAAGGCTGAAGATGATACCAACTCAAAAAAATTAATTTTGGGCCCTGCAAGTGAAACCAGCTGGGTGAGAGAACTTAGAGGGATCAAAACTAACTTTGAGCCATTTGGAGTGCTGGTACAGGGAGTGAGGGAACACAGGAGAACAGGACCATGCTTTTGGGGACTATGTGGCTTCAATCAGTGACAAACCTATGGTGGCAGTTCTGCAGCAGTGCCAGAGCCGGCCTGGGAGCAGGCAGGAGATGCTGATGAGATGGAGAGGAGAAGGGAATGGTAGCAGGCCAGGGGTTGGGCAAATAAAGTCAAGTGCTGAATCTGGTGATTGTGAAATCTAAAACAAAAGTAGAGTTGCCAAAATGTTGCAAAGAGTCTTGATCTGTACAGCTCCATTGGATCATTAGGCTAAAGGTCAATTCTTTTGCTTGATCCTGAGGACAAGAATTCTGAAATAGTTTTGAAAGTCTTAGTCCTGCTTAAGTGTTGTGTGCCATTTCTCCCTCTACAAGTAAAGTGTTCAATTGCCTAATTTAATATACTTAAACTTGTCAGCTGTGGTAAAACCTTATTTAAATTAGAAAGGTGTTGTCATAATTCCTTTTATTCTGAAAAAAACTTACTGTCAGACTTTTTTCCTCAGTTGGAAATAAGTAGATTGTTTGAAGAGTGGTTTAAATTTCTAGTTTTTCAAGGTGAAAGAGAAGATTTATACTCCTGTCTTAGTTTAAGTGTAAAACTGTGTGAAATGTATGAATCTGTCACTATTTTAAAATAATTGCATTGATAAGCCTACCTTTTAAGATTTGTGTGCTCGAGATAGTCATCCCAGAAGCAAGAAAATTTGTATATATGTTGGTGTACATATATATGTGTCTATAAATTAAGCATTAGTAGTATTTTTTAGATGTATACATAATTAGACAAGACACTATGTAAATTTGACAAAGAACAACTATGATTTTTACCATTCTCAGGCACAACTTTCAGTCTCTGACTCAGTCAGGGAATGGACCTTAACTTTTGTCTAAGCTTGGTGAAAATTTGAGGCTGCAGGCTCCCTTAGTCCTGTGGCTGGAGGGACAGTATAGGCGCTCCACATGTAGTAACACAGGTTTGTCAGGAAGGAATGAGAAGAAAATTGCTCCCCCAAAATTACAGAGTCTGATTTAGACGTCAGGGAGGGGACCTGAGTCCCCAGTGTCATCATGTGTCACAGAAAGGGCTTGTGATTGTTCAGCCACGCTGAAGGCAGTCAGCAGAAACGTGGAGATTGGGAGGCCCTCTTGGGGTGCAGGACATAGCTGTCAAAGCAAGCAAGGGAATTAGAGCCATTTGATGTTAACAAAGATTAGTTTATTGTTACCAAAAACATGGATTAATTCATTCTGCTGTTTTGGAAGGTAACAAGTTATTCTACGCTTTAGAATCAAACTCAGGCAGGAAGTATTTCTGCTTGGTTTTCTGTATGTATTTTGGCTTAGGCACCAAACCGGAAAAGCAATTATTTGTACAACATCAGTCACCACCTTTATGGGAATAGGTATGGCACATTTTATAAGAAACAGATAATATTTTCTGGTTCTTCACAACAGAGAGGCAGAAAGAAAGCAGTTACCTGCAGGTGCTCAGAGGTCAGGAAAGCTGCAACAATTACAGGCAGCAAGTAAATCCCAGGCAGAGTATGGGGAGACTGGAAAAATACCCAAGTGGGTTATTAGAATGACCTGAGGAGTGGGGAGCTTGTAGTGCCACAGCAAACTGGATGAACTTGCCTTGCCTAAATAGCATAAAGGGGTTGAGATGGAGAGTGATTTTCTGTCTGTAAATGTATCAAGGGCATAAACACAGTGGAAGGGAAGGAACTCTTCAGGCAGAAGGGTGATAATGGCATAGTGGTAAATAGCTATCATCAGACTTGAATAAAAGCAGGGCAGAAATTAGAGGATTTCTTACCATAACAATGGTGGCTTCTGGAATAGTCTTTCAGGTGAAGGAGACATTCAGTGATGAACCTTAAAAAATTTGTGAATGGTCTTATGTAATGGGAATGTCTGTGAGATTCTGGAATTGGACTTCATGACCAAGAATCCTCTTCATTCCTTTGTTTTTGCATCAGGCTTTTGAATTTATGCAAAATAAATGAAAACGTAATGAGCAGTTTATCACCTCACCTTGTGACTGCTTCCTAGCTTTGATGGAAAATAGTCAGTGAACCAGTGTTAATCAACAGATTCAAAGGCATCCAGTTATTGTTTGTTTTTATTCCAGTGGTTTAATTTTAGTTACTTAAAATCTTATTGCTGTTTTATTTGAATATGTATATATCCACACTTTTACATTACCACATTTTTAAGCACTGCAATCCTACACTATTTTCTGTAAATCAGTCACTTTACTGTATTTTCCCAGAGCAAATACTGTCACTTAGACATGTTCACAGGCTTTTTTTAGCTGCAGCTATTTAAAATACTACATTTTTTCTCAGACTTTGGTATCCCCAACCTCATATAGCTCTTCCAAATGATTATGATACAAATGAACACAAACTGTAATCTTCCCCAGGCATAACAAATGCTTGATGAGAGTGAGAAGGATTTATCCTACAGAAGGCACCAGCATGTTATCTGAAGATAGAAAAGTGTAGATTTCCTCAAAATCAGTATCTGTATATACATTTAAGGATGAAAATAATTCAAATATCCCAAATTAGTCACAGCTTTATTAAACAGTGATAAGCACAAGAGATTTTCATGGTCATTGGGGGGGGTGAGTGCTACAGACACAGAATCTATTACAGCTCCTTCATGAGTGACCATGGATATTGGAGATAGGGAGAGCATGACTGATGGATTTCCAACACTAGGCAAAGTTTCAGGGCCAAATCTAGAATGCTTCCATGGAATTTTATTTTCACTCATTAACCTTGTGAACCAATCAGAGCTTGTGGGATTGGTTTTCCTCTGTAAACAGAGGTGGAGGGAGGCAGTGTAAAATGGGTTTGTCTGTGCATATTGGCATTTCCTTCTGTAAATTCTGTTGATCTAGATTGGAATATATTTATCCAGTGCTTGGACCACATCAATAATTAAAATTCTGACTACTTTCCCTTGCCATGATAACTAACTAGACCTTTAGAAAGCTTTATTTCTGTGTTTGAAGCAAGCCATTAACTTTCCATGGGCAGGCATGCTGCTTTCTGTACCAAAGGCAGAACTGTTGGACAGTATCTTTCTGAAGAGAACAGCAAAGCTCAGTATGTGAGGACACATTGTTTATATGTATTTAAAGGTTATCACATCCCATTCACTATATGAATAGCCCCAGCTGACATTTTCTGTCTCCTCTCAAGCGATGCATGTCTTGTTCATTGTGCTATGCCGAGTCAGCTGTCAAGCACTGCATCAGGGGACCAAAAGCTATTTTCTTTCACTGTTTTGTTTGCACTTCAGCTAAAAAGCTTTGGATCTTATGATTTCTTAGCAATACAAAAAATAATATACAGCCAGAGGTAGCAACTTTTAGCAGACGAAGAAATTCCACAGCACTTTATTTCATATTTCAGCCACGCCATACAGAAGATTAAACATGGAAGAAAAGCTAGATTTGGAAAAAGGCAATTATTTCAAAATATCTTTAGTTAACAAACAACATCTAAGTTATCTGACTCTTTAACCTCAGTTAAAATTATCAAGAAATATATAAAGGAAGGATGAAAGAATGTTTGTTTTCTACTTATATTGTTGCTATAAAAGACCTGTCCAAGTCAGTCTTGCCAGGCCAAGTGTCAAGTCCTGCTGTGTGCAGATTGCTGACTTGGGATGGCAGCAGCACCCAGCAGTCCCAGTGGCAATTAGGAACCACGCAATGAGCAATATTTCCAAGGATGGCAATGGGAACAGGAGCTGCACCTTAACTACATGATATAAGTATTCCTTTACAGAGCAAAAACGTCAGTGTTTTAGTCAGTGCCAATCTGGAAAAAGTGAAGTCTCCTACTTATCTATGAGATATCTGTTCAACAGCTCATGGATGCTAATTTAATTAAAGTGCCTAATATTTCCAATATAGTACAATTACAATTCTCTTAAGTACAGTAGATGTTAGAAAGCTTTGTCCAAAACAATTTTCAGAACAAATACACATCTTTTTCAAACTTACATTGATTTTTATAATTAGTATTCATTTTGTACTATCAAAACACATAGTACAGATATTTCCATACTCTTCTTTCCCACATGCATTTGTTTGGCTTAGAAAAGTGATGAAAGCATTATTAGTAATGCTAAAAATATTAATGGTACTAACACAGCTTTTCCTAGTCTAGATTAAAACTGGACAGTAATGGCTTTAAAGGCTTTTTGCTTTTCTCAGACCTAGAACTAAAGGAATATCTTCTTGCCTTTCTTTTCTGAGCTAGAGTTGAGCTCTGCATGTGTAGCTGTGAACACACAGAATATTCTGTTTCAGATAGAGATCCTAATGTAGTGGCTGAATTCTTAATGCCTTTCCTTGTTTCAGTACCTTTAGTTCCAAATCCTGCAGAATTTGATCTATCCAGCAGCTTGACAGCTTTTAACTCTTTGTCTAATGAGTACATCAAGAGCAGGCACTGTAGATCAGATTGAGCAGCTAGAAAATAACTGCCTTGTTTAAAAGGTGAATTTTATCTAGCCATTTTTATAGCATTTCTCTTCTAACAAAAAGGGAGTGATAGGAATTTCCAGTTTTAATGAATAGGAAAGAGAAGTAAGATGACTTAAAAAAAAATGGTACTGCAAAGGAACTTTGGCAAAAGTCCCCCAAACCTTTCATCACAATAAGATGTGTTGCATTCTGTGCCATCAAAAGTATATGATTTTCAGTTGATTTTGTGAAGTTCTGTTTGGGACAATAAACAGTAAGCAAGCATATTATCAGCTGAGTAGAAATCAAAGCTCTTTGCTGCAAACAGGGTAAGGCCAAACTAGGGGGTACCTCATTCACAACATAATTTCTCTTCTTTGTATTTAACCTGAAAAAAAAAAGAAGCCCAGTGGGTTTAATTTTTTTTCTTTTAAGGGTGCTTCTTTCCAACATTTCATTGCATGAATCCTCAGGATTTCTAATCATACCTAAACTAATCACATGAGATAGTGAGGTCACCTCAGCCCTTGAAGGTTTTTGCAAAGGGGGCACTTGCAATCATTGTTTTCACTGAGTGAGGTGTAAAGAAACTGCCTAAAACATTTATGAGAATTTTCTCATAAGAAGTTACAGAAATGTAGTGTGCTGCTATTATTTTGATTTTTTTGAACACAAAAGACTCCCATCATGGGATTCAGCTTAAGTTTGGAAAAGATGCCTGTTCATTTTACTTCTGCAATGATTTTAGACAAAGGAAGTTCTCTGGATTATGTTAATTGTGCAACACAGACACTCATGTACCCAGAGTTATCATGTCATGAAAGTATAAATCTTTAGACGGTATAAAAATATAAATCATTAAACAGTCTCCTTCCCTGAGATACAAAACTGAAATGCAGGATAAGGATGGCTGTTCTGGAGACTGAAAGGAAGAGGCAACCTGATGGGTCTGATTAAGCACCCTTTTGAATTGCCTTTTTCTAATGGGGGTGATGAAAGCATATTTTGTTTAGAGTTTTGTTTCGATTCAGTCTGCCATGAAACTGTTTGAATTTAGGATTATGCCCACATTATTCATATTGCCAAAAACATCAAAACAGGAACAAAGGGAAAGCTAACCTTGAATTTTCAGCATGTATTTCAGTCCCTGTAAACAAGTTACCATGGAGATAGAACCCATGTGAACTGCAGCCTTCCTCCTGACTGCTTCGGACTTCGGACCAGCAAGAAAATGTGACATGGCATTGGTGCCATTTGTGACAAAAAAAAACCCCAAAAAACACTTATTTCAAATGCTACATTTAAGCATTTCTTTGCAACACTACCAAGTGAAAGCTAAAAATTGCTTAAAAGCATTGAATTGCTTAAAAAAATAGGCAAGATAAGTGAGAGGCAAAGCTTTACCAGTTTCACTTTTCCAAATTAAATAATATTCTATCAGAAAAGAAGATGCAAGGTCACTGCCTATCTTGCTAGCAAGATGAGTCTGCAAAGACAGATTGCAGTTTTAAATAGTTTTCACTAGGAAATGGTTTCAAAGAAGCTGAAGTTGTGACACAAAAAGTTCTTAAAAAGGAATAAAAATATCCTTGTCATTGATTTTGTTGTTGCCGTTCAAATGTTTTTGAATAGAGCTGCAATTGTCATGTCAGAAATAAAAATCAGCCATCATACTTACTAGCTTACTTATCTTCCATGGACAGAAAAGGATAAATACAAAGAAATTTGTAGCTTTTACACATCCTTCAAAATTCCAGATTTCGTTCAAGAAAGTCCTTTGTTTGCTAGCTCAGTAGATTTATTGTTAAAACTATGAGTTCTGATCATCATCATCAGTAATCCTCTCTCTACATAGCTACTAATTGCAAAAATCACATTATTCCTTCTTATCCTGGAGATAAAAAAAGGAAAAACATATCCAGTCTCTAGAACAATGGCTGACATATGCTTGTGAGGAAAACCATACTGCAGGTGTCAAAAATGGGGTGGATTCTAATACTGTAGTCATTAGTGCAAATAAACAGTGGTAACATAAAAGCTGTGGTCTAATCTCAAATTTTCCTTTTGTTACTCCAGTTTGAAGTCATTGTTTCCTTTCACAGCTTTGAAGACTAGAAATTAAAACTGCTATGATATGCCCTGGGTTTCTGCTGTTTAGCCTGATAAAATATATGCTTGAGAAGGGGAATTGTCTTTTTATTCATACTTTTTTGTGTTAGTTTTCTTTCATTTTGCAAATGTTGTTTTTGAACAATGCAATTATCCAGTTTTCTTTGTCTGAATTTTATTCAGCTTCTGATTTAACTATTTTAATTCCTTCCTTTCCCCTTTGGTCCCTTTATCTCTCTCTCTATTATTTTTTTCATAGATGTCATCTTTTTTTAATTAATTTGCTTCTTACCTCCTGCCATAGTCCTGATCCTAAAGCCACTGAAATCCATGGCAACCTTTTCTGATTACAGTAACAGTTGGCCCTTATTTATTTTATTGATGGCACTTTCAGAAGTCATCAGTTCTGCTTGAAGAGTTTAGGCAGTGTAACCAAATTGTCACTACAAGATAAACGAGTAGGAAAATATTCAGTTACAAATACTCAGAGTTTATAGAATCAAGTAGACATGGAGGAAGCAAATAGTGTGGGTCAAAGTAGTTTCTTTTAGAATAAAAAAATGGACCTTAAAATAAAATGTCTTCATATAGCCTATTCAATGATAAAATGTGTATTTCTATTAAAAAATTGATAACACCAGCCATTATATGAAATACTGTTAATAATTCTAGGTAATTTGCTTGTAAGGCCCTGAGAATCTTGCTGCCAAAAAAACTGTCTGGCCATGTTTACTGACAGCTCCCCTGTGTTTATAATGCAAGCAATATTTTTCCTACCCAAAACAAAGCGGTTAAAATTATCTTTTCCCAAGCTGTATGGAAATACACTAATTTGTAACTTTCTAAAGCTAACACATTTATGCTTCAGAGATACATAATTTAGTAACAAACAGCAGACTGAATTTTGATCAGGTTTAAAAAATGTGTACAATAGCCTTCAGACTTCAAATGAGCTGAAAAGGCTCCCTTGGTATTTTCTTCAATCTGAAATTTAAGGAGTAACTTTTTTCTTGAAGATTTCTTTAAAAGGTAATGAACAATTCGAGAAAGTCTGTTTATTATTGCTGCTACCCAGGTACCTTGTTAATGAAGCTCTCTCTGACAGCCAAGCACTGGCTTCCATAATGCTTTCTTGCATTAAGTGATGCAAACTGTTCCACTTACACTGCTCTCGTTTACATAATGGAGGGGTTGTATAAATTAGAAACATGCCTCAATCAAGTGTTCTATAAGAGTTTATCAGCTTCTCGGTTAGAAAATCACTGTAGCAGTTTCAAGTCTTGGAGGAATGAGGAAGGTACAATTCAAAAAATTAAGGAGTTTTTTCTATTCATGGATTAGAGACTAAACAAAGCAGGCAATGCAATTGCCTAAATGTCAGCCTGATGTCTACATTTGAGACAATATGCTTTATATATGAAAAGGTCCTGAATTATGAGGTACTTTTACACATAAAAGCTCAGATGCAGTGAATCCTGAACCTTGTTAGCTGTAACACAAAAAAAGGGAATAATAAGTATTGTGTGCTAAGCAAGGTGTATGGTGGGAACTTCTCTTCAGACAAGAGATCCTTATGATAGCAGGTCTGGCCAAACTGTGTCACTTTTTGTGGGTCAAACCCTAACTTCAGGGGCTCTAAGCCAAATACCCAAGGGTTGGCAAGGCAGGCATTTGCTACTAAAAAGCAATGGCCTATTCAGTGCTGTCAGTGGTCATGCAGACGTTACAGAGGTGAGAACACAGAACCCTTGCTCTGCTCAGGTTGGACTATAGCAAGTTTGACCCCGTTTCCAGGCTCCCCAGTGTGCTGTGGAATTTTGGCCTGTCTTCTCTCCCGTATAGGTCAGTTTTTTAACCAAATGAAGACAATAATAATAAATGTGCATGTGCTTCTGTTGCTTTCATGGCTCATAGCCTCAGGAGTTTCAGGAATTTGGAATTTGTTGTGCAAGTGTAGACAATAATAATAAATGTGCATGTGCTTCTGTTGCTTGCATGGCTTATAGCCTCAGGAATTTGGAATTTGTTGTGCAAGTGCGTAGACAATGCTGGGACATACATGTCATGAGGGAAGCAGAGAGATGACAGCTCCTCATACCTGTTCAAATTACTCTATTACTGTCTCTGTGATTTCAGTAGCAGTTTAATTGACATTTAAATTTCTTTTATAAAAACTTTTTTTTTTGTTGTGGCTTGGTTTGGGTTTTTGTTTTTGTGGTTTTTTGGGATTTTTGTTTGTGGTTTGTTTGGTTTTCTAAATGCTGTTGACTTACCCCTTAACATTACATAGCTACATTGGTGCCAAAATGATTTCTTTCTGACTGTACTTAAGGAGAAGAATTTGGTTTATAAATGGCTGTGTCTCGGCACATGCAGCCAGCAGGGCAGTTAAATGCAGAGCAGCTAAGTGGCTGGAATTCAGGCAATATTTATTCTACATGAAGCATGCAGTCTCATTCCAGATTTAAACTGCTGGCTGTAGCTATTCCTCTCACAGAAAATACCTGCAAGCTTATGAGGAATCAAGGAACAGGATTTTAACTGAATGGATCATCAGGATTTGGCCTTAAGTTCACAGACAAGACATGCCTTGGGTTATCTGTACAGCATCCCCCAAAATAACTTTTGAACCTATTGTGCTTCACATTTCTTTCTAATGTCCCTCACTTAAAAGAAGGACAGGGGAAAGGACAATATTCTGAATATTCTGGAGACTGATTACTACAGGACAAACCTGCTTCCAAGCAAGCAGCCTGAAAGCTGACCCTAACAATCAGCACCCAGTCATGCTGCTGAAGGCACATGACAATTTTTGAGCTGCCTGTGGACACTGAGGAAATTTTTTGTCTGCCTTGCTGCTAGAAGCAGCACTTTGCAACACTGCCATCTATGACTGCTGCCACCTGACAGATCAATAAAAACAGGAACGACAGCTGGTCAGGGAAGCAGCTCTGAAAATGGTGCTTTGTGGACACTTTCTATCAGATACGAGTTCAATTGTGATTTTCAGAAGAATATAGCAGAACTGAAAACTTATACATTATCAGAAACATGAATTTGGTGTGCTGGAAAGTTTACCTCTGTTTTAGGCATTGCAATCACAGCTATTTGGTTTATAGTCTTATGATAGGAAGGGCAGGGACTGATCCTTTCGAGATCTTATGAGAGTTTGGTGCTTTTTCCTTGATTCTGTGAAAGACTCATTTACTGCCTGTGAGTTCTTATACAACTGTTATTCTAAATAGCATTGAGATCTTATTAATAGAAAATGTTTTCTTCATATATTTAATACTTTTTTCATAAGATTCAAGTTCTCATGCTGCATTATTTGCTATTTTCTCACAGAAGTCACAAGTCTAGATCATACATCAGTTCTATTTGAAATCAGAGTACATAATTACAAAGTCAGAGCAATTTTTCATTCGTTCTAGTCACATTGCATGAATGAGTCTGTATTTCCTAGTAATTCAAATGTTACTACATTAAATAATGAATAGCATTCAAAGAAAATAATTTACTTCTACACTTCCACTGACCAAGAATGGCAGTCTCATCACACAACCATCTAACAAATGCAGCACAATGGCCAAAGAACACCCTCAGCCTGAGCTTGGATGCAGCTTCACATTTTTCACTCCTTAATACCATTATTCACTTTTTATTCATCATAAGGAGAAGAAAACTCTCTGTTTTAAATCTGAGACTGTAAATTTAAAATGTTTGCAGCACCCATATTTTAACAGTACATGGGTTGAAAATTCCAAAATTGACATTACTTTTTAAGTAAAACTGGAATATTGCAGGTCTCCCTTTTTCCATTAATGGAGGTTGAAATCCTACATTTGCAAAACCTTTAGAAATAATTTAATAAACCAAATGCAGTTTTATTTTTAACAGGATCTTATGGTACCTGCATGCAACCTGCACACAGCAAGAGAGAGGAGAGAGGGCTGACATAACTCAGAGGCTGAATCTGGAATATTGTCTGTCTTCTAGCAGTAAATACTAAACTACGATGTGTTTTATGGTCAGATATATTCACACATATCTGACCATAAATCAGTGCCTCGAGCTTCCTCAAGGAAAGTTGAAAGAGTGCATCTCACAAGAGAGAAAAATGCATTTAAAATTACTGCAGCTATAAAACAAACTGACATAACCCAAAGCAACAAATATGGGGAAGGAAATCTTCTGAGGCCACATCAGTACTCTGAGATGATTTCCACTTTTTGGTTTTATTTCTGATCAGTGATCCAGTGTGGTTTACAAGTGGAATAAAATCTATTCATTATTTCCTCTAATATTCAAACAGCTGCATCCCTTCTTTAGAGTTGTTCTCTTATAAAAGCAGCATGACACAGAACTCAAAGAAAATGCTAAATGATTTCTTTCCTTGGAGATTTTCTCTTTTATAGTCAGAAGTGTGTCCCATTCAGTTTGCTGTAGGTGCACTCTCATTTGCAGGTCTTTCACAAATTTTGGGGCCGTGAAGGAAGAAGGTGGAGAAGCTGGAATAGTTGTTCCATAAGTAAAATGGGATTGCAATTCCTCATTTCAGGTAAAAGTGAGCAAGTTTTATCTACATCCTGTTAGAAATCTCTCCCAGAACCATCTTCTCATTTGAGGCTTCATCCTCCAAGGTTTGAACTGCTCAAATGACATTATACAGCTTATTTCATTACAACTGCATGTAATTGATGGTACTCACTTAAGATTTTATCTGTTCTACTGATTCACAGTGGTTTTGAGAGAAGGCTGGGCAATTTGGATGCAATTCAGGTTTTTAATACATGTTTTAAACCCATGTATCATTTATTGCTGTTACCAAGATGGTGGTGTAACTGTAGAAGACTAAATCATGAACAAAGTACTACTTTGAATTTATGCTGAAATTAAAAAGAAAATACATTCTGAAATCACTTGGTGGTAATTCATGGCCATACTTAATACCTTAATGTGATTTTTTTTAATCATCACTGCATTTTTGAACCTTAGCAATTGGCTTTCTGTCTTGAAAATATTGTTTCTAACAGGACCAATTCTGAGCTAATGCATTCTAGTAGGAGTCAAGAAAGAAGCAGAAGTTTTGTAAAGATGTTGTCATGAAAGCCAAGTTATTCAGTAGTACTCAGAAAAGTTAGATGCATAGTTGATAATAAGAATTTACAAACAATACCAAAATAATGAAAATCTTGTCACATTACGGTGCTGATTGTTGAAGAAGATTATGACAAAACTGTATATTCTATCTAGCCTTATATAACTGTATATTATGTCTTATTGCGTTTTAAAACCCATCTCTGAAGCAGAGATATTTTTGACCTTAATGAGCCATTGTGACTAAGCTCTTCACATTTACATGCTCAAAGGAGGAGGAACATCACTGGGATAAGAGGCAGAGCTACAGGAGCTGCTTTGTGGCATTGGTTCCTTTTCTTCTTATTCGGGCTGTGTTGGTTGTTTTTCTGAGGAAGACATTCTGCTTATTCTGATTGCTTCTAAGTGACACCTAGCTCCCTCTTCCACCTGACACCTGAACATAGGATTTCTGCTTTGTTTTCTAAATAAAAGAGCTCTTTCCTACCAGGCATCTTCTCATGTGAGTAAGTTTAACTTAAGGAAGCATCGCTCACTTTTCTTGTTGATACTTTGAGTATATTATGGAACATCAATTATTTCTAAAATTTTTCATTTTTCCTCTCCATTTCAAACAGGGTTTTTTGAATCCAGTAGTGAAAAAAAGAAATAATTCAGGTCTCTGGTTTTGTGTAATGGCTACTTACAGACATACCTCAATTAATTAGATTTATTGATGCTTTTAATGCACATCATGACATTTTCAGGAAACACAGGTACAAAACAAACTTTGTCTCTCCTAATTTTCTTCCTCCACACTTTGTGAACCTTCATGATCTCAAAGGCTCTGTGACTGCTAAGTCATATTGTGTGCCCAGGAGAATACATGGAAGGAAAAAAAAACCCACCTGAACCCAAAGCTTTATTCTTACATTATCTCTGTCTCTGCACCACTGCAACCTGAGCCTTATGAAAGTCCAACACACAGCTGGCCAGGGGCTTTGGCATTCTAACAACGTAGGAGCTGCTGAGAGAATCTATCCATCATCCAGCATCTCCTGAAAATACCAATGGGTAGACTCAGACTGGGCTTGGTGAAGACATTAGAGCTCAATAATGTTTTTCATTTCCATGACAGGCTAGTTTATATAAGATTAACTTCATCTCTATCTGTTAAAATTCTGCCCAAAATGGAGTGGCCCTCATTGATTTTTCTATTCATCCATTACTGTTGTTTCTAACTTCTTTCTTAATTGTCATTTTTGAAAATTGGTCATGACTTCAGCCAGTCCTAAGTCTTCCTGAGATATTTTCTTGCTACATCTAATAGCAGTTGTTAGGCATATAATGGCTTTGAATTGTGACTGGGTTATTTATCAGTGAATGGAGATAAAATATGGAGCAAAATTGTAAGAATTGCCAGTAAAAGCTGGACTTAGAGTGTTTCTTTCTTTTTCCAAAATTTAATGAATCCCTTCAGCATTTTGAGAAGTGAGTGTATGGTACTGACCTGCATCAGGCAGAGCATAAACACATGACCCATAAACTTGTTTGACTGAAAATCTACTGAAAGTTTTGCAGTCCTCTGAGAGCTGCATTATGCTTCCAGGCCTTCAAATAAATGCAGAAACACCATATACATTTTTGTGTAGGGTTTTAAGGACCTTTGGTAGCAGTGTTCTGTTTATATTTTTTTCACTTGGTGTGAAACTGTTTTTCCAAATTGGGAGTTCTGTGCAGCACATAATTTCCTGCTACTCAAGCATGGTCTCATGAGATATTCAGCAGTGCTTTTGAATACCAAATTCCCCCCCAGAAGTGTTTTAAAGGTTGAGTTTACTCTCATGGACATAGACTGCCTTTGAAACTAGAACTTGTTAAAAACAGGGAAAATATTCTGTTATTTCCATGGTAGTTTTACTCAGTGAGCATGAGCTTAGAGGGTGGAACTGCCAGACTTAGCAAAGGCCTTGGCAAAAGGGATGAAACTTGGCAAATAAGATAGTAGGAGATGAAAAATGCTTGCTCTGAGCAGGCAGCAGAGATGAAAAGGATTGAAAAATTGATTCTGGCTTGAAGAGACATTAAGTTGGGAGTTAAGACGAAAAGAAGGGTTTGTTTGAGAAGCAGGCATGGAAGAAATGCAGCTCAGGTATGGCAAAGTTTGAAAGATTTAACCTAAATGATCATGTCCCAAAACCTAGGGACATATCTTAGGAGCTTTGTGTTCAAGATTGAACAACTTGAAATCATTGTACACAGAAATCACTGACCGTAGGCTTTTGTGCTCACTCAGGGTTAGAGCCACAGTGCTGGTCTGTGAGGCAGAAAAGAAATAATTTTGAAAGTTAGTTCAAAGCTGAAGAAAAGTTAACATCTTCAGGTCAGGAGATGTTTAACCTGAGCTGGACTGGTATAGGAGAGCAATGAAAAATATTTATATAATTCTTTGAAAGGTTATGGGCTTTTTTGGTGGGACTTGTCAGTTATTGAAAGGTATGAGTTCTCATAAAGGCATATTTTTTTCTCTTTCATTAAGACAGTCCTTTTGGGTCCAAAATAAAATCTGTGATCAAATTTGATAATTTCTTAGTCCAGCTCCATTACTGGATTATTCTAAGAGAAAGAGGAAGGGGTATGAGTGGAGCTGGGGTGGGGGATTATGCTTCTCTGTCTGACCAAATTGCAAGGAACTATTAAAAGCTTTGGAGATGTTGACCAAAATTTAGATTCTGCCCAGGGCTGCTCAGGAAGGTGAGTTATATGAGCACTGAGGCTTTGTTATTTCAGGAGATGTTTCTTACATGAAGGACACAGGGAAGGCAGTAAGGACAGGTCAGAACATTGACATTATGGCCCCAAGAAAAGAAATCAGGGGACTTAAAACTCTGAAGGAAGGGGGGAAAAAATTGTTTCCTGAATGGTTTTACAGGGCATTGAATATTTTTTAAAAGAAGGTTGCTGGTGTCAAGTCATTATTGTTTGAGAATTGTATTTATCCCAACAGACTCGGGATCCTGAATTTTGCCTGTTTGGGACGAAATAGGACAGGAGTACCTAGGAGGGCAAAGGGAGTGATCTCTGCCAGACCTGCCAGTTCCCAGCTGTGCCCAGGATCCCTCAGATACTCGAACAGCAGATTTCCCCTAACGTCCCCAGCACACTGACAAAGTAACTAATTAATCAGTGTGTCCACTAATCCAGTGTAGCATTGATTCCTTCTAAACCCCTGTCTGTCACCACAGCTCCGCTTTGCATTCTGCCTCTTTCCTGTCACCCACTGAAACTGGGGATCAGCAATACAGTGAAACAAAACCCCAACAGCAATAATTCCAAGTCAAAAGCATTTAAATAGTTTTGACTGATTAATTTTGTATGAGTATTTTTTGGAGATAAGATGTCATCTGTGCATGTCACTAACGTTATCTTGGATTAAGTTTTGTCTTCTGTAGGATTTGAATTATTTCCACACTCTTTTCACTCTCTAAAGATTTTTCTCTAGTGTACTCTTGCCTTCAGAAAGCTGTTGAAAATCCTTCTCTGAACTGCTACTTCATTACTGCTCATTCATCCTCATTTTTGGTCCCTTATGAATAATAAGTTTTCTGGTGTCACTTTCAAAGGAGCGAGTTTTCTGAGAGGTACTAAAAATAGACATTCTTTGTTTAAGTTTAAGCTTATGATCTACTTGAAAATTTGGAGAACAATTTGCTTTTATGTTGCTAATTTCAGGTTGTCATTTCATGATTCTTGTTCAGATCTAATTTATTAGATCACTTTGTGCAGACTTTTTCTCTCAGTCTAAGTCAGTACCTGCAATTAAAGCTGTCTGTAACTAATAATGAGTAATTTATTGCACAAAAATGTTTCTTAAAAAAAAATCAAAAAAACCCCTCACAACTTAAAATGTGCATGGTGAAGATTTCTAAGCTTCACAATTACTTGCAGTTTAATCATGTATGGACTCATGCAAGGACTGATGTCCAAAAAAAGTTGCTCCTTTTGATGGCAGATAAGTCAATTAAGCAAGCAATGCTTTGTCTGCTCTTCATGGGGTACTGAGGTGCAGAGTTCATTACTGTCAATTAAGAAGGCTAAGTGTCCTTTAGGAAGAAAAAATTAATAAATTGCTCAATTCTCTCTCTGGAATGAAATTGCAAAATTTATTTTCTGTAGAAATTTCATTTAATTTGAATTAATAATAATTTGGCAATTTCAGTAGTAAAAACATGTAAAAGGTAATACAAAAGGTGACAAAAATTATGATCCCATTATCAAGTGCATTCTCCTAAGTGAACATTTGTTCAAAGCATGTGTCCAAAACCTCATCACATGTACATTGTGATAGTTGATTTCTTAATTTATAAGGCAGGATCAGGAAGATCTTCCAATAATCACTAAAACTGTGTATGTGCAGCATTTTAGAAATCCCACTGCCTTTCCCAGGTGTCTTGTATTGGAAGGAAAGTTGGCTGAAGAAAGATAAGGATACTGGGAAAGGAAAGATGAAAACTGATTAAAGGCTAATTTGAAAAAGCAAGAATCTGGAATAAATACTGAAATGGAAGTAACCACTCAGTAAATTTGTAAGTACAAAGGGAGAGAGAATTTATGAGGAGAGAAAGACATCAGGGGAATTTGGTTCTGTGCTTGGACCAAAGACAGTACATTTTCAGAACTGCAAAAACTGGCACAAGTGAATTGGAATTTTGAAAGGAATTGAAACAGATATAGTATGTTCTACTGAAGCTGAACTCTGTTGTTCTTTAAAGCTTTATTTGTTTAAGTAAATTTCATTTCCCTCTGTCCTTAAACAATTACAATACAGGTAAAACATTATTGCTTCCCTGTAATTTGTACACACATTTTCTCCTCCAAGTATTTATGGTATTAACTTTTTATGTGATACATTTTTGTACTGTTGACTTTCCAACTCAACAAAGTAAAATGAACAAACTTAGAAAATGGACCAGAAAAAAAAGTTATTAGCTAACAGAGAATTCTATTAATTCTTTGAATTATTGTTCTTGAATACCTGTATTCAATATTTGCTTAGTTCTGGCTATAGAATCCATTTGCTTTCATAAGGGGCGTGGGTGTGTGTATTATGCAAGATTTATGAAAAAGGTGAATTTGATTTTTGCAATAGTTGACTGGATTGAATACATATAACATCTGCTTCCACATGACATAAAGCTTGAATATTTATAATTTAGCAATAGGTTTATGAAAAAAGGGCAACATTTTTCCTTCTTTGAATAAATGTTAAGGTACATTGTTGTTTAGAATACAGAACCCTCCAGCTTTTATACAGTGTTACAATTTTAACTGTAAATACAACATAGTATCCTATTTATGAATTCTAATCTCAGAAGCTAATTTAATTGGTGCATTCCAACTACTGTTGCTTATTTCACACTTCAATAGGTAAAGATGCATTAATAATCAAAGTTTCAAACTGTAATTAACGTTAGCTTTAGGCTCCTGACAATGAAATGATTACATTTTTATGTATGTCTTCATACACAAAGTTAATCTTACCTGTGATTGAAAAACGAAAGAAACACACATTTGGTCTCTAAAGCAAATCACTGCTTGTAATTATGTGTTCCCTGCAACTGTCAGGAAGGAGGAAAGTGAGATACTGTAAAACCTGTACGGATGTCCTCATTCATCTCCTCCAGCTCTGCAGGTGATTTCAGGTAGCTGTGGATGATGTGGCTTGTCCCATTTGTTTTCACACTCTCCCTTACAGAACAGAGCCATTGGCTTCATTCACTGGGCTTTGGGTAAAGGGTGATAGGAAAGGCAGATTTTTTCCATGGTGCCATGCAAGTTTATTACACAAAGCCCTACCACTTCCTCTCCAGCAAAAGAGTCTTTTAGAATCCATTTTCCTATCTTTTCCGTGAAGCTGCAGAATAATCTCTCAATTACTGTTAAGATTCTGGAAGTAGTCAGCTCACTCTACTTCAATACAGGCCAGGGAACATGCAGCTGAAAATCACCAGCAAGCAGGACCTAAACACAGCACAGTGAGGTCACTGGATCAGCAGTTCTGTGCTTTGCTGTGGTCTGGTGTTGATTAAACCAAGCTAAACATTAGTAACAGATTTTATTGCCCGTTATGGTCATTACAAGTAACAAGAGAGCTAAAAGCAAAATACTGCCCTAATGCACTTTGTCTACACTAAGTGTTTGTAATAAAAATATGGTGATGTTTATAAGCAGAAGTTTTCAGCAATAAGCCTCAAGGAGGTGGAAGTGAAAGAGCAGAGCTGCTGTGAGCCTGCTGTGCCTTGCTGAGCCTGAGGCTGGGGCTGGGCTCTGGGCTGGGCTCTGGGCTGGGATCAGCCCTGCTAAAGGCAGCTGCAAGAACTCCCCCTACCAGCAAAGCCCCCTCTCCTCCTGCTCCCAACACCACTGTCAGTTTGCATTTAAAAGTGAATAAGGTGCAAAGCAGCTGAATATATTTTTCTATGAGAAATGCATTTATTGTAAGCAAAGATAACTGAAAAAGGTTCAGATTAATTGTTGAAAGAGCTATTTATCTACTTTTTAATAAAAGCTGGAAACCAGGTTTGACTCTTTCAGTGGGAAGTGGGGGAAAATAAGTTTGAGCTCCATATTCTGTGGAAAAGGGCATGTATGTATAGGAGGGCAGTTAATATTTATTCTTTCATGCTTTGTCTTTGTTCTTCTCAGTTCCTGCCTGTTTTCATCTATATTCCCACTGATACCTTTTGTCCTCCCTTTAACTCCTCAATCTTTGTACTCCCACAGACTTTCTCCCTTAACCATTTTTCTGTAGGGAGCAGTGGACACAAATGCTTTCATTTAGAAATTCCATCTGGGACCTTCTCAGTTCATGACAGGAAGAAAAGGAAAAAATAACGGGTAAGTCAGGCAGGATAATAAGCTGGGAAATTAGCATATCTCCTGTGCTTCTAAATTCTCTTCACAAATCAAGTGGTGCCTGCCTGAGATAGTAAAATATAGCTCATAAAAAGGCTGAGGAGATATTAAAAATAAGATGCTCGGATGTTTCGGATTTGGTTCCTTTTAAGTGAAACAGCACTGGATAAACTAGTTTGAGTCACATGTACAATTGATATATACTTTTTAATCCAGGCTCTCCAAGCTAAATAATTAGTAGCTGATTCACAGAAATCCTTAAAGAATGGGTTTTGAGCGCCACAGTCATGCAGAGAAGTTTGGTGAAGAAATGTGCTCTGAGTGTGATGGATGAAGAAGCTCCCAGCAGGGAGAAGCTGCCCTCTCTGTTGGTCTGGAGTGTGGAGCTCCTTCCACCTTGGGCTCTGCCTTGTCCTTGTCACAGTCTGTTTCTTGGGAGTTCACTCTCAGAATTTGGCTCCTTTTATTAAATCCCCAGTAGCTATGAGTACAGGACATAAAAGCAGTTGAGTGCCTTATGTGGAGGTGGCCAAGTTTCTGTGCTGAACTGGACAAAGGCCAAAAGGTTCCTAAAGCAATGAAGGAGTCCTGTGCATTTATTCCACCAGAGAGAAGGATGGGGAGTGGAAAGAGCTCTGGGAACAGGTTGCTGAGGTCTGCTGCTCTTCCAAGGGTGCTGTGTGTCCTACCTCAGTGTGCAGATGAGTCTGTGAAGTTTGTGAAAGAAATCCATAGGATTTTGTGTGTTGTTTGCAGCAGTCAGGCCTCTGTGGAAAGCCTCAGCCCCCACCAGCACAATCCTCTGGCAGACACAGGACACAGCCCTGGCATGAGAGCACGGGTTTCTTGAGAGCCACAGGAAATTCAAGACAGGGCCCCCTGAGCTGTTGTATGAACAGATCAATACCCTGACATTTGTTTAACTGGTGGAAATCTAGATAGATGGTACTTGGTAACATGCATCACTTTATCTCTCATTATTTACATTTTCAGCTAAAACTCCATTTCACCCTGCTTTGCAGGTTTTCAATTACATCTAATTCAAAACTGTAGTACTTTAAATAGGATAAATTAACTGATGTTAGTAGAAAAGAGAAAGCTCTCTTTTCCCTGGGTATGGGAGGACTGATTCTCTGATGGGTTGTGATAATATGCAAATACATTCTTCCATTACAGCCCAAGCAGAGTCAAACTTAGACTGGGGAAATGCACCTGCAGCACTGAAAAGGATGCTGCTGACAATGTTATGTCAATCTGTAATTTCACTTTCTCCTTTTTTTGTGCTTTGAAGAATAGACAAAAAAAAAAAATTTAAAACAATTAAAGTAAATATTACCATTTATGCCCTCAATAGGTGGCATCACTCCCAGGAGAGAGATTTTTCTGTGTCCTGTACAAATATAAATCTGGTATCAATTCATCAATTGTATTTTATTTCCTATTTTAAAAGGACTTTCTTTTACTCACTAACCCTATGGACTGAAGGCTTTTAATTCTAGTGAAAGGTGTTGAGCAGAAAAAAAAGTACATATGAAAGGCAAATCCCCCCTCAGGTTTACTGTTTCTGATAGACCAGGGTAGAATTTATTACTTATGCTAAAATGAGTTTTGAGGATCACTCCTTACATATTCTTATGTCTTAAGGTATAGATATATCAAGATGTGATATTTAAGGTTATTCTAAGCGATATTTTTCTCTTGTGTTACTTATCTCTTCAAAATTAAGGGGATTTCTTCTTCAGTAGGAATTTGGGGAAGCATGTGATAATTTCCACAGTGGAACTAGTCCCAGCTGCCTGTGTGTGGGAGAATTTTTGTGTCTTTGGGGGATCAATCATACAGAAAACCCCCCCATTTCCCTAAGAATATTGTGGTTTGGAAATTACTGATTTCTGCCTACTTTGTAGAAAAATGACCTGTCTTGTGACAAAACCCAGTGTTGTATTTCATTAAAATGAGGGGTGAGCCTGGGATGAGCAAAAAATAAATGTTTCTATCCATATATTTTCACATCCTATCTGCAAATAGATGGTCCAGAGAAATAACAGTAATTATAACTGTCATTCTGATTTTACTTATTTTGCATTTGAATAAACAAGAAAGGGTTTTTACAAATTGATTCTAGTTCTGTCAGTGTGACCTGAATCACTTTTGACCAAAAATAGATAAATACAATTAGTATGTCTCTCCTTCATCTGTTGACCTGGTCATGGACTTTGATAATGTAAGGCCCATTTGTAGAAATTTTGATGGAAATTAAATTAATACTGAAAAATGCAAAATTAGTTTTGAATTATAGTAAAACTTAATGGGAAAGGAGGTATGTGCATCTCAAAATGATGCTATTTTCAAATATGCTGATGTTTAAAAGGAAAGAGAGAAGACTTCTAAAAACTAAGCCAAATATGATTTTAACTCCCATTTTCTGCCATTTTTTCCAGAAAAGAAATGGAGTAATAATTGCCTGGTTAATTGCTGCAGATGTAAAACATTTTATTTCCTGACAGTTTATGTCTCCAAATTTTAGTCCAGATCTGACAAATGACAGATATCCCATGCCTCATTTGTACATTGAGATCTTGTTTTCTAAGCATGAGATTGCCTTAAAATACAAATATGGAAATCAATATACAGATGCTTTTAACAAAGAGAGCATTGTAAAGTGTCTGCTGAATTAGCTTCTGTGGAATCATCTGTCACGTTGCTGACAGCCCTGCTTTTAACCATGATGATATAATCCAAAGTGTTCACTCTAAAGTTGAGTTAGATTTATAATGTTTTAATTGTGATCTACTTTGTTATATTTTGAGTGAGTCAGACCAGATGGTATAAGGAATATATTAATTAAATTAGTGGGCTATTAGAAAGGTACATGAGCTCTTTGCATCTTCAGAAAGGTTGAGCAGTTCTTTCTCTTCTTGTATTTGTGTTTAATCTTTCCAAATGTCATGAACACTTGTATTTTACTAACAACAGTAAACACCCTCATCTTTTGAGCTGAATTGTACACAGGTAGCTGTTTTTTAAATTATGATTGTTAATTTTGAATCAGATAGTTTTCACTTGCTTTGGTTAATGAAGATATTCGTATAAGGAACTTCAAATGACAGATTAAGTTATTCTGTACAGACCTATGAAATGCTAACAATGGATTCCTTGTCAAATAATTAAAAATCAGTGCATACTTCGGTAGTGGGAGTCTTCTGTTTACAAATTAATATGAGATGGAGGCTCATTGTAACAAACTGTTGCTTGTGTGGCTGTAAAATCATCACAGCTGCTGGTATTAATTAGCACTATCTCTCTGTCCTTTGCACTGAGCAGGGACTGTAGCACAGACACTTTCTGGGGAATTGCAAAGCTAAATTTTGGCATGGTTGGCTTTAAAATCCCAGTTGGAGATTTGTGTGTGTGTATAAACAATAAGCTAAACTTGATGCATAGCAATAGTCACACCAGAGTCACCTGGATGGTTTACATCTGTAGAATGCCCAAGCTTTGCTATTTTTAGCTCCTTTTGGACGAGCAGATCTCAGTGAACCCTTCATTCTGTGGGCTCTGTGTGTCTGCAGTGATTCCTGCCTCTCCAGGGCTGCCATGCCAGCACATTTTGCAGCTGCCTCTTTCCCAGCTGTATTGTTATGGTGAGACTTTGTACTGCTGCTTTAGTCAGCAGCAGAAAGCACAGAGATAAGCAAGAGGATAAGGGGAAAAGTTCCATAGTGAACATGACAGAGAAGTTTAGTGGGGATATTTTCCCTCTTTCTGACAATGGCTTCTCTCTTTCATTGTTACAGGCAAGTGATTTTTTTTCTCTGTGCCCTCTCTGCATTGTTAGCAGGGACATCTCTGGGTCTGTGTTGCTGTTTATATTCTCTGGCATAATAATGTGGTTACAGATTGCATAACTCTAAACCAAGGAACAAACTGGAAGGTCAAGAAGATAGAAATTAAATTGAGAAAGAAGGAATGGAGTATTTAGTGTGGAGTTTGTTTGCAGGTGTCATGTGTTTATAGCCTGTGTTTGGAGTACATACATATAATTTCTTTTTCTCCAAGGGATTTATAGCTATTTTGAGACTAGTACCCCTACTGTAACATTATGTCAACATTTCTGTGTCTAATGACTGAAAACTAATCCTCTGGATTTGACACTTGTCTATGTGAAATACCACCCCCACCCAAATGTTATATTTTTATACTTGTTCTAGGGAGTATGCATTTATTGCTTCACCTAATCGAAACTAACACATGTATACAATCCAGAATAATACATTTCTGTGATGATAAATATGAAATGGACATCATAAATCTGTCCTCTTAAAAAATAAGAAAAGAGACCAGAAAATGGCAGAGAAGATACTAATTTTCATTATGGCTTTTAGGCAATAATAGCTTCAGCCTGTTCTGAAGCCTGAGTATGAATGATGAGCAGTTGAAATCCAATTTGAATTCATAATACCACATTTGGTTTACACTACCACCTGTCAATAGGAAATAGACTGAGACATATCTCCTGAGATATCCATAGGGAATGCTCATTTATAATTAACATTAAAAAAAACCAACTTAAGTATTTTTCATTGCAATGGATTGTTTGTGCTGTTTTCCATTTTAGTAGCAGCCCCTCACTGAAAAGGAGTTGAATTTTTATCTAATATCCTCTATGAAATATAACAGAAAATTTTTCCCATTATATTTTCTCTAGTTTGCTGTTTGCTCCCTCCCTTTCTTCCTTTTGTCTGTGCCCTTATTAACACCTAACCCACCATTCAAGTGAGATGGCCTCCCCAGATTCTTGAAAGGTCCAAGTAATATCATGCGGGTTTAAGTCAGAATATCTAGAGAAAATGTAACTACCATAGGTCTGCTTTTTGAAAGAGGATGTCAAAACCAGATGAAATGATTATGAAAGTGGGCATTGGCACAGATTTAACCTAGTCATTATTCTCATTAGACTGTAATTTTGGGTTCCTCTTTAGATGACAGCACATGATGAGAGCTGACATCTACTTTGAATTAATATTATTATGCTTAACATGTTCAACTAATATTTTCCAACAGCTGAAAGTGCAAATCATGTCTTCTAAGATGTTCATATAAACACTGTTCATATCTATCTATCCACAAAAACTGTAGATAATACAGATGGCTGGTACTTAAAAGTTGAGAGATAAAATAGGAGTTCTTCTGAATATGAACATTTGAGATTGATGGGGAAAAGAATACACAAAATCAAACCATCTAATGATTTTTCCCCCATTCAATTTTATAATTCTTAATTCCAGAAGCAATAAAATTTATTTCAGTGTTGGCACATCTAAGAGGATTATACTAGTTTGACAAAGCTTCTGAGTCTTTTTAAAATCTTTCTTGAAAAGACATATTCAACTGATGTTTTGTCACTTAATAACATAGTGAGGAAATAATGCAGCTTCATCAATAATTTCTTATGGCATCTATGATGCTTGCCTCTTAACATGAGACTCAAAAATAATGCTAAATAAAAATCTCTCTAGAGAAAATCACTTCCTTTTTTTCCCTATAAAGCTTGGAAAAGAAATCAAGCCCAAATGATATGCAAAGTATCTTGGCAGTGGTCTCAGTTTGCAGACTCCCTCTCAGCCTGTACTCTGAAGCAAACTGTGTTTTGCTCCTTTGTGTGTTTGCATTTGAAATGCAATGTCACTCTGGAAAAGAAACATGATTTCTATACACCAGTTCATTTTTTTCTTGTTTTGCTTTCTTTTCCCCCCAATCCATAAATCCTTCCATTTAAGGCTCACTGTTAAGCTAAGCACTGTTAGTTCCCTAGATATTCTTGGCCTGAGTTTCAGTATTTCAATAAAAGCTGCATGAAATCTTTCTGATCTTGGTGACTTGGTTTGACTATGACTACTGATCATGGATTGCTGTTTTGTCTTTGTTTTGTTCAACAGTATTTTTTTGGTTGGTTGGTTTTTGTCTGTGAATCATGGTTAGTGTCTAACACAGTGGGTTTACTAGAGTCTTGCAATCTTGAGTTTTCTCATTCTATTTCAATCAACCTCACTGTGTTAAATGATGACAATGTTTACCCTTAATGTTATACAATTTTGAGAGCAAAAGGGAATGTGTTTGTATGGGGCATCTGCATAATTTATTGTTTATGTGTTTAGGATGACCTCTTATAAATAAAACTTCAAAAATTCAGAATGTAGGTATAAATACTTCGGAACAATTTCCATCTCAGAATCCTGCTGGTTACCAAAGCATTAGAGGAACTAGAAGACTTTTCTCTATTTTCACACATCTGTTTAACGCTCAGCAAAGCAGAGGGACATGCAATTGTACCAGAGCAGCACAGAAATGAAGCCAAAATCAAATTGTTCCCGCTTTCCTGCTTCATCCTAAACTCTGGATATTTTGGCATTTGTGTTATTGAAAAGGCTTTGAAAACAGCAACACAGCACTGCAGTCTATAGAATGCAAAGCATTTAGTCAAATGTAGGACATCCTTTCATTTTCCAGTGGGGAAAACTATCTTCATAGGAGATAAAAATCAAGTCATCTTTTAAGACTTAAACACTATAGATTTGAAAATTATAGATTGTCTTTCTAAAATATTATCTACTCCCACAGTTGATCTTCTTTCATTGAACCATGGTCAGTTATCAGATACTTGTCCAAATTCAACTACTCCTAATTTGGAAATTCACTTTCACTCAAGTATTCTTCTTCCTGCTTCCTGGTACTGACAGTGCTTTGTGAACAGTCCCACACTGACTTTGGTACCTATTCTATCATGTGGCTTTCATCTTTGGATTTGATGAATGAAGCCATTATCCTCAGATAAATCCTGATTCATCTGCGGGAGTAGCTGAACGTATATTCTGTGTCCTACTGTTCTGCCTTTCCAAAGTTCAAAAAATCCTTATAACACTTGAAACAAGCCAGCAAAGTAACACAGAGGAGACTTATTGTATGTGTTTGATTTAAATCACTGTAGCCTGAAGCAGTGTATGTGGTGTTACTTTCCCAGAAAAAGCAGGAACAAGGAAATTCAGGGAAGGTAAATGATATTTTGTGTGAAAAGTTTGCTTGTTTGCAGGTCTGCAAAAATATAGCTTAAACTTCCCTGCCTTGTTATTAAAGGCCTAGGCATGGGATCACCGTGTTTTACCAGCAACTATTAGAATTTTCCCATGCAATCTGAGTAGTTATGTACACAGATGCATAGTTACACTCCCACTACAATGTCTTGGTAATCTGATCAGTCTGAAAGCTGCAAGCTGCAGCTCATTTTCAGTCCAGGCTGGGTTTCGGTACTACAGCCCTTAAAGCAGAACTTCTACCTTGGCTTGTTATCTCTGTGCACCATTTCATGACTAATGTATGTGTATGATTTTCTGCTGGCTGAAGAGACCCCAAACAACTTTACCTGATGATCAGTAAGGGTCTTTTCCTCTTGATGTTCATTATTACAAAAGAGAGGAAAGATGCCCATCCTGTGTAGGCTAAGATCAGCAAATCTGCTGTGACCAAGAAGTTGATTTCTGTCAGGAACCGCTTTTACCCTGAAATATCACATTTATTATGATTAAATAAGAGGTGAATTCCTCTCCTTGATACCAGCACTATCAAGGATATTGCTTACAGTACTGAGGACAGAGATCTCTGGGAGTATGTAATGGACCTAATGCATCAAATGTAATGGTGTGAGTGATCTTATACAATTATTTCCAAGGGGTGTTGAGTCCACATGCTATCAGCATTAGTGTGCAGATGCCACAAGAAACCTGAGACTATAATTTCCACATCCAATTCACATAATGGATATGGAAATAGAAGTAATTTCAGATAGTAGATAGATATCCCAAGCCAATAAAAAACATATATAGCTCAATTTCCTCTTCAGCACTATAACAGAAGGTAAACAGCCGTTCAGATACCGTGCTGTGCTCACGTTGCTCTGGACATGTGCAGTGTTATACCTTTGAAAGAATCAGGAATTGTGCAGTGTGAAAGGTATCCTTTTAAACTAAAAACCAAACAAACAAACAAACAAACAAAAAAAACCTCAAAAAACCTAGAAAACAAAACAAAAAAAATCCTGGCTTTTATGCCTATTGTGATCTTAAAGTTCATGATTTACCCAGAGAGGGGATCACTGACAAAATAGATCAGTTTGGGCAAGAAAACTCAGTGGGAGCCTAACACAATTTTCAACAGAAACAATAGGAAGAAATCTTCTGACCTGTACCACCAAAAAGATCTTGTTTACTGTAGGGAACAAGTTTCCATTTCTATTTTTACTTGCCCAAAGATTGTAAAGAAGATTCTTGCTTTTTTAGCAGAGGAGAAATTTCAGATCAGTTTATCAACATGCTCTTCTTTCAGATAATCTATGTAAAAAATACTCTGATGATATTTCAGAAATTTGATTTCTGAAAATGATTAGGTCTCAAAGTCTTGAAGTTCAGATTCGATGGGATGAAAGTTTCTCATGTTCCTTGAGCTTATGGACTAAAGAACTAAAAAGTTCTGTGTTCTGTATGTTTACAGTTTGCACTAGGGGTAAGCAAGTTAAAAGATATATTTTATCAACTTGTTCTGATGCAGTAAAATTTTGTTCTACTTTATGTAATTTGCACAGTTTTGAAGAGTTACTGAACATCAATCCTCTAATATTTTAAAATATAGTTTGTAAATTCACACACAGAGATTTATTTATGTCAAGTCTTTGAAATTTAGAACCTTGCTTAAAAAATTAAGTCAAGAAACAAATCAGCTTTTCCCTCATCCATCTCTGTGGACCAATACAATAGGGAATTATGCATTCCATCTGATTTTAATAGTTATATATTTTGGATCAAAGAGAAGCATACACTGTATGACAGCTTCATTATAAACAGTGTGAACAAATAATAAGACTTTGTTCTGTATCACGCAAAGCTAAACTCTATTGATCATGCTAATATAAATCACTTGTTAAAACAACTGTATTCCAGTTCAGAACAGGTGCAACTGATTGAACACTGGTTTAGGTCCATTGACTGCATAAAGCTTTGCAAAAATATTTTCATCCAGTTCCTGCAGAGTAATGTTCATGTCATCCTTTTTGTGTGCAGTGTATGAAATGTGTACTGTAAGCACTCTAGCAGTGATTTCACTGAAGGGAACTTGCCATTGCTTGAAAAGCAACTATGCTGAAGAAAGGAGCCACAACTCTTTCCTTCTCTGTCCTTAGCTTACTACTGAGAGGCTGAGCATACAGCATTTTTGCCATTGGGAAATAAAGTCTTCCTCATTGCAGAAGTGCACTACTTGATCTTATGGGCATTTAGTATTTTATGACTTCATCTCAGCTTCTTCATTACTTATAAATCACTGACACTTCATACTTAAGCAATTAAAACAAGTAACAATTAGCTTATTACCCCCATGATCCACTGCAAAATAATTGCACTAGAGAATTCATTTAACATAGTAAAATGAAGAACATTAGAAATCATTTTGTGCAGAGCCAGCACTAGTTTGACAATAAGCTTTATGGTGGTTGAGTACCTTATGCTCTACTAAAAGCAAATAGATTTTCCATTACTTCAAGCCACTCACATAAAGCCAGCAGGGCAAATTGTGATTCTAAGAGTAAATAATCACACTGGCAGAATGTTTCCCTGCAAGTTAAAAAAGTACAACTGTTTTTTATCTTTCTTTTTTTAACATCTTTGAAGGCACAGAACTATTAGGTGCACTAGAAGTACATTTAGGTGTACTAAGAGGATGTACTTATGCTAAATAAGTAAAAAAGTTTCAAAAGTAGATCAGCAGTGACAACTGTCTTAAATTTCTTTATGGGTCACTGATGTGCACAATAATAAATTGAAGGTCTTGAGAATGAGCAGCTGGCATTTATCAATATCTGATTTCACAAAGCCTTTTCTTAGGTACTGCAAAAACACGTGGATGAAATCTTGCCATATTTCACCCGAGTTAAGACCTGAATCAAGTCCTGGTGAAGTGGTTAATATCTTTCTCAGTGGCTCTGCTGGGTAATATCTTCTCCCTTGTTGAATACAATGCTGGCTTAATATTGTGTCATGAGAAACAATTAGCCAAGTGTCTTAGGACAAAGTGTAAACAGCCTGTAGTGGCTGTTTATTCTACTGATCTCTACATTCCCCAAAGTGCTTTTTACCCTGTCAGATCTAATGCCTCTTATTTCTTTTAAAATTACTTCAATAGCATTTTATATATATTTTTCAGATTCTTTCCTGAAGTTTATAATTTCCATTTCTTTTTTCCTTATGATTTTGATTACCATTTTTCCATACCATTGGCAGATCTGACATTTCCTGTAAAATTCCCTCTTAGAGATTATGTTTTCATAGACCTGGGGAATTGGCCATTTAAAAATCTACCATTTCACTTACTCACTTTCATGGGAGGGATATATTTGGAGGCAGAATCCTACTCAGTAGAACTTCTTGCTGTTCCTTCCCAAAAATGTGTGCATCTTGGAGTTGATTGCCTTGTAAATGATTTATTTAACATTAAGTCTGCTTGATGTGGAATTTTTGTTCTTACTACAAGGCATATGGAAACTGTTTCTGCCAATTTCCTCAGGGAAGTAAGACATCAGATGCCCTTTGCTTCTGTTCTTATGCACTGACTTGTTTGGGACAGAGCCTGATTCTATTTTGCTTCCAATAAAAGTACACAAAATGATGCAGTAAGATGAAGCAAACGTGCAGTTGAGCTAATAGGAGATGAAAATGAGTAGAGTTCACTGCTTTCTCTGGTGACTTGCAAGGAGTCAAGGCTGAATTCTGATTCCATTCCAGAAAAAGTACAGTAGCAGTTTAGAAGAAGGGAGACTTCCATGTGGCATGGTGTCAGGCCTGGCTCGAGTTGTATCCAATATATCCCTTCCTTCCTAAACACAGTTCCCAAAATGTTTGTGTTAGTTGTCTGAATTTTTTCTCCAAATCTCTTAATTTCTTTCAGTTTATGTTATTTCTCCCACCAGACAACTAAAATTAGTTTGAGAGGAAATTTAAATCAGTGCTCTAGCCAACACTCTTCTAATATATGAAGTGACAGTACTAGTGCTGAAGATAGAATTCTAAAAGTATGATTGGAATTAGTTGAGAGTTTATTGTAAAGCCTGAATTAAAGCAGGTTGTGTGAAGTGTGTTTTGAAAGGTTACATTCTGAATGTTTATATCTTGAAGAAAAACACACCAAACAATATTCAATAAGCAAGACACTTAATTTAGTAATTATTACTGACATGAAGACAAAAGAATATAAATGCTGAAGTTGAATATGTTATTTCTGTTAGGATAATTTGTTCAGCTTTTTAGAATACGTAAGGTAAGTTACTCAACAATATTAGGAAGTCAAAACCATATTAAAAAGAAGTACTGCCCTTTCCACTGCTCTTTATTGCTCTTTCTATTTGGAAGAAAGAACATTTAACCTCTGTGTTAGCAGTGATGATAATGGTAGGTAGTACAGCATAATCTTTTAGAGGAAGCCTACAAAAAGCCATTTAAAAATATGACAAGTAAATAATACATAATTAGTCAAATTTTTGGCATTTAGTGATGTAAAAAATAATGAACCTTTCAGTTTGAAGACAGTATTGAACAATTATTCTAGTTCTTTCTGCAATGTATTAGCTTTAGAATAACTTTTGTAAGTACTTGTATTGGTTTTGCATGGCCTGGTTTTTGGTAGCAGGGGGCCATGAGGGTGGCTTCTGCGAGAAGCTGCTGGAAGCTTCCACCATGTCCAGCAGAGCCAATCCCTGCTGGCTCTGGAGATGGACATGCTGCTGGCCAGGGCTGGGCCAGTGAGAGGTTGGTAACACCTGTGTGATAACATATTTGAGAAGAAAATTAAAACAAAGTGGGGGCAGTGTTAATTCCAGCTAGAGAAGAGGAAGAGGTGAGAACACATGAGGGAAACAACTGGGAGACACCAAGGTCAGTGGAGAAGGAGGAGCAGGAGGTGCTCCAGGGGCCAGAGCTGGGATTCCTCTGCAGGCCCTGGTGAGACCATGGTGGAGCAGCTGAGCCCCTGCAGCCCCTGGGGATCCACAGGGGATGCAGAGATCCACCCCCAGCCCCAGGGGAGATGCCCATGCCAGAGCAGGTGGATCCTGGAGGAGGCTGTGACCCAGTGGGAGGCCCGGTGGACAGAGGAAGCCTGGCTTCCAGGCTGTCCTGGGAGGGCTGCACCCCAAGGTGTGAGTGTGGAAGAGTGACCCACGCTACAGCAGTTTTGGGAGGGACTCACCTTGCAGCAGTTTTGGGAAGAGTGCTGCCCATGAGATTGGAGCCATGCTGGAGGAGTTCATGGAGAACTGTCTCCGTTGGAGGGACCCTGTGGTGCAGCAGGGGAAGGACTGCTCTACTAGAGCAGCAGAGGAAAATTGGGTGATGAACTGACCAAAACCCCCATGCCCTGTCCCCTGTGCTGTTGGCAGGAAGGAGGGAGTGTTGGAACAAGAAAAATTGTTTTTACTTCGTGTTATCCTCCTCTGACTCTGTTAGTAATAACTTTGCTTCGTGCCTCTAAGCCGAGCCTGTTTTGCCCTTGGAATTTTTTCTCCCAGTCCTTAACTCATGAAGCCTTGGTTAAATTTTCCTCTCCTCTGCCCAGCTGTGGTAGGGGAGGGAAGTGAACGATTTTCATTCACTTTGGCCAGCATCAAACTATGACAGTACTATCCAGGAAAGTTGCATATTTATTCCTGTTCAGACTGCCTTTATTATGGTATTCTTCAAAGAAATTCTTTGTACGGATAAATTGCAGTATGTTCTTGAAATACTTCCTGTTTTATAAAAGTGCAGTAAGTTTGTCTCCTGACACAGCTCCCATTAGGACGAGCCTGATCTAATTTTCCCACCTCCTGAGCTGCTGTTTGCACATTTTCAGCACAGGTGGCTTCCCCCACCCATTCATTAGTTGTGTCTCAGAGCACTATTCATCAATAGGGTCTCAATGGAGCTTTATCCTTGGATAATCCCTGAATTATCTCATCTATTTTAATTTTAGATGAAATACTGATGCTCTTTTTCCTTTGGGTGATGACAGTAATGGGAATTGGTTACCAAACAGTCTTTTTGAAACAGAAGTGTTTGGATTTCTGTTGGTTGTTTCTGTTGTGTTTTTGTTTTGTTGTTTGGGTTCTGTTAATGAAAAATATTATAGAAACCATGAGAATAAATTTCTTAGATTTCTTCTAAAACTTATGCTTCCTTGCCAGTGGGAAGACTCAGTTCTGAAGAAGCACAACCAGACCACCTTTCCCCATGAGAATGTTTCCCTGCACAGCTTCAGAAAAATAACTCCTTTTTGGGTCCAGTAAAAAATAACTTCAGCTCTTTCATTTCCCCTGATCTGTCCTCCTCCCACAGATTAATGGATCTGCAAAAGTCAAATATCTTCCCTAAAGCATTAACCAGTAGTTATCTCAGTTACAGAAAATATCCGAAATGGTTTCTTTAGATTGCATTATACTTTGAACTGTGATATTTCTGCCTTCAATCACAAATCAAGCTGTAATGAACAATTACACCTTCCCTCAGAAATATTCTGCATTTGAAGTTAATATGTGTGTACCACCATCAATGTATGAGATCTGGCAGCAATATTTTTACCAAGCAACCTTTTGGAAATGTTGCTTTTGATTCTCCGTTGATTTAGAGTATCTTAAAGGTTTTATCATTGGTTCTTTACTGCAATAGAGATTCCAGCATTACATTTATCACTTGTTTGTTGTACCATTTTCTGAATAATGTGAATGAGTGAGCAGCTTATATCAGGCACTTATTCTAAAAAAATATATATAATCAATCAAACCCACAATTCTGCACTGAACCTTCTTATCTCCCTAGTATATAATAGATATTGGTAAAAATTTCTATTTTTGCATTTATTTTGCAAAAGTGATGATGGAAGGTACTCTGACAAAAGCAATTCTAAATACCAGCCTGTCTTCCTGTAGTAATAGATAATACTTGAATAAAGACACTGATTTCCAAGTACAAGGTGTTCATTATAAACATTTGAAATAAACATAATAATTTATTATTTGACAGTGAAATATATAAGTGGTCATATTTAATGTCGACAGTATAATCAGTTAGTTATTCTACAAAATGTATCTATAGAGAAGTAGGCCAATCATCTCATTTCTTCTTTTATGTGTTTTTAATAATAAGACTTTCTCAATCAATTCTAAAAAAAGCTCCTAAGCCAGCTGGAAAGTGTAATTGCCAAGGAGTGTGCTTCATCCCATTGTCCAGGTTGAAAATAAGGACATTAAACAGTATTGGCATGAGTGTATGAGTGACACCAGTCACCAACTGCCTTTTGTACCACTGGCAAAAGCTGACCCTTGCAGCCTGAGAGCTCAGCCAGTTTTCCATCCTTTTGTCCTGCCTGCATCTCACCAGCATGGCTGCAGGGAGGCTCTGGGGCTCTTTGATTTCAGCAGGGCAGTTTGAACTTCAGAGCAGCCACTGGACCACAGCATTTGTTGGGCTGGAGGAGTCTGGTTCCTCTCCCCTCTCTGTTCCCTCTCACCTTCTGTCCTATCCCTGCTTCCACCAGCAATATTTTGGTGGCAGCTTGTTCTAATTCCCCCTCCAAACAGAGAGCACTAGGGAGGTTTGGGATGGTTTGAGGCTTCCTCAAGGAACTGTGCTCAGATTTGCAGAGGCAAAAGGATCAGACAAGATCATTCTGAGTGAAGATTCAGATCACTGGGTGAAGACTGAATACAATCATCCCCTTAGGCTACTGGGTAGTATAGGCATAAGAAACCCTAAGAATAAACATGAAGAATTTAATAAGACTGTTCAAATAGATATGCTGCAATTAACAGAACAGGGATTTTCCCCCTACATTTTTAATTTCCTAAGTAATCTCCTATTTTATTCTGAAACATCAAATTTGCCTAGAACTGTTATCTTTTCCAAAGAGACTGCAAGGATATCTTCAATTATACCAGCATATATTACCATTGTTCCTTTTCAAACTAGTTGCAGAAGAATATGCATGTATTTCCAAAGTTAGAATAGTTTTTCTGTTCTTTTTACAGTCTTCTACTGCACTGATGTTCCTTCAACCATGCATTCTCTTTTCCCCAAGTTACATGGTTATGAGTATTTAAAATACAAGTGCAATACTTTAAACTTTTTAGACTAAACAGTAGTGTAAATTCCAGGATGGGTTTCTACTTCATGCTTCAGCAGTGTGTAGTTTAGCAAGAATCTAATAATGCATAACAATGTTATACAAAATTAATGTAATAAAACCTTGGAGCAAATTGTCCTGCCTATGTACAATTAAGAAGCAGAAGCCTTCAGAATTTTAATGCTGTTGGAAATGAGGGATTTGTAAATAGATTGTTAGTTTTACCTAAAGTTCCCTATGAGCCTTCTGATTTGTAATATGTATGTTTAAAAAAACAAACCCAAACCCACCAGCAACTACACATTTAACAAAACTGTAACAGGAATAACTAATGTAATAAAGGATGATAGAGGCAGTTATTGAACCTGTCATAATTTCATTCTTACATGATTAGAGGGTTTTTTTTTTACTTGTTTATTGGTTGAGGTTACTGAAATGTGGTCTGTGTAGATATTTTGGTAAAGACATTCAGCGTTCAGATATTTATTAGGGAGAGATGTGCACTCAGCTGAGGGGTATTAATGGAATTTTAAAACAAATTACTAATGCATTCACAGAAAGAGGCATATATGCTTTTATATTTGCTTTATCAATGATGTCTTCCTGTGCATTCTGAATCAACAGTTACATGGCAACTCAAGCACATCCCGTGCTTTTAAGTCATTTGATGGAAAGGAACTAAATTCAGAAAATCCTGAAAAAAACCCCAACCCTATAATAGTGCATGTATAATAATGTATTTGAAACAGTGAGCAAGGATGTTCTTTAAATATCACATTTTCTTTTGAGAATTTCATTTCCTAATAGTAATGGTAAAAAAAAAGATGACAATTGGAAAAAAATATAGTAGTGCATGTATAATAATGTATTTGAAACATTGAGCAAGGATGTTCTTTAAATATCATATTTTCTTTTGAGAATTTCATTTCCTAATGTAATTGTAAAAAAAAGATGACAATTGGAAAAAAATATATAGGTCTGTCTAATAACTCTTAATTGTCTGGTGCATCTTCTGAGCTTCTGAGGTCTGTATCCTGTTTCTCAAAGAAAAGGATGTGTAAAATCCTTTTTAAATTGTCTTCTTTTGAGGATTCAGAGATAGCAGAACCAACCCCTTTGCTCCTCTATGTGTTCACTTACCTGAACAACTTTTGGACACAGTAAATTTTAAAATTGACAATTAGCACCTATCCTGCCACCTTTGAACAACCTTGACCTTTACAATTTGTATTAGGAAGCATCATGCTACAGCTGACTGGTATTAATTTAGCTGCAAAATATTTTGCAGAAGAAAAAATGTTGGAAAAAAGCCCAAGTGGGATATGATGGGATGTCCACTTTAGGAAACAGAATGAGAAAACTTAATCACATTTTGTTTCTGTTTCTCACAATAACTCTAGTAGGTTCTCATGTGAAAATCTGATTGTGTTGTTTTTATTTGGAATACTGGTGAATATCAGTGTGTTAGATATTCCGTGACTGTAAATAATGAATCTCTTAGCAACTAATGAAGCATTTAGCAACTTCTTGTATGGGAGTAAAGGACTGCCACAGTCAAAGCCTGCCATGAAATCTTCACAGCAGAACTTCCTCCAGTAGAAGAGGTCAATAGTGAGAAACTGTGGCAAATGTTAACATGTAATTTTTTCCAATAAGAAATCTTTTTTTTCTTGTAAGTTTTTTCTTATTAGAGTGATACATAAGCAAAAGTATGCTAGTAAAAGTTACATGAAGTTAGACTACATGAATGCAATTCAGCTAGAAAAAGTAAACAGTAAGCTGCCTGAGCACCTTTCTTTCAATTTAAAAATGCCATGTTCACTATGGAATATTAAAAAAAAAAGAAAAAAATGTTACAAATTATACTTTATACTTTTAGCTGGTGTTTTCCTTTGACCTGATTTTTGCTTGTCTAAAAAACAAGCCCAAACAACCCCTCACCCAAAAGAAAACCCAAACAAAAATTAAAAATAAAACCCAGTACATTACTCCCTCTGCCAAAGAACAGTTGGGCTTCCTTTCATTTAATGAGGTTTAGATGTCAGGCCTTAAGAAAGCCTTGCTCTTCCAGGTCAGTACAATGCAGAACTGAGCTTGAAGCTTTGCACAGCAGCTTTTCTCAACCAATGTGGAGATTGTGTTACTTGACCTGGGACAGAGGAAAATGGGTGTGCAAGGACAGAATTCATTTTGCTCTGATTCTCCTCCACCTCTCCACCATGTGAATGTTGTGTGATAAAGAGATTATTATGTTCAAGACTCAAATAGAGGTTATTGTCATGACTGCATAACATGAAAAGTAGTTCCAGCAGCATGGACTTTAATATTGACAGTGTTAAGGCACTGGATACTGGCCGAATCCAAGGATAGAGCCAGAATTAAGCTAAAGGTGTGAATACAGCAGCAACAAAGGACTATTATAATTTCAGATGACTGAAATCTGTAAATCCTCCTGGACGTGATTTGTGGGAAAGCTATGATGCACTTTTAAAATTCTCTAATTCCTTATGAAACTATATGTTAAACCATGAGGCATGGAATGCAGCCAGGAAACTGGAATGGACAAAGCTCAGAGGATACCAACATCACGGTTTTCATAATGTCATTGTATATCGATTAAGTAATTGAAATTATGAAAGCCTCTTTTTAAACCTGCAACAAACATTTGGGGCATAAAAATGTGAATGAGAGATTTTTAACAACTAAGTGCAAGAACTCCGTGAAGCAACAAGATATTGCAGAATTATGTTATAAAAATTTTAGTCATGTGAAAAAGCACATTACCACAGTTTAATTTGATAATGTGTATGTGGGCTTGCTCTCGCTTTTATAAATACCATACTGTTTTGATAATTTCCCAGACACAACTGTGTAATAATTGCATGTCTGGGATGGTTGAAAGCATGAGGCAAATATAGCCTAAGCAAGTTTTCCTAGAATAATTGTATACTGTCATGTGTGATTGGCTAAGTGTTACACAAAGTGTACAAAACATAAGCAAGCAGGCATCTTTAATTAAACAAAACCACTGCTATGCTGGTATTCCTCTTTTTCCATGAACCTCAGGAGTGGATTTTTATGATTAGTTTCACTGTGAATGTTCTTTCCTCTCAAGGACAGCCATAGAACTTGGAGCTGTAGCTGTTGTGCTGTGTCCAACTCCAGAAGTACAGTCCTTTCACACATGCTGTGCCTGTGCTTTATGTGACTCTAAATGTGCTGTTCCTTCACCAGAGGCACTCCATCCTGTAGAGCTGGCCTGTGCCTCCAAGTGAGTGCCACAGCCCATCTTCTTCTAGAACACTCTACTGACACACATAAGGGTGTGCAAAGTTTCAGTTCCCAGCTGGCACATGAATGCTTTGGAACAAATTCACTTCTTTGTTTCTTCCTCAGCAACACGAGAATTGTACTATTTACCTACTAAGAGAATTGAAAAGACAAATTCACTGAAGGTTTTAGGTGCTCAGAAAATGTCACGGAGGAGGTTGTATAAGTACCCAGGGAAAAAAAAAGTCAGTGGAATCAATCTATTAGGACATTCTTAACAGTAGCTTACAATGGATGAGTATCCATTGCTTCACTACCACTGGGCAATTACCTTGCCAGTAAACTAAATTAGTCCATCTGTGGGTTATGTGTCTCTGGGATATTCAGTTAATTACATTACAGTATATTTTTACTCATGTGAAGCAGAAATACCTAGTGGTTAAAAGACTGAATAATGAATTTAGAGGTGTGGCGTAGGTGCAGCTCATGGCACAACATCCTCATCCATCACTCTGTCTTGTCTCCCTCAGCCAAGGCTCAGAAGGAGTTAAACACCATTCTTAGAACTTCATTACACACTTTGTGATTAACAGAGAGTTGGCATTGCCTCCCTGTAGATGAATGCTTTGGATTGTTTTATACGTGTCTGCAGCCTAGTTGTGTGATCAGCATGTGATAGAGAGCTTTATGTAGCAGGAAGAAGTGGGTTCTATATCAGCATTCTGAGGCAGAAAACCTGAAATCCTTTTAATTTGTCTTAAAATGTTCAGAAGTGGGTACTTAACAACATAGTTGCGTAACCCAAAGCTGAGATTTCTCAAAATGTTTATTGTGGCTTAAATGTGCATCAGTGTAGAGGTAATTAAAACAGTCAGAAGAAAATTTCTGACAAGCTGACATTTTCAAAACAAATAAAGATTCTCCAGATATTTATAACTTTGTGTCAAGGACAATTTATACTCCATGTCATATTACAATATTTAATTTGTTTTTGTTGTCATACTGTATTAACTCTAAAAGACTTTTAATATTTCAGCAGCTGCTGCGTTGCCCTAATCAGCACTGAGAAAGCATTCAATAGTGAGTATACACAATATGCCCAACATGTTCTTTGGGTCACTCCCTGCTCACCCCTAGATGAGGGTCCTGTGCACCTTGTTAGTTTCTGGAAGCAGCAGAATCCACATGAACAAAACTTGGAGGAACAGAGCAGGGAACAGCAGCTGTGGCTGGTGCTTCTAACCATATCCAGTCACTTATGCCCATGGCTCTACTGACCTGCTGTGTGGGATGTGGAGTTAGATATGTTCAGAGCATGCTGCTCTAAATGAGTAAAGGGACACAACTTGTCCCTCTCAAAAGAAAGCAAATTGTTCCCTAAATCATCATGAATCAGGCCTGAATCATTGGCTTGCAAGCAGATCAGAGCAATCACTTTGATTTTTATCTACTAAAATTCTGTATGCTCACTCCAAGAATGGCCCAGGGTGTATTTAATTTGGACTTCTCACTGGCATTGGGAATTTGGAGAAAGTATTATTGTAATCTACCTTGCTTCTCATATATATTGACATGAGAGTTGCTCATTAATACAGATGCCTCAGGGTCAGGTTTTGTTTAATTATATTAGTCCTGGTCATTACTGGTTTCTTAATTATTTAGAAAGTGCCATTTAAATATATCTGATTTCTCTTCTAAACTAGATCTCCTTGTGCTGGCTATGAAATATTATACTTTATTGAGCAATAGAAGTGTACAGCCTTCCAGGATAAGAACAGGATGGCAAATACAATAGAAAAGTTCTGATTATTATAGTATTGCTAAGCCTTTTTGTTTGTTTCTTTCCCTTGCTAAGGGTTTTTTCGGTCCTCTAATTATCAAAATTCTGCAGTAGTACTAAAAATATGACACCACCACTTGGATTGATAAATCGGAAATGACATACTTCAGGCCAGTGCTTTGAACTGGTACCAGAGGTTAAAACTATTAATAGTGAAGTACCTTACTGAAATTGGACACTACTTGAAGCAAATTGATGTCATTGATTTGTAGGACAGGCTGTAGTGCTCAGCCTTTGGTGAATATGAATGTATCTGTGTTAAGAGGGTACTGTCACCTTCATATTTTTAAAGAGCAACCCAGACCATTCTCACTGTTAAATTTCAATTAAACAAATTTGGTTGGAAAAAATGTTCTATATGTCTTTTATCTACCCTGAGCTGCTGGCAAAACAAACTGGCTGTTCCATATTTGGCATTTATTAATAATATTTTGAATACCACTGCGCTTTTTAAGCTGAGTGTGGTGGAATTCTCATGTGGGATTATTAAATGAGTCGATTTGCATTCTAATGAGAACAAATGTTTGGGATTGCATTGTTAAAATGCTAAAACGGTGTGTGTATAATTATTTTGCAGCTTAGATTTGCAGAACTCATTTCCCCAAACTCTTTTTTTTAAATAACTAAAGAGACAGAGCATACTGACGGCTGGAGGGGAGGTGATTAGGGTAATTTAAACTGTTCACAAATGACTTTGCTACTGAATGAAAGCATTTCTTTGGCTTTGCTATGCTCCTTTCATTATCTTTAAGCGGCTGCAGTGTTGAGTCCCATAAGAAGACTCACCAAGCTCTCTTTCCTTGTACACTTTCTCATTTGTATTGATTAATCATTTTGTAATTCCATTCTAGGTTGCCTTGCTCATCTTTAAGGCATGTGCTGCTTTTTCTTTGCTTGTCTATCCTGTAACGGTTATGTTGTCTCTTCTAATACCTTAGCTTTATCACTGCAAGTCAAGCTTTAAAACATTAATCCCTTCATGCTTTAATTTCATATTCTATTATCAGAATGAATGCAAATACTGTTTCCTTTTTGCTCCTTTTTAATCATCTTCACTACAGCTTTTGCAAATGGTCCAAGAGTATAGTAAGCTTTTTATTGCAGTCAAAGTCAAAGATTTCTTCAGTTACTCTTTTCATATATTCTTCTACAAGTATTGCCAAACAAGAATTGTTTACTGCAGGCTTCTGAGATGTTCTGCTGCTTTCTATTCACCATCTACGTGCACTGCAAGGCAGTGCTGTTTAAAATACTGCCTTCCTAAGAAAAAGCTCAGTATTTCTCAGAATAAATTACCCTGAGAAACCACAGGGAGGTTTTGCTAAAGTCTTGTCTTCTCCTCCCATCCCCTTCAAGTTGTCTTGTCATAGGCAATTGTGGTTGCAAGGTGTGGGCAGGGGCTGCTCTTTAACTTGCTGTGTGAGCCACCAGGCAACACTGTGGCATTGTAAACTTATGTAAAATTCATCGAGAGAGACCTTAGCAGCTCCATAGTTAAGCTCAAGTTATACTCTTCAAGCAGGTTTTAAATCCTTGAGATTGACACAAACTTTTTCGAAGATCCCATAAGAAAACTTGTACCATTTTCAGTAGGAAGAATACATGTGGAAGTTTCTAGCTAAAAGAACCATATATTCTGGCTACAGTTTAGAAGCTTAAGTAATTTGCAAGCCTCTATACATGTTTTTCTGCTTGTTTGGGTTTTTTTTCCAGGTCCATACCCTTTGTAATTGCAAAAATTGCAGGATCCCTGTTCCTTTTAGAGCATAATCCTTGAGTAATCCAAATGAATACTCCTTTTTTGCTTTAGCAGTAGCATCTTTTGCCAAAAATAATAAAACAACAACCCAAAAGTCTCATTCTCCTCAATTTTGCTAGGGAAAAAGGAAGATGCTGTGTCATGGGAGACAATTCTAGGCGTTACATCAATTTCCTACTAACCTTTGGGAAGGACAGAAACATTCCTTTTCCTTCTCACTGACTATTCTATTGTTTCCTGTGTAAAAAGCAGTCCTTTGAGTTAGAATAATTATATCAGAATTTTCTTCTTGCAAAACCTTAGTTGTGTTTCCAATTCTGTCTCCAACAAGCTTGCAATCAGTAATTCTGTGCAGGCTGAATAAAAGATTTGTTGGAACTGCGGAACCTTTGCTTTTATTGACTTATCTCTGTAAAAGCAGAAGTTCCCCCTGCTTCTTGAGACTCAAGAATATCCCCCACGTACTGTCTCCTGTGGTGCATGATGTGTTTTTCTATGCATGTGAAAACATACACAAGGTTTAGGTATGCTAGTTCTCCTTTCTAACATCTCCACCAAAACAGAACTTCTTTTGCTGCAGAAGGCTGGTGTCTTTCAGCACCAATAATAAATTTCTGAATGAAAACAAAGGAAAATAACAAACATGCCATTTCATGCAACTTCATGGACGCTGTAGTCCTCAGAAATACTTTGTTTTCCCCCTCCGCATCTTGCTTACTAGTTTTAGCCATCCACATTGTACATGATTCATGCCAAACCTTCATGTTGAAGTTCACAGCCTTTATGTTTACAGAAAGAGACTCTCTATTTCTATATAATTAGTGAGAAAAATTATGAATGTGTCTGTTAAATTATGGAAGAGCTAAATCCATTTTGTATGTTCTTATGCTAACAGGATAAAGCCATTAATCATTATTAAATCACGATGCTCATCAACACGTATTTACAGTTTAATTAAGAACTGTGCTCTCTAAACCTGCCAATTAATTATCAGAAGCACAAAAACCTCTCCACCTACAATCTGTTAAATCATTGGTTACTATGACCTTTTATTCTTTTCATATCTTCACACCATCTTTTAAAATATGCTGCAGCTTTCCTTAGAAGCTTTAATGTTTAGGTATACAGCAAAAGAGTTACCAAACTTCCCAAGCTGGTGGTTTGTGTTATTTTTTAGAAGTTAGGTTTGTTTTAGATCCCTGGAGTTTTTGGCTGGGCCTAAAGCAACTTCGGCATTCCTAGCACAGTGCTGCACCATATTTATTCGAGGAGTCTCTGCTTTAATTAGCGCTATTCAGAAATTAGTGCTCTTTTACCTGTTCTTCCATTTTGCACTCAGCAAAATTGGCTGTCTACATGTTAAATTTTAGCATCTTTTTATTGCAGATTCGAGGAGTCTCTGCTTTAATTAGCGCTATTCAGAAATTAGTGCTCTTTTACCTGTTCTTCCATTTTGCACTCAGCAAAGCAGGAGTTGGCTGTCTACATGTTAAATTTTAGCATTTTTTTTTATTGCAATGTAATTTAGAAAAGGTCTGGTGTGGTTGTGATCCAGGTCAGTGAGTGCCTGCAGTGAGTCAGTGAGGGCCAACACCCAGCCCTGCTTGAGGCAGCACATGGCTGGGGAGTGATGTGTGAGCTGGGCGAGAGGCAGAGAAAAAGCATTTATATTGAAATTTTTGCAAATGTTATGCCTGGCACTAAGTTGGCATTTATGGAACATTTCAGAGTTTAACACGTTCAACAGCAGCTGTTGGACGTCTCCTTCTAGAAGGTTCCTCCTGGAACTGTGGCAGCTTGGATCGCACCTGCTGCCTGAGGGAGCTCACAGAACCACAGTTATCCATGTCAGAAAGACCTTTGGGATCACTCTTTTCCTTGTAACGTTGACATTGCTAGCATTTAGTGTCCCGTTTAACATTAGTCAGTATCAAACAGTAATCACTGATGTGCCACTGAGCGCTGCTCCAGGCCTGGGAAATGTGTGTGGCAGAGCCGAGCGCAGGCCGGGGGAGCAGCGCTGAGGGCTGGCTGTCATGGTAGGAGGGCTTGGGGACACCACAGGGACACAGAGAGCGGCTGTGTCCCTGAGGAGGGATGGGGGACACCACAGGGACGCAGAGAGCGGCTGTGTCCCTGAGGAGGGATGGGGGACACCACAGGGGTGCAGAGGGTGGCTGTGTCCCTGAGGAGGGGTGTCCACAGCGGGCTGTGCTGAGCAGTTGCCGGGAGGGCCGTGGCTGGCTCGGCCTGGCCCTCAGCAGGAGCCCTGGTGCCACAGGAGCAGCCGCTGGCAGCACTGTGCGGGCAGAGCTTCTGGGAAGACGCTGCAGTCTAAGAAGGAGCGCTTTAAAAAGCTGTTCTCAGCGATGTGCTCAGTGACCCTGCTGAGGGACTGCTGGGTACAGAGCTGGCAAAGCTGAAAAGCACCGCTAGTAAATACAGCCCGGGCTTAGCAGAGTGCTGTGGTCAGGTCTGTGTTCTTGCCTGCACGGTTTGTTGTGCAGATGTGCTCTGGGGCTGCAGCTGGACAATTCTGCGCGTTCCAGCCACGTGAAGCAATAGCGGTGCAGGAGGAGGCTGCCCGCTGCTATTTCTGTGTTAGAAGGGAGTTCAGGGAGTTGTCTCGCTCTGTGTGTATCTTTTATATACGTGTTTTATTTCTCTGAGTAGCCCTTGGTGCTGGCAATAACAGGAATATCACTTCTCCTTTAAAGTTAGCCATGCAGAAACACTTTGGGATATGACCCATATATAGACTAATGCCCCTGGAGACACTTGTGTCTGTAGGGTTGTTTCATGATCTCATATTGTAAGTTTTGGCAGTATTATCAATACTTGGATTATTAAAGAAAAAGAAAGCATTTTTAGTTGCATTTTCATATTTATATAACATATTGCAGGTATGTTTAAAAAAGGAATAAAAAAAATCCCACCAAAACTCACCTTGAAAACCAAACATTTAATTTGCTGTAGGGTACTGTTTGCACTATTCATAAATAGTATATTCAAAGGGAATCCTTTTCTGTCCTGATTTTTCAGAATTATGAAGTTTTTAGGAGACATTTATTTTTTTTTAATAGTACAATTTACAGAATGGTGTTTCCTTTTTATTTCCAAAGTCTTTCACATATGGACTTCTAACTTCTGCTAGAACAATAACTGAATGAACAAAGAATAAAATGTGTAATTTTGCTTATTTGTATTTGTTTTCTAACATAACAACAGCTTATCCACCTTGGTCTTGATATCCATAGGGTAAGGTTTCCAGGATTGTGAGCTTGACAAGGAATACTGACACACAGAAAAACATGCATGTAACTCCTTCATTTTTAAATTAAGGCTAGGGAGATTGAAACAGAGCTGTAAATTGGACAACAGACTGAAAATAAGTCAAGTCATGCAGGTGTCCATATAGTGTATAACGGTAAGAGGTTAATAACATGGACATTTTTGCCACTAGATGCAAGGATAGAGAGATGTATGGCTGGTTTTAATTTTAATTTACTAACACGCTGGAAAAACATTCTAGGAACCTGCTCAGCATGTTAACCACTTGCAATTACATCCATTTGCATGTTTCCATGTAGATGCAATTGAATTTCTGGGTGTCTACACCAGGACACACACATTCTATTTTCCTTTACTCCGGAATATGAAGTCTATTAGGCAATTCAGAAGGATCATATCCTGTCTCTAGAAAACCAAAAAAATATCTCACTAGATGATAGATTTGACATTATTTGCTGAAAAAACCTAGATAGTTTCTCTGTATCCTTACACCCATTATTTCTCCCATCCTTTGTCTCTCTTATACTTGGCTGCCTGTAATTTCTCTCTTTCTTCATACTTGTTTCTCTAAGAACTGGGAATGGAGGGGAAAGAAAAAAAGTAAATTAAAAGGTTCTAAGGAGAAAGTTTGTATAGTAATAGCCTGGAAAAGAAAGACAAGTTTTCCATAGCTTGCATTTGAAATTTACTAAAAAAACCATAAAGAGTAAGAGATGCCAAGCAAAATGCTAAAAAGAATTTTTGAGCTTGGGAACTGGACATACCTGATGGTCCTCAGTTATCTACAACTTCTGGGCTTTTGCATACTTTTGGTCATGCCATGTCCCAGGGCAAAAGCTGGAATGTGTTTTGTGCTGCACTTGTGTGCTGTTGGATCCCTGAATCTGAAGGGCAGTTGGTAGTAAATGTGCCTCATGTTTTGGCATATTAGAAATTTTGGATATAGTGGATTTGTTCCCCTTTTGGAGGGTTATACTTTAGCAGTAAAAATAAAGGAGATGATGTGTTAGCATGCACAGCAAATACTAATGATATTAATAGCTTTAAAAGTGCTCTCGATCTTCCTGAAGAACAGTTCAAGATTATCTTCTCCACTATCATTAAATTGTAGATTACGTGAGCTGGATATTGAAGTTAAATTAGAAAAATATGCTCTGACAGTATCCAGATCCCTAGAATTATGATATTTCATGGCCAATTTGAAGTCAGTGATACAAGGATTACTTCATAAAAATATTAAGCTTTGCTCCAGCATCCTAGATGAAAGCTCATTTTTTCCAGTTTCAAGTAATAATTTATGCACAACAATAAAGAACTCGTATTCAGGTTTTGTTGGTGTTTTGGGATTTTTGTTTTTTTCCACAAGTGATGTGACTGAAGTGAATGTAAGGATGCAAACAAAATATTTTGGGTTTTGAGCAGCAGTACTAAGACTACCCCAAGAACTACTTTCCTAGCAGGGAGACTGCTGGGAACTCAAGTCATGTTTCATGACCAGACTGTGCTTCTGCAATGGGAACTCTGCCAGGATATAAAAAATAATGCTTATCTGTAAACCAACATTAAACCTTTCTTTCTGCCTTGAAAAAATGCCAAACCAATCTCTATAGGTCATGATAATACACAGTGACAAAGTCCACATTCACGTTAGGAGGCAGTGCAGGCTAAAGAATGAATGTGCAAAGTGAAAGAGATGTTGTCTTGGGCATGGCATTTACAAAAATTTTTTTTTTACAGGGACTATACTCTGTGCTATTTCTAGGCTGGTTTTCCCAATAGAACAATCATTCTGGATGGGAAGGATTTATGTGTAAATCTGGCACACCTAGTTTCCTTTCAGGTGAAAGGCATCTTATTTGTACACTCTGTCTCCTGATTGTACTTTGGTTCACATGATGCACCAGATTTAATTGTGAAATTAGCATTAAAAACAAACCAAACAGCTCTCCTGACTCAAAACAGAGTCCTAACATAGGGACAGCCAGAGGTGATTATCCAACACCAGTATGGAAAATCTGTGTGTGGCACTTCAAGTGCCTTTCACCATGAGGGACAGGGCTCATTGTGTTTGTATCCCAAAAAAGTATGAACAGGTTTGTTTAGGGTGGGAAGGGCTCACTTTTGTCATTAACAATTAATTTGATTATGCATATGCAATCAAAACACTAAGGTTCTAGAGAAAGGGCCCTGTGTTACATTGAAGGGAAATAAATCCCACAAATCCCAGTATAGTTTTCCAGCCACCTGCAGCCAGTGTGTGCCCGGAATCTGAACACTGGCAGGTTCAGAGGGATATTGCTCAGCAGAAGCTAAACCTGTCAGAGTAGATAGAATGGCCCAGATCTACCACAGATGTAATGAGACAAGCTAATCTAAAATTCAGATCTGTCAGTAAGTATAAGGTGACATTTTTTTATTCACCACCTATCAAATGTATAGGTATCACTGTTAATTTAAGCTTGGAATAGATAAGCACAACACTATTAAACAAATATTAGTGATATTTGTTATCCTTATAAACTGACACAAGAAGCAAAAATAAATGTTGAAGAACAGAAGTTTCAATCCCTGTGTTGTTAAGAGAAAGTGGGAAAAAAATTATTAAAAAAATGCAGTGTAACTTTGACATTGTTTTTCAAACTATAGCTAGTAGAACTGTCTCAGGATCTTGTGGGAAGTGTGAGTATGCTGAAGGTCTCATGAGCACCCATCAGAAATGAAATAATTCCTGTCATTTTAACTCCCCAATCCTGGCTGCAAAAATGTGGAGGTATCTTTTGGGTCATGATGATTCTTTCTTACCTTCCACTTCTTTGAAGGAAAAGTGACATTTTCTCGGTTCAGATTGCCCCCATTGCTGGCATGAAATGTCTGCATCTCTGAATGACAGAACTTCCATATCCAGTTTCTAACTCTTGATTTTCATGTTACTCCTAAAGTTACCATGAATCACAGCAAAAAATAACAGGGTCTTAAAATAAAAAAAAAAATATATCTTATGCAATTGTATTGGATTTTGCCATATAAAATGTGACTTAATGTATTTTATATTATGACAGTATGATACACAGGACTGCAGAGGTTTAAGTTATAAATACAGGGAGTACCATACAATAAGTTAGAAATTGTTCTAGGAGAAATAGCATAAAGTAGGAGTGTTTGTGGCTGGTTATGCCTTCTAAGGACTCTGTTGTTGTGGCGTGATATTAATATGTATCATGTCTTCACTCTTGTGTGCTATCCTGAAAGTATAATAAGATTGATAATTGTGACCTTTTTTTGTTAACACAGTCTATAAAATTAAATCCTTGCCTTTTCTTGGCCTTAAGGAATTTCTACCTGAGCTCAGTGTATGCAAGCCACTTCATGACTGAGCAGCCAGCACAGCATGAGGTCATACGTCTTTTTACAGTCGCAAAGGAAACACACCTTATGTGAAAAGATGAGCATATTGCTATTATAGTCAAAGCCTAAAAGTCAAATTGCAGGATTATTATTCCTGATGTGGATTTAATTGTTACAGAAAACAGAAGAGTGCTACTGCACGGAAGGAGTTTCCATAATGTAGTTAAAATTGTTCTGCACCACACATGTCCTATTTTCAATCCTTTTCCTTGTGATGTGCTCACCTTTACCTTCCTCATCTGGGTCCTTAGCTATTGGCTTCAGTATGGAGTGCTTATGGAAGGGAATAGGTTGACAAGTTTCAGCATTTTGGGTCTTTGACTGTGAGGAAAATTATCATACTTTTGAATTTCCCAATTTATAATTTACATCCTTCTTCTAATCTTAGCTGGCACTTAAACAGAAAGGGACAATTATCAGACTTTCCAATAAATAAAAAATTACCAAGCTGGTAAAATATTAGCCTTCAATTTTTTTCCCCTTGGTCGTAGGAAGAAATAAATGGGGGAAAGGATGAAACAAATTAAATTTATTATTTGTTACAAATTATTTGTTGCATTTTTGGTTTTTTTGTCTTTTTTTTTTTTCCTAAGGCCTAAATTTCATTATTTTTAGTTCTGAACACCATATTTTTCTGAATATGCATCACATTCATTTTGGATTATTTAATTTAACTTCTTTCCAGATGAACTAGCTTTATTAAATGCTTGCTATGGATGAGCAAACAAAGTTTGTGCAGACTATAAATATCTATGATTAGTCTTATACAGTATTTTGTAATCTAAGGTTTAACAGTTATATATAATGTTTTCATCTGAGCTGGGAAAGACTCTGTGGGGAGGGGAGAAGGCTGGGGTGGAGGGAAGGAACAACTTAAAATCCATTAGTGAAACACAACCAGAATTCCAATTCCAACTCCTCCAAATAAAAAAAAAATCGCAGTCATACCCTGGCAGAGGTCACACCTGAGGATGAATTTCCAAGAATCTCTAGAAAATGTGCTGTAGTGTTAATTGTGAGAGATTGAATTCTTCCCTTCTCAAGTGCCAGGTTTTTAAGGTGATTTCCAGACTTTTACAGATTATATTTCACGAGTTTTATATTCATTGAATACTGCTTTATTAATACTTTGAAATAAGAAATTACTAAGTTAGACACAAACAAAGAGGTTGGGGTTTGTTTCTGCAATTAAATGGTATGCCTGAAGTTCCCACTTAATCAGTTGTAGTCATGAGTCTTAAACAGTCTGAAAGCTTTTCAATTTGATTTAAAAGATTGATGTTGATTATTTCATTTTGAGATGTTTTTATCTGGGATTTTTATCAGCTGTTGGAATGAATGCCACAAATATTAGAGCAGCTGTATTGATCACTTCGTTTTGATTTATGTATTGGTGATTTTTTTGTCTGAGATTCAAATGTGCATTTTGAAGCTCTAATTAATGTTTATGTTCTGAGAAAGTGGAAGTGGCTCTTCTATTAAGCTGATATAATCTCTACTGTGTCATGAGAAGACTTGCAAGCTGAGTATGATGCAAGGCTTAGGCTTCTTAAAATTTGTTTAAGATTTAATTACAGTGTTCCTGGAGGAAAACCTAAGGTTGTTTGACTTCATATGTAACACCTCTGTTTTTGTAATATATTTCAAGGGTATAAATAAAAGATAAGCTGCTTTTGTTTATAAATAAATAAATTAGAGACTGTCTGAAAATACAGTTATTAAATGAACTCTATGTCTTTAACCAACATTAGATGACGTCATTGTCACTTAATACTCAGCACTGACTGGTGTTAAACCAACACATCTTTTCTTTGAAAAACAATCCCCCAAGACCAACAATACCATCCTTTTTGGGATAGTGGAGTAGCAGGAAAATGGCATCTCTATCATAATGTGAGACAGAGTAATGCATTACCAGGCATTAGCTGGAATTTTGGGTGAGATTAAAACCACTGTATTGCCATGTAGCAGTGAAGTGCTGGGAGTACAACATTGTTGGCAGTAACAATGAAATGCAAGTGAGCATCACACTAATGGGTTGGGTTGGGCTTTTTAAAAATACTCACTGGAAAAATGTGGTGGGAAACAAAACCATGATCTGGCTCAAGGGAATTCTTTGGATTCCTCACTCCAAGACAGGTGAGTGGATCAAGGGCACCACTGTGCTGCATTTTGAATGCTATTAAGTAACTTTTACTGCCATGCTGAAAAAGTTCCCTGTGTTTTTTTGTGGTTGAGCAAAAGGGAATGCAAAAAACCTCTGCTAAATCTGAGAGTGCTGTTTCAGACAATGAAAATGCTCTTAAGGAAATGTAATGTCCTTGTTATAGTGGAAACTCTGAGGCAGGATAGAAATGTAAAATACATATTCATAAAGGGACTGAGACATGCACATTCTGAATTATGATAGGAAAGTTAGTAGCCACTCTCCTGTTTGGAACAGTGCAGTGTCCAAGCATGTAAATTACAGCAGCTCCTTTTGGCCTATTGGACCATTTTGTGTTCAGAAAACATCACCTCATGTCATGAGGGTGATGTGGATAAACAAGAATGAGCCAGTGCTAGAAAGTTATTTCTGCCATGACAGTAAGGGCAGATGCAGAATACATGGCATTTAGCTCAGAATAGTATATAATTGCACTAGATCACTATCCATCAGCAAGTTTTGATATTTTTTTGCCAGGTACCATAACCTAGGATATTCTTATACTTGAGACTAGAAGCTGGTTTTTTTCAACCCTTCATAAATATATCCCTCATTTGCATTATCATCTAGTTCTCTAAATGTCATTTTTTAAATATGAATTTATTAAATGTCAGTTGAGCAGAGTAATTTGAATAGTTATTTTCCCTACTATTATTCTGTTGCCACTATCCTATTATTAAGGATATTTTAACTGCTGATTGCTTATATTACTGATTGGAACCTTTGTTTGTTGTTAAAAACAAGCTGGGAGGGTTTTTTATGTTGCCTGATTTTTCTTTTTCTCCATTAGAAGCCGATGCAGACAATGGAATACAATTGCAAAATCACAGTGCAAATTCCACTTTGTTGAGAGGCATTTTTGTCTTATGCTGAAGATAATTCCCACCTTCTTTCTACCTCAAGCTAGATTTTGGTTTTCCTTTCATTTCTCTTCATTTTATCTTATCAGAAGATTTCCAGAAAAGATTCAGTTAATTGCAGCTACAATTGTCACTATGAAATTATCAATCTTCTGCAAAATCTTATTCTCTAATTAATGTTGTAGCATATGCACATTAATCGATGTGCTACTTCTGCTTTCTAATGAGACAAAGGCTTGAAATGCTTTTTAAGAAATTATAATAAACTGACTGCTGTGCAGGAAGTTATCAGGTTTTAAATAAGGTTCTGGTAGCTTTTGTATTCATCCCCATCATTCAACTCTTACATCATCAGTGTTTTTACTCATCATACCTTTAGATTCAGACACATTTTAATATGTATTTGAAATTTGGCAGCTGTTCACCTTCAACTAAATGAGAAAGTAAATATGACTAGAAAATAACTTATTTCTGAATTTTGTTTTAAAAATAGTAATAAAGCAGGGGACTGTAAATTCCATATGAGAGTGTGATTCCCAATGTTCTGCTTGCAGTGACATCTAGTGGTGCACGTTCTCTGGATTAAGTGGGAGAACCCAGTACAAACACAGGAAATTGTGATAAGAAAAAAATAGCACATGAAAATTAATTAATTAACTCTCCGATTATAGGAAGCAGTACTGACCTTAGAACCTAAATTACTTTAAAACAGGCATGTCTTGAAAGTCCTTTGCAAAAGAGCACTTGTATGACATGTTTCATAAAACCCATGCTCTATTTTACCTATCATCTTTCTCATCACTAAACAAACCATAAGACAGCAGAAGCACTGCTTGTGAATCGAGGTAGAAGCTGTGCTATTTTTGAAAAGTAACAGTACCAGACAAGTAAGTACCTCTCATATGGGCAAAGGGAATTAAACTGAAACAAAACAAAAAAAAAATTGCTTTCCTGTCCCTTCCCACAGTCACCAAGAGGCTCTGATGCTGCATTCAAGCTTGAATTTTAAATGCCTTGCTTTGAACCAGGAAAAGTATTTATGTAGGGATTGGCTGATTGCAGTAGCTTGGTCCCATCCAACTAAAGGCCGCAGGTCACACCCATGATAGGTTGCCTGGTATTTTTAGAAACTGTTACGTGATGATCAGGTTTAGGAAATGAGGATGATTTCTAGTTCATTTGGCTTGAGTGTTTGGTAGAAATCTGATCAGCAGTGGAGAGTCAAGAAAGTGCCACACATTGATGAGTTTCCCCAGGCTTAGCCAGGCAAACAGCTTATGTTAAATGAAGCAGCCAGCTTTCTAGATGGATTTTCTGTATTCCCTTGAAAGATCATTTAATCCCTTCCCCCTCTCCTCTCCCACTTTTTTTTTTTTTATTGCGGTGAAACCTAATACATATTTCTCTATGGTGTTTAGAGAAGTAGGAAGCCGCATTCCAAATAACATTTTCTTTTCAGTTGCATCAAAAAGCCTACAATGACTTTCCAGAAAATTAAGCATATGCTTAGTTTTTTTCCCAAAATTAATCACTATTGAATAGGTTAGCTTTTCTCAAACATTGCTTTTTTTCTAAAAAAAACCAGTGTGGATGAAGAAGCAATATTCCTTCTAAACAGTTTTATTAATTATCCAAGAGAATTTTTTCAACTCTCCAAAGTGCCTGCTATGATCTAGGATTTGTTTAACTGGTCACTACTTGTTAGAATTGCATCTGTGTATCCATCTACTGAAATACTGTTAATGTTTGATGGAACAGTATTAGTGAAAGACAGGACATTGAACTCCACATTTGATGGAAGCATTACTGGGAATTATGAAACAAATTTTAATTTAAAAAAGCCTAAACCAAATATATGTCACCTCTTAAGCCTGCAGAAAGATATAGGCAATTTTGAAGCAAATCTGTAGATAAAAGAGAGAAATTTCACTAAAAGTCTTTCATTTTGGTGTACAACTACATTTTCCATTTCTGAGACTTAAGCATTTCCCCCCTCAGCTCTGTTCTATGTGCTCAATGTTGTCTTCCTTCTGACACAGCTCTGACAGTTTTGAAGGACTTGGTGAAGCACAACTATGGTTGGAGACAGACAAACATAAGTGTCACCCTGTGGGTTTGTGGTTTTTCTATGGTGGTGGGAATAGCAAGGAAAGACCTGAGGAATATATGTGAATTTTTATCCTTTATTATGGGAGAAATATTGGTATCCTTCACCCTGCACTATGAGGTATTTAAAACTGATCTTAATAAAAACAGAGACCTAATCTTTAGAAGAAGTGCTTGAACATTGCCTATCAAAAGATAAATATGTATGTGCTTAGGAAAGACTGTGAGAGAATTCCTTCTTCCCATTTTCTAAACAGATTTCTCTTTCAGAACTGGCCATTTGCTCCTGCTGTGGATGCCTGAAAGTGATACTCACTTTGAGCTTTGTGCTGGGTACTGCTGAGCTTCATTAATGATTGAATTCATGATTGACCTCTTACTGTAACAAGGAAGGGGAAAGAGTTTTCTTAAGCAGTGAAAAGAAGCAGCACTTCTTGTAAAAATTATTTATAAATCTCTATGCATTATATGACTAGTTCTTAGTGCTCAAGAACTTTCCATACACAGCCAAATGAAAGTTAAGGAGAGTGTGTAAACTGGTCCCCAAAGTCAAAAATTGAGAGTGGTCAAGACTCATTAACAGGTGTTGCTAAGGTTTGTTTCTCTGGAGCTGTGCTCTGATAAACAAGCTTGGCTCAGATTTCCCTGAAAAAAAAAACTCTGTGCATTTTAAAAACTGTAGTGTGTTGGGCTTTCACTTATCCATTCTATCCACATTTACAGCTGGAATCCAGCAGATATCAAGGTCTCCCAGATGCTCAATAGGGCTACCAAACACCATCTCTTCTCACTGGACTCCTTTGAAAAGCATGGAGGAAAGAGAAGGAGGAAAAAAATCCCCTAACTTGACATGCCAGAAAAGTAAAACAAAAGAGGTGGGGAAGAAGCAATGCATTTCTGGTAACTGAAATCTATGGGAATTGCATGTTTGGTTCCAGGAGCACAGCTGAGCCTTAGGAGACTGGGTTACTAGGAACTCATTAAAGTAATATACAAATATTGACTGCTACCGAGGGCAACAGCTGTGAAGCCACACTTGGAAATTCAATAAAAGTAGCTTTGTGCTCTAAGGCTTATGCAATAAATATCATGGAAAAAGGCATTTTAACCAAAGTACAGTTTTTGATGCTTTTGATATTTAAACAGCTCTGTATATGTTTTATCAATTGCATTGATAATTAGAAGTAGTGCTCACAACTGTGCTTTTGGAATGCATCAAGGCACACCACAGGAAATTGTCAGTTCTAAGTTCACTTATATTTCTGCTAATAATTGCAGTGAGTTGTAATTAATAGCAGAACTGGGAGTGGTAGGAGAGGATCTGTGGATAGAAATTGCATTTGGTCAGTTTTCGAACTGTATGACATTCACTGCAACAGTGTAAAATCCCTAATGCTACTTGATACTGGTTCACATCTGTATCTATGGCCCACATGGCTGTTCAAATTTCAGTTAAATACTTTCTCAGGTAAACAGTGTTAAGGCTACTGCTTCACACTGTTCTGTGTTCTTCAGCTGCTTTACCTCCAAGGTCTCATTCTGTGTTTCAGTGTCAAAATGTTTACTTCCTTTAGAAAACTGTAAAGTACTTGCATGTCTTTCAATTGTACCCTGAACAGAACAGCAGCAGGAAAATCAATAGGGAGTCATTCTGTCCAACACTTCAAGAACCAATACTGAACAATTTATCTTCTTCCTTTGTTCAGTGATATAGAAATAAGTGATATAAAAATAAGTAATATATTTGCGCATTCAGGAATCTGCAGAATTTCTTTTCATTGTAATTTTGTAATGTATTTGGAGCAAACTCTGCTTTGGTAACACTTGTGCAAATCTACCAAAATTAACTAATTGCATTATGTTGTTTGCTTTCACATATGTTTTACATCTTGACAACAGCTGATACTGTTGTAAAAAGTGTATGGTTTACCTTTGAACTGTGAAGTGATTAGCACAGTAAATTTTGGTGTTTCATGCTCCATAATTTGCAAAATGCAAAAGACTATCATTAAAATTGCTGGGTTCAAATTAACAGTTAATAGTAAACACATTTGGAAATAACTTTCTAGATAAATAGCTATAAGAAGACAGACTGAGTTATGAAAGATAATAAAGCTTGATCTTTTTTTTCAAAAAAACAATAAAACACCCCAAAACCCCAAGGCATTCCATTCCTCATCAGAAGTTAACCCATACTACATTTTTTCAGTATTATAAACTTGCATAAATTAGAATATATTTTAATATAGATGATAGAGCATGAATTTAAAATACTTTAAATTCTCAGAAAAGGTTTCAGGAAAGATCTCATTATTTAAAGAAGCTTAAATAGACAAGTGCAAATCAAGGTTGGAATAAAAGATTTGTGTATTCCTAGTGTGTAGCTACATATTATTGTTTGCTTTGTTATGTTGTTGGAGTGTTTTCCTTTGGTTCCTGAAATCAGCTGGCATTGCAAACTGCCCTCACTATCCTACATGAGCATTCATGGCTCTGCCTCTCATGGTGCCTTTCCTGATCAAAAGAGAGTGTGAAGCTACATATGTTCAACTGGAATAAACAGTTCTGATCTATTCACAAATCACAATAAACGTGCGTCTAGAGAGAAGTATAGAATTCATTTGTATGCCCACCTGCCTTGATGTGCAGGTTTCAGTTATGTTTTTTTCATTCTTTTTCCTTTTTTTTTCTTTCTTTTTTTTAAATGAAAAAGTAACACATTTTCTCTTAAAGAAAAGGGAAAAGCATTAAAAAAACAGATGCTAGCTGCTTTCAAGGCACTTTGAAAACGTGATTATCAATCCGTAAGGGTTCTTTGAGCTAGATTGTGATCTGTTTACTGAAGTCTTTAAAGTTTCTCCTTTACTTTATCTGACCTGTCTGTGGTCCTAATGATCCAAGAAGGTACCAGATAATAATGAAACATGAGCGTCAAGAAATTAGAACATCACAAAGATATCATCATCTGTTCAGAATAGCCAAAAGCAATGAACTGATTTTTTACTTTCATTTCTAGACAAAAGTGATAATTATTTAAAATAAGTTAAAGAATACACAGGAGCTTAACTTCATATTTTCCTGGATAACTTGGCAAACAAAACAGTTTGCAGTATTTTCTGAAATAATGTGTCTTAATACAAATAGTCCACGGTGCTGGGTCCATGGTTTTGCAGCTGATGGGAGGTACTGTGATATTCATAAAATAAATCCTTCTCGAGTATAAAGTGATACAAAAAAGGCAGCCTTTTACTTGCCAAATCCCCTGTGCTTAGTTAGAAGATCAAATATTTTCTGAGGCACTCCAGTAAGAATTAGGCTGTCTCCAGATGTTTTGGTACAGTGAATGCTGAGGCTCAAATTCACTTTTAATGAACCGTATTTTAATGTCAGTCTCTCCTGTCTGCTTAAGTGACAAAGAGCTCATCTGACTTTGTAATGAATTGCACAACTGTATCATTTATTGAGCCTCTGTCTTAGTGTTGTACTGGTCCATGATAACATAGGTTGGCAGTCTAAGTAAATTGCATTGAGGGTTTATTTTCAAAGCTCCAGAACTTGAAGAAATGACATCCAACACAGCAGGTGCTGAAATTTCTACTGAGAAGAACTATAGGTGTAGGTGGGAGATGGGTTAAAAGGGTGAAAAAAAAATGGGCATGGCTATACATGAGGAAATATCCTGCTGAAAATCGAATCATAAACAAGCCAGGCAATACCTACTTCAGACTGTAACCAAGTCTGATTAGACTGTATGTGTGCTTGTTGGGAGTGTGAAAAAGACTAGTGTAGGTGGCCAAGCAGATGTCTAAATCAATTGGCTTTTTAGTAAAGGAATGTGAAAATTAAAGTCTGAGATTTATTTATATATATATATATATATATATATATATATATATATGGAATAAAGTAGCAGTAAAGAGCACAGTATGTACTGAGATGCACATAAAAAATTAAATGCTGTCAGTCCATTGTGTAAGTAGCAATATTGGCTATGTAGGAGAAAGAGAGAGCTTGCAAGGCAGTTATGAAAAGATGGATGGATGTATAGAGTGAGGACTGACAAATTATAAAATGAGGCAAAATCTACCTTCAAAGTGCCAAACTAGAAATCAATACCATTGTATGTTTTGGAAGTAAGGAGGCATTGGAGCAGGCTAATCAATGGTTAATGTTTATAAAGACTGGAAGGAAGAAGTATAAAGTTTTGCCTCTAGGCTCATGCTCAGGAGTGAAGCAGATACTGGAAGAAAATGCTAATTGAGGAACCTCTGAGATGAACAGCTAGTGAAATGTGCCTTTTCATCTGGCTCTGTTAATTATAAAAGATGTAAACCCAAACCTTTCTACTTTGTTCTAGTGACATTTCTAGTGACCAGTAGCTCACCTGTTTCAGATGTTATAAGTAGTCATGTCCCAGCTGTGAAGGAACCCCTTCATAAAGAGTTAGACATTTACTTTCCTTGTTTGCTTCTGTTTCTTGTAGGTCAAGTGTTGTTCCTCCTCTGGAACAGGACTCTGATTTCTCACTCGAGTACTCTCTATTATTCAAAATAAATTAACAGTACTGTAGGAAACTTAACACAATTAGTTTAATTTTATTCAAGTAGAATAGGAAACAGTGACAATCATGAAAGGAGGTGAAGTGTTTGTCCCATTTGGCATTTCTGTTGAAAGCTGCATTGATTGAAATGTCCTGAGCGAGCATTTGGACCAACATTTCCACTTACAGGTATTTCAAAATTGTATTTTCTCTCTTCAGTCCCACAAGACCTGACTAATACCAGATTTACCTTTCTTTTCTCCATGTGTACACTGGGTTGTACAGGGAGTGGGAGCTCTGCTGGCAGTGGGTGTTTAAAGCCCTGTTTGAATCCCTTTGGAATCAGAGTGTTGGTGGAACTTATTCAGAGAAAACATCCCAAGTGCAGTGAATGTTTTAGGTAAACATTTAATAAAACTGTCATGCTTCTACTGCTTTTTAGATCTCAGGCAACATGGGAAAGGAAAATCTTTGTGGCTTTTAGGCGTATAAAAATGTCTGAGACTTGAATTTTGGAGTAGTACAGATTTAAAAAAAAAATCTCTCCAGGGAATTTTCTGTGCAATTTAAGACAAGCTTCCATCAACTGCAACATGAATGTCTCTTTGGGTGTCCTGTCTGACACCTTGTTACAAGGAATGCCAAATTAGAATGCATTTCCTACACAGGGTACTGGATAATCTGTGACCCTGAAGTGGGCACTGGGACTAAGTTGGAACTGCCAGATGATTTGGTTTAGGCTTAATCTTCCTGTAAATAATCTTTGAGACTCTGCACAGGGTCCAAAGGAGTCTTCAGCTGCCAGCAGACTGACTGGTGGGGCTGGAAGCAGGCCTGGCAGCTGCAGTACTGGGGATTCAGAGCAGAGGCAAAGTGTTCCTATTCTCCACCATTCCAGAAGGGCTGGATGTTGTGATGCCTGGTATGTGCCTGTGATCCTTTTGAAACTTGGATCCTGCGCAGAGGATGTTTCCATTTTTCTAGGGGAGAGGTGATGTGTCCTAAAGAGTTCTTTCAGCTTTCTTAGGGAAGAGTCTATTCCATCAGAGAGGCAAGTGTTTTGGACTGCCTAGGTACACACACCAGCAGCTGTCTGGAGTCCAGCAGGAAGCATGGTTATGCAGGAACATCTTTTGAGGATACTCTAGTTCAGCTAAAGAGTTGATGGTTTTAGCTGCAAAATAGAACATTGAGTTGAAGAACAGCAGAAATATCATTGCACAGAACCTTGGTGTTTACTAGGGGGAGTCAGAGAGCAGGGAGAAAGTTGTGCCAGGTGAAGGATGTGTACAACAGTAGCATTTTAGAAAACTTAAATTATTGTGTAATAGCACCCAGAAATGTTTGCTGTCTGTACCTTTGATTGACTGAACATACATGCACCGAGGCTGACTCTCCTATTCCTACTATGGCATGGTCATTTTTAAATGCAAGGGACATGAACAAGAATGATGAAAACTGCAGGATGTTGAGGCCATTTAATCAGAGTAGTGAATCCAGATCTCCAAAACCTGCATGTCTTTGCTCAGTAGCTTCTGGTTTTTTATGTAAGTAATTTTTTAGTGAGTTTTATCTGCATGCATTTGCCTTATACTTGTAAATGTTCTGAGGGGGAAAACAATAAATGGTGATTAAATTTTGAACAGTTACATGCCAGAGAACACATAACATCTACAACTACTTAGAAATCTATCTCTCAGTTGCAGAAGCCTAAAGGAAATAGAAATAGCTTTTTTTTCTACCCGTGTTTATTTCCTGTCTTGTATTACTTTTATTAAATTTGTATCTAAAATTCAGTTGCCCATTCAGTAACTGTTATTAGTCAGTTCTTAGATAGTATAAATATTGATTTACTCTGACAGAGAAGAGAATCCATTTCTCCAACCTATGTGAAAATGCTCAGCAGATTTTATTCCGTGCGCTTGTGCACTTTGTGTGCCTTTGAAATGTGTTATACATGGTAAGTGAACCAGGGACACTTAAGCAGTGAAAGCAGTTGCTTTATTTCAACACTTAATATCTTCCAGAGTATCCTGTTACCAGCACCAGTAAATATGTCATGCTGAATGCAAACTCCCCAGCTATCTTCAATTGAATAAACAAAAGCTGAGTAAATAAGGCTGTGAAAAACAATAGTCTGCTCTGTTCTGTGAGTGTCCTGGTACATTCATTAGATGCAAAAGGAAGCTAAAAATGCTGTATCTATTACTGTAGGGGGAAAATAAAAGTACAAAAGGATGTAGTGCTCTGTATTGTATTCCATTCACATTCCAATTAACCTTGGAGATTGTTTTTGAGAGCTCAACTCTTTATCCTGCATAGCCACCAAGTTAAAGGAAGTGAATGAGGGTTGCTGTGTAGCTGGGCTCTTTCTTCTGTCATATGCTGTAGTTTTTCTTTCACAAGATTTAATGTAAGGTCTTCTTCAGTGGAGGACTACATTTGCTGCAGCAGCAAGGAAAGTTTTATTCTTACCCAGGCAGGATGCCTCATGGAGAGATACCATATGGGGAGTGCATATTTTTAGCAGGCTCTGAGCCTATTCCAAAGTTGTGGAAATCAGATGTGGAGGGAGTGGCTCTTTGACTTAGAATTGAGGACCTCTTCACTGCTTGGTCAATGAACCTTAAGCACTTTCTGTCATCAGTAGTTTGCTGCAATCTCCCAGCTAAGTAAAACTTTGGGTTAAGTTTGAGTTGGTTTTGGTTGGTTTAGGTTTGGTGACATTTTCTTTTGAATCTTTTAAGACAATCCAGTTTATTGTGATCCTCTGTCCATTCTCTTTTCTAAAGAGATAATTATGGGCTCACTCCAATGGCTTCAGAGAGACAGGTACATAAAGTATGAGTGACTTTATGTAATGGCTTCAGCATTCTGGGCTGTAACATCATCCCTCATGGCTGTTGCACACAGTGGGGTTGAGGAGAGGCTCTCACCTGCTTCAGTTTCTAATTTTTAACTTTCTTTAATTTGTTCTTTGTACTTTCCGCAATTATCCATCTTGCATGTCATGGGTTAATGCTCTATTTGTGTTTTTGTACACTTCAATCAAATGTCCTATCCTTTATGTGTGATGCTTTATATTTCCAATGTCCTGTAGGGGTTTTTTTGCATGCTGTTTAACACTTTGAATCCAGGTTTGCTACCACTTTTATGTTCTGTTTAATCTGAGTTTTCCTATTTACTTTGCTAGCAAGCACAACTTACTTTGTCAGGGCTGTTTTTCCTCTGTTCTTTTCTTCTGTATTGGCTTTGACCTGTGAGTGTAGAGATGATCTTGACTCCAGCTCAGTCTCTACTCCAAAGGAAGCATTGCTGGATTCATAGCTTGGTTATGTTGCTGTTGCTGGTAGCACTTTCCCATTGGTTTTGTTACTTTCCTGTGGATTTGAATCAAACCCATCCTCATTTTAAAATGAATAATTTTTATACCTGTAACATTCTTAATAGACTTAATTTTAAACATCCAAAGAGCTTAGTTTTTCCCGTGCTTCTCTACTTTTCCGTGTTTAAACTGTTGGACTAATTAAAGATACTATTTCTAAGTGGAAGTGTGATCTGCCTACTTACAGAACACCATGGCAAAGCACACTGTGGCATAAATGTACAGCACTAGATGCAATTTTAGTAGTGTGAATAAATATATTTAGGGGAATGTAAGAGTCTTTAACATTTTTACATCAAATTTCTAAAATTATTGCACTTATATCTACAATATTGCACTTTCAGTGAAGTAAGTGAAAAAATGAGTATGTGCCGACGTATTTTACATACATTTAATGGGGAAGCTAAAGTGTGAATGAGTTCATTTGCTGCAACTGCTGAAAGCAGAATTGTATAGCAGAAGAAAAAGAAAAATGCCTTACTTAGCAAGATAATTCTTTGAAGGGATTACATTTTCAAGAGGAGAATATGTAATATAATACAGAAGGATTAAAAAATGCTGCATGAAAGGTAGCAATGCATTCTTACTTCTACATATGCCTGGACAAAGTGAATTAATTTAAAGGTAACCCTGTGCTGAAAACCAGTTAATTTCTGAATAAATGGTGAAGTATTAAGTATATTTATTGTCATAGATTGATATGTGGGTTTTGAAGTTTACAGCTTCCAAAGGGGAAGTAATTTTGGGAAGAGTCTTGTGTAAGGTGGATATTACAGCCCTTAAGTGGGTGTCTATACAGGCACGTGTGTGCACACCTTGGGTCATCTGTTTGCTGAAGCCCCAAGAAAGAACTGACTGAGTACATGCACTTCATTTGTATCAACTTATCCACAGACAAATAACTTTGTCTATATAAAGCAATAACATTATTTAACAGTGAGGAAGATTAAAAATTGTTGCTGTTAAATCTGAAGTAAGCTTTATACATGTTTTTATTTGTCTATGTTTGTTTCCTGTTTCTCTGTTTTGTTTCAGGAAAAAGAATTCTAAAGTGCCATTGATGTCTAATTGTATTTAATCAGGAGATAATCAGCAATCTTAAAGTCATGATCTTGACTTCTGATGAAAAATTTTATTTTTAGTTTTTTATGTAGAAGTTTAGATATCACTAACAAAAACACACTCAGTGGCGCTCTAAGATGATCTGTTCAAGTGCTTGTTAACAACCTATTGTTTACCAGGTAGATTTTCCTGCCGTCAATACCTTCACTATTTTTAGGTTATCTGCTTTTATTGCATAATTTCTCTATTAAAAAAAATTAAATTATGGCAGGAGGCTACCTGTAAAATTTTAAATTAAAACATTAAGATGATGTGATAGGGAGCTCACTTCTGAAATATCAGGTAGCAGATGCAATGGGAACTGGTTTCATACATAATTTTAATTATTGTCCCTTTCCTTTCTTTTTCTTTCCTTTCTCAGGGAAGTGTAGCTTTCTGGAAGTCCTTTTGTGTAGGAGAAGCTGTAATCCCTGGTAGGAATGGTCATTTTGTTGGGACAAAAATAGAATAGGCAGGAATAAACTCCTAGCCTGAAGTAAAAGACTTGTTACAGGTGCCAGAAAAGGCACTGTGTACCAAGGAATGGAGAAAACAACAAACATAGAAAAAGAAGGCCATTTTTGTTTGTCATTTTGTGGTGTGAATAATTATATTCTGAAGGCTTTGTGTAATGCAAGTAAGATGCTTTTATTGTTTATTTGTCATGTTTGGTACTGCTGGAGACTGCACACTCCTATAATTTGGGAGCCTTTTATAATTTGAGACTGTGTTTCTCATGGATAATTGTTCTTTGTAGGGAGTCTTGTTTTTTGAATGTTATGTACAACTTCATACTCTTCCTTTCAGCACCTGGTGGTCTGGTTTTTTTTTTAACTACATGGCCCTTCCCACTTGAATCACTGTGGAATGCAGAATATCCCAAGGTTTCTTTGGAATAAATTTCCAAATTTTTATCTATGATGGACTTTTATTTTGTAGCTATAAAATAATCTTATTTTTGGCTTGTGAGGTTTTAACCTCATATGATTTCTTATTGCTGTTAGCTATAAATGCCTCTCAAAAGTTTAAGGATCACAGGTTTTTTTTTTTTTTTTTAACTACATGGCCCTTCTCACTTGAATCACTGTGGAATGCAGAATATCCCAAGGTTTCTTTGGAATAAATTTCCAAATTTTTATCTATGATGGACTTGTATTTTATTTTGTAGCTATAAAATAATCTTATTTTTGGCTTGTGAGGTTTTAACCTCATATGATTTCTTATTGCTGTTAGCTATAAATGCCTCTCAAAAGTTTAAGGATCACAGGTCTTATAAAATAAACACACACAGAATCTATTTTATTTAATTGACAAGCTGTCTAGGTGACTTAAAACTGCAGAAGCTGCTGTGGTTTTGCTTCCTCAGGGTGCTGTCCATGTCAGATTACATCATTCCTCCAGCCAGGAGTAGACCAAGTGACCCTTGTAATCCTCATTTTAGGACGAGATAAATGAGTTTTTGGTGGATTTCTAATTGCTGCACTGGTGAGCAGTGTTACCCATCCCACTGCTCATGGCTTATGCGCTCTCCTGTGGGTGAGGGAACTTTCCTGCCTGGTACAAATTCAGAGTTGCTTCTCTCTTCCTGTAAATCCAGATTTGGCTCAAACTTTGTGGGATGTATAAATGTACTTCATTAAAATACTTCCTTCTGTGTCTCAAGAGCTTCACCTTCCACAGAACTTTAAACTGTAGTACACTTTCATGCAGATATTTTAGAGGAAAAAAAAATCTCTGAAGGAGCTGTGAGCAGCTCATTTAGGTGGTCTCACTCAAGGGCACACATATCTCATTGTCTGGTTGGACAATCAGAGCTTTGCAGAGCAGAAATCTCCTTGGGTTCTATCTCTGCATTAACTTTTTATTACAAATAAGCTAATTTACCTGATTATATGAAGCTTGGGTTCTATCTCTGCATTAACTTTTTATTACAAATAAGCTAATTTACCTGATGATATGAAGCAAAGAAAAAAAACAAAAACAAAAAAAAACCTAAAACCAAACAACAGCCCCCACACATAATTTGAGAGCGATGGGTGGGCTTAGTAGAGTTGTGACCTCATTTGATATTAGTTTGTAAGGTCAGTTCTTATCACCAAAACCCAATTTGTTTCATGCCTTGCAGCTGTATTGGATAAAAAACTAATGGTGTTATTATTTCATAATTTGGCAATTATTCCATCTCCTTCCTACTGAGGGTTAATGGTAATCTGATGTGTCCAAGGTCATGGAAACTTCAGTTGCATATATTCAGGGGCTTGTTTATGTATATATATAAATTACATATATTTCTGGATTATTCTTTCTGATAAGTTTGGAAAAGATGGCAATCACTGATCTGTGAAATTCTATATGCATCTGTGACTATGTTTTATAAATAAAAATCCTCACCAGGGGAGTTTCATTATAGTAAAGTAGTGGCTTCAACCATGTGCCAAGAAATAGCTTGATGTATGCAAATCAGTTTTCTCTGAAAATATTAATTTTCAACTCCTTTGACATTATTCATGTTATTTCACAGAAAACACTTTAGAATCTGAGCTGATTTTTTTTTTCTTGAACATATAGCTGAAGGGCTAACAATGTAAGATAAATATACTTTTTCTTGAAGTGGACAGAATGCAACTGAGCTGTTAATGGGCAAATATTTTATTTTAAAAAAATCCAAAGGAAAAGGAATGTTACTGTAAAAAGTTGAGGACCAAGAAAGGAATTAGAGAAAAGTGACTTTTGAGAATGTGAACACGATTTAAAAAGTGGGGTTTCAGGAACAAAAGAAAAATTCTTTTTATATCATGTGGCCTGATGTGCAGTGAAAGGGATTAAATTGAATATTGATTTTTGGAAAGGTATGACTATGCTGTTAAAATTATAAAGAGAAAAACCCCAAAACACTATACAAGAAAACAATGAAAGAATTGATCCCCAAGGAAACTTGCAACTGAGGGCCATATTCCAGTTGCCATGTCCTTAAGGGAGTGTCATGGATTCTGTAACTGGCAGCAGTGCATTGTGCTGATGATGGTAATCAAATAAAAAGTATCCAATAATTGATAGTGAGGGTGAGAATGTGAAGGTAATGATGAAGAATTCCCACCTAAAAAACCTTAAACAGTAATGAAGAACTGATGTCCAGTGTGATGAAGGATGAAATGGAAGGTAGTAACAAGTGTGGAGAGATTAGGCCATTTTTCAAGCTGGCCAAAAATAAGATAGATGAAAGAATTAATCTCTCATAATTAAAGATGTGCAAATTACTTGACTAGGCTGAAGCTTAAGCAATTGAAGTGATTCTTTTCAAAAACATAATTTAGCTTTCAAGGGGTTATAGAGAATTAACTGGCTAATGAGATTTGTACTGGCTATGTCATGGAGTCTCAAAAATGTTCCAAAGTAGGAGATCTGCTTTCTTCAGATGTATAGGGAGATACTTTAACTTCTTCATTCCAAGTGGGGGTCTGGTCTAGATATGCATTAGTCAAGGTTTATGTAATAACGTCTTTTCACTTCCAGGAGTGAGAGATCCACTTCATAACGATAAGAAGGGGAAATGGGGTTTGAGTTCTAGAAAGTAGAAAAGCGATGAAATAAAATATGCGGCCAAATGTGCAGTCCTAAAAATGTCTCCTCTATGTCTCTGTGATCAGAATTCCTAGTTATGTGATGAGGAATTAAAAAAGAAAGAAGGAATTTTTATCAAGGTATATTACTTTTCTAAAGCCTTTTCTTGAAAGGACCAAACAGCTTGGATCTTTCCTGTGTCACACCAAGCACAGGTCATCAGTTACTGTTTTTCTTTTCTCAGCACAAGACATTATTGTGTCCTGCTATGCCATGGTTGAAGCACAGCTTTTGTTGCAGTGCCTTCTCCCTTTCAAGATATTTATATCCACATCAGCTGTATTTTCAGCCAGCTGTAGGTTAAGAAAAGGAGTTTGCAACACTTAACTTTTCTTTTTATAGAGTGTTATAAGGCAGAAGTTGCTTTTGGTTCAGTAGACCAGAAGAGAGTGAGAGTGTATTAGGGAGCATGGTTTTACCTCTGAGACTAGATCTATATACTATTCTTCCCACTGGGAATACTTCCTGGAAGAACAGAGACAGCTTTTCAGACCTTATTCAAATACTGGTTAAAAAACCCCACCCAAAGCAGCTCTGAAATTGCCCCAGATTCCAAGTCAGAACATCAATTCTACCAGATGAGACTCCCATCAGTGTTCATATATTTATTCATCCACTAATGCATCCTCTGGGTGCTCTGTTACCATCTAGCCCTGTCATACAGGGTACCATGGAACATCAGAGCTCTTTGGTGGCATAAGGAGGGAAGAAGAAAGATGCTGATATGGCTAAATGCAGGTGCTCACACGTTGTTGGACCTCACCCCAGCTCATCAGTTCTGTGCACAAATGAACACATTCTTGTTTTGAGCCCTGATTGTGTAGAGGGGAACATATTTCAGTAGTGTGAAAGGCAGATAACAGCTTGTAGCTGCATGTGCAGAAACTAGAAGGTGTGGCCATGGCTATGAAATGTTGCAAAGCCCAGAAACAGAGTGCTCTGTTGTGCTTATGGATTTCTCTTCACAAACCTAGAGAATAGAAAGTACTCTTACCTCACTCATCAGCTGCTGGCAAGCAAGTGTGCAGTGGCAGGTATCCTGGAAATTCAATTGAATAGATTTAGGGGTGGGATTTTGAAACCACTACGGACAACACAAATAATTTAATGTCTGTGTAGTTGTGACTAGTGGAAAAAATGTGTTGTGGCATAAATCAAGAGACAATAATGCATTTTTTCTCCTTGCTATCCATCCAAGTTTTGTTTGACAAATAATGCTGCTTATTTCTCTGTGATGCTTTTGGCATTCTACCTTTTGCCTGTTTGGTGGCTGTGCTGCACACATACTGATTCTGTTTCTGAAGCTTATTGCTATCTGCAGTATTTGTTAACTTCAGTGTTTTCCTCCCAGGCTCCAGATAGTTTGTTTTACTTTGTTATTAAATAAATGGTGTCAGCTCTGCCAGTGCAAAATCTTAAATAGAGGCAGGGTTCTTCGATTCCTCTGGGGCTGCTGTAAAGAGCAGCCAGATAAACTGTGTTCTCTCAATGTGTTCATTTCATGTTGCTTAGCTTACCTTGTGTGAAATGCTTTGACTCCACTGTTCCCTTGCAAGAGAAAGTTTTTGGGTATTAGTTATCCCATGATGAAAACAAGTTTTCCTGTGACAGCAAAAGTAGTCTTAGAACTGCTCATCCATCTCAACATGCTCCATGGAGTGCCATCATATAATATGAGGCTGTGCTTTATTTCTTAGAGGGAACAGAAAGAAACCCTTTTACTATATTGAATTCTTGAGTTATGTATAATGCTGCTTTCCCTAATGGAAAGAGGAGTGAATTAGTTGGTTTGCAATTTTAACTATGTAGTCATATTACTATTAAAGATTAAAATGCCTTAAAAGTAGAAATAACCTACTGATGATACCTTGGTGCTTCTTAAGGATTGTCCTCCTTGTTTAGGGAGGGTTTGCATCCTTCATTCCAGTGTTCCTGGCCACAGGTCTGGTCCTGTGGTTCTCCCAGCATGCATCAGACATGAACACAGGCTGGGTTAGACAAAATCTGAGCAGGAGGGGCCTTTTTTATTGTCTTTGAGGAATTTCAGACCAGAGAATATGTAGAGCATAGTTCCGTGTTCAGAACAGGGCTCAGTCCAAGAAGCAGTGGGATTGGTTTTCTCTTTAGCAGTGAAAGCACAGCATCTACCCTGCTCCTTGCTGTCTTTCCTTTTCCAGTATCTTTAGGGCTTTCCTGAGGCCAGGTAAATCATGTGCCTTTGTACATGCTAAGGAACACCTTTGAGGTTCACAGGGAGTCCTGTGGGTTCTTTACTGTCTTCTGACATACCCTGTATACAGGCAAAAAAGGTAGACATGCAGGGAAAAACAAGCAGCAGCAAGTACTGCAGCATATGTTGTTTCTGTTACATCAACACTAAGGCTAAGGATTAAAAAATATAAGTGGAACATGAGATCTGTCATGTGAAGCAGTACCTGCAAAGAAAGACACTTCTGTCTAGGTTATAATGTGGCAAACTTGTAGCAATTTAAATATTTATAGTAGTTTAAAGAATGACAGGTAATGCTTAAATCTTGCTACAACTGTCACAAATTATATTCCCTGGGTATTTATTGTTCTTAGGGTTTCTTTTCTTTGCTTGTTCTTAAATGATGGTTTTTGAGTCTCATATTCTGGAAGAGAATTCAATAAAATTAGATAACATAAATTTAAGTGCAGAATCATACTCTATTTTCTATTGGTATTACAAAATTATATTCTAAATGTCCTGTGAAGCTTTTGCTTTAGAAACTCAGCCCTTCTGAGTTTATAAAGAAGTTTCTTTAGAATTGCTCTGAAGAAATGTATCCCTTTCCCCTCTCTGTTCTGTTAATGGTATTTGAGCAATCCTGCCTACTGACGGGAAAAGCAAATTTGCTTTGTCCTTTATGAGCTGTATTTATCCTTCATGAATATCCACAAAATTCAGCAGGGATTTGGCCAAGAAAGTTGAATCATTCCTCCCAGAGAAGAAATTTTTAAATCTGGGAAGGTGGTGCTGTTTGTACAAGACCTAAAAGCAGCTTTCAGAATTTGCTAGAGAGGCTTGTGTAGCTTTAAGTAAGGAGATTATGTAAAATGCTGACTAAAGCTGAGAGCTTGCAAAGGCTCTGCCTAGCAGAAAATTAATAAATAGCTTTTGAGTTCTCCAGGGCAAGGACTTCTCACTATGACATATTTCAGTTTCCTTGTTTGGACATTAGTCAACCCAACTTTCCTCATTTCATCTGTGTCAATCCTGTGTTCATCTCTCACTAATACATTAATGATGGGCTTTCTTTTGGCTTGGATAATTTTTTCTGGGTATTCATTTTATTCTCAGAGCACTAGAGCAGAACATCCTTACCCCTATATCAATCCCACTTAATGAAAAATAAAAGAAAAGTATTTGAATTTGTATTTAGATGTTAATTTGAAAATTCATATGAAAGCAAACACTAATGATGGCTTGGATTTGCTTAGAGTTTTTTCTTGGGATGCTTTTGCTGTTTGAAAAACTGATTGTATTTTTAATTTCAATACAAGGAGATGATAAAAATTAATTCAACTTGAACTGAAGCAAAAAGTTGGAGGGTAAACTGAAGGATTCTTCCAAAGAGACATAAATAGCAGGGATCCCATTCTATTTCTTAGCTTCACAAGATTATTTTGGACTTCAAGAATTGTGATTTGAATAAACAACTGCATTCTAACAATGAGGATTTTTGTCCCATAACTTCACCAACATGTTTGAGTAGGATCAGTGAACAGGTGATGGCGTGGGATATCTCAGTTTATACCTGCCTTGAACTGTGAGGATCAGATTCCCACATTTTATTACTATATTTTGGATATCTTGTTAATAAGGCATGGTACCAACTTCTTTTTTGTTGAATGAAATAGCTTGAAAAACACACTGGCTATAAAGATCAAATTGGGCCCAATTCTGTCTTCAATAAAGCTTAAAAACAGAGAAGTTCTCTTGAAGTGAATGGATATCATAAACATTCTCAATTCATTATTGAATGCAGTATATTAGAGAAGCACTGATATAAGAACTACCTTTTGATCATACTTCTCAAATAGAAGCCTAGTTTGAGTGTACAGTCTCTTTTTTATTAGCTTTCCTGACAAACATCAAAGAAACAAATGTTTCTATAAACTTCTATTTGTAGAAAGTATATAGGAAGTATCTCTTATTAATTCAGAGCCACAGAATCCGTCGTCAAAGAGAGCAGCTGTGAATTCTGATAATTGCCTAATTAATCTAATGATACATTTTTCCTATCATGATCCATCTAATACATTTCTGCATTGGATTTAAATTCTGTGGCTGATTTGTTTTGATGCTGGTTTTGGATAGTGACTTTTAAAATTGAAATATGCCTAGGTGCATTAATAAAGCTGAGGAGGTAAAAGTCATTTTCCAATAACTTAATTATTCTCAGTAAATGTATGGTAATGAAAGGTCTCAAGGATGTGGGGATTTATTATTCAACTGGTAGATTTCTAATTACCTACCAGAACTTGGTTAACTGATATTTTTTCTTTCCATCCTTTTTCTACCTGGGTGGACAATGTACTGGAGTGTTGAAATGGGAGGTGGCAGTCTTGGGAAATTAAGTATTCTTCCAGCTCCAAGGGTGGCCAAACTACATACTGCTGGTTTGGGATAATTAGCCTACTTTGTATAGTTATTCTGATATATTTTTCCTAAGCTTTGATTCCAGGCAGTTCTGTAGTCATGCAAATCACAAAACACAGCCTCAAATGTATCTCCCCAAAAGAGCTCAGAACAAATTAGTCTGCCAAGCATACATGTGTGGATAATCAATTAAACTAATATAATCTTGATTTAAAACAAAACAAATAATTAAACACATACAGCATGTTATTGCTAAAATACAGGCTAAAAGAAAATAGTGCAGTTAAAAATACACTACTAATAGATAGTTACTGTCACTTTGTAGAGTTCATTTGATATCAATTTCAATTTTATTATCCAGTCTGTGAGTAGTAGAAAATTTCAGAGACTAAAAAGGAATTGGGAAACAAATAGTTGGCAGCAATTTAGAGTTTCCTTTTTTTTTTTTTCCTTTTTTTTTTGTTTTGTTTTGTTTGGTTTTTTGGTTTTTTGTTTTTTGTTTTTTTAACTCCTTTTTTTCCTCCTACACTGTCTGTAAACCTTTGATCAGGACCAAATGTTATATAATAGATCCTCTTGTTTGAGAGGAAAAAAATTACTAGTCATCTTTTAGATCCTGCTCTATCCAGAGAACTGACAAATAAGAATGATTTTACACATTGAGCAGAGTCTGTCACTTGAAAATGCTTTCAATTTACCATAGCAGCAATGTTATAGAATTTGTTTCATTTCTACCTAAGCAGTGTCTTTTTGAGAAGAGGCATAGCTTTGGAGTCTGTAATCTCATATGCCATTTGAGTCTTTCCCCCTTGTCCACTGTTAATCAATCCTTGCTGACAGATTTGGTGACTTATGCCATATATTCATTTGGAAAATATCTTCCTTAAATAGCAAACAGCAGAGGCAAGGATGATAGAGAGACTGACATGAGAAAAGGCATGTTTGGGGACAGGGAGTCTGAGACTCCAGTTTTGGATTGTTGTCCTTCAATTAACCTCTTGTGTTTCAGGTGTCTGGACTGTAAACTGTGATGGCTGCTTAATAATAATTTGAACTTTTACTGCGATTTCTTTTTTTCTTTTTTTTTAAGCTTGCATTAAATGGATATGAAATATAAGTGAAGGTAAACTTAGCCTGTACAATTATGCTAGAAAAGTTCAAAGTGGCATCTTTCAGTCTAATTGTTAAAGAACCAGGAACATGGGTAATACTTCAGTGATATTGAATTGTAAAAACATTGACTCATCTTAGGGGCTAGAGGCAATGAAAAAAACCATATGCAACTCATTCCTACTGTTTCTGTGGAAATGAATGGAGTTGTTTCTATGACAAGAGGAAATGGTGTTAAAAATTTCCTTTTTCAAAGAAGAATAAATCACTTGTTTCATGAAGGATTTTCCATGCTAAATTACTGTTCATGCCATATAGTAGTCTACCTGATAGCTAAGATACAAAAATACTAAAATTATTTTGTGTTGTTAAATGGATGGAAGCTGTTAAGCCATAATGACAAGATTAGTTTAAGCAACTGGTGCTTTAGTGAAATGAGAATATTTTGGAGTAGTCTGCAGTCAAGATTAGATCATACTATTTCCTTCTTTGTCACCAAAGAGCTGATAAATGTGTTAGGTTTGAATGACTTCAACGAAGCAATGAAGCTTCTATTTAATTTCTATAATCATAGCCAGCAATAGTGGTTCAGCCTTGCTGAAGGTCTTCTGAAGAATATTCTTATAACCTTAATGCAACTATAAAGCTGCACTTCACTGTTACAGTTTTCTTTCCCTGAAAAATAATTTATAAGGTATGGTGAAGGCTGTGGTGCATTTTGGCCCCTCCTAACATTATTTTGTTGGTGTGAACTTTCCAACAATTATCTACCAACTTACATTTCAAAACACAAATGTGATTTTTCTGTATTTTATATAACTATATAAACTATAAAATATTTCTGTTGTTGTAATGCTGAAAATTTGAAAACTACCAAAATTATATCTATAGTGAGGTTTTTGACATTTTGTCATTTCAGGAAACTTTCCTCCTCTTTTTTTTTTTCCTCAGGAGGAGAAAAAAAACTTTTTTAGTCATAACTCATCCTTTTTATACATCTTGCGTGGCAGAAGAGTAGGTCTTTGTGGTTTTTAAAAGTTTTTTTGTTGTATTTGGTAACGTGCTCAGTAGCATCATTCTCTTTTTGCTTTTTGATGCACCTTGGTTAAGGTTGCCTAGTTTATTTTAGCTACATACTCTTAAAAGGAGCAGCAAAAGGAACTCTCTAGGGCTTTTTCAAACAGTCTAAAAACCTGTACTCAGTACAGCTCCTGAAATCCCATTCCTAATTTGACCGTGGGTCAGAAAACTCTCAGCCTCGGAAACTTGAGTGGCTTCTGTAATTGAAGTCAGTGCAGCCTGGAATGGAATGTTACAAGCCCCTTAATTCAGGTATTAAAATAACACCTTGTTTACATTAGTGATAAAATACTGGATTTAATATATTTATTCTCTGATTTCTGAACTTCAGAAAGTGATTTCGCTTAGTTTTTCAGGATTGCTCTTTGTCCAGAGCTACATTGCTAGGAATTTTTATTGAATCTCTTTCTTACATGGAAATTAAAAACTGTATGTCCTCAGTTGTTTTCAGTTGCTGGTACTTTAACTAGAATGCTGCCTACCATGGCAGCCAAGCTAAATTTGTCACTATAAAATTCTTTCTCCTTCTTTGTCAGGAGAAATATGGCACTGGAGAAAATGTAAAACTTGTCTTGAATGTGATTGAAGAATTAGTTATTAGCCATATTTTGGAACTCTGAGCAAAAGCATACAGAGACCAATATAAATGAAGCTGTTCAGAGAATAATCTGTTCTCTGCAGGAACAAAGACATGCAGGGAATTGTCCAAGAAGAAGCTGCTGATTGAAGTGTTGGCTGATAATCACTTTTGTGTATGCTTAAATTATGCCACTAAAACCCCTTTCTGTTCAAAACCATCTGCAGGGATTGTATATTTGTAAACAAATACAGATTAAGATAATTTATTAATTCTTTGTCTGCCATCCACTCATTATTTCTACTAGAAGTATCCACTTCTAAGCTCCCAACCATGTTAACCTCTGAGCGCTGAGACAACATTTTAATTGGCTTACAAGTATGATTTGGCTTTTATCCTTATATAAAATGTGAATGTTTTGAAATCTCATTCATGCTAGGAAATACAGTACCCACATGCTTTCAGGATTAAGTACGGTGTGTTAACTTCACTGAATGCAGATGTGCAGGGAGTCCTGTAAATTAGGCACACTCTTTGTTCCAGCCAGCGTGGACAAAAGCTTCCACAGGGAGAGGACAAGAAGCTGGTGTGAAAAGTTATTCAGGTTATCTGTGCCAGCTCTTAGCAGCAGAGAACATGCTTAGTGCTCCCAAGTGAACAGCCAGGCTTCAGAATCGCAGAGGCAGTAAGTACTCTGGGCTTAGCAATTAGCACAGGAAAGTAAAGCTGTATTTTATATGGAAATAGAGATGAAAGGTTGGTTAATTGAACTTCTCCTAAGTGCCAAACATAGAGCAGCACAAAGAGGCATCCTGTCAATACATGTTTAACACTATCAGAGAAAGAAAGTAGAGAACATCCTTGCTACCAATTACCTGTTAAGCTGGAGCACTGCATCTACCAAATCTGCCTAGGTCTCTATGAATTAGTGCATCACACCTGAGTAGTTTTATTAGATCTATGTCTAGGGTTGAAAAGATAGGATGCTTTACATATGAACTAGGAAAAAAATGGCTGCAGGGAAAAGAAATTAGTCAGGTTTTTGTCTGTGTTCTTTTCTTTCTCAAATGGAATAACCTTTCTCTATTTTCTTTTCCTTTCAGTCTAGGCTCATTATATAGCCTTTATTTCCTAATCCCCAATGTTATTAGAAACTTTTTTTGTAGATCATATATATACACACATATATATATACATATATATATATACACATATAAAATATGTGTGTAAATAATCTGTACAATGTTGATACTCAGGAAGTGTACATATATTAAAATAAGGGTGTATAGTGCTGCATGACCCCTGCCCACACAGGCTCCCTGTTCCCTGTAAGCTCACACCCATTCCCTACCCGAGAATGAGACTCTGCATTGGAGAGGTGAAGACAGTTCCTGAAAATGACCCACTGGAGGTGGGGAAGCCCCTCCAAGAGCCTCCAGTGCAAGAGCTTTTTTGTTCCAGTTCACAGAGATTGAACACAAAATGATAAAATTGACAGAAATGGCATCTCCCAAGGTCTGTTGGGATGAAAAGTGCTGGGATGAGACAGGGTTGGATGGGAAAGCTCTGACTTTCCTGGTGCATCCCCAACCTAAGGTAGCAGAACTTGGTAATGAAGAGCCTGTGGCTTACTGAACTGTGAATCCATCTGTAGTGAAGTGACACAGGAGAGTTGATGTCACTTGCCTGCAAGCTTTGAGCAGCAGGAATTCTGTTTCTTTCCTTCCTAGGATCTCTGAAAAATGAAAATTCAATTCATTACAAGCTGCTGGTTCCAATATATGTAGGAGATTCAGAGCAAGTTGCAGTAATAACTCTAGAAAAATAATCAGAAACTTGTGATTATATGCACATGAAATTAGGTCTTTTTTTGTTATTCTTTTTCTACAAATCAAAAGACTGCTCTGAAAAATACTTTGTTTTGCTTTACGATTACATTGTAATCTTATGTTCTCATTTTGACATTTCATTTCATGCTTCCTATTTTTTTTTAATATTTGAAAGTCTTTGTGATTTCTTGGCCATACTTTCCTTAGTATATATTATAGTACACAAATTTGTACAACCAATTGAAAACTCTCTGTATGACTGAAGATATATTTACTGGAAGTTGCAATGCTAATGTATCCTATGCAAGAAAAAGCATAGTCATACCCTTCAGATTCCTAGCTCTGTATTTGGTTACTTAGGTTGTTAGTGGTACTTTGAAAAAAAATTTTAAAGAATCAATGACATTGAAAAAGTTTGTTCAGGATACAGGCAAACAGTTGCAGTGAGTTCTACAAAGTAGATTTTGGTACTGCCAATATTTTTCAATCTCTCTTCTCTTAAATCCTGCTGTTTATTGTTAAAATAAAAATAGGTTGGGGTTTTTTCCCCCCCATGAAGCAGATATGACTGCTGGCAATATGCAGCAGTGACACAGGATACTGAGTGTGCAGAGGCTGTGGATCCACTTCTTCCACATGGGGAATCAATCAGGTATTAGATACTCTGTGATATCATTTGTATTTTACCTGGAGAGCTGCGACATGTGCCTAATCTCAATAAAATATCGTGTCTGGAGCTCAGCTCAGGCTCTGAACCACCTATCTTGGCGCCAGTGGGCAAACAGCAAAGTGCTGCATCTATCACCAATTCCTTCATAGCAGGGGCCACCTTCACAGGTAACACATGTGCTTTGCATGTAGGAATGGCAAATCAGTGTACCTGCAATGACTACTGACATCTTCAGGCCACTTTCTGAAGTTTTACCAGAGGATTTGCAATCTTTCAGTTGCAGTGCCTCTGCAAATTAAATAAACGGTGTTTTATCATCCATCTTGTTTGGGAAGCATAAACATTATTTTCTTCCTCTCTGATAAATACTCTGATTTTGAAGTGCTTGCATTCATTTTTCAATAGGCACATATTGTTCACAACAGTATCCTCACCAGACAAACATGTAAAAACTCATACTTTAAACTTTTCTGGCAAAGCAACATCTCCAGAAATGAGTTCAGTAGAAGTTCCTTTCCCAAATTAACCACTTTATTTTGAAAGTGCAGGTGGTTCAAGGGGATTACTTAACACAATGTTCATGCTCTCTCCTATCTGTGTGGGAATACTGTTTCCATCCTCTCCTGCTTACCTTCAAGTGTATTTCTCAAGACCTCTTTTAATACAGCAGATACTCTGTGAAATACCTTCTGAAAGCTAGTGGAAAGATTCCCAGTGGAATGAGTAGATGCTAGTTTTATCAGACATCCACCTGACTTTCAAGAGAGAAAATAGCAATGGTGAGGTTGGTGGCTGAGAAACTGCTGCCAGAACAAGTTGTTTTTATTTGGGACAGGGTTTTACGGGACAGAGTTTTACTCTGTGGGCCGTAGGAGTAAGAAGGCAAGTCTGCAGCGCTGTCATCAAACACCATTTCCCTTTACCCTGGAGCTTATCCCATAAAGTACAACAGGTACTGCATAACAAATGAGTTATATTTATTGTTCATGATAGGGGTATTGAGTGGTGTGAAAGGTGCCTCCAGATCAGCTCATCTGGTTAGAGAGCATGGTGCTAATAACACCACAGCTGGGGGGTAGACACCTGTATGGGCCCCTCACTTTAGGGTTGGACTTAATGATCCTTATAGGTCCCTTCAAACTCAGAACATTCTGTGATCTCTCCCTTTTTTCTTTGTACAAGCTCAGTTTCTCCCAAATCATGTAACAAGGACTGGGTAGCAACTGCACCTACTTTACAGCACCTTATATAATTAGGACTTCTACTTATCAGTGTGAAGATCCCCAGCCAGATGATGACTTCAACACTGTGCTTTATTTGATTGGGGTGAAGGGAAGTGAGAGGGAGTTGTGTGAAGAAACAGACTCCCATTCCAGTTTAACTTTAATTACAGATAATGTTCAACAGCCAGTGATTTTGTATTAGGCTTGATTTACTTGGTTTGTTCATTATCAACAAAGTGTTATTCTCTGTTCTGGGCTTGGGAGGAGATGCAAAGGGGATTGAAGTAATTTCCTGCATACAAACTTTTCTCCTAAACTACTATTTTTTTCCCCCCATTATGTGTAGCAGGCACTGGTTTGACATCAAATATATTCAGCTTACTATGTGTGTACAGACTACTCCAGTGGGCCCTGTTTGTACATAATATCACAAATTATTTCAACTGAGCATGGCTCCAGTCTCAGCCTGTGCCAAATGAGTGTGTAGATAAATTTCCAAAGATAATATTGGGTAGATTTTATATCAGCCATGATTTTATGCCAGTGTTAGTCACTGAAATCTGTGTTGAAGTGAATGATAAATTTCAGTATTTATTTTGGAAAAGGTTTACCTAAATATAATGTATTCTGAAATTACTGTGTAGTTTTCTCTGCTGTCTGATTGCTATGGACTGGCTGTGTTATCTTTTTAAGAAACTGTTCTGTGTTCTTGCCCATGGAACTCTGGTTGAGGATGTGTTCTTATGCAGAAAACTGTGTTGACTTCTTTATTGCCTTGTTTCTTTTTCATTGTGATGCTTAGAGAATTATTTTTTTATTATTAATTGCTGTGGGTTTAAACAATAAATTATAGGGATTTTACTGAGACTTGAGAGGCTGGTAAACACCTAAGGTAGCAATAAGAGACATGAGGTTGTAGGGGTGCACTTTTGTCAAGACAGGCAGTGAATACATATATAGACCCTTAGAAAGCAAGTAACTGATTGTGTTGTGGTTTGCTGTATTTTTTTTTTCCTTGAAGGAGAAAACACTTCATAGGTGGACACTTTCCTTCAACATGAAGCTGTTAGATTAATATGAAGACATTGTTTCATAAATACTGAAAATTTGAAAATGTTCCCTCTGTGACCAGCTAATGGAAAAGACTGAAACCAGCAAATATCTCTTCTTTCCCAATTATTATTCTCTACTGAAGCTGGCCCCTGAGCTTCTAGAATAAAGCAGCCCATGTACTCAAAAAAATAAAGTACTAATACTGTGCCACGTATCTGTAAGGTTAAAGTGGAAATGAGGCTTTTTGTAGGTTGGAGTTTTTTAATTACCTCATTGTGTTCATTACAAGGACTGACCAATGTTTGCTTCAAAGCTAAGTGTCTTTATTCTGTGATTGTACTGTTGTTTGTTTAGCTGAATGTCTGCTCTACACCAGGAAGCTCACAAAATTAATTTACTTTTCCTATTATGACCTACTGTGCAAGGTTGTACAATATTGTCAAGTGGCTTGTGTACCATTTTTATTCATCCAGCCTCATCCCTTACACTGTATAATAATAAAATCAAAGTTTCCACTGTGGGAGACCACAGTCTATATGGCAAATACCATTTTGAAATGGTACCTCAGTGAAAAAAAAAGAAAACTTAAGACATGGTGATATAATGCAAAATATGGCCTGGCTGACAGGCAGGTGAATAATTAGAGAGCTGGAATGAGACCAAACACTTCCTATGTGTTCTGAATGAAACCTAATTAAAACCAGCACAAACCTTTGATACCACATATGGGTTTCCATCCCAGGAATTTGACTGGAAATGTTCTTCCCATTTGAACATGAACAAGTACCACTCACTCTCCCCTTGCTCAGGAATGAAGGTGAATTCAACCTAAAGAAAGAGTCCTCTGTGCTGACAGATGATATTAGAAGGCAGGTTGATTCTGTATAACAGAAGAAAATGAAGATGCCATTTGTTAACAATGAGTTTCTCTTTATTTCTCCTTTTTATGTTTGGAACCATTTGCAAGTAGTGAAAGCATGTTAACATGATAAACACTTGTTTTGGCCTATCCACGATACTCCAAGTGTCTGCTTAGTGCCATTCTGTGTTCTTCCCACATGGAATAGCCCTGGTTAGCTCTCACACCATCTGCAACATATTTGTCCTCTTCTGTGAGAACTGGAAATAGCCCATGGGTCTGCTGCTGTGGCTCTGGCCTCTGTGACCATGATGATTGTAAATGCAATTCAGGAGGTTGCACAACTGTAAAAAACCCTGTTGATTCAATACGTGTCTCTAGGAAAAGTCATTACTTTCTGTTGGTTTATTATCAGTCAATACATGCTGCTAGTGGGGAAAAAAGATATTTCTAGTGGCTAAAAAGCAGGTGAGTTCCCTTAAAGGCTACCTTGTGATTAAATTTTAAATACTCCTACCTAATAATAAGTGTGTGGTTTTTTGGTAGCTGCTTCTTTCTTTCTGCTGAGAGCAGTGGGAATCTGGGACAGGATGCTCCCAGGTCACTGTTCAAGGACCTGTCTGACAGCTGGGGTAGGTGCACAACACAGTTCTCACAAATGATAAAGCTCCAGCTTCCCTGAGAGCTCCTCTTCCCTATAGCAATTGCCATGGATATCAAATAGCTGGTCTACAATAAACTCTGCTTCTGAACATCAAGCTATTTAAATGCTATATAATAATCTCTTGGCAGCTAAAAAACTTTCATTCATAAGTGTTGATTGTGACATGTTAATTTTGAAAGTAATAATAACCACAGGGTGAGTGTGTAAATTATCACTTTACAGACACAGTTTTTGCATTAAGACAATTATTCAAAGCCAAAATAGCAGATGAATTAGCAGATATATAAGCCCTCAGTTAAACTATAGAACTATGCTGCATAGTTCTATTTTTCATTTAAGGAAATATGCTTTTAATGCTTGTAGCTCCAGAGAATACTCAGCTTTGTATTGTTTGGGTCTTTTTTTTTTTTTAAATCTTACTAATAAAGGAGTTTGGGTTGTTTAACACATTCTCGGGAGCCTGTGCTCCAAACTTTGCCCTCCAGTTGGGATTACAGTATCAGTAATTGCTGCCTCATGTTAACATTTATTTAAAGCTGCTGATTTAACATTTAAAAATTCTGAGGTTAATGGATCTGTATTCTCAGATCCATTAACCTCAATAAAAACAAATGGGACCTTTAGTGAACTAAAATAAGTGCAGATCAAGGATACACTTTCACTAATACTTACTGATAGCATTTAGATTGTACTGTTAAAATGTCAGGTCATAAAAAGGGCTAGTAATGTACTAATATTCAAGGTGAATTTCAGTGTTTTAGTCTCTTACGTGACCCAAGATAGGATAGTTTAAGATTAAGCAAGTTTAGTGTTCTAATTGCAGGATATTCTGGGTGGTTTGCTCTATAAATGGTATATTATTGGGGCCGAGCTGGGCTTTCATGAGAATGAATTTGGTTTAAATGCATATTCATTTAATGAGCATATTTGTCTAATTATTATAGTGTAGTTAAATTACTAACATTTATCTTATTATATATAAAAATTGACTCCTAGCTTGCAGCACAGAAAAAAAACCCTCTAATATTTAAGAAATGAATAAATAAAGAATGCAATGTATTTTCTTAGAGGTTCTTTCATTTAGTCCTCATATTTAATCTAACATTGCCATAAAAAAAAAAACATGTGGAGATCTAGAAACATGGTTTAGAAAGCAAGGTCTCTTCCTCAGTTCATCTTCTGCATTATAATACAGCAAATTGTCTTTTACAGTAGATGTACACAGAAATAGGAAGTGTAAATCCTGACTGGAATTCAGTGACACAGACATATTTGCTCTTGTGGGAATGAGTTGATTCTGCAATAAACATGTGATTACATCTCTGTTCATCTTTAGGTCTTATTTATCAAAATTATATTTTCTTTCAAGGTCTTAAATATGTATTAGACACACTAATACACAATTCAGGACATTGTAAATTGCTCAGTGCTAACTCCACACTTGTACTTGAAGAGCGAGAGCATAAAATACAGATAAATGTGTGTTTGTGCTGTGTTATCTTGTGTATAGTAAAAGACTGCTTATACCTGCTAATAATAATACATACTACAAAGATGTTGTTTTAATAATCCAAAAAGGGTAGATGAGAAATCACCCACCAGAGAACTTTGAAGAGCCTTATAAAGGGAGTTTAGAGTCGTGCTATACTGAACCCAGAGTAGATGGGCCAATATAAAGGCAGTTTAGTTATATGGGCATGCAAAGTTTTAGTGGATAGGTATTAAAAATTGTGATATTTTTTATGGCAAACACTTAGAGGAAGAATGTGCAAATGCATTTATGTCTTTAGAAGCCAAAGTCCCATTGAAAACTCACATTCCCAACATTCTTCAGAAGAGTTTTTCTGGCTTCATTTGCTGTCTCAAATAAGAGTGTGATATTCTTGCATGGTATGCCACAAATAAAAGTGGGCTTGAATATTTTGTTCAGAAAATCAACTTAAAGAACATTTAAGAGGATTGTTTGAGTCCAGTTCCAAGAATGTGCTACTTTTATTTCAGGTTTCTGCTAATATTATGAAAGTCTTCACAGTATTACACAGACAGAACTGTAATCTAAACTGGGGTTCTCCTAGAGCTTGTTACAATTTGTAGTAAACCACTATTTATGTTTGTGCTTTCTAATATGAATATAGATTATCCTGTATAAATCACAACAAACAGGTATGTACTAAAATCTAGTAAGAAATAAAAGTATTCAAAAAAAATCTCAATGACAAGTCCACAGATATCACAGAGTAAGAGCTTTCCAGGGTGTAAGTGTAACAAACTAGACTATAGCCATCAAATAAGAGGTGAATAGCTTAGATCTACTGCCATATGTGCTTTGATAAATAGAGCCCACCAGTGTTTAAGAAAAACAGAGAAAAGCCATTTTTATAGTATTTCTCTATTTAGCAAAATAGACAACGTCAGTTTGCTGCTGTTGTGATTTCATTTCAACTCAGCTACACATCAAATAGATTGGATTCTCATGTTGGAAACCAGGATGCATTCCTCTGTGAATTGGAATGAATTAGGAACACTCTAATGCCCTATTGTCCTGTAATATTTTTGCCTTTCTAAGAATAGTCCTGTGAGAATTCACTATTACATCTAGGACAACACTTTAAACAAAATTTACTGGAGTTTTCCATCAGTTAAATTTTATTAGCAGTAATATCAAGGGGGTTTTAGTAGTGGAAGTATTTTTGTTATCTCTGAAAATTGGACTTAAAGCATTCTCCAATTTGGCTGATGTGAATGAACCTTAGATTTTTTTTTTCTTTAATCAATATTAGGTGGCATTAAAATCTTCAGCTGCAATCTCACATATTTTTGAAATTTTGGATTATTAATATTATTACTATTACTATTATGATTACTGTTATTATTACTACCAGGATATTCCTGTATTTCTATTTAGCTGGATGGCTGTCTTGCAGGTTCTTTTAAAAATCACACTCCAAATTCTTAATTGAGGTTTATGAGTGGTTTCTAAAGCTATTGTTGGAGCTGTATTACCCCTAATAATATTTGAAGCATCTGGTAAGTCTTTTCCACTAGCTTGGAATCGAGCCTTATGAGTACCTACTTTGCATTTAAATATTATTCTTCCTGCTTATACATCTTCATTTAATGTTTGGTCATGAAAAAATTGTTTTGAGAAGATGGTTGTAGAATGCCCATGCTGTGGAATTTTAGCTGGAATAATGAATGGTTTAAAGAGAAGGAATGCTTTCTGGCAGGTGGCCTGCAGTGTTTTCTGCTGGGATCTGTGTCGAGGCTGTAGCTGAGTTGATGCTGTTTCTTTTTCCAGGAGTCTTCCTGTGACCTAAATCTGCTAATGACACACAGCAGCAGGGCAATGTACTTACCCTCCTCCTTTGGTACTCTTTTATTAATGGACTGTGCTGATGAGAAGATCTGTTATTGATTATTGTATATTGGCCCCAGTTCAGCTGAGTGCTTCAGCACTTCTCTGACTTTGAGTGGAAAAGTGTATTAAGTACCATTAGAGTATTGACACAGTCAGACTGAGCTACAGTCTGAGAATCATAGTGAATGGGTTTTCTTTTAATAAATTTAAGAGTGCAAGAAAAACATTAGACTCATCTTAAAAAAAATGTGTGAGTCCTTAGTTTGGGGATCCCTCTAAGTTTCCCTTTGATACATTTATATAATCTATTTTAAGAAATAATGAAGGAATTTACTTCAGGTGCTGCACTTACATTTGGTGTTATGTGTCAGTGATTCACAAAATGGTTAAGATTTGAAGGGAACACTGAGGTCATCTAGTCCAACCTCCCTGTTCAACACATCATAATTTATTTCATGTTAAAAAGACTGAGGGATATTTATCAAATTTTAAAAAACCCTGCTGAAATCTCTCCTTATTTCTATTAGTCTATAGCTAACTATAATATAGAAGGAATAACGACATTTTCTTCCATGTGTCTGAATAAATGAAACTTTAAAGTCTAATTCCACAAAATGTAAATAATTATTATTAATATAAGCTGGTAAAGAATTTATCTTTCATGCAACAGGCGGATATTAGAAATAAGTGTATCTGCCCTATATAATGCTTTAAGATATCTAGTAGTTTGTGGTTTGGGGTTTTTTTTTTTCATTCAAAACAAGGATTTCCTTGCTTGTCTCTGACTGATAATCCACTGAAAGGTGGAAACTCTGAAATGCAAATGTGCAACTTTCCTGAAAATGTCTATTTTCCTTTTTTAGTTTCATTTAATTCAGACTGTGCATATTCAAATAAATTGAAAGCAATCTTTGCTTTAGGTGGGTGGGAGAACAGAGTCCTGTTTGTCTGGAGCTGCACCTGACTCCCAGAGCAGGCTGTAGTTCCCATCTGTCCCAGTAGTGTCTGTGAGCTGTGTGGCCACATCTCTGAGACATCACCATCAGCTGCTCTCTGAGACACTGTGTGTAGAGATTTTAGGTAAACAACTTTGGAAGGCCAGTGGAAAGCTCTGACTGCTCCTCTGCACGCCTGGCAGTGCCATGGTCAGTGTGGAACAGGATTGTGGTGATTGCAGAGACTTTGGAGCCCCTCTAGGAGTGTCCACCATGGCAGCCGGGGCTTTGCAGGGAGCTCTGGCTCTTGGTGTTTGGAGATTTGCTTCTTTTGGCATTGCCTTTAATTCTCTTACAGAGTTTGAAGGGATTTCTAGTCTGAAGGGCCCAGCTCTAACCAACACCTTTCCAGCTATTTCACTAAGTGGGAGCTTGGGTTTGTAATCACTGAGGCTTGATTTAGGACACATGTATTTTATTGTCTTTATTTACCTGTTGTTTTGGATTGTAATGACTGTAATTGAAGCACCTAATTCCAAAAGAAGTTATTAAGTAAATAAATTAATCAGATTGCATTTCATGGTAATATAATTAAGATGATATTTCTCTAGTAAAGTATACTACTTTATAAATAGTTCAAGATATCAGACTGTTTACATATATATTTATGAATATATTAACATTCAGGAAAAGTATTGCAACAGAATTCTAAAGTAGTCTATTTTAAATATATTTTTTTAAAGTTGTGTAGCATAGCAATAACACACTGTTTTACATACTTTTATTTGTCTTCCACAACACATGAATGCACTGTAAACAGTTGCAAGAAAGTGAAAGTATGTTGTTTAAAAAAGCCTCTTTTGATATTATATCTGCTGGGGTTTGTATTTCACGGCTCACTGAACATCCTGGGCTTCACTATCTTATGTAAAGAGAATAGCAGATTATAAGCTTACTTATTACCATTTCAGTTTTTATGATATCACAAACAAGCTCAGCAGCCTTCCATCCTCCCCTCTACAAGTTGTGGTAACTAAACAAAATTAAGCTTGTAATTCATCCCATTGTAGTTAAAATATTTTAGAAGAAATAACTGTATTAGCCTTCTCTCTGCCATAAAACATAAGCAGAATAGAAGATTGGATAGAACATAAATGACATCCTAATAATGAAAAAACAATAAGAAAAACTGAAATTCACCATGCATTTCTCACCCCTATAATAAGAGCAATTCATTGTAAAATAAAATTGAATGCTGACATGTTGAGAACAATTAAGCAATAAAAGCAGTTGGTTATGGTAGACATTATACGAGAAGCCTTTTCAGATATGACTGGGTAAGTGTGTGCTGGCATAGAGCAGCAGTGGTATCCCTGATCTGTCTTGGTTAAAATGCATAATTGTCCTCATTTTAATGTGACCAGAGGATATGGCACTTCAGCTGCAGCTGAGAAGAATTGGGATGGCTTCTGCAAAGGCACCAGCTGAATTTGCTGTAAACGCTGCAGCTAAGCGTGTTCAGCCACTGACAATTTTTCTCTAGTATCTCTTTCCCATAAACAAGGAGAACACAGCACTGTTTGGAGAAATGTAAACCACAGCTGGAAATGGGAAAGTTTTTATTGTCTTTGCTCATTACAGTCTGAATGTCACCTTATTCTTCCCAGTGGTGGTAAGGAGACACATTGGATAGTTGGTGATGGTAATGTTTGCAAACCTTTCTTTGGTAATTCATCCTCAGATTTGTTATTTGGCGTAAGGTGAGCAGCTCAAGGAACCAGAGACAGATCATCATCATGGGAAACATTTCTGAAATTGAAGAACATGGCTGAATTTGAGGGCCTTCAAGCTAGCAGAACCTTATATGTTTGTTCAGCTTTTACTGCTAAATGAGCTCAAAAACTAATACTGGCTTTACAAAAACCTGTATTAAAATGTATTTGTTGTGGAAGATCTGTGTGAAAATGCTGAGCAGAGCCTCTTTCAGTGTTCTTTATATGGATGATTCTCAGAAATTTCAAAGGAACTCTACTCACTTGTTATCTTAATGGTACTTCTTTGACTCTTTCCCTGAGCAGCAGAGGGTAACCTGATTACAAAGGCCCAGCTGTCCTGAAAAATGAGTCCTACTGAAGAGATGATATAAAATTAGAGCTTTTCTCCTGGAAGGGAGAATAAATGGAGGATATTGTAGGAGGTTATAAGTGTGTATATATATATATCTCTTGTCTTTTTTGAGTAATGAAAAACCATGAAAATAAAAAAAAACAAAACACAACAAAAGCAAAACACAACAAGCAACAAACGACCATAAAATTTATGAATTCACAGTGTTTTGCCATAGATAATGGAGAGTGAAGAATTGAGAGGTTTTAGATAACTAGATAGTTAAAATTATCCCTAAACTCTTTCTATTAAAAAGTATTAATTACCTATTTAACTATACAAGTACATAGATGTCAAAGCTCATGGAATTTTTGGAAATTAATAGCTGAGAGTTTTGAAAATCTTACTCCTCTGGTAGTTGTCTAATACCTTGAAAGTCTGATTGCATCATAATATTCAAAGATGAAAAGTTTATTAAATAATCTCTGATAGGCTAAACTTTAAATCAAAACTAATTATTTCCAAATATTCTTTTTCCGTTTCAGCCACTTTTTGTAATATTATGTAGAGCGTTGTTTTTATAATAGTCAAATAGTATAATAGTTAAAATACCTTGTAGTGTAATATATTTACAGAGAAGTTTGGAATTCAGATTTCTCTCTCTCTCCTTTAAAGACTTTCAGTCATTTCAGAAGTAGAAAAAATATTTTAAACTTGACCTAAAAACTCAAAAAATAAAAAAGCTGGGACATCAAGCAGTAAACCTGGGACATTTCCATGCTGCTGAGCATTCAGCATAGGACAGGTACTTCTCCCTCCTAATCCACAACTCTTGTGTGCTGCATCCTTCACATATTTTCAGTCCTTTCAGAGCAGCTGATGTGGAGTGAACATTCAATCCATTTTGCTATTACCTTTATGAAAGCTACAGTGCACCTTGAGAAGAGCATGTCTGACCCAATTTGATCTTTCATTTCTAACACCATTGCTTGCTGACTTTCTAAAGGATACTCAAGAAAGGCTTATTAGCAGATGTTATCACTGCAATCACCTTTTCTGAAATAAGGAATGACAGGACCATCTGTTCATTTTTGCTTGATAACCTAAGCTTCCATGTTGTCCTGGAAATCCTGCTGATAGATCTATCTCCATGTGGTCACATAGCATTGATCTCTTTGGAGTGGATTTTTGTGGAGCAGAACAGGAAAAAAAAAAAAAAAGGAAAACGGAAATGCTATTTTAAAGAGCAAATAGCAAAGGCTCCTGTAGGACATGGGTAGAATTTTCAGTGGAACCTAAGTGAAATAGTGCCACAAATACCATTGAAATGAGGGGCAATGAAGCAGTGAACCTGTACTTGACGCTTATGGAAATTGTATCTCATATTGGTTTCTATAGCGGGAGGATGTGTGCACTGCTGATTAGTGAAGAACTTAAGTGTTACTGATAAGTGTGGAGAAAAACAAGCAGCGAGGCTTAGAAATTCTCTGAAAATACAAAACAAATGATGAAAACTCTTTAGGGAAGTAATTGACCTTTTTAAAATTATATACTCTAGAGTAGAAAGATTTAAGAGTACTAATTTGCAGTGAGCCAGGTGTGACAGCTTAAGTGATAACATTTTACTGATCTGGTGTGTGAAGTCTAAGTAGTCTATAATGTTTAATAATGAATATATAATTGAGATCTTAATAGTCCACAACATCTACAAAAAAAAAAATTTAAAAAGTGATTGAAATTAGTGCAATAGCCTTTGTAGTTATCTAAATCTTCAGTGATTCTCATAGTCATTGATTGTAGCTGCAATTTTGATCAAAAGTAATTTAAAATAGTTATAAACTGTTTTGATTTTAAAAAGTGACAAGTTACATCCACTTGATATGATTGACATGTTTATGTTCACTTTTTCAGTAGAGTACAAAGTGGTATAAAAGTATCTCATGGACGGAGTTTCTTTGCTGATGTTTATTGCCTAGGGAGAATTTGTATTGCCAATGAGGGAGATGTGTGGACTTTTTACTGAGTCAAGAAACACTGGGTTAATCCATCAAAGCCAACAAATGCTACCTAGACTAACAGAGCATCACTCGTTTCTTCAAGGAAGTGGAAAGGGATGTAAGGAAGAACTGAAATTTGGGGGTAAATTCCAGATAGAATATGTATTAGAGTTAAGAGTATAGCAGTTCAGTTGAAATCAGAGAAAAAATATCCTGTGGGATATAATATTGATACAAGTAGATAAATTGCAGGTTTTCTTTCATCTGATCACTTATGCATTTTTAAACATGGTGTTGGGGAACCTGTTAATATATGTACAAGCCCTCAACATATTTTCCAAGCTATTCAAAAAGTAGCAAAATTCCATCAAAGTGGAGCTACACCAGCTGAGTTAGCAATGCACGAATCCCTGTGGGAGGGCAGTGCCCCAGGGTTTGCATTTTAAGAAAGAAAAGTGTCTGGAAGGGTGGGGAGTGTGTCTGAACCCTAATAGTCCATGCAAGATATTTCACAAAAGCAACTACACACTACTGCTCTTTGGGCATTCCTGCTCATTTTGGATTCCTTCATTAAATGATGACTCAGTGTAAGAAGGTTGTTCAGAACCCAGCCTATAACAGGGGGAAAAAAGTCTCTCTTAAGATTTTGGGGTTTTTTTTATTCCACTTTGTGTTCCAGAGAGACACTTTAATCATTTGTGAGTGCAAGTCGCTGACATTATGTAGACATGGAGTTGTTGGGGATCTAGCCATGTGAATAGTGAAAACACAGACTGTATCTAAAAGGTAAGAGACATTTGTTTCAATTAATTATTTTGCAGGTTAATTTTTGTAACACTTGGCCAAAGGAATGCCTGCTTGACCTGCTTATGACTAATTAGTAGGATTAGCTCTTGTTTAAAAAATATTGCCTGAAAATACACAACGGTATGCATAGAGAATTGTAACGAAATTCCTTAAAAAAAAAAATTCACTCAGTTCTTCATCTAGGAATCCTCTTAATACTCCTGCCAGGGCAGAGGGAGAGGAGGGAAATGTCTTTGTCCAGTAGGAAGGAGTTTCTGTTTCCTATTTTCTTTTTCCTGGGCCTTAAAATTGCACTATAAGTCCTGAATTTGTTTCTTTGTTTGCTGTAAGCTTTTTAAATGATCAGCCAATAAATATGAATGGTTCATATTATTCAAGTTCAAGTATTCAAGTTCACTTACTGCAGAATATGTAGAGCTAATGAGTCTCCTCCTTTTACAGGATCCTGTGGGAAAGCAAAAGAGTTGTCATGAGATAAACAATTGTGAATCAGGTTGTGTAAATATGCTACCTGCTCTCTTTCTCCAAACAATGAATGTCTGAAAATAAATACACCAAATTATTTTCATTACGGCTAATATTACTGTATAACTATCCAGTCTGTTGGGTTTTATTTGTACATTTTTAGTTAAAGCATTTGAGGATGTTCTCTGCCCTCTTTAAAATCAATATTGGCAAAATTAGTTTTTTATTTCCCGTTCTTCAGACCAGGATACACTTTGTGGGGTTTTTTGTTTGGTTGGGTTTGGTTTTTTTTCCCTAAACATATTTTTGAAGGAAGTCTTTCAAAAAATGGGCATGTTTCCCAGGTTAGACATTTAGTGTGTACTTCATGTGTTTCATAACTAGTGTTTTGTAGCTATAAAAGTGATGAATGCAAGGAAAAACTTGGAAGTGCCTTATTTGTGTATGAACTGTCATAGTTTGTTTTTAATCTTTATACATTTCCAGTTTTCATTGGCTAAGAATGGGGAAATAAGCTGTTAGAGAAGCACTGCCATTCTGTGAGGAATACTGTATCCACTCCACATTACTCCCAAGAAAACACGATTTCTTGTTTGGTACACTCTTAGATCATGTCCTGCTTGGAATCTACTTTTTTGAGTGTGTCTTGTGCTCTTACTGCCATGATAAGAGTTGGGGGTGTTGGGGTTTTGTTGGGGTTTTGGTTGTCTGTGCTTGTTTGCCTTGCTTGTGTATCCTTGAGCTTCACATACCAGTTTAAATTCTTGTGGCAATGTCAGCTAAAAGCATGAGCAAATGGATTTATTTGATGTCCTCCTTTAGAATGGAGGAACAATATCTCCAAGAAACAACAGTTCTCATGTACAACACCTGCTTCTCTGTAAACTTCTGACACTTGACTCATAGTTGGAGCTAGATTTACTGCAATGGAGCAGGTAAGGAAATCAAAATTAGTATTTGTAGGAAAGGATAAGCTTTCATGGTTTCTGTTTCAAAAAAACCCCAACTATTGAAATATGTAGGAATATCCCTTTTTGAATATTTGTAATTAAAATGCGTCTCTATTCTGGTCAAATCAACTTTGTATTAAGTTAAGATAATCTGTAGTATTACAAATAATGAATTTTGAAACAGAAATTAAGTTTTCTTAATCACTCAGATGATTTTAAATTTTATTTTTAGTTTTCTTATTTCTTCTCTGAATTCAAGATGAAGAAGTGTTTGATATGTCAGAAATTTTCAGAGAAAGAAAAACTATTTATTTTTAAACTTTATCCAGCAATGTCATTAATAAACATCATAATTTCCAATGCTGAACATAAGATATAATATGGTTGAAAATACTGTGGTGAGCAAAATCAAAGAAAGCTTGGTTACATAGCAATTACTTTCAGTTAAAATGATCTCTGCATATCTCCTTTTCAGTTAATATGCTGTTATGCAAAGTATCAGCATGTAAATGATTTCTCTAAACTGACCTGGAATTTGCAGTAGGGTGCAAAGAACATTAGGATAACTCCCTTGATTAATCCTCATGTTAAGGGTGAAGGATTCCTACAATCAGTAGGACAAAACTACCTCAGCCCTACAAAGCCTTGCCTACCTGGCCTTTCATGCAGAACTGGGAATGAAGAATAAGAACAAAACCTGTTTAGAGGAAGATGTCCAAGTGTGACCAAAACAATGGTTTGGGATTTAGGTGTACCTACCTGTGCCCTGTCCCACATGTGACTGTAGATGGCAGGCCAGGGTCTCTACATAGATTTCTTTTTCAAGGTTTATATCAAAATGGTGAAGATGATAGATTGGAAGGAAGCATGTGACACATTTATGTTCTGCTCTGCTGCTTATTTGTCTGTGAATGTCAGAAAAGTGCAATGTTCTCCATGGAATTCAGTTCTCATGGTCTTCTCCTGCCAGAGCAATGTCTGTGTCAATGGATGCTGAGCATTCCTGCTGGAGCAGGGGGTACACACAGGCCATGGCAGGCACTCCCATCCCCCTGGCCCCTTGGCCAGGGTAACAGACCAGGGATGTGTTTCTCACCTACTGGAGCTGCAAAGCAGGAATTGTCATGCACAGTCGTAGCATAAATTCAAACCTTTTGCTTTGGCTGTGAGACATGTGAATGTGGTTTCATGGAGTCCAAGTGTATGTGCAAAATATATTGTTCCATCATTTCTGTGAGTGCCCAGACAGCTTTTTGGTTTGTGCCCTGGGCTTCTCTATTATTGGTTAGATGCCATATACATTCCATGGGCAAAAAGGGATATAATTCATATCAACAAGAAGGGGATGATGTTGAACAGTAATAAACTCAGCAGTACCATATTCGGTTTGTTTCCTGACAAAGTAACCTGCCATGCTTTATATTAGAGGACAATGCTTCTCTGTTTTGACAGACTGGTAGGTGAATTCCTTTCACTCAAAAGCTGGCATATTTTTCTTTCTGCACATGGACTGTACACATGCTGCACATTTTTTTACTGTCATTGTTCTGCTCACCATTGCTTATTTGTTGTGAAGGTTGTTTCCCATATTGTTGTTTGTCAACCCAGTTCTGGGTTTGATTTTCCTGATTTATCTGGTTTCATTTTGTTTCTTTCTGTGTTGGAGAAGAACTGCTGTAACAGAATGGGGTACCTACCTAGCAGTGATAGAGCTTTTAATTGCCATTTTATTTGTAAAATAGCTTTCTTGCCTCCAGTTATGTGAGGGCTGATATTGTAAAAATATTGTAAACAATAATTGCTGTTGTTGCTGGGAGTATATTATTTACCAAAGTGTTTTGAGGCAAATCTGCCCTTACTCATACAGGAATCCTATTAGGTGACTCAGGTGTGTACCCACAGCTTTGTCCATCTGAGCTCTTGTACTCTTTAACAGTCTGAAAAATAAGGCTGTGATCATCTTACTGAATTCAGGAAAAATAATTTACCTTTGAATAGTTTCTGTGGCTCACTGGAACCAGACAAATACCCTATCTTCTGCAATATCTGTAACCACAGACTAAAGCACAGGGCAGCTTTGTCTTCAGGTTTTGAAATGAGCAATGTCCTTAATACATTATCTCATAAGGGAATTTGTTCAGTATGAAATCATACTGAATACTTCTGGCTGTTATATGCCCATCGTTTTCAAAAGTGCAAATTAACTCACAAATCGTTTTTAAGTCTGTAAATTGTGCTGTTAATTGACTGCATATAAAATAAGCAGTTAATGCCATTTTTTCAACAAACGGAATGACTCTATCTACTTTCCCTTCCTTTATTACAAATTGCAGACACCATAAATTCAGTGTTGAGCTGTGGCACAGTGCCTATCAAGTACAGCATTAGAGCACACAGCAAAGGTGAAGGAGACTTCAGAATCATGTTCTTGCTTTTCACATTTAATTTTTCAGTTGGTGCTTTAAAAGGCATCCCAGACAGGAGGTATTCTCAGGGGCTTGTTGGGTTCCTCTGCTGGTTTAATAGTGATCGTGACACTTGCAGGAGTGTGGCACTGAGAGAATTAGTGAACTCATCAGAGGGAAGCAATGGATGATCAATTATTCACCACACACCACTAACTACAAGAAACATGACTGCTGCCTGTCTCTCTCCTTTTCTTCCTTGTACACACACACACACACTCAGCTTATGCTATTTGTGCCATTACATTATTTTCATCCAAACAATCTCTAGAGAAACTTGTTTCTTTGAGTATGCTGGAACATTCATCATTAGGGTGTTGCATCAAGTGTTCTTGACATTCACTGCTCTGTGTCTTATGCATCTTCCTCTTTAATTACTTTAATACTTGGAATAAATAAAACAACAGAAAGATCTGGCTGATTTACCTAGAAAGAAAAGAATGCATAGAGACATTTCATAATTAGATCAGTAATGGATTGGTTTTGGACTATGTTTATTCCTTTCTTCCTAAACTTTTGCGCTTGAACCTGGTTTTCAAGGGAGGAGTCTAACAGCCTTCAGGTTTTTGCTTGTAAGAAAGACTTTTGTTCTGCATCTCTAAATATTCATAATGCTCACAAAAGAAGATTACTGGGTTCTTTATTCACTTTGAAATGTTAGTAAGAATATTTTTTCAAAAACTCAGAAGCTGTAATAAAAAAACTCATTAATCCTTGATCATGGCTTTATATGCTGGAGGGATATTAGTGTTAAAATAGCACATATGCTCTTTTAAATATTCAAGATCACAGTATCTTTGAAATTATTTTGATTTTTGTTAAGTTTGATTATCATAAATTTGCACTAGGATATTCTAAACGTACATTGGTCTGAAAAATCAATATTTCACTGATTGTTGCAAAGAGCTTGTATATTCTGCCAAAGTTTCACAAGAAGCTGGAAAAATAAGAGACAAGAACTCTTGCTGGTATTTAGAGCTGAGAAAAACCTGAAGGCAGAGTCACAGGAAGGAATTTATCCTTCTTTTCTCAGCCATATACAGGAATGTTTATTTAAGTCTTTATCATAGAGTAAGTTCTGTGTGGGGCACTGGGTCAACAGGGTGGGATATTTCAGATGAGAACATCATGGAGAAGACCTCTGTAGAATGAGCTGTGCAGAAGATGCCGTCATGATGAGCTTATAAAAGGGTTTGAAAAGCAAAGCTCCAAAATTTCAGCTAGCTGTGACAATGCATATATATTTAAACCTTTTCTAGTAATAGTCATTCTGTAACCTTGTTACATTCCAGGTAGTTTGCAAGTATTGAAGAGGTCCTTTGTAGGTAAATGTACTCCCCTCTGTGACAGCCGCACCTGCAGCCATGTGCTGGACATATTCTCAGCTGTCAGGGTGCTCCCCACCACTGCAAGAAACATTTAGGGTTTTTTAATATTTCAGTTTTAAACTCTTGTTGTCCTTTTTATATTTACACAGTTTTTTATTCAGGGGCTCCTAACAGATGTGCAGAAGTGCAGGCTGGGTTGGGCTGTGCCCAGTGCCAGCCCTGCTGCCTGTTGGCCCTGTGGCTGCAGGGAGCAGAGCTAAAAGGATCCCTGTGGAATGGTTCCAAGCCCAGCAGTGCAAAGCTACTAAATCTGATAAACTTCAGATTCTCTCAATACCTAAGACAGAAGACTGCAGTGCAGTGTCTTAGGCAGAGATTGTATTCTGAATATATGTTGAATGTGATATCAGATACAACATAAGCAGGACCTTCTCTACAAAGAAACATCTAAAGCCCTGATAGATCTAAAGAGCTGATGCAGGACCAGGTGCCTAAAAGTGCTGTTTCACAGCCTGGAGTTTGCCCTGTATGAATATTAAGCTGGAAACTCCTGGTCTTTTCTGAAATTATTGTAAAGTAAACATGCCTGGCTCTCATTTGCTTGATTTTATCATGTGAGGAAAACATTTTTTGTTTGTGGGTTTTCCTCTTTTGGGTTTTTTTGTTTTGTTTGGTTTTCTTTCCTTTACTGTCAACCGCATGGAATATCTTAATTTTACTTGCTTTTTTGAAATCTATGTTCTTTTGTAGACAGTTTTTGCATCCTTTTGTTATTTGAGTAATTAATCTGAATATCAAAAATCTAATTAGTTTTGCTTTATCAAGTCATATGAAAGTCTAAAATTGAAAATATTTACTTAATAAGAATTGCATGTTGCTTGTGCATGTACTTCAGCCACTTTGCTACCAAGGTTGTCACAGTTCCATGTCATCCCTAACTGCTGGACATTACAGCTCTGGCCACTTTTCCTTTTTTTGCCTCTATGTGTCAAACAATCTCAATATTCCAAAATAGAAATAATGAGACCAATCTTAATCCATTAAATGCATCCTATCACCTCTTTTGAGGTAATTACTCAGGCTTGTTTGCAAAAACAGAATTAAAACATTGGATTGATACTCTCATCTGAGAAGCCCTGTAATTTACAGTGTGACTAGTGGAGTGTGGTTTTAAGGAAGTTCAAAAGCAGTGGCTTCTGGGGGTACCAAATGTGCTGTGATTAAAAACTGGCAAAAAGCATCATTTATTTCCATTTTACACAGGAGGTCAGGGAAACATAAATCAAGTGTCTTGACAGGAAATCTGTCTTGAATCTAGGGAATAAAATACCATCCTGCTCACTGTTGGTCCCATGCCTTCAGTTGTAGAGCAGTCTTCTGTTGTTGACGTCAGGGACAGTTCTTGAATTGAGGTAAAAATATGCCACACATTTGCTGTAACATTTGTTTAAAGGCTTGTTGGGAATGACTAGAGAGGAGTGTTTGTCATCACATCTCCCATCAATGTATTGCTATCTCTGATTTGATGTAAGATTAATTTCTAGCATTTGTTGACAGCTCTGTGGTTTCCCCAATGGAGTGCAATGCAGATGTTAACATAAAATGTTCATTGTGTGGCAACATTCTTGGGAGCCCTGACAGTTTATTACAGCTTGTGACTATTATCACTAATATTATTCTAAAAGCAGAAATACCAGTGTTTGTATTTTTTAGTAGACAGAAGACTGCAGTGCCATGTCTTAGGCAGAGATTGTGTTCTGAATTTATATTGAATGTGATATCAGATACAACATAAGCAGGACCTTCTCTACAAAGAAACATCTAAAGCCCTGTTAGATCTAAAGAGCTGATGCAGGACCAGGTGCCTAAAAGTGCTTGGCACTTTGCACAGCCTGGAGTTTGCCCTGTTTGAATATTAAACTGGAAACTCCTGGTCTTTTCTGAAATGATTGTAAAGTAAACATGCCTGGCTCTCATTTGCTTGATTTTATCATGTGAGGAAAACATTTTTTTTGGTGGGTTTTCCTCTTTGGGTTTTTTTTGTTTTGTTTTGTTTTGTTTTCTTTCCTTCACTGTCAACTGCATGGAATATCTTAGTTTTACTTACTTTTTTGAAACCAATGTTCTTTTGTAAACAGTTTTTGCATCCTTTTGGTATTTGAGTAATTAACCTGAATATCAAAAATCTAATTGGTTTTGCTTTGTCAAGTCATGTTAAAGTCTAAAATTGAAAATATTTACTTAAAATAATGAGAATTGCATGTTGTTTGTGCAAGTACTTCAGCCGCTTTGCTACCAAGGTTGTCACAGTTCCATGTCATCCCTAACTGCTGGACATTACAGCTCTGGCCACTTTTCCTTTTTTTGCCTCTATGTGTCAAACAATCTCAATATTCCAAAATAGAAATAATGAGACCAATCTTAATCCATTAAATGCATCCTATCACCTCTTTTGAGGTAATTACTCAGGCTTGTTTGCAAAAACAGAATTAAAACATTGGATTGATACTCTCATCTGAGAAGCCCTGTAATTTACAGTGTGACTAGTGGAGTGTGGTTTTAAGGAAGTTCAAAAGCAGTGGCTTCTGGGGGTACCAAATGTGCTGTGATTAAACACTGGCAAAAAGCATCATTTATTTCCATTTTACACAGGAGGTCAGGGAAACATAAATCAAGTGTCTTGACAGGAAATCTGTCTTGAATCTAGGGAATAAAATACCATCCTGCTCACTGTTGGTCCCATGCCTTCAGTTGTAGAGCAGTCTTCTGTTGTTGACGTCAGGGACAGTTCTTGAATTGAGGTAAAAATATGCCACACATTTGCTGTAACATTTGTTTAAAGGCTTGTTGGGAATGACTAGAGAGGAGTGTTTGTCATCACATCTCCCATCAATGTATTGCTATCTCTGATTTGATGTAAGATTAATTTCTAGCATTTGTTGACAGCTCTGTGGTTTCCCCAATGGAGTGCAATGCAGATGTTAACATAAAATGTTCATTGTGTGGCAACGTTCTTGGGAGCCCTGACAGTTTATTACAGCTTGTGACTATTATCACTAATATTATTCTAAAAGCAGAAATACCAGTGTTTGTATTTTTCAGTCTGAGCCATGCTTAGTAAGAAATGGTAGATAAATCTGTTTCTGACCTTGATTTGTCTGGATCACTAACTGTTGCTTTAAAATGCCCCAGGTAATATTTACCAAACAGAGAAATAAATAAAAGCATTGGGATGCTACTGCATAAGAATTGTAGAATTCCCATGGCAAAGAGTACTTAATGGGTCACAGCAGTGAGCTCTGTGCTGTAAGCTATCATAGACATCAGCAGGTGAGAGTTTTGTTCTTTGCTTCTCCTCTGCAGTGCTGAAATAAGAATTTCTCACATCATGCTAACATTGAAGTGGTAAAACTGATCTAATTAGCTTTATTCTGAAAAATATACGTTTTAGAACCTATTCTACAGTTTTACACCACCCCTTGGAGTAAATGAGAAAGTATGATACAACTTTAAAAATACCTTCTAATGTAATTTCCCTCTTTGAAATACACAAGAATTTTCTCTTTTGCTCTATCCCTTATTCCTTCTCCAGAGATGTCAGGGGAATTTGAGTACTCAGTGATGCTAATTTGTATTAGATTATTGACTGATTTGCAAATGCTGTAAGCTGTGTTTTAAAATTAAAATGTCAGCCAGGGAAATTGTAACCATTTCAGTAATTGTAAGGAAAAAAAAAAGATAGCAAAATGTACATATTTTGTTAAAAGACAGATGGCAAGACTGGAAAGATGTACTAAAACAACACATCTTCATGTTGGAGTGGGGCTCAGGACGTCAGCTCTGCAGGACCCACACTACATGGACTTTGTCATGCTGGAGATGTGGTTTAAAATAATTAGGAATGTTAAAAAGGAGATGAAACCTTTGAATATGAACACTGAAAATGAAACTATTGTGCAATAAATCATTTTGGTGTTACCGTAGCAGGTAGGAAAACCCAACTGAGAATATGTTTGGTTTGTTTCCATATTTAACCCCAATTACCCTTTGCATGGGAATTCTTTTTAACATTCAATTCCTCATGTCACTTTTTAGCTTCTGTAGGTCTTATTTTCCCCCACTGCATAAATTGCAGCAGGTGCACAGAATTGAAGACATTACAATTAAATGTAATCAAATATTTTAGGCACTAATGAACAGCTCCAGGAAAACAAGTCAAAAGGAAAAAAAAAAAGAAACAAAAAAAAAGGCTTTAAGTGAGTGAATTTTCAAACACCCAAGGCACCATAGGGCCAATTAAGGGAGTCAGACACCAGGACACACACTGGCATTAATTATCTTTGAGTTCAGGGAAATAAAAAATAAAAGCAACAATTATCATAATAAATTTCCACACACTGCTTGTAAGTTGTGCTGATCTACAACACACCTGGGCTCCTGGGATGGGAAGGGAACGTTCAGGCACTTGGCAAGGGCCTCACGCAGAGGATCCCAGCTCCAGCTCCACATCATCCCAGGGAGGTCAGAAATTCAGCACTGCAGCCCCTGGGCTGCCTGGAAATGCAGAGTCCATCCTAGTGAGGATGTCACCTCTCCCTCCCTCCTCTCTCACTCTCATTTTATTACACACCTAATGAAAATGTTCACAACGGGAATATCAGTCTCAATCTACTCTAAATACCTGTGGGTCTCTCTAATTCTCCTTCCTCTAAGCTAAGTAGGAGCCAAACTAAAAGAGCAAATTTTTCATGCATGTCATAAATTTCTTCAAACATGCAGATGCAAGAAAAACAGGATTCTCACGAAACCAGATGAAAAAATTTTGAAAGGCATTAAAAAAATTTGATGTTTCTCTGACTGATATTTGAATGAGCTGCAATGTATTCTCACACAAAATACAGGAAAAAGGGGTAATGTGTTTTGGGCTGTTGGTTTTATGTCAGCATTAAGTAAAATTAGTGTCTGTGGTGGTTTTCTTTGAAGCATTGTCTGGCTGTTTGGTTGTATCTGGAGGGTAAATGTCCATCACTCCAAGTTCCACACAACGTAAACTAGAAAACAAATCCCTACATGAACATGTTAGCTTTAAATTTGTTCGTCGTGTATTTTTTTTAATATCCTTGATTATTCTAGGTTAAAGGAGGAGAAAAAAGTCATTATGCATTATTTTCTTTCTCTTTGTATATGCTAATTAAATTTTCATGCTTGTAGTGGAATTCCTTTGTGGCATGCTTTATATTTAGAAGGTTAATGGCACAGCATGGACAGGATAGGAAGATGGAGGGGGGATAATCTGAGGGACCTCAGGGATAATCTGGTTCAAGCTTTCTTGGCAAAAGCACTGTAAAAACATGGGGTAGATAAGATGGCCCAGCACCCTGCCCAGCTGAATCTTAAATGTGTCCAATATTGAGGAATTTAGCACTTTCCTAGGGAGATTATGCCAATGGCTGATGGTTCTCATTGGAAAAAGTATTCTCCTTGTGTGTAATCAGAATTTCCTCAGAAGCAACTTGTATCCATTACCCCTCCTCTTTTCTGTGCAACTCCTTGGGAAAAGAGATTCTTTGGGGTACTTTGATAATTCCAATGTAAAATTTCACAGTGATCTTTTCTGAAAGCACCCATCTGTAGCAAACACATGGGACAACATTCAAAAAAATTTAATATTTTCATAACTTAATGTCATCTAAATGGCTGTGTTTTCATTTGCTGTCTGGAACTAGTTCTTTTAATTACTTTAATTTGTAAAAAAATATTTCAAAGGTTTCAAATCTTTACAAAACCTTTTTAAAATTTTAAAGTCAAACCCCACAGCTTTAAACGTAATATACTACTATGCCTCAGATGAATATTTTAAACTGTATGTATAGGATGTCCTTTTCATAATATAAGAAACATCTGCTGTTTGCTTGTGCAAGTATTTTAGAGAATTTAAAAGCTAATCCTATTTCCACAATGGTTATAGAATCCAATTATTTTGCAAACTGCCACATAACATTTTCTTCCCATAACATTTCCTTCATACCTTAATAACTCTTAATATGAAACTTCCTTAGATTTCTTTTGGAAGCTTCCCAAGCTCTTAAAATGGCATTTCAAAGAGTCTAAATGAGACAACACATCTCCAAGAGATCAGTATGGAAATCCCCCCTCCTGCAAATCTCCTCTAAAGAACAGAAAGATTCTGTACAGTTTCTGCTGGCTTCTGAAAGGTTTGGAAGAAACATTATGAAGGAAGGAGCGTTTTCTCACAAGCAAAACAAAATAAAACAGAAGAGGATTCAGTCTGTTTTTTTCTCTAGTGCATTGGCTCATTGAATCAAGAAGGATTCCCAATTCCTGTTTGCAAGATTCTTGTTTATGCCCATCCTTTAATTATGCTTCAGCTCTAAATTGAATAATTTATTTAGGCTTATGAAATATTTGATCATATCTAATAAAAGCTTGTACTGCTTTTAAAGAAAACAACTCATGTGGATGTTTTATAATAAAATCACAAAGGTTAAATCAAAATGTTTGAATTTTGAAAGGACAGGTTTGTTTTCCTCTTCCTTTTCTCAGCCTTAAGAAAATGAAAATGAAGATTTTATGCTGGTGCAAGAGTAAGGCCAGGCTCTAATCCTCATCTCTTCTTGTAAGATTCTGACATGGTAAATAACATTGAACTTCGCAAAATGTTTTAAAATTAACTGGGTAGTTATTAAAATTCACATCTTTGATCTTGTCCACTTCATATCAAGACCCAGAATTAATATCTAAGTAGTGTTTGTATTTATATGTGAGGTTTCATTTTCTTTCCTTCCCACACACTGATTTAAAAGGAAGTACCATCTCCCTGGTTATGATTACAGGTGTGTCAGTTCTTAAGCTGTCTCCTGGAGAGACGTTTTTTGCAGTTCCACGGCACCTCTGCAACTCATTATCAAATAAAAGCCCATAAGCTCTTTATATGCAGGTGCAAGATTATGATCACTCCTTTATTGTTGACAGAATTAGTGTCTGAGTGCTGGTATTGATAGATATGATGTTGCAGAGGATTTTCTGTCAAGAAATCTTTATTAGTAGTGTATCCAAACATAATGAAAAATCATGAACTTAGGTTCTCATGCTGTGTGCTTTCTTCTGGATCTCTGTAAAGCTTGAGCAAAGTTCTTTGTGCCAAAACAAACAGTTTTTCAGACCAGACTGGTTCTAAGATTGAGGCAGCAGCTCAGGAACAGGAGATTTTCACTTACTGATGGCCCCGTGCTGTGGGTGTGCGCTCCCTGCCCCAGCACGTGTCTGCCAAAATGCCACCACACCCTGCCTGGGGACTTCAGCCTGGATCTTTGGTCCCACAGGGACCTCTTTGGGAATTGAAGTCCTTTTCTTCCAGGAACACTCAATGGTGTTAGAGGTAGCGGCTGATGTTCAAGCTTCTCTAATGGTGACCTGAATTAAGGTGTTTTTTCCACAGGATGTTTCAGTGCATTCATTCATGTGTACGTCACAAACATTGGGTTTGGTTTGGTTCAGGGTCTGAGGAGCTCTCTGTGCTCAAAACCTTCTTACTGGTTAAATTTAGCGGCTAATGTTCAGAGTTCTCTAATGGTGACCTGAATTAAGGTGGTTTTTCCACGGGATGTTTCAGTGCATTCATGTGTATGTCACAAACATTGGGTTTGCTTTGGTTCAGGGTATGAGGAGCTCTCAGTGCTCAAAACCTTCTTACTGGTTAAATGTTATGAACTTTAATTTTCTGTTTTCAAACTACTTGTAGTCTTTCAAAGCAAGGATGTGACCAGCTACCCTCTGAGGGTAATATTTTTTACCTGTATGATGTACAGGTTCTTTATATTGGAAAGTTATTGATCTTGTCTGGGGATCAAAACCAGGTGAAGTGTATCCCTGTTGGAAAGCAACCACAAACCCAGACAACATGAAAGAAATTGAAGTTGGAGGGCCGAGGATGTATCATGCAACATTGTCATGTTCCCTCATAACTTTTAAATTTACCCATTGACTTAATAACAAAAACAATCTATTAACTAAAAACAACACCAACCAAAAAAGGATGCTTGTGGATCCTGTGCCTCTCACTCCCCTGCTGTGTTTTTTGTAGTTAACAATACCGAGAATGCTTTTGATTATTCCTTTAATGTGCACTGCTTAGGGTTTAATGGGAAATCTGAGTTAAGGACATTGAAACCTATGCAGGCCTGAACTGTCTATCCATGGAATTGCATGCATAACAAATTGTGTGCAAAACTCATTCCTGCACACATTCTAGCACTCTAGCCATTATCACCGATGGAAAAGATACCTGGAAATGTCCTTTTCCCTATAAACTTGTCTTCACACTTAAAAGTATTTTCACAGTTCCTCGCAGGTTGGTGTGGAGCACTCTGATGAAATATATAGAGTGGGTTTGAAATAGAGAGTATAAGGGGAGAAAGAGAACTCTTGAAATACAGGGGAAAAAACCCTTTTAATAAAATGAGAAACCAACTTTTAGAAAAGGGCAGAGGGGAACAGAAAGGTCTGGCAAATAACAGAATAAAAGCAATCTTAAATTTTTTTTATATGAAACTGCACCTAATTCATATCAAGTAAGTGTCTCAAAGCGTCCTTTTAAAATATCACCAACTGCTAAAATCGAATACTGTCATTTTATTGTAGTAACTGTAGGTTGACTTATTTCATAATTGGCTTGGCTAGGGAGCTCACCTGGAAGGATTTTACCAGTAGCCATTCTTATCAATTTTTTAATAAATCCCACAGATTGGGTAAAGTAAATAATGAATGGCATAGTACTGGGTAAGTCAATATTTAATTTAATATAGGTTCTGGGAAGCTCACATTTTACATGCAGATATTACTATAGTTCTTTTTAAAGTAAAAAAATATATATTTTGTTTACAAAAGGTAAAGGAGTAGAATTTATAGGGTTATTCTTGTAAATTTTAGTTCATATTAGTGTTTCATAGCTTCAGATTAATAGAGGATGTGATGGGGCTGTGCTGACTGCAGAAAACACCAATAATTTTTCTGAATCTCAAGATCTGTTCAATTGCTATTAGTTCCTACAGGCTCAGCAAGTGTGCAAGGATATATTCAGCCACAGGGTAACTTCACTGTGATTTAAGCACAGGTTTAAATACCATTTCAGTTAAGGTGAAACTTAAAATAAGTTTCAGTACAAATTATTTCAAAATTAGTAATTTTGCTGAATTTTCTTACAACTTAATATTTTCAAGTTGTTTCTTTATAGGCATTTTAGAATACTATGAAAGGACAATTTCCTCTTTCACCAGCAGCATAAAATATCTTACAAAATAGAAAATTTTGTGCTTAAAAGAAGGGTTTTTTTGCAAATAACATCTTCCAAATAGTATTCCTTCTTTATTTACTGGTATGGTAACTTGACTATATGGACGTTTTTGAGTTTTGAAATCATAAAAGGTAATAAATAACAGTCTTTAATGCTGCAGGTCTCTGATAATTAGTGCATCATCATAATTAGTATCTTATCATCTGAGTACTTCAAAGGAGAAAAAAGCAACAAACACCTCAGAAAAACTATACAAAGGCTACAGACTGGAGAGCTGGCATCTCATGGTAGAGAGATTTATGTGGTCTATCATAGAAAATTTAGCTTTTCTACTGTTATTAATCACCCACATCTGTTCCTAATGTTTCCACATGACACCATTGACTGGAGCAAAGAAGCTGCTCCAGATGAAAAAGGGTAAATTAACACTGGTTAAAAATGAACTTCCATAAGAAGAGCCAGGATAACTTAAATTCAGCTTTTTTCCTGTTTTGAGAGGTATTTTGTGGAAATCTGGCAAATTAGAGTAAACTTTACCAGGGGTATCCCCTGGGTACCAGGGGTGACCCCTTTCATGGGGAGAGGGATTACAAAAAGCTGAGAGGTCACAAAAAGCTAAGGGGTTACAAAAAGCATCCTGAAGCCTTTGTTGGGAGGGCTGTGAGAAAGTGAGGAAGGTTTCCTTCTTTCTGTGGGAACCTTTTGATATTGGCAGTTTATTTCTTCCCAGTTTTAGGGTGAATTTGGTCTGTTTTTATACAATTTAAATTTTTTTTTTTTTTTTTTTTTTTTTTTTTTTTTTTTACTTTCCATTGGTTCCATTGTTCAGTCTTTTTGTTTACTTTGTTTCCTTTAAAACTGATTTCATGGGAAAGGAAGAATGTTGTCCTCCTGGACAGATCCTTGTTTGTGGCTCCCAGCACCACCTGGGGCCTCTCTTGGTGCTGCCTGAGTCCTCTTCCAGAGCACACTTTTGCTGGAATGCTGCTCATTCACTCCATGGTGAATAAGTACCTGTCATCACTATAAATTTAAACTAACTAAAACTAATTCAAAGAACAATTACCTAATTGCTAGACAATTGCTGCCAGAGCTAAACAAGACTAGGCAAGACCCTGGACTGTCTGGATGATACAAAGCTTGTAATCAGAGAAAAGCTCTGTCTTGTCTTTCCAATAGAGCCAAACACATTTGTTCTTGGATTTTTTTTTTTTTTTTTTATCATGGAAACATGGACCCAAAATATATGTATAAGTCCATTAAACAAAAGATATAAACATAAGGTGGGGTCACTACTGTTGCTAAAATCTGGCAAATCTTGAACTTGTAATGGTCATTACTGTTGTTTTATAAAGGCAGAACATAATGACTATAAAAACCTTTTATAACAGGAGATATTCAACCATAGTTATCTCACAGCTCAATCCTCTAAAATGTAAATTCTATTATTATTTCCTTGATAATGAGAGCCTATGTTTCAAAATATAAAATTTATATTTATAAGGTTATAATATATATAACTATAAGGATTTAATCTTGGTTCCCTGTTTTTTAATTGCTTAAGCATAGTTTGTCTATTCTATACCTTAAAACATGGCAAAGGCAATGAGCAGCAAGGTGACATTACTAAAGTTCTTTTATTTAAAAAACCACAACTTGTGTTTCTTTACTGATCCCTTAAAATACTGTTATTAAGCATTGGGAGGTGAAGATATCAAATGAAATAGCAGGAAGTCCTGAAGTCCTTCAGGAGGGTACAGTCTGTAGGAGGCCTCATACAGCTCAAATCTCCTGCAGAAAAAGCTTTTTTCTCTCAACAGGTAAATCAGACTTTGTTTCAGTGTAAGCCAAAATCCTGCAGGTGTTTTAGGATCATTATCCCCAAGGAAGAGACCAGGACACAGTTAAATATAGAAGTTAGTGAAGTTAGTGTAAACAATTGTTTTTAGACACAGGGGCAGGAAGGACACCTTAGTACAGACCTGCCTTTGATGCAAAATTGTTTGTATATCTTTTTCTTTTTGTTGTATTTGCTCATACCCGGAATTAACCCATCCCAACTCTTCAAGTTTGAAGCAATTGGAACATGACAACACACTGCTGCCTACAAAGGGACCAGCTACTTGGCCTGTGGATAGGCAGGCTACTTAAAGGCTGGACCTGAAAGAATCTGTGCTTATAACAACCCAGGGCACTGTAGGACTCTCTGGGGACAGTCAGTCATCACTGGATAGAAAATTCAGCAGCAGCCCTGCTGACTGGAGAGCCTGGTGGAATATCTTATTGGAAATGCTGAATGGTGTTTTAAAGATTTCTTTTGTTTGGACATTGTCCATTCCAGTTCAGGTGTCAAAAAGCCTGACTTTGTAGTGGAAGGACATCAGCTCTTGTTACAAAATCTGAATTCACTCCTTTTGTTCATGTTCTTCTGATCTGTAAGGAATCTTTAATTTGTCTGGCACTCCAGTTTCAAGGGGTTGGTGAAACATGAAATCCCTCACAAAAGCTGGGATTAGATGTTCCTGGGGAGGCATGAGCTGGGGCCCTGGGTCCTGTCAGCACAGCTGTTCTGTGGCTGTGTCATACAGAGCCAATGAGATGGGCACCAGACATGGTTCCTTTATTAACAGATGAAAACTTCAATATTGCTTGATTTAGTTGCAAATATCACTTAAGTAAATATTTCTGTGATTATCTGCTTAGGGGACTTAATTCTACCTTGAATGTGATAGTCAAGGATATTTTGTAAAATACCAATTTCTAAAAATATTTTTAATGTCCCCTCTTTCCAATGTACTTTAAATCACCCAAATTATACATTATAATTATCACCTACATGGGACTCTTGTCAGAAGAGCCAGAAGATGAAATAGGTACAAGACCATCCTTTCTCCATTAATTTACATTCCAAATGCCTAATTAAAATATTGTGTAATGCCAGAAAGCTTTAGTGCCCAGGAAAATTTATGATATCATCTTCCATTTTAAATTTAGGGTGTGGAGTTTTATTTTGTTTTGTTTTGGTTTTACCCCCCAAACAATCTTTATGAAAATTAGTAACTGCTCTATTTATAACTGCTCTATAAATAAGTAGCTTCTAACTTATTCACAGGGCAGTTTTTCATTGCACTTCTACCTTCTGAAGGGAAAGCAGGTCTACGCCATCCTAGTGTTATGACTGCCCTGGGGGCAGCAGAGTTTATTTCAGCCAATTAAAATAACAATTACTGTTAGAGACACTAATAGGAACACCCTTTTGCTCATGAGTTCTACAACCCAGATGGTATGATTAAATCACCTCCAAATTATTGCATTGTACTGATTGCCAGCCCTCCAGAAGATTTTTTACTAAAAGTATGGTGTAAAACTCTTTCCATTTACATAGTGGTTTTCCCAGTTTCTTTGCCTAAAAGCAGTATGTTAATACAAACACTGCTGGAAGTTATATTATCTGATGTAAAGTAAGATAAAATTGTCTGGACTCCGCATTATTATTTATATGTTATACAGAGATTTTTATGTAAATTTTCAGATTATGCATAAAACTATTTTGACCCAGCTGAGCATGGCTGCAGCTTAAAAAGTGAATGAAATTAAATACATATGCTGAATATGATGGTTGAAGCTTTGCAAAATATGTGTTGGAACACATTTACAATATCACTGTTTCATATTAGTGTGTACCTTGTCTGAGCTGTGGACTTAGTTATTTCACTAGGCCTGTTACACCTGCTCCTGTTTGTGGTAAAGTTCTGCTTGGTTATGTTGAAGCCAGTTGGGGTAATTTCAAACATTTGCATACATTTTAAGAAAAAAAAGAAAAATATTCCTTAGATTTTGATCTTATTAAGTCAGAAACAACTTCATTCAGGAAAGGAAAGGTGTTTATTCTTCTTTGAGATCCGCAGAGTCCAAAAAACAGTTTAAAACTACCTTGTATTGGTTTTTCTTATGATGGTTGCATCCAGTCCCTCTTTCATGCATGATTGAGGTGCCGTAGAGCAAAGAGAAATCTGAACATCTTGTCACTACTCTGCTAACTTCTCTATCTTAGCAATTTTTCCTACAAAAGAGCATTGTCAGGATAGGTGATACCTGGCTGGCTTCTGTACCTCCAGGTTACTGTCCCATGGTGCTGGGGACATTTTAAGATCTAAACTGCATTAGTTTAGAAAGCTTTAGAAAATTTGTTAGTACAGGTCAGCTTGGAGTTCAAGCTTTTAATTGGTAATAAATATAGTTTTAACCCTGCTTTCTAAAAATTTACATAGTGTGATTTACCAATTCACTTCTGTGTGCCCCATTAAAATCATGTCTCAAATACGAATGCAGTTTTTCATCCAGGTATTCTTGTTCACAAGTGCTTTCTTCAGCTCTACTGATTCTCCTCTAATATATAGTCAGGGAATCTTGTAACACTGCGTATCTCACAATGGCTTTGCACAGATATGATTGTAGTATATTCTGTTAAGAAAAAAAACACAATGGTATATAGCCTTAGTGTGTCATTTATGTTATGCTGAGATACCACTGGTGGCAGTCTTTTTAAGCAATACATATTTAGATTATCTTAAATATAAAGGATTTGTAGAAAGGATCCCCATCTCTTTCCTTGATACAGTTTAGACAAGAAATAAAATGAACAATCACAAATTAAATTGTGTGAGCAAAGAAATGGATTAATAGATGGTCTCAAGGTTCATATTATTTATATTTCTGCATTAGATGGACAGTGAATCCTGCCATGCATAGCAATATGGCCTATTTGTAAAATAGAGAAGTAGTTATTCATTCACATGGGCAGATACATTGGTTTTTTTTAACTCTGATAACTTAAAAATGGGAAAAAAGAAAGGAGCTCAAAATACAATAGTATTCATTCCTTGTATGAGTTTGACTTAGATCACAAGACAAAATGGTTTTCCTGTTCTCTGGTACGGATGTACCTTGGAAATGTCAATAATCTTATCCATTCCAAAGCAAATATCCTTTTGATAGTTTCTTCTTATCTGTGGCTTCCAATCTTATGTGTAGCAGTGCACAGGACCGTGGTCACCAATCTGCAAGAACACTGGCAGGGATTTACAGATGCTTTTACCCGAGCAGCTGTGAATGCAGCAAAGCTGGAAAGAGCAGCACCCCTGGCCGGAGGGAAAGGCAGCCCCTGGCTCCTGCTCAGCACAATCCTCCTGCTCACTCTGCCCTTCCATGGTGTGCTGAGATTCCAGGTGAAATTTGAAAGAGAAATGGAGAGGCTGGATATACTCTCTGGGAAGGAAGAAGGAAGGAGGTAGAAAATAAAGAGGCACAGGCATAATACTGTAATTAGCCTAGTCCTGCTTCTACCAAGCTGTTCTTACATCTGAGCCATCTGCTGAATAATTTGAATCACCTCCTTGTTACTGGACAGAGTTGAGAGGAAAAAAAATCACATTTCTTAGGAATTTTCATGCCCATTGGTTTGACTCATTTACAACTTATCCTTTCAGAGTGCCACTGAAGCTCACCAGCCAATTTAAGCTGAAGTTTTACAGCGACTATGGATTTTTATTTAGTTATTTGCATTATTTGCATTGTTGTGTTCTAAATGGTCTTCTGTGTAGATCAATTTTGAATTTATATAATAAAAATTTCGGAATGGCCATCTTTGTCCTTCAACATTTCTCTTGCTGAAAACAACAGGCATGCAACTTCTTTTTTGATCTTTGCTTTGATCAAAATTAATTTCTGGATTTTAAAATATCTGGAGTTCATGAGCATATGGTGCTGCTCAATAAATGGCTGGAGAGGTTAAACACTTGCAGTATTAAAATTCTACATTTTTAGATGGAATTTGTGATACTTAGGCTTGTAAAAATAATTTAATCTTTGATGGCTCCATCATGGAGATCAGAAATCTCCATTTGTGTTTTCCACAAGTGGTTAAAACTAAACTGCCTAAATAAAGGATTGAGATACTGCAAAACTCTCCCGGGGGTATAAATCCATCATTTATGTGTTTAATATCTGGACCCAGAATATCTTTGGTGCTGGTGGTAGCAGCTCTGAATCCTTTCAGTAGATCTGAAGTTTCTTTTCTGCTCTGGCCCTTGGGGAAGCACAGTGGCCTTCTTTCAGACTGCAGTAAATTCAAATAATTGAAATTTTGAGACCCAGGGATCTGAATTTTATTTTAAAGATAAGGGATTTCTCTCCCTTTTCAAAATCAATACTGACTATCTAATGTTGAATATGGACCACAGACTGTCAGACTTCCCAAGTGAAGGTATTGTAAACTGAAAAGATATTTTTGCACTCTGTCAGCTTCCCTCTTTCTCTCTCATTATAGCTTCATAAATTTTCAGTGTATTGTGAAAGTTTCAAAAGAGGGTGGAGTTCCTACTCCTTCAAAATTTAAAGTCTGGTAGCTAAAGGAATTGGCATGATAATTATGCTCCACTCTCTTATTTTTTCTGCTTTTGTTTTCCTTTTTTTTTTAAATTTTAAATTTTAAATATGGGGATTCCATGCCTTTGACACTCATAGGTTCACTGTGTCAGCCTGGCAAGCTGGTGACCTAGAAGCATTGCTACAGCTGTAAAATTCTTGCGGCAGATAAACTGCTAGCCTTTTCTTTTATCATAGGTTCACTGTGTCAGCCTGGCAAGCTGGTGACCTAGAAGCATTGCTACAGATGTAAATTCTTGCAGCAGATAAACTGCTAGCCTTTTCTTTTATTAACAATTAACAAAAGCAGGAACAGCCAAAACAAACAAACAAAAACAAACAAAGAAAAAAAAACCACACACAAAAAAACCAGAAAAGGTAAGAGTTTGTGAAATACTTTGAGTACAAATTTTGCAGAGGAAATGACCAAACCTTCCGCTTATCTCAGGAGTTCAGTTATTTTCCACTCTTTTAATAGAAAAGTAACTCTAAGCCTGAGAGAGGTGAATATGCTTATGTTGCCTCATGTTGGTTTAAAATGGAGACCCCTTTTAAGGCAGAGAATCTTTTTGTGACATCCATTCCTTAAGAAACCATCCCCCTGTGTTGAGGTGGAGAGGGGAATGATCCAGGATGTATTTTTGGTACTTTGGGCTGTGTGAAGCACCAATGCAAGCAAGAGTCCAGGGAGGTGTTAGACAAAGCTTTGACAATTAGCATATCTTCATTAAAGTCACTATGCTGCACGTGCTTGTACAAGGTCTGGAAATTTTTCATTTTCTATAATTATTTTCCAATGGTATGCCTTGGCTTTGGCAAGTACTCAGAAAAAAGAGCAAATGTTTTAGTCTCTCTTTCCAAATCTGAAGTTACATGAACAATGACAGAACAAGACTAAATTCTGGCACTGTCCACTCAAATATGCATGATCAAAGATTACATATAATTCATGGCATTATCAGAAGTAGTCACATATTAAAGTTTAATTCAGAAATCAAAAAGCTTGGTGCCCAGATCATTTAAATGGACTTGTGTGAAAGGTGCTGTACTTAAATCCCTATATAAAAAATATAAGGGACTGTAAGCCAGACATCTGCATGATCAAGCTGGTTTCCAATTGCAAAACATTTTTTTCAGAAGCTGCGCTGAACATCTTTGATATTTTTTTTAAAAAGATATTTGGAGTTTTCTCTAACATTTTCTGTTTAAGATAACTTAATCAAGGGGGTGGGATTCATTACTTTGAGGTTAGTCCATGCTTATTATAAATGTATCAGCAGCCTCATGGAAAGCAACCAATCCATAGCAATTGAGTGTCTAGAGGCAGCAAGATGGGGAGATGATGTAATTAGCGCTGCATAATGAGTCACATGATGGAAAAAAAAATCCTTACATGACCCTGTTTTGTCTGAGAGGCCAATGTGATTGTGCATGCTTATTGTATTTTTCCATTTTTTCTTTATTTCATGCTTATGTATCAGATCAGTTGAATGAATTAATCTGATTATTGATACATGGTATGGTCACCACCCCAGGCCCTTTTTGAGTGGGCTTTTTGGGCTAATTGATAGACTAGTTTGTTTGGAAACTGGAAAGTCATACTGGGTTTTGTTTGTTTATTTGTGATCTTTGGATTGAAATTTATTGTCTGGTATTTTATAATAGCCTAGATTTTATCACTGTGATTTCCCCAGGAGACTAAGCTAACAACTTCATATTTTGCAAGGTCAAGGTAGATTTTGGGGGAGGAGAAAAATCCATGTAAAATTCCATGTATGGCTCATGTTCAAAAGAATTGGCATTATATCCAATTATTTGGATATATATTTCATTGCGTAGCTTGGAATTCACCCACGTTTTTGACCATTTACTGGATTGAATTCTATTGTACAATATTAAAAATAATATTGCAAACAATGATTTGGACAATATGAAGCAACTAGAAAATGTGACAGGGAATTGACATTTTCCAGAGAAGCACCTATATTGTGGATTAGATGGGTGGACGGGAGTCCTGGGCCATTTGAGAGAAGCCTTGTGCCTATGTTATTTCTGGAATAACTTCAGTGTGTTTATGGCATCTGGTCTTGATAAATGGTGCACTGTGTGGAGATGTAATCCTGCTACTCCATAACACACACAATATAGGAGACTGAGTTATCTCCAGGGTTAGGTTCTTGCAGTGTCTTGGGTCTCATGGGTGGACACGTGGGATTGTTGAATCCACACATCCCTCCTGTGCAAAGCTTTGCCACCCTTTGGACATTGCTACACAGCCAGCAGTGCAGTTTCCAAAGCTCCATGTGCATTGCAGAAGCTACATTGAAGTAAATATTAGAAGATGAAGTATATCATAATATTGGAACTTATATATTAGCATATAGCTATTTAAAATAATAATTTGGGTATTGCCTCAGATCATTGTGCCACAGAAACCTTTTACAACTGTGGCCTAAGGGTATTTAACTTTGAAGAGCAGGCTGCAGTGTTAACACCAGATATTCCCAAAAAGACATTTCTTTATGGGTTTATAAATCCCCATATATTAGGAGTAAAATACAGGGCACCTATCACAGAGCACCAGGTGTGCACTGTAATGAGTCTCAGGGAGGCCACACATTTTAGCCACTAGATGAGATATTCATACACACCACCATCAGAAACTTCCTAATGCTTTTCTTGCAGCATGCTTTCTGTGGCCCAGACTCCCTGATTGTTCAAAAATAAAAGTCAAATTGAAAATTTAGACAATAAATCCAATGATTTTTTTTTTTCATTTTGGTGTTTCCTTGTCTTTTCATTTAGATGTAATCACTGCAACGGCAGACTGAGGGCAAATGAAATTAAACCAGTTGGGTGAATTAGCTCAGCAAGGAATGGTTCACAGGAGAGTCTTTATCTACTCTTTCCACAGACTGTGTGTGCGTAATTGCAGGTAAGGGCACTGGCTACATTTTCTTCAATAGAACAATTATAATAGGAATTATAATTAAAGGTCTGATATTATACTCATGACTAGATATTTGGATCAAAATTGTACATGCCCTAGCTTGAAGCGTGTTCTAAAAATGTATTTGATTAAATTTATATTTTATTGCATCCCTTCAGGGGTATGATTATGCAGCCAAAATTACTCAGTTAATTTTAAAATTATGCTTATAAAAACTGGCTATTTTTTATTAAGTATTTCAGACTTGGAGTGCACTGTTTTTTATACTGAGGTATTGTTCAGAGGAAAGTTCATATATGCATATCTCTGCATATTACAGTACCATGCTTGTAAAATTTTCTCAGAGTAATATATATGATGTACCATAGCATGAATTCGAGGTGCCCAAGACCTTTTGAAAGGCCATGGCAGAATCAAGCACTTAATTACTGTCTGTGACAACAGCAATCTCATGTAAATGTCTCAGTGCTGTGTGCCACAGAGAGAATGAAGACATTTATTACTCTGCACATAATGCTGTGCCAGATTTTGTGCTAGCTAATAACAGAAAATCTTATTTGTCACTGCTGCAAATACTCTGGAGGAGGACTAATGCTTTTGCAAAATACTGTAACTCAGATCATCTCCAGCTAAAACCAGCACAGAACGTGAAAGCTACTCAGTGGCCCCTACAAAGGTGCATTTCATAATAGCTTAATCTAGAACCCAGTGTGCAGATTTTGGAGAGATGCATATGATACATTTAGCAGACAACATGGCCATAAATAGTTTTCTGCTATAACATATTGGTGAGGCCTTTGAACCTGAAAAAGAAAACACGACAATAAATAGCAGGTGACATTTTCAGTGTGAGCCATCAGCTTACATTTCCAACACACAAGGCTCTATTTCTGAATGTATAGCAAGCACATAAGTGATTTTTGAAAACCTTGGAAATATTCTCTAATTTTTCTTGTATATAAAACATGTTTCTTCTTTAGAGAAGTCTGACAGAATTTAGAATAGATAACAGTGAATTATAAAGTTTACAGAATTAATTGATAATGTATTTAATTTCAATGTATTTTAATACATTGATAATGTATTTTAATTTCATTGTACAATATATTTGGTGTCAATATAGGAAAATAATGGTGCTGATTTAAAATCATAGTTGGTCTAGTAATCCGTATCTTGACTTGACCTGGTATTAGATCAGCTAGAGAACAATCTGTACCTTTGCATATTCTAACTATTTTTGTGAAACCTGTTACTTCTGTTGAAGAACTGTTATATCCTCATCCTGCTAATGAAATATATGCTAAGATAGAAGTTTCAGTGTGTACCTTGATTTATTTTGTTTTCATAGGTTTTCTGCGAAGAGATTTAAAAGCCTTTATTTCATGCGTCTTTTAAGATATTTCACAGAACATGTTGGATGAATTTGATGGTGTACCTAAAACCAGGAATTTGTTATAGTCAAAAGAACATTAAAAACGAAAAATAATAGGATTCCAGCTTGAAAGTAGGGATTTGGTTCTGCACAATCCTGTTTATCCCTAGGCCTGGTAAATTGAGTTTCTCATTTCTGTTAATTGTGTGTATGTAAGAGTGAGTAAGGAAGGTGGGAGCACTCCCAGAGCACAGCTGCTGTTTTCTGCACTGGATCCTTGCAGTGCACCTGCGTTGTGAGGAGCTGTTTCCATTGGAGCACCTGCTTGCTGCTCTCCCCTATTCTCTTTGTGAATATCTAACAAGTGGAGAGAAGCTGGAGATTTTTTTCCTTCAGGGATCAGTGAGGACAAAACCAAAAAGAATTTTGCAGGATGAAAACAGCAAGGGCTGAGTATAAGTAGATGAGAAGGTTTCTCAACTCTTTTGTTCATCATCAGAAGTATTCTAAGTGATCTTTTGATATGAGATCCTTAAAATATATCAGAAATGCCTGCATTTCTTTTCTGAACCCTCATTCTACAGACCTAACTAGTGTTTTATTTGGTACACTTTTCCTTGAAGGTTAGAGGGGCAGATAAAACACAGTTTCTTCCTAGTCAAGGAAATCCTGTTTTGTTTTGGGGTTTTTGTTTTTAACTGTGAACAGTAATTGTAAGATTGATGTAACAATGTCTGTTGGTAAATAGTGCTTTAACTTTTTTTACCTTCTAAAGAAGTTCTGTCCAAATTTAGAAAAATGAAGAGATTTTACCATGCATTAAAGCATTTCTGGTTGAATGGTGTATGTGAAATTCCTAAAAAAAGCATGGCATTATATAAAAAACATCCTTAAAAATTGGGATGTTAAGTTTATATATACACATATATACATGTATATAACCTCTCCTGTTTTCTCTGTACGAGTGGAATTACATTCATAGCACTAGTAACAGCATTCTCAGATTACCCAGTTTGTAGATATACATCTAAAATGTACATTTTTATCTTTGCATTCTCAGTGCTAATATCAACAATATTATAGAGCTAAAATTTTATTAGTTCACAGTCTCACAAACATTATACTACCTCAATAAACAAGGGGGATTGGAAACTAGTACTCAAGAATGAATAGTAAGAAATAAGAATACTGATGCCCTTGATTCTGGAGTTAATTATGCAAGCCAGCTCCTGTTGTTACAGATGGAAAGCTATAATGTCTGGATTCAGAGATGTGTAGGTGTCTAACTCCCATTGAATTCAGATGAGAATTAGGTTCCTAACTACCTTTCTGAGTCTGGGATAAAGTGATTTCAGCAGCATTCAGTGTCATTAGTGTGGAATTTCTGCCTGCTTCAATGCAATTATTTTGCATTTACTCTGTCTCAGTAACAATAAAACTCTGGCCACAGAGTTAATTTGTTGACTATAAATGGTCTGTGATTTTACTCTTTTGAAAGAGAAATCTTGCAAAAGAAACCCTATTGAGAAAGTGTATTTGTATCTGAAGGAAAACCATTCTTCTCCAAGGTGTATCCACATGCCTTGCTTGGATTGCTTGCAGCAATTTCAAACATCACTGCAGAGTCTGACTTAGAATGCAGAGGGAGCAATGTGTCTATATATTAGTAAGGCCTTTCATTAAATCTTTACTTTTAAAAATAATTGGTTCTTTTAATCTATAATGGAACATGGACTTACAGGCTGTCTGTGATTAAAATTAAACCTTATTTGTCTTTTAATATGGTGCTATGTTCATCTGTAATTGAGTGGGGATCGATGCCAGCCGTGTGATGGGCAGTAAGCTTATCCAACATGACGGAGATAGATTTCAGGGAAGACAGACTTTGCTGTTTCTATGTACAAGTGGGATGAGTAGACCATATCAGCAACATTTAATTATTCTGTAGGTAATTATTCATTTGAGGGACACAACTTTCAGAGCAGTATTGGAATAGAAGGAAGACCGATACAATTACCATTTGGCTAAGTACACTGTTTGCACTGGTAGCTGGGAAGTCATAATGAGCTTTTCATTACATTTGAGTAAAGGAATGTTTTATGAAATAATAAAGGCTCAGACTAATGTTTAGTATAACAATACTGACTTGGAGGAAAAGAAAAATAAATAAATAAAGAAACCAAATGATAGATCAGTATCATGGATTCACTGGGTTTTTTTTCTCTTTTTGTTAAGATTCTTTGCTCTTGCAGAATCAGAAAACAATTTCGTTTGAGAAGGACCTCTGGAGGTTAAGTAGTCTAACCCCTTTGTTACAGTTGTTCTCTTCAGACCAGGATGTTCAGGTCTGCTCCAGTTGAGTCACACAGAATCACAGTCTTGAACAACTTCAGTAATGGAGATTCTGTGCCCTCTTTGGGCATATTTGACCACTTCTGTGGTAAAACCAAATATCTAATCAGGATTTCTGTGTAACAACATGGGATTTTTTTGTAACTTCAGTAATGGAGATTCTGTGCCCTCTTTGGGCATATTTGACCACCCTTGTGGTAAAACCAAATAATTTTCTCCTAATATCTAATCAGGATTTTTATGTAACAATATGGGATTTTTTTGCCTGTCAGTCTGTATCTCTCAGAGTGGAGCAAGTTGCAGAGAGAGTAATGTGTCTCATTAGTGCCCTCTTCTTAATGCTGAACAAACCTGCCTCTTGACGTCTTTCATGTGTTCCTTATTCCTTATCCCCTCCCATCCTGGTGGTCTCCACTGGATTCATCCCAGTGTGTTAGTGTCTTTATATTTTATGAGGCCTTTGCTAAACCTCGGTGGTTTCCTATCAAGCCACGTCTGCAGTGTGTTCCAACCCCTCAGGACAGCAGCCCTGTCCCCCACATATCGACTGATGCCCCTCAATTTGTTGTCATCCACAATTCTGCTGGGAGTGCACTTTGTTCTCTCATGTCCTGCATTAAGGAAGGCAGTTCCCAGTGTTAGTCCCCACACAGACCCCTGGGAGACACCACTGTGTGGATTGTCAGCTGGGCTTCAGGCACTGTGCATCCTGGATCAGTTCTGTACCTGCCTTGTTGTTCCCATCTCCAGCTGTCACTCACCTGCTGGGTGACAAGACAGCTCTGGGAGACTGTGCCAAAAACCCTCCCAGGGTATCCTTCAGCACCCTCAGCACATCTCACATCATCCCATGAATCTCTGCATGTCCAAGTAGGCTGAGAAATCTATATATTTCTTTTCCTCTGCTGCGGGTACTGCTTCACTCCCACAGGAAAAAGTGGAAGGATGTACTGCTTTTAAAGCTGAAAGGAAATTAATGGATTCTCAAAAATGTTATGCAGACTTTCATAATGAATATGTTTCCATCCTGCTTAAACAGTCTTACTTTAAAATGTGTTTTTCTATGTGAACTATTGTTCAGGAAAACTAGATTTCTTTCACTGCATTTTCTGTCTCTTGCGCCATAAGCAATTCTTAGCCCTATACTGCCTGCTAAGCCATAAATATTAATTTGCTACCAGTGATACAAGAGGAGATACTTAGTTTTATTAGGAATGGCTGTGAACTGGAAGGGCTATGACCAGAGCAGGTATTATTTAACTGCTTGAATTTTCATCACTTTATTTTTAGAGAGCAAATAATGGTGATTCTCTGTCTCTTTTTTTTCCCATGGGGATGTTTAAATAGTGATATTACAATGGACGAGCTGTTAAACCAAATGACTTTTTGTCTTGGTTTGGACAGATTATGCTTGTTCAAAGTTTCCCTTTTCTGTTCATTTATTTCTGAGTATCTTTCAGCTGCAGTCTACCAAATATGTCTTTCTTTGTCTATCCAACTGGAAGATCCACTGATATATTTATCATTTCCTTGGTTAGTGCAATGTGGCATTTGATCTTCATAAGTTCTTAGCCTGTCCTAGAGATGATCATAAAAAAAAATTTGTTCAAATTAAGAAACAAGTCACTAGGACTTTTGCTAATTTAATTTTTTTGCAGTAGCACTAATAGTGAATATTGTTGAGTAAGTAGTGAGTAGTAATTGTTGTGGTTTAATCCCAGCTAGGTTTAATAGTGAGTAAATAATTGTTGTGGTTTTATCCTAGCCAGAAAATCAGGCACACAGAGCTGTCCCCTCAGTGGGATGGGGGAGAGAATCAGAAGGATAAAAGACCACATTCTCATGGCTTGGGATAAAGGAAATTTAGCGGGTAAAGCAAAAGCTACATGCAAGCAAATCAAAACAAGGAATTAATTCCCCACTTGCCATGGGCAGGCAGGTTTTTGGCCATTCTCAGGAAAGCACAGCTCCATGACATGCATCAGTTACTTGGGAAGACAAACACCATCATTAAGAAGATCCCCCCATGCCCCTGCTTCCTTCCTATTCCCGCTAGTTTGTACTCTGAGTACATCCAGTGTGGGGCATCCCTGTGGTCACTCAGGGTCAGCTGGCCCTGCTGTGTCCCCTCCCAGCTCCATGGGCATCCCCAGGCTCCTCATGGCTGGGGTGGGTGAGGAGCAGGAAAGGCCTTGACCCTGTGTGAGCCTCGCTCAGCAGTAAGGAAAACATCCCTGTGCTAGCAAAGCATTTCCAGCACAATCCAAAACACAGCCCATACCAGGTGCTGGGGCGAAAATTAACTCTAAAAAAAACAGCAAAGTAACTTCCTATTCTTGTCCAGAGTATCATTGTCATGAACTGTACTTTATTTTATCTTGGTCTGATTGGACTTGTCACTCTAATCAATATAGTTTTTTGATCTAAAGCAAAAATGTAAGAAATTTCACTTTCCATTATGATATTATCAAAAGCTAATTCATTAAGCAATCAGATGCTGCAATGGGCTCCTTATGAAGACATTTTTTAATAGCTGACATAAGTAGCTTAACTTACTTTACTGTGTTATTAAGAAAAACATGAAAAAATCACATAAACATGGTTTTTCCTTCAGTCATTTTATGCAATTCTCCACATCAATAACAAATACATACAAAGGCATGCATATGCCTCACCTAGGGCAATGGATTTAGTGATTTACAAAGCTTCTCACGTTCACCCTTTAGTCCATTCAATTTATTGTTTATCAATTGGAGGTGTTTTCTGAAATTCCTGTGTGGTATTTTCACACATAGAACCTTAAACCAACATCAGTGCTGTTAAAATACAACTGTTCTAAAGCATTAATAGAAAGTGCTCTTAAAAAATCATTGATCATACTTTTAGATCTCATGACTCTATGTGAGAATAAGAACAGTTCTGTTGTTCATACCTGACCTCAGTTTGGCCGTACATTGGGCAAGAGAGCTTTTCTAAAGAACTGAAACCAGGTTATTTCATGTGCTTCTTTAAGGCTTCAGAGGATGTAGATACACCACAGAAGTTTAAGTGTGTAACCAGCTGCCATCAGAACTGGTTTTAACTTAAGTTTTGGCTGCAGCTGCTTAGCTGACAAAGCCTAGTGCTTACAGCAAGCAGAAAAATCCATATATAATGCTCTCCATATTTGTTCTCACTGTAGAGAGAGAGGATCTTTACAAGAGTCATCAGATCCTAATCCATTTACAATCCAATTCCATATTATTCACTGTAACTATATATTTATAACATCTACATGCTCTGGTTCTGGTGAGTGTTAAATCAGGTTAAATATGAGTTTGAACCCCTTTGCATACTGTGAATATAAAACATTTCCAATACCTGCTTCAGCTACCTAGTGGCAAGTTCTTATTTTGTCCTAATTATGGCTAAACATCACCAATATAGCAGCTTATTTCAGTAAAAGCCTCAGTGCAACAGCAGTCTTTGTTTTAGTCTCTATTTTAGGAGTTGTTGGTTAGCAAAAGGAGCTGGCACTGGATTCAGGGAAGTTTCTGAAATAGCTTTTGAACTTTTAACACAAAGGGTGTTGCCAGATCGTCTGCCAAAGATGTCACCCCTGATGTAGTGAAGCCTATTGAATGCATAGATATGAGAGTTTCCTCCAAAAAAGTAATTTCCATTTTACAATAATGATATGACACTAGGCAGTACATTTCAGATGATTGTTTTACTTTTTCAGTGGTTCAACTCACACAACATTTGGCAGCTCCTTCCTCGCCATACTTGAGGCATGCAATAAAGACTTGCTCAGGAATGGAGTGTCTCTCTCTTAGTATTCATTCATTCATTCTAGTCTTGCAATTTTACTTATTCATGCAGTTTCCATAACATCCAACTGATAGATTGCACATAATTTACACAGATAAATTACACACAGCTGTGACTTCTAAAAACTTGTAGCTCAGGTCAGTACCTCTAAGTTGTAGCTTGAGAGTTTCAGAGATTTAAGTTCTAAATATTTTTTCCATCTTGTTGTATCTTTTATATAAAATGAGGGCAGTCTAACAGAAGATAATGGATGATAAAATAATAATTAATGTAGAATATTTTATGAATTTAAGAGCTTGTACTTTAACCAAGACAGGTTCTTCAAGAGCAGTGAGAAATGCCTGCTTTCCAAGACTTACAAAAATACATAGTGAATTGTTTATGAATTGTTAAACATAACCTATATTTTCTATTAAGACATTCAGACATTCCTAAATGACACATCTAAAAGGTATTGTAAGGAAAGAGGAGGTGTTATTTCAGTGCACAAATCCTTTTGACAAGTACATTCTAATTAGAGGTGAAATATTCTTGCGTGTTCTTGTCTTGCATTTGTGGAGGTTTTCTGTAAACCTCATAATTGGATTGCATTTATTTTCAAAGAAGATTTCTAGAATGACTGTCAGCTGCTCACCATAGCTAAGACTAATGGAAAAAATGAGAATTAAATTCCTAGAGGAGAATGGGATAACATCAGAACCTTTATCTCCTTTAAACTAATAACTAGCAGAAATGGATCAATTAAAACTAATTAATTCCACCAAGTAACATTAGTCAATTATCAAAGAGAGAAAGTAATAACTTAAACATTCAGATTTATTTTTTCCTTTAGGAATAACTGTGTTGATCCCAAATAATCACTATGTTCTTACAATGCATTTGTAGCTGCAAAGCTGGAATGATGCATGATTAATGCTGTCAAAGTAGTCTTTCTTTCAGAAATGTACTATCTCCCACTTAGATTTTTAAATGATTGTGAAAGTTTTGGTACTTTTAACTTCAAGATCTGTATTCATTCCTGATAATAACTTAATTCAGAAAAATTGAACAATCTGTGTTTGCAAAAGAAACTTTTATTCTACTAGAAATTTTAATTGTGGGTATGGACCAGACAGATAACCACTTTCCTGAGGAAATACTCAAATATTTCCTAATAGAACTATAGTGACAGAGCAAGTTCCCAAAAAACAGTCTAGTGCTGTAGAAAATGTTGGGGCTTTAAAGGTTTGTAGATGTTTCATCAGTGTTTATTGCTTTTATCCTTCTAAGGACTTATAAAAGTTTTACACTTTGAAATGACAGATTCTCCCCTCCAAAATAATAATAATAATGATAATGATAATGATGATAATGCTGCTGCTGCTGCTGCTGCTAATAATAATAATAATAATAATAATAATAATAATAACTGCTGCTGCTGCTGCTGCTGCTGCTAATAATAATAATAATAATAATAATAATAATAATAATAATAATAATTTTTAAAAGAAAAAGTAACCCTGAGTTAAAATAACACCTTAATTATTTGTCATTATTTTTGATTGAAGTATGGAATATTCTAAATTCCCAAACAGCTGTGGTGCCTTTGGCAGTGCCAATGGCTGTGTTATTTATTTAATAGCCAGGATCTAGAAGTGGAGATTTTGGACACATGTCCAGCATCATTGGTGGGTGTTGTTTGTTTTTTTTTTACATCATCCTTTCACTTGGAGATGAAGAAAACCCAGCTGTCCATCCGCTGTGGAACCTGGCTTTTACTGATTTGCCTTTTGTCTGCTATTTAACAGATATTAACATTAATATTAATTTCATTAATATTTCTTTATGGCAGAGTTTCTTTCAAAATCAGTAGAAAATAATAATATCAGTTAAAAGGGTTTTTGTACAAAACATTCTGCTGGTAGGGATTTGTCCCAGAGAATTCAGAGCAGTTGTTGCTGAATGCTTCTCTCATCTGTGACGCATGGGCTGATGTTGGAACGTTGGATACTGAGAATTTTAGAAGAATTTCCAAGTATTTCCACTCTGGCAGGACCCAGGTGTGGCAGCAGCCCTTCACCTGACCCAGACCCAAACCAGAACAGCCCTGAATCCCTCCTGTCGTGGTAATTATCCATTTGTGGTGCTGTCAATGTCATTGCTTCACCTTGGAGGCACTGGGGTAATCTCCACAGCAATACAAGGAGTGGTTGCCAAATAACAGCAATGTCTTCTTCCACTTGTTTTTACAATTTATATTTTTTTACTGAGAAAGCAAAGAATAGCAATCAGTGTCATACTTTGAGCAAGAATATGCTAGTGAGAGTCTAAAGTAAAAGCTAAAACTGCTTGGTCTCCAAGCAATTGTATTTTCTGAAAGACATAGTGATTGCATACTGAATCATGGTTTAATTTTTTGGTGATTTTTCTTTTTCTTTTCTCCTAAAGAAGCTCATATTGATATTATATGATGAGAAAACTGACAGCAAATATACATAAATGAAAAAAGTTAATTTCAGGAACTCTCTTAACAATCAGATAATTAGTTGCAAAGTTTTCTATTACTTTTAGATGTCTTATTTGTCCATAATGCAAATTAAAAATACTGTTTAATAATTTAAGGTAATTGTAAATTTGTTTTAATTTGTTGTTAGGAAGTTAAATCCTATAGAATTAATTATTTTCTAGGAGTCGTCAAGTGCTATCATGATACCTATTTACCCCAGCATCTGATTCAATTTTTTTACAAGAATAAATTATCCTCTCATCAGCATGTTTTAAATAAAATTAAAAAAAAAATACAACCTCCAAAAGCTGAAGTTGCCTTTGTTGACAATGATAATGTCTACTTGTTTATGCCTAACATTAGTGAGCTCAGCCTTCATAAATTATAACTGTTAAGAGTGTGAAAATACAGCCTCGTGATTTTCTTGAGACTATTATGGCATGAAGAAAAAAAAATAAAAACACAAAACAAAACAGAAATTTTGCTTATTGATGTCTAAAATTTAATACAATTTTGCTATAAATATCTGTTTAGAAAAGGTCTAGTTATTTAAGAAAATAATCACTGGAACATTTTAACTGCTGCACTGCGTCCTCCAAGGATAGGGGGTGTGTTTTAGAAAACTCATTAGCGAAACCATCTGTTCCTCTCTCCTTCTGAGCTCTGCAACTTTGTGTGACTTCTCCACTTCCAAAATGTCTGTTCTCATCACAAAGAGCACCATCAGACTGAAGAAATCTTTCCAAGGATCATAGATGATGGATATTTCCACGGGGTGTATTCTTGCACAGAAATGCCTTGTGAAATAGTTTAAAAGCTCATCACTCTGTCTGAAACGTGTCAACTTAGCACTAGTGTCCATTTAAATTTCAAAAACCCTTGGGGAGCTATGGACCCTTTATAAGTTGCCTGCCCATTTTATGGTCCCATGAAAACATCAATGGTGCTGTGTTGTTGGGTGGATTTGGGCTTTGGGTTTTGGGTTGTGATTCTTGTTTGGTTGGTTGGTTTTTGTGGGTTGAGTTTTTTTTCTCATTTATTTATTTGCTTATTCTTTTTTTATTTTATTTGGTTAGGATTTTTTTTTGAGGTTATTCTGCCAGCTGCCTTTCCTAGTCTGTGACACAGTTACCTGGGGTAGAAGAGGTGTGTGAGTCCCTGTCCCATGCTCAGAATTCTTTGTGGAATCTGAGATCATGTAGAGATTAGTAAAAATTGATTTAGCAAAAGAGGGATGCTATTACTGTCGTAGTAGATTTCCTTAGTAGATTTAGGCAGCAGGAATGAGTAGCCTATATCTCCATGTGATAGTTAAACCCAGAGAAGAGAAACTTAGTTGAGCATATTGCAATGTGATGAGTAACTGATCGAGTAACCAAAGCCATTTGTCATTCTATGAATCAAAGTAGATTTGCTCTGAACAGCTAAAGGAGAAGAGGAAAATTTTGGAGGAAAATAGTAATTCCTTGTTATAAACCTCTGAAAAAGACATGTGCCAATAAGAAATTTAATTCCTACTTTTGAAGTTCAACCTGACAAAGCACAGGACATATTCTTCTAGGCACTCTTCTGTAAGACTGGTTCTCTTGCTTTCTACTAGAGAAGCACATTCTGGTGATACTGAAGGGCTGCTAAATGGATTTAATGGATTCCTTTAAGTGTCTTAGGATAAACCTCATGCCCAAAAGGCAAACAGCTCACTCCCCCAATTTTTTTTTCCCTCGCGATATATGACATGTCACTGTTGATTGTGAAGAAATGTGTTTGTTTATATTTAATGTTCGACCAAATGAGCAGTTAGATATGTTGTATTAGCAGCTCTTGGAGAGGTAACACTTGCTTTTAAGTTTGCTGTAGCAGCACCAGCTGTTGGGCCATGTAACATAATTGGAAGGTGAGTCACTTGCTTTTTGAGATTCATCCCTCTACAGTATGAACAGAGCAATCCAAGTGTGTGAATGTGTCTCAGAAAGCAGAATATCTAAGACTTGCTGTGCTGCTCTTATTTATGTAGAGGAAAATATTTGAGTAACATGCTTTTTGGAAGCACCCTTGTGAGATCTGCCGGGCAGCATGACTTCTGGCTTTCACTGTTTAGGAGTGAATAAATAAAGGACTTCAGCAGAAAACTTTGACAATGTTTTACAATGTTACCCTATGTAGTGACCAAGTCTCTTGACATTCATATCTCAATATAGAAATAATTCTTCATCTCCATGATGAGAACTGCTGTAAGAACAGGTGAGAAGGTGTGTGATTCCATGGAATCATAATCTCCTGTTCTACACATTTATAGAACTAGTCAATATTGCTGAGTTTTCAAACCCCTTGCCTGAAAAAGATCAAATATTTTACAAAGAAGTAAAAGTAACTTTGCTCCATCCTTTGGCTACCTTTCTGATAAATATTTTATGCGCAGTTCAGTGTCATCCCACTTGCAGTCTTTGTGGTTTGCTGTGTTAAAAACATGGATGATATGGCACACCATGGTCTCAGGATTTTATAATGTAATGGATAATTTTAGATCATTTGTAGTGAAAATTAAATTTGTCAAATCCTGTTGTGGTTCTAGGATTAGAAAATGTGCTGTAGATAGGCTTAGCACTAGTCCTGATGTAATCACATTAAAACATTACTATCTCATTATACCAAGTGAGTCACTGGACTAGATTGAATATTTGTACATTTTTGATCTACAGACTCTGCTTAACACAAACACTGAAGTCACATTGCAAAGTATTGGACAAGGTTGTCAACTGCCTGATTTTGCTAATATTCTTTCAAAGTATTTGCATATCAAAAAAAGCATATGACTACTAAATTATAATACTATGATTACTCCCAGAAATATTGCCCATTTTTAGGTTGGAACATAATCATTTTAGTTCTGTGTGTGCTGAAGTTGAGTACTGAATATGAGGTTTACAGTTTTATCCTGATTCTCTCTTTAGGTATCAGCAAGGTCTGTATTTTATGATTTGTATAATTGAAGTCAGAGCATCTTGTTCCTTCAAGATCACTTTCATAATATATTGCCAATAGTGCCACATATTTTATAAAGCAAGAAGTGTTCTTATGAATTAGTGATCTCTCAAAATTTCTGGCTGTTTTGATAAGCAAGTTTTCATCATAGAAAACAATGCAAGTAGAAATACTAAAGATTTCTTGTTTATTTTAATTTGAATTTTGATTATGATTTTGTATATGTTCAATTTGATTTGCAACACGGCGGGATTTTAATCTTTCTCTGCTTTTTTCTGAACTGTCAACAACCAGATATGCAAGCAAAAAAAAAAATCCCTAGAAAGGATTCTTTCATGAAAACTTGAGAGTCCATTTCTACATTGTGCATAACATTGCAGATTTTTAACTAATATCATTAATTGCTTAAATAATACTTCTTAGCAGTATTTTTGCTGACTGTATGCTAAACATAATTCATCATTTGAATCTGAGTTTGTAGTTAATACTGAGTGATTCAAAGCACAGTATCTAGTCCCTGTGCATCCAGCCACCCCATAGGTTACAGCAATGTTAACATAATTCATCATTTGAATCTGAGTTTGTAGTTAATACTGAGTGATTCAAAGCACAGTATCTAGTCTCTGTGCCATAGGTTACAGCCACCCCATAGGTTACAGCAATGTTAGTACTTTTTATGAACTAATGTCAAAGCATTTTAAAAAATTTGTTTGAATTTGTTTCCCTTTTTATATTACTAATTTTCTTATCATCTTTCTTTCTCAGCCCATGATACTTCTTCACTACCCCTTGTTTAGCTATTGTTTTTGATTTAGTGTTATTTCTGTGTATATAGGTCTGTTTCCATAGCAGAATTCTCACATAATATCGTGCTTTTTTTCAGATATTCAGGGGAAAAGAAATAGCATGTATAGGCAAGACACAAAAAGGAAGATATTTGAATTTACCTTACCATACTCTACGTAGTTTCAATGGCTTTCCCTGCTAGAGAGGATGTTCTGGGTGGGAAAAGAAGGGTTCTTGTGCAGAGTAGGAAGCTTTAACTCTAATGGCTTATACTCATCCAGTACCTGAATGCATCCAGTTGAATACTGTCACAAGTCAAAGTTTAAACATGAATAAGTAATTAAATATAATAACAGCAGTTGAAATATTCCAAAGTCTATCCCTAAATAAGTGAAGAAAAGTGAAAAGTGATTCAACTTAGGCAAGCTGCAGTCTTGTCACAGACATTGTGTGAGTAGAATAAGCAAAAAATTACTAAGGAAATTATTCACTGTAAATTATTTTTGTAGTTCTAATGATGGGATAATGATCCAATGTGGTATTTTGAGTTAATGTTGGAACAGTATAATTTGATTAATCTATGTGTTGGTTGGTTGTTTTTGTTTTTTTTTTTTTTTTGTCAGTATTTCCTAGAGGAGAGAATTATTTTTGTTTATGTAAAGTTGTGGTGGGTCAATCACTGCAAATTGTCATTTGCCATAGATTAAGGAAATTAAGTTTCACATTATAGGTATGATAATTCCTGTAGAGTTTTTTTAATTGAAAAAGAAATAATCAAGCCATCTGCACCATGTATTCTATGATATTATATGATAGTACAACAAACACACACACCAACCTGTGCTGTAGATTTTTCCACCCTTCTTCAAACTGAGTTTGAGTATGTGTACACAGCAGATATGACTATAGCTGATGCATATTTATCTACCTTTAATTATCTGGCTTAGGCAAGACAAGAAATCTCAGTAGATGAAATGCTGCATGGACTAATGATCTGAGCTGTGTGTTGCCATGGCTGGATCCCTTTCAGAATCATTTTTTAAATATAGACAAGGTCTCATAGTCTATTTTATGGACTGTGATCACAATAATTTCTCCTAAAGTCATGGCATGATGCTGAACTTTTTCAGGAATAGGGAATTTTTTCTATCTTTAACTATAGGCACAAGTCAGTTTTAAATTACTTAAAACTGGAGTTGCTTGAAACAATTTTTATGTAAGGATTCTCAAAACAGAAAAAAACCCAAGTTATTTTTGCTCAAAAAATATGTATCTTCAGTTTCACTTTCCTTATTTGATTAAAACTTCCAGAGGCATGATTTTTCTATAGTGTTCATGTGAATTATTTGGATACTGCTATTTACATTGGAACAGTAGATATCAGTAGATGAACTGAAAAGTCTTTGAGCCATTTCCATTTCTAACTGCCCATCATGTTATTAGGTCAAGATTCATGGAAGGTTAATTTTGGTTTGCATGATTAAGCTAATAATTTTGATCAAGGATGTATTATAGGACCTAATAATAAAAGAACAAAAGAAAAAAAATTATTTTGACATGGGGATTTGTGCTTCTTTTACCATCCCACTCTAAATGTGACCATTTGTCCCAGACCAAGCTACCAAGAGAAAGTTTTCTTTCAGGTGAAGAGTTGGAAAGACGGGATTCTCCTCGGAGTGAGTTTTTTGCCATAGGATAATTTTCTGAAAAATGAATTTCATAACACAGTCCATGGTAAATCCTTAGCTACATTTACATTGGCAAGGCTGCCATTGTCAAATAGGCATTCACACTGTTTAAAGTCTTTGATTAACACAGAGATTCTCATAACAGTCCAAGACCACATTTACCCCAAACAGCAACAGACTACAAGTGTATTCTTGTCTTGGGATTTTTTATACCTTCACTTTACTTCAAATTCAGTGCTTACTTAATGGAAGTCTTCCCACAATTCAAGCAAATTGCAATGATTTTATTTGTTTGTTTGTTTGTGTCTTGGTTTTTAAATCAGTTTCTATCTACCCTTTCCTGTTACATAATCCATTGGGAAGGGTTGAAACCCCTTTTCCTGTAATCCTTTCCAAAAACTTTACTGGTGTGCATCAAACGTGGAGGTCCTTACAAAAATGTACTGATCCCTTTGCACAGCTTGGCAGAAAATGCCACTCAGGATAGAACAGATGAAAGAATTCATGAGAGGGGGACTTGAGAAACATGTGGAAGAGAAGCACTGTGACTGCCCTGCCTGAGGGAAAGTGAGCAGTGACAGGCTGAAAAGACTGTCATGACCCAGCAGAATCAATTCCTGTTCAATATTGCTGGAGCTGGAGATAGTGTTTCCCCCATGCCACAGTTTTCACTGTTGCTGCTGATGTTTGAGGATCATTACTGCATAGAAATAAATATTGACATCAAAGAGTAAAGGAGAAATTATTTTGGAGACATCTTAAGCTGATTTTTGTTTTTGTTTTCTGTGCAGATTAAGATATGTAAGACTTTTGAACAAGCAAACTATTTGAGCTTCTATGTCATACAGGAGTTTCAAGGCCCTTGGGTCCCTGTTCTCTTTGTACAGTAAACCTCCAAGATTACTGGTCATGGTGTTATTAATGTAACATTTGCCCTCTAGTAGTTAAAATCATTCTAATCCTCTTCCTCAGCTTATTGTTATCTTCTCTCACCTTGTTCTGGTTGTTACATTATCCTCCATCTCAAGCAGTCATTTGCTGGCATGGTATCGGACCAACAGAGTCCTGCCTTTAAGCACAGGGCTTTTTAAAGGACTGTACAAGCTGTGTTCAGGGATGTGTCCAGAAATAAAACTTCTGAAAAACCCATACTCAAATCACCATCCATTAAAGAACAAGTAGACACTCAACCACAATATCTGGCCTGTGTTCCAACTCTGCCAATCCTTGTTAAAGAGACACCCATTATTCCCAAGAGTATGAAAATTACTGAAATGTGACGAATTTTGACCTGTCAGAGGTATGGAGCTACAGGAAACATCTCAATTACACAACTGGGTTTTTTTCTGCTGTTGTTGATTTTTTTTTTTAAGTTTGGTTGGCTGCTTTTCTTTTACAGTTTTCCAGATAAGCTCTGCTGTGAAATTCATGAAGACTATAAAGACATTCCACTTTTATTCAAGAAACCATGCAGTTTTTACATAGTGCTGGAAATCTATTCCCGATATTGTTTCTTTCTGTATTTTTATTGACATAAACTTAAATATCAAACAACCTAGAACATCAGATTGTGACATTATGGGATGGACTTTGGACTGTGCTTATTCAAGGTAGCAAAAGTTCTTAACAAATATTTAAGTGTAGTGAAAGATAGCGAAATAAAGATGAGGCAAAGCAAGAAGAGAAGAAATAAATACTTCTGAGTAAGTCATCTAATCCTTCACACTAAATGGACTCATTAGGATAGAAAAAGAACAGGACAGAGTTAGTGCTTGTGAATTTGCAGGTTGGAAATACTCACAGGTGCTGTCAGAGCAGGTTCTGGATGGAGAGCCTGAGCCCCTGGTAAGGAGAAAACTCTGCCAGATTCAGTCTTGGTGTCCTTGGTGAGGCAGGGTTGGAGATGAAATGATGAAATGATCTCTCCCAGGGGTGTTGTACTGGCCCCACCAGGTAAATCTGAGCGAGGTGGAAGGAGGAGTGCAGGTTAGAACTGACCTTTCCCAGATTAATTACCAGCTCCTGAACTTCATTATGTTTCATCTGCCATTCTCCACTATTAATTCCCTGTACAACACGCTTGAATGCATATGTACCTGTCAGTCTTATTTTGTAAGAATTAATTAATAGCAGATGCGTGTATGAATTTTAACATTTTTGCTATTGTTTTCCATGGATATTTTACTTTGTACTGGGAGATCCTTGCTTAGAATACCCTTCCATATATGGTGTACTATATAATGATGTATTCCCTGTCAATCTAAATTAAACCTCCCCTGCGTATATATCTACATATGAAAAAAAGGAAAAATTAAAATGTAGCATTTATTAGAAATTTACACAAGAGGGTTTCTAAAATTATTTTTCTACATAAATTGAGTTCAAATTAAATGTCAAATATAATTTGGTGTTAGAAGTTTGAAATATATGATAGTCCTTAGAGGAAATCTAAGCACTCAGTCCTCCCAGCCAAATTGTTATTTGCATAATAGTGAGCTATAAGGTTATATATCATTATATGGCAGAATGCCAGACCATAATCTGCACAGTAAAGCTACTGAAAAGCTCAATCTGAAAAGCATTCATCTTAGAAAGGAGTTTGCATCTTCTATAAAATATGAAGCATATTGCCTTTTTTTTTTTCCTTAAGCAAACAGAGTACTGCAATCTATTTCCAGCATTCTCCTCGTTTGGCTGTGTTAGACACAAATGTAAAATGAATGTTGACATATTTGTTTAACACCCCTGAACAGATTAAACTGCTTTAGAACTTCTTCAGTAATCAGCCTTGAACAATATAAACAGTCACATCCCTGGATAGATTAAATTGTTTCCAAAGTTCTGATCAGCAAGATATATAAACAGTCACATCCCTGGATAGATTGTTTCCAAAGTTCTTCATTGATCAGCAAGATTAAAAAAAAAAAACCAACCAAACCAGCATCTTTTGTCAGATATGCTGGATTCACCTTTTGATAATATTAAATTTCACCATGGGGTATCTTCAGTCATATACATATGTAGTAAGGACACAATTTTAAATTTTATTATCTAAAAAGTCTTTATTCCTATTTGACCAAGATGCTCTGAATGAATCCATTCAGAAATAGCTAATATCTATGAATTGGTGTGAGAGGGAAGGGACTTGTTTGTTTGCTTGCAGGGGGTTTTGTTTGTGGCTTTAGTTTGTTTGTTGTTTTTTATGTTAGTTTTTTAAAATTTTCTTATCCGTCTCACACTTATTTGACACCAAGAATTCTTCAGGAACTATGGTATGAATTGCCCTTGGACGCAATTATATTTGTGTAATATAGTTATTCCCATTTCAGTACAGCTATTTTGATTCATGCATTTAAAAAATAACCTATAGGCAGAAATAAAAAATTCACAAACATGGGCAATTTTGTCAGTCATGATTGTTTAGGGCCAAAGTGTTCTGAACTTACTCTAGGCATTGATCCTGCTGATATTTAGAGTTTACCTGAAGTCAGATACACATATTGAACAAGCAACACACATTGGATTCAATGGTCTTTTTAATAATTCAACACAAGACTAATTTTTAAAGACAGAATTCCCTCCTCATACCCTAAAAAACCTTTGAAATATGTAATGTTTCAGGTACTGGGAATTAATGTAGTTAAGAATGAGTGCAATGCAGTATCCAATCCTAGCAAGTCACTGTTGCCAGAAGTTGTTGGTATTTTTCCAAAATTAACTTCCCTGTTTTTTAAATTAGAATAATCTGATACAACACCTACTGACATCCAAGGGCAATTTAAATTCAAACTGAACAGTGGTACCTCTGGGGTCTATAAAATATGCAGCAACTTTACATCAGTTCATTAGGTTTGTAAAAAAAAAAGTAACACCAAGTACATCATAGATGGAAATTTTTCTTTACAAGTCATTTAGATAATTTTTCTTAATTATAATTCATATGAAGATGTATACATTTTTAGGATTTGTAATGTTTTTAATTGTTTTTCTTCAAGCATCAGAACAGGCAAATTTTAAAGATATTGTAAGACAGTAAAGCCTGTATGAATTCAAAACTGTAATCTCCTAAGCAAAACCAAGAAACTCTATGAAAATTATAGAGTCCAAAAATATATAGTTACACATTTAAGGCAAAACCATGGTAGGTTATTTGAATAATTTCAGCACAATTCCTTCTTTATAAGTAGTGCCTTGAGCTCAGCTTTGAGAATTTCACTGAGTTTTGTAGTATCTCTAAGCACTGGTAATTTTTTAAGTACTTTCATTTTAAAGGTTAATATAAAATTTTTACATTAAAATCATTACTGTATAAATTTCATTAGGAAATAGAATAACAACATAAAAATATTTTCCTATTAAAAATTACTTATGCTCTGTGTTCTTCCAAATATTAAAGAAATTATTCAAAAGGTGGAATACCTGCATGCATGTGTCTTCTAGAGAACCAGGACCCCGTTCTTGTGAGCGAAAACTCCCAAATCTTCCTCGGAAGAATTCTTGCTTATTGGCATTAATTAAAATAAGCAAACTACTCATTGCACTGCCAGGGAAATAATTTCTAGTATTAAGGTAAAAAAAAAAATCATCACATCTCACAATGCTTTATTGTTTTCAGTCTCAAAGGTCCAAAAGTGGTTTTTATGTTTATAAATGTGTTTTGTAAATGATGCACAAATATGTTAAGGTAGACACCTTAGAACTGCTCTAGAAGGAAGTAAATTAAATGATAAAGGAGAAATAGTGCATTAATAAGAAAAGGTAAATGAATGTATATAGGAAATAGTGTAACAAGGGCAGGTATCTCAAACTGACCTTTCAGAAATTTGAACTGAACATTTAAACCTCACTAGTAGATTACATTTAGAAAAGTCTGGTTGTTTGTATGAAATTATGTTCTCAGCATAATAAAACACTAAAATGCACTACATATGTGCACAAATTAATGGAAAAAGAGACACAGAGCTCCACAAATTCTGTCTAGCCTTGGTCAAAACAGGAGCCATGTTCTGCAGGGGCCTGCTCTGAAGTGGCTTTTAGATAAAAAGTGAATTCTTATCAAGAAGTGTTTTTCAGGTCATTTGTTCAAAGCAAGTGGGGCTATGGGTTTCCAGGAGCTTTGTCCTACACAAAATAAATTTCCCAGTAACTTGTCATGTCATGTTCTTATTTTGATGCTGTGTGAAAAGGAAAAAAAACCAGGTTTTATTTTTGTCTCAACTATGAACCCTGGTATGTTATGTAATCCAATGTCTTACTTAAATTTAACTCTTTAGTGATTTCCATTCCTTTTTTACTTGGGTGTTATGTATGCCAGCTTCCTACTTTTCCTCAGAGGCCTCTTGTTCTCTCTGTGTTCAAAGATACAGTTCTGAATACACTTCATATACATATTTAAGCTCTGTAATTTAAACATGCATAGAGTATATGCACACAATTCCTTTTCAGAAGACAGGTACGGTGATGAATTCTCAAATTCAAACCACTTTTTTATAAATGCTATTAGTAATGCAGAAGCCAAAACTAAACAACTTCAATCACTACAGGCAAGAGTTTGAGTTTGTGATCTTAGTGTTTCTGGTCAGAATTCTAGTGCAAAATATCCCCAGACCAAAGCAGGACTCAAAAATCAGATATTAGGAACCTGCCAGGTTCCTAAGTGCCCTTTGCCTGCTACAGAATATAAATGCTCTCCTGTGTATCAAAATTCTGTGTGCAAACAGAGAGTGGTGATGGTGCCCTCAGACAAGGCAGTGTCAGTGCTGGGGAAGCCACCAGGGAGGTTTGTGAGCCTTGATCCCCCAGATCTCAGAGTCTGTGTGACCAGCACAGGCTGGGAAGTTCCCATCTCCCTGCCTGCAATCTCTCTAAAATACTGTTTGCCACTACAAGGAACAATCTGGTGACCCAGCAATGTCCTGTCAGTACAGGAGAAACCCAGGAAAAATTATTATTATTATTATTATTATTATTATTATTATTATTATTATTATTATTATTATTATTATTATTATTATACTACAGTCCTGAAGTGAAGAAAATTCATTTGAAAGCAGATTTTGTAGTTGAAGCACTGTGAAATACACAGGTGCCTCCTGATACAGGATGTTTCATGACTATCACTTGTAAAGTAGAGGAATGTCAGAGTTCATTATATGGCTGTTAAATTTCAGTGAACTTCCTTTCAGTAATCAATTCTAATCCTGCAGATTTGGAATGTCTGTCCTATTAGATATAAATTAAATGCATTTCTGTGAACTTTCATTAAGAGCTTTTCTTTTACCTTTCCTCCCTTTGAGATGTGGTAACACTAGCAACTGATAATTCTTCTTGCTGCCACTGCATGCACAGGGTCTTGTTCACCCCATCCTTCTAATTGCAGTTATTTTAAAATGAGAACTTCTACTAAAGAAAACAGTAATCAAGCCCAAAACTCAACATTTCTAATATATGCTGCCCCAGTAGGAGCTTTTTCTTTGAATTTCTAATTAAAAACCTTTTAAAGGAAGACAGCTTGAGTCTGAAGCTGTCAGGTCTCTCCTTGTCCTTGATACATACAGGGGGGAAAACAATAAAAAAGCCAGAGAGAAGATTTTACTTTTAAAGAAGCTCCATTTCCTTGAGACATTTGTATTCCAATATTACTCCCTTTTCCTCATGGGAGCACAACTCTAGTCTTCAAATGAAAAAGAAATAATAAAACACATCAGGAAGAGTGGACCTCAGACCTATTCCTTCTCTCCTTTTCTTGGGCTGTTATTTCCATATAGAAAGCTACTCTAATGGGACACTTGTAAATGGCAGGGAATTTAGCCCTTGTGGAGTCTTCTCCAGAAATTGGATTTTTGCTTAAGCAAACAGCAAACCATGCAGCAGGGAAAAAGCTATTTATTTGGCTGCCTGTTGAAGAGCCTCACAAAAATACAATTCAGTCTGATGTGATCGGAGAAGTCACTCTAGTATGCACTGAAAAAAGAATCATTTTGCCTCACTTGGATGTTGAAACAATCTTTTAAGTGCAGTGAAAATGAATATGAGATCGGTCCAAATTTTAAAGTTTATTTAAAACAGGAATTGAATAATCCATCAGTTGTCATTAAGAATAAATTTCACTAATGGCTATCAAAACCTCATTTTTTTTTTGTGCTTATATGTATCTGTCTAGTTTAGGGAGAAGCTAAAAATCTAGGCAAATGGAAAGAAAATCAGGATGTTTTCTTCTTGTTTAGAATTCCCTTTTTAATGCTCTGAAGCCCCTCAGTTGAAAGATGCCATCAATATGAATGGTTGTTTCTGATTTGGACACTTTGTGCACTTTTAATCTGTGCCAATTAATTGATTTTTTAGTAGGAAAGAATCTGCCACAGACATGAATCAGTTCTCTCAGGTGAACATGGGTACCTGGTCATTGACAACCAGAGCTCTCCAGTCCAGGGCAGCCTGTGTGTTTGTCACTTCCCAAAGCCAGATCCTGCTTGCTTGAAAACTTCCTCCAGAGATGAATTTGCTCAAATTGCCATAATTTTGTTGTACATGAGTCGAATCCACTGGTCACATGAGTGGACCAGTCAGATGAAATCTCACTGGTCTTCTATAAACTTCTGTTTTCTGTTTAAGATTTTCTATGCCTACTTATTGCAAGTTCTGTGTGGCAATCTAATTTTTAGCAGCCCTAAGCTCTATTTTCAAAAAGTCAGTTGTTCCACATACTATTATAATTTTCAGAAACATTATTTAAAAAGAGCTATTTTGTCCTTTTTTTTTAATGTTAGTAATTAATGCTCATGCATTTTGTTTCAAAAGCAGATTTACAGAGGGAATGAAAAAAACCTCATTTTCTCTGCAGATCTTTTCCACCAGTTTCATTCCACCCATATGCATTCCTACAGCAAAAAAAAATCCATGACAAACTTTAAGGATTATTTGGATTGGAAGTAGGAAACAGTTTAATGGGGAGGAAGGATGGTAAGAGGAGGATGGAAATGGCTGAGAATTCTTAGAGTGAATGATTCTATTGTGATATTTAAGTGCAGCTTCAATTAGGGCTAAGTGAATCCTCACAACAAGGGAAACTGGCCTTTGCAGTTTTAACTGGGAGGCAGGTGATGATTAATTCTTTGGCATCTTTCTGTTCAGTCAGATATAGAATTGACTCAAGTGCTTTATAGAAGATGAAATAGCTCAGTGAATTATGCTTCCTCTCCATTATGGAGTGAAAAAAATGTCATTAACAGAACTACAGAGTGAAAGTCACCGTATTTGAGAGTTCTCTAAGCACTCAGTTCATGTTCATTCAGGAATTATTCACACACTAGGGATGAACATTAAATTGTGGTCTTGAAACTTTTAAGCAGTGTGTGATTTCATGATGATATTTTTCAATTACACATAATAGGGTAGATGTGAGCTCTCATATCTCTTCACCTTTTAGTATTTATAGATATGCTTCCCATAAATTAAACCATTCACAATTACATACAACAATTTATTTCACTGACTCTTCATATGCTTCTTTGCAGTTATTAATATACTTCCTTGGGCCTGATTTTAACTACTGGATTTGCTTCAACAGTTCCTGTTTTGTATTAATGCCATCATGTTGAGGCTGCATATAAATGTAGTGGCAAAATATCTTACTATCACAGTTCTCTGTGTATTTTGAATGTTGAGAATTTGTACAGTATCTTTATCAGTCTTTGTATTGCCATAATTAATACCTGAATGTATGGAACAATCTGTAGGTGGAAAAGTCTTTGTGCAGCAGTGGCTGCAAAATCACAGTTGCTTGGTAAATATCAAATCAGTGGCTGCACGAGAAGGGAAAGCAAAGTTCTTTGGAGTAAATAGCTGAAGCTTGGCGGGTTTAAGGGGTGAGGTGCATTAATGCAAACAGGCTTGAGGGAAGTCTGGGTAGTTCATGGCTGTGCTGTGCCTGTTGAGGATTCCCAGGTGATCTAAAGCCCAGAGTGATTGTTTTCTCTGGGATTCCAGCTGACCATGGCAGGAGTGCTGAGCTCCTCACCTTGACCAGCAGTGGCTCTTTGGCTCTGTTTTCACATTCAGCACAGGCTGAATGTTTGCAGAATGTTTACTGAGCTGTAGGGTGAATTCTGTTGAAATAAACTAAATGCTAGAAAGTTAAAAAAAGTTGTAACAACCAGTTTTTTAAAATAGTTTTAAAATTAAAGTGAGAAAGGCTCTGTTCTGTTAAGCAAAATTAATTTCAAAATGCTGCTTTTCTGTCTCTGTGGAAATCTCTATGCTGACTTGTGATACATCTCTATTATGATACATAACGTTATATATAAAAACATCTTATAAGGAGAAAAATATCATTTTGGGGTGGTTTTAATTAACATCTTCTGATAATTGAAACATTTCTTGTGTTTGTGCCAGATATCTTATATGTTAATACCAAAAAGATTTTCTTCTAATGTCACTAACTACAACTGAGTGTAAATGCATATGAATTCTCAACAGCGCTGGGGGGGAAAATGCTCCAAAGGGATAGTAAATGTCTGTATTTTGTATTTTAGGGTAACAGCAGTGCAATTACTGTACAACTCTCACTTACCAACCATTTTAACCTCAGTATAATGTGTGTGGCAGTTCTCCCAGAATGACCTTGATGCTGTGCTGAATGTTTTGCATTTTTTATCAGGCTCACGCAGATACAAAGAAATGTAATCCCACTTAATGGGATATTTTATCCAAACCTTATTTAACATTTTATAAATTGTATTTATATAAAAGTTCTATCTATTTACAGTATATTAAGGCAAATCCCTTTAGCTGGACCAGAGCACTTTTTGTAGTGAGCTGTGCATCTGATCACTTATTAGTTTGTACATGGAGAGATGCTATTTAAAGTCTTACAAACTCCCTTGAAGTAAATTGTACCCTCCAGCTAAACCTGACACAGTGCAAATAACACATACAGAATTCTGTACAGCCTTCAGTGGCAAACTGCTGTTTTTGAGATCCCTCAGTGGCATCCCCAGCCTCAGCTGTATGAGCCAAACTTTTGTGCATTGGTACCTTTGAAAACTTCAAATGCTCTACAATGCTATCAGGGCAATGGAGGAGCTGATCTCAAAGTCCAATATTAAAACTTCCCTCAAGGACATTTTCATTAGAACTTTGTACATGGACAGTTCAAAAGACTTGGTTATTGATTTTTGCTCAGAAGTCCTCTCTCTCTTCTTGTTTTGTTCAACATTTTGACAGAATTTCAAACCCCACAAACTGGGCAGCAGAAGATTCCAGCTAGGATTTTATGCTGTTCATTTGATTTCTTCAGGCCACATCCTTCCTGTGTCCTTGTCAACACTACAAGGAGAGGAGCCGTCTTAGAAGATTTCCTAAAAGGCAGAAGCAATTTCACAGCAATCTAAGAAAAATCTGACCTTTCCACATACACAAAATCTCTCTTAAGTAAATAACCTTTTTAGCTGTAAAATTTTGCTGAGACATTCATTTATCAAAAACATAGATAAAAATCACTCTGTGTTTATCTCCTCACCATTAAAAAATTGCATTAAAAAGAAACTACCACCAATGAAAGTGGACTGTAGTAAAATACCTCTAGCAAACAAAATATTTTTTTACAAACTAGAACTGTTGATTTAGAGTTTGTGAAGTTGGAAGATGAGCAATTAATTACCATCTGCACTTCCTATCCTTAGTCCTATTATCATTTTCATGGACACTGTGTAATGAGGTTCATTTAGCCTCAACTGCATTTCCAGGATATATAGCAGTTCAAAATTAATAGGATTTATGAAGAAGTTAATGAATGAGCAGTGTAATTATTTCTGTTTAAAGAAAAGCATGATCTACTTGATCTTTATGAAAGGTATTGCAGGTCTTTAATTGCTCAGCGCTTACATCCTACACTGATGGTTGACAAGGCTGATATTCTCTCTCCTTTCACTTGATTTCACTGAACACATTTTGATATAACAAAAAATTCGAGATAAATACCTTTTCTGAGATGGAGCTAACCAGACTTCTGTTGTAAAGAGGTTTCTTAGAGATTTTTACAGTGGGTTTTTTTGTCTTTTCACATATCCTATTCTGTTCTATTTTATTTTATTTTCATCCATATCATCCTTTTTTATTAGACTTCTGAATTTCTAAGCTCTCAGATTTCAGAAGAACATTTAAATTAGTACTTACCATCACAAAGTGTATCTCTTATTCACCAAGACAAGTAGGCACAGTTAATTTCCTGAATGTACTTAAATCTTTATTCTCCAGACAGAACATATCCACACACAGATGAGTTATTATGTATATAAACCTAATACTATTCAGTACATTAAAAATACTATTTTAGCTAGCCTGTTGTTTTATGGGCTTGAACATGTCTGTCGAATCAATGGCATTTGGTATAAGGAAGAGGATCTTGTCATGTTTTTCAGATTTCAGTATTTCAGCATTTTCTAAGGTTTCATTATTGTAACACTTCTTTGCAGAGTTTGGCCTCTGCTTTGGCTATGGTGGAAAAGTGAGAGATCACTTGGACAATCAAACTTGAATACCTCTCACAGTGTTACCAGGTTCACAGATGCCAAATTTAGTAACTAGTTGCACTGAATAGATTATCATGCTCATTTACTTTTAAAAGTTCTTCTACCAGTCGACTTTTTTTTGTATTTTTATAAACAATCCTTTAAAAGGTTGTGTAAAGCTACTGTTTCTCAAATCTCAACTAGGCTACAGTCTCTCAAATACAAGAGGAAAACACAGTGTATATAAAGAAGAATCTTCAGCCCCAGTGGTGGTGCTGAAGTTATTTTGCCAAGGCTAAAAGAGGAGATCAAAAGACACTGATCTGTTAACAGACAGACCCTAAATAAATTGATGTATTTGTACAATGACAAGGGGGAGCTTACGATATGTTAGTGAAAAAGCTACCAAGCCATGAAGTCTGATTTAGAGGCAGATACAGATGAGAGCTTTGTGAAAACCTCAGCTGCAGATCTGCACTGCACAAAATTGAGGTCAACCACACACATTTTGCAATCGGGGCCACTTGAATCTGAAATACAAAATGGTGAAATCCTCTTTTTGCTCCCACTCTCAGAAATAAGCTCCAAGATTTCCTCCTTGTCTATGGTTTTGTCACGGTGTTTCAGCGGCTCATTATGCAGTTCTTGCCTTCCTGGTCTGGCAGAGGAGCTCTCTGGAGTGCTCAGAAGAGAGGCCAGCTAGGAAGGTCTGTTTTCCAGGCATCCTTTCAGATAGCAGTTGAGATGGATGTTTTTCTCTTCCTCTGATTATTCAGTGGGTCTTTCCTAGCTGGCATTTTGCCTCAATTTGTGCCATCAGTTGCCTCAGAGACACTGTGTAAAGCTGCTGCTTATACTTGAATCCACAGCCTGTATTTTCTTTTTTAAGTGACCATGCCTGTGAATCTTGGCATACAAGGTTTTTAAAGGGTTTTTTTTCTGTATTAAGATGTGCTCAAGAGATTGATAATTCAGAGAGTTAATGCAGACTTCTTCTCCTCTTAATAAAAGCATTTTGCTTAGAGAAAGATGCAGTATGGAGAGTAATTCATTCACATGAACTGCCATGATTAATATTTCACAGAATCACAGAATGTTCTGTGTTGGAAGGGCCCTACCAGGATCAGCTCAGTCCAGCTCCTCAGGACAGCTCAAGGATCACACCTTGTGTGTGAGAGTGTGTCTGAACTCTTGGTTGTGTCTGTTTGTCAGAGTTCTGGTGTGTTGTTAAAAAAACCAAACCAACAAACAAAACCAACCTGGGGCACTTCACAATTTTATAATTTGATCATTAATATTCAGGAATTACATTTTCTCTCTGTACAAATTATCATTCCATCTCAGACTGAAACCTTATTGCAAAACTCAGCAAATTTCAGAAATATTCTTTCTTTTTCTTTTTTTTTTTTTCCTTCCAGGATCTGGTGAAAGACAAATAAAGACTCATGTCCAAAATTCTACCTCTTCTCCAAACAATTAAATTGCTTATCTTCTCAGAAATGCTGGTAACAATACCTTCAAATAGTAAAATGTTCATATTTATCACTGAAGGTAAATATCTCTAAATTTCAGACTAGTTTTTACATTTCTATTTAATTGTGAATTCCTGTTTTCCATGTTAAGAGTGAAGACAAATATTCTAGTTTTCCAGATGAGTAGTACATGTGTAGTTATGGCACGTTGATTTATTAGAAAGCAGAAATACCCTGTACTGTTCTTCCCCACTGTTACCTGTTCTTTCCTCTTGGTGAACACAGAGGTAGTTTCACAGATTATTTATCTTACTTCTCATGCTCATAGATAGTTGTGGAAGTGTATGAGAACAGGCTTTCTGTGGAGGCTGTGGGGTAAGCAGACTGACAGGACAGTGGTTGTGGACTCTTGGCACTCAGTGAGCAGCAGCTGTGCTCCAAGCAGCTCCACACTCCCATCATCTCTCTGATGTACTGATCCTTGCACAGATACAGAAAGTCAGGGGAAAAATTCTTCTGTGTGGAAGGATGATGAAAGCAGGATGATGAAAGTATTTTGTTGAACTTAATCTAGTTATAGTCCTGCTGAATTGTATGTCCTCCCAAATGATCTGGGCAGCTTTCTGTTAGTCTTTGATCAGGTACTTCTGTCTAAATATTATACTTTACTGTGTACATTAGCATGATGTGGATGTAACACACACCCTTCTGTGCATATGAACATACACATCTCTTGCCATTAAAGATGAGAAGGGTTGAAAAAAGCCCACCCCACCAGAAAAAAACCCATCCATCAGGTGACAACTTGTGCAGAGAGCTGTGAAGTCATCAAAGCAGTAACAAATGGCTGTAAAAATACCATATGATTCCTCTTCCTGCCTCCTTGGTGGGAACATAACTGATGCAGAACGATTGGGCTGCAAACCAAGAAAGTGAGTAAACAAATTCCATTTCCAAGTGGGACTCAGACTTGAGAAAATTCTATCAGGAAGAATCAGGTGTGGGAGAATGGAACAGAGTTGTTTAGAAGAGAAAAAGGGCAACCTACGAAGAAAAGAAAAGATATAAACAGCAAAAACAGAGATGCAAAAATTGAGAGTATTAAGTGACATGATCCACTACTTTATTTAAATGCTTTCTTACCAGTTTAACTAAACTGATTTCCATGAAGCTGAACTGGCAAAATGCTAGTGATTTTCAAGGAGTTGCAGTAAAATTATACTACTCAAGCAATTTGGACAAATGAGTTAAAAGCTTGCTAACAATAGGGGTGTCCTAAGGGGGAAAAAAACTTGCTCTCAAAAGGAAAGAAGTGTCAAATCAGTTTTATTTTGTTTAATATTATCCTCCTCCAGCATTCCAGACAGTGAAAATACTAGGAACTAGTTTTTTCCCTTGTTTCAAGAGATTTTATTTCATCTTAGAAGTCAATGAAAAAATTCCATTGACTGCACAGGCATTAGCTCAGGCTCAGATAAAAGAGGGGATGATGAGCAGATATTTCTCCCTTCATTTACTGGGTGAGCAAATCAGCTCCATACAGTCATCCACTGTTTGCTAATGCTGATTTGTTTACTCCACAAATTGGCTTCTAAAGCCTGGCAAGGCTTCATTGCTGCATCTCAATTCAGCCAGGTTATCAGGATCTTCACCTTATAGATTCCATCTGCATCAGTTAATAAGCCCTTTTTGGCTGTTCTCTACTTAACATCAGGTTTTAACTATTAGTTCTTAATTATATAGTTTAGCAAAAGCTTATATTCTTTTATACTGTCTTAAATGTGGACAGAGGTCTAAGTATTTGGACTGTATGCTGTCCTGGATTACTTAATTTATTCCAGCAGTTGTCCTTGATATTGATCAGAACAGTCCAGCATTTCAAGGAGCAAGCAATGTTTTAATGCAGCATTGCACAGTGAATTTACAAACAGGTGAAATATAAGAAGTCAGAGATGTGATGGAATAGCTGGAGCTGGAAGCAGGTTGTGTCTTTGAAGGAATGTGTTTGGGTTTGGGACAAGTGACCGCTCCTGTCCTTTATTCCACTCACCAAGCTGAAATTTTTGATGGTGCCCAAAACAAGGTAAGAGGCAATGGGCACAAACTGAAACAGAAAATGTTCCCTCTGAACCAAAGGAAAACATTTTTAACTGAGTGTGATTGAGCACAGGCTGCCTGGAGAGGTTATGGTGTCCCTGTCTTTGGAGATACTCAAAAGCCATCTGGGCACTATCCTGCTGAGACTAATTTAGGTGACCCTCTTTGAGCAGAGACATGGGGAAATGATGATTTCCAGATGTCTCTGGTGACCTTGACCATTTTGTGATTCTGTAAATAATAATATTCATTCTTTTATAATACTTCCATTTATATTTTGCCACTTAGAAACAGACTTGATAATTCTTTAATGAATAAAGTGCTACATCAGTTTAGGGGTCCTTCCTATCTTAGATCTACAGAGAAGAAAAAAATCATCCATAAAGACAATTTTCTGCATTGCAACACTTAAAAATTAAAAATATCACTGTGTAGATGAGGAAATTCAGCTGAAAAGCAGGATTTGCTCAATGTTTCTGACAGTGACAGGAGCACCACCAGTCTGCCAGTGGTTTGCTGGCTTAAATGGAAAGTGGTGATTTCAGGTGCTGCCCTGTGCAGAGTTGAAATGACTTGGAGTGCTTTGGAACACATTTACAACCTTCACTCAGTCTTTAGATGTTAGCTGGGCTCTTAACCTTGTGTTCCTCTATGTATGGTCTTATCACCTTGCCCTTAGAACTTTCTTGCAACTCCTAAATTACCAATCTTTGGTTAAGCAGTTGATTTTTTAGCTATTAATCTCCTAATTTTCTCATCTGTCTTCTGTTTCCACCTTCCCCTTTTAAATTCATTCTGTTGCTTCTCTCATTTGATCCTGTAGTATTTTTTTGTGACATTATCTTCCCTTCAGCCCCTTTCCTTGAACTATTTGGCCCAATTTGCTCTCCTGTTTAATCCATTGTATTCAGTTCCTTCCATTTAATGTGCTACGACAAATAGTTCTTAGCAGTCACCTGTTAAATCACACACATTTCTGGTGTGAGTGCAGATAACCCTTTCCATTAGCAAAAATGTAATATATGGAGCTCAAATTTGATGGAGTCAAAGCAGCTCACATGAATACCAGCAGAGGCCCTTCTCTTCTGAAATGAAAGCTTTTTTTTCCTAACAAAAACACTGCCTCTGAGACCAGTGAGAGAAGAACTTCTCAGAGACATTAAAAAAGCTTAAAAGCATAATAGTTTTTTAAATAGCTTCACAGTAAAAGAACAGTTTGATTATACTATGAGTTCAATATGAGTCTCCTTAAGTTTGTAGAAGTGTCAAAAAATGTCCCCATTGGCACAATTTTAGATTGGCTTCATGACCAGAAGAATGTGGTTTTTCTTTTCTTTTGCCTTCAAGTAATGAAAGCAGAAGGAATGGCATTTTCCAGACTCCTTTATATCTAGGAACTTGTTTAAATTAAAAAATAAAAAATGAAAAGCACAATATTTGTGCATTTAATCTAATATTCAATGGCTGTTAACATAACAGTTCCCTGTGCAATCATATACAATTTCAATTAATAGTTTTAATTAAGTGCTGTTTTAACCTTCAATCTTCTTTTCCACTTTTGCTGTTACAGATCTAAGTGATGAACTGTTCTCAGCTCTCTTTATTGTTTTCTTTTATTCTCCATTTAAATTTTTGCTGATGGATTTTTGTATTTGCTGCTAATGCTGTTTTCCTTTTATCCTAATTTTGTCCTTTTTCTAGAGATACTCCATACCACCAGGAGTATGAGCACCAGTCATGTTCTCTTTCTTGGCTTTTTTTGTCTTTGCTGTTTTATTTCTATACCTTTGTTTATTTTCAAACATGCTCCAAATATATATATTTATTTCAATGACATTCAAATGTGTTTTTATTGTGTGAAAAATGGTAAAAAAATTAGCTTTTTTTTTTTTTTCTACGAAACCAACAATTTCAGCCTATGAAGAGCTTCTAATATCTTAAAAAAAAAAATCATACATGTGTTCAACCCATATTCTGGACATCACTGTGTGACTGGTAAATTTTGAATTGCTGAACAATTCTAGCACATTTGAAATTTAAAAAGACAAGTCAAAGACAGTAAGTTTAAGCAATATTTGTGCAATTTGTGCTTGTCACTGAAACACCCCCTTGACACCCCTTTGGCACTGCAGGGCCCTGCTGGCCCTGCCTGTCAGGAGAGAATCCACGGGAGGGGCTGATTTTGGAAGCCACACTTCCTCAGCTCTGCTGCTCACACAAGACATTTGAGCAGCACAGAAATCCAGACAGAAATATTTCCCTGTGAGCAGGGCAGAGGAAAGCCCCTGCTCCAGGAACAGCTCATTGTTCACAGCCACGGGACTGCAGGCAAACCCAGAGCTCAGAGGGAGCAAGCAAATGCTTGTCCCCTGCTGCTTCCCTAATAGCTTTATTAGTGGTCAGAGATGGCAGCACTTACATTCTTTTCTCATCAGAAGAAATTGTTCTTATCTTCTCAATAGGGACCGTAAATGTACAGTTCATTTGCCAAGCTGAGCAACAAAACTTTTTTTTTTTCTTTCTAATGGAATCATTCCCATCACAGCACATTCACTATTTTCCTCCATAACACAAAATTGAAGAGACTTTTGTGTGTTTTCTTTTTAATTTTTTTGTTGGGAATGGACCTTACATTTTGGTGGGTTTTTTTTTCTGGTAATTCACATTGACTTTTTGGCTTTTTTTCACAGTTTAAAAACTCAAATACAATTTCTGCACCAATGTGATTTGATGCTATTTAAAATAAAAGCAGGATGTTTAATTTAGGAAGAAATTCATGTTCTTAGAATGCATTCTAGGATAGACATTTTACAACATCAACTTTCTGGACCATATCTGCTGTTTTTACTTAATTGCATGTCATGTAAAAACTTCCTCAAATTTGAAGATTGTTCTTTCTGATTTTTTAATTTCTTCACCTACCTACAAAGGCAATTTTTTATCTGGTCCTTACTTCCATAAAATTTTAATACAGTTATCCTTACAGCTGTCTTCACAGTTAGTGAAATTACAATAGCCTCATTAAATATATTATAGCCTTGTAGAGAACACAGCTGCAAAGGGTGTAAAGAGGAAGTTGTCTCCTCCTTCCCCCTGTGGTAAGACAAGACTATCTGTGATAATAATGTGCCAAATAATTTATCTAACTTGGCCTTTAAAACCTTCAGTGTGTATTTGCTCATTTTTTTTTCTCCTAAATTATGGGATCTCAGGCTTCCTTAACTAGATACTATATTTCATATAATTTATACATTTTGTCACTCTTCTGTATGACAAGCAGGTCTTTTGACATGTTTGTGGTTGCTCCCTGTTTGCTGAAAGCTTTCAAGCAGCATTCCTTCTGTTCTCTCAATCAGCTAGAAAAGATACTTGTAGTCATCTACTAAATTTTACTCCATGCACATCTCTCTTTACGACTAAATTCTAAGTATGTTTTTTCAACCATTTCTTCTCTCAACTTTTCACAATTTTCTCTCTGCAGTTGATTTCTGAACTGGCATATGAGATAGTGTGGCAGGATCTAAGAAAGCAGAATACATTATATTTACTGTGTGTTTTCTCACAGAAGTTAATTATCTCTCAGAATTTACTTAAGCAGGTTCGTTCTTCCTCCTCTACTGTTCAACTTACACTTTCTTGTTCCCAGGTGGTGTTTCTGAGCTAACAGCCTCCTTTATGCTCAAACAACCATGGAAAACCTCTGAGCACTTGTACAAGGGCACAGAAGCAAAAAAGAGGCAGAGTCCCTTCTGTCTGGGGGCATAAAATTGAAGCCTTTGTGTACCCCCAGTGAAAATGTTCTGTGCACGTCACATGGAAGGAGTCCAGGCTGCCCAGCATGGGCAGTGCAGAGCTGTGCACAGCCTGTGGTGTTGAACTGATCCCATTTAGGGAAGGTTGGTGTTCTCAGACTGCAGAGTTAAAGTGTCCACTGGTTACTACTCAAAGCCTTACAGCTTTTCTAGTGGCACAACTGGAGCTACCAACGCTGCCAGGCAAATGTGTGAATTAGAGTGGAGGTGTGGGCTGGATGTTGGACTCTCGCTCTTTTTTTCCCTGTGTCATTTAGTGACACTATATGTTATTTTATTTTATGGTAAGCTTGTCATCACAGGGTTTTTTAAGTGAAAGCAGTCGTGTCTTCTGGCTTAACATCCTTTTCCATCTTTTATATTTTTTGATGCCAGTCTCACAAGCATAAGCACATTTGACAGAAGAACACATCCTTAGACTGTAGCTGGATTGTGCCTAGACAGCACTGACCAGGGATTATAAGAGTTATTACTAACAGCAGTGCCATCTATTTTCCACTTTGCTTTTGGGATTAATACGGTGATGAACTAATTTTCCATTTGATGAATGAGAAGATTAATTTATAAGCAGTATGGCTGGAATCCTTTTTCAACAAGATATCAGGAGTGGTAACGTGCCCCATTAGCATTGTTCACTACTTTTGAACAATTTTGACAATTTGAACTTGGAATTTCAAGTTCAGCTATAATTCTTCACTAAATAAGTTTGCTGAAAACCTGTGTGATGATTAAATATTATTGCTATTTTAATGAGTTACAACCCACATGACAGTCAGATATGTGACAGAAACCTTTAAAAATAAACCTAGAAACCTTTAAAAATATAATAAAAGAGTGACATTGGTAAAGTCTGTCAATAAATAAAACACTGATTTAAAAAACCCTGGGACACTTAATAAAGTCTACACATTAGAACAGAACTAACAGTGAACTGCTAGTGACACGTTTTCAAGTTACTCACATTAGTATTTGTAGACAGCTGTTTCACTGAACTGAAATTTAGAGTTTGGTTTGAAATCTTTTCAGCCAAAGAGTGGTGGAATGGCTTTTCCTTTTAAAAATAAATTTAAATACAACACAGCTAGTTTCTTTTTGTTCTAATATTGGATGTTGTAATAAGTATGATTTGCAAATTCTGCTCAGACTTCTATTTCTCTTAAATAAATTCTAAAAACAGAAATAGCAAAACAAAATTTCTCAGCTTGATTTAATTTTTCCATTCCTATATTCTATAAAAATTTTATGTAGGTTTTTACAGATAGCAGACTTACTTTAGACTACGAAATTTATATTTAGTCTACTTTTGGCTAAATGATTGAGGTCAAGAGAACTTTTTGCTATTCCTCAGAATTTACCCAAGACGATTATATGAAAATTCTGAAAATCTGCATATGGAACTTCCCAAGTTTTGGACCTTTTCTTGGGACAAATGCTAAAATATTTGATCACTGAAGTCTGATGAAAACATTTTCTGGTTTTAATATTTTTTTACCCTCCTGGTAAATATGTTCTTGATGTCTATTTAGAAAAGTATTTACGGTCTTCTCACCAGAATGAAATAAATCCTACATAGAATCCACAGTGTGTCTGAATCCAGGCTGGACTCTGCAATCTCTCACAGGAAATTGGTGCAGTCTTAACAATGTCCAGACCCTGTCCCAGCTTGGAATTAAATTTCTGAGTGATAATATAAACCCAGCTGTTTTTTCTTACATCATTAGGGAAAAAATAATTGTGTTTTGACTGGATGCTGATAGGTCTAGTATACCTTACATGTGGTATAAGATTCTTTTAAAAATCTATTTAATTAATAAATTATGGGGGGAAAAGGTAATATCTCCAGATGTAGTATGGAATTAAATATACTAGATATAACCATATTCAAATGTATTGTGCACTGTCTTAAGATGGCAGAATATTACTATAATATTATATTATATTATATTATAATAATATAAAATATTATTAAAATATTATTAACAAGAACATTAATAAGAATATAGTTATAAGTTTATTATTATGATATGATTGTGTGTTGTAGAAGGCAGGGCTGTGTTTGGGATCTGTTGTCTCCAGTGTGGATGTCTCAGTAGCCCTGCGTCAGTCAGATCACTGAAGGATTTTTCAATCAATGCTTAGGAACTGATTGTTATTTCAAAATATCACTTGCTCTTTTTCAGCATAATAATGATATAAAGGTGAGTCTTTCTTTTCTCTCTGTCAGCTGGAAATAAAATACATTTCCTTGATTCTAGTAAGTTTGCATTGCTCTCTTTCACTTTCTTTCCATGTGTTCTGAATGCTCAGCCATCAGCAAAGTGTAAATTGGAAATGCAGGCTTGCTTTTAATTTGGAATATATATCAAGGTATTCTTGGTGGAAAGAAAACAGTTGATTTCTCTGCTGTAACTTGTTTTACTGGACAGGAATTTAATTTGAAAAGACATAAAAGTTCAGCAAAGGAAAGAAAAAGGGTTTAGGCAAGAGGTCTCCCCGTCATAAGGTTTTCATTTTCTTTCCATCCTTTCTTATGAGAAATTGGAGACCTCCTTGGTATTTATAAAGTTTTACTTTACATTTGTAATGAAAAGGAAGGTAAATAAAGATATTATTCGACAACTCTTCAATTTTTCTCAGCCTCTGTTATATCCAGAATGTTGACCTTCCTCTTAGTGGTAAAACCAAAATAAAGCTGTTAGTACAGGACAGCTCAGGTGAAACCCAGTGAAATGCTGCCTTCTGCAAGGACTATGCAGGATAATGACAGAAAACAGTTCTCCTTTTAGAAAATCTGATAATTAGAGGAAAACAAAAGTTTAGCAAATGATAGTCACAAACAAACAAAAAGCCTGAAATTACTATGGTATTGAATATTTGTCAAGCTGTTTATAAGCAGCTCATAGAGAGGTTTCAAAGGTAATGTCAGCCCACTCCAGCATTGACCAGTGAGTCAATATGTGTTTTGTTAAAAAGAATAAGTGATTAGCTTGAATCTTTAGTGTTTCAGTATTTTATTATTAGTAACCAGGCAAAAATTTATTTTTAGAAAAATCGCTCATTAGTGACAAGAATGATCTGTACTAGAATTTCTTGTTCAACTTAAAATTATCATGGTGACTGGTTATACAGTTAATATTTAGGTGACATAGTGTAGCATTTGGTATTAGGAAGACTTGAGCATCACAAAACATTTAAAATGAGAGTAATACAGCAACAAGGCTAATACAGTAATAAATACAGTAACAGGAAATTTTAGGACACATCAGCCAACGAATTGCCTAAATACCTTTCAAAAATAGCTCTGGTAATTTGCTTTTCCTGCTTTGAGACAAATACCTCTTTGTCCTTGCAACACGTGAAGGACTGAGATGCCAAATGTCCATTTCTCTGTGGAAAATAAGCAAAGCAACTAAAGAAGAAAAATAAATCTATCTCCAAATCTTTTTGCATAGTTCTTGCCAACTTCAAAGTCCTGGAAATACAAAAAACCCATAATAAATCTAGGGTAGTGATTGGAAGTATATTGTGCAGAACAGCATGAGATCTGAGGGTAATTTAAATAAGGTTAATATTGTGGTGGTTAAAACAGCATGTGAAAGTTGTTTGCTGTAGCTTGTGTCCTGTTTTCATTCTCATTCCATGCCAAGCCAATTCTCCTGATGAACATAACTGAGAAGTTATTTGTGCCAGTATTCACAATTTTTATAACAGAAACTAAGTGCCAGTTCTTCTTGAATATGAGGGGAAATAATTCATAATGCCTTTGTCAGATTATTGGAATACATACATATGTATTATAGCAGCAAATGTAGTTGCAAAAATTGAAAAATTGTCGTAAGTATCAAGAGACTCATAAATGTCAGGGAGAAAATTCAATTGTCTCCAGCATTCAGATTTGAGAAAACCCACAGCAAACTTGCCATCATGCCTAGAGATCAAAGAGTGTCCTTGTCATTTTTCAGAATTAATCACAGGATCTTGACATACTTCTAAAATAATTCTATAAAAAGAGTGAAACTTTGCCAAAATTTTATATTGAAACATTACAAGCTTGGATTTAAACTTTAACTGTCATTACAGAGAAGTTGAATAGGATTTAACTATGTCAGTAGATTGATTGACTGATTGGCTTGACAGTGCATGGCCAGAATTGTGATAACAAAAAGTGTCTGTCACAAAAAGTTATAAAATAAAAGAGAGAAGACAAGATGAGGAGGCTAAGGTAGAATAAATACTGTAGCTGGGATAAATAGAATTCTAGGCCCAGAGGAGTATTGTAGGTTGTTCTGGTGTGGAGTCTTCTAGGTTGTTTTGATGTGGTGTGGTTTTTGGTGTAATCATGAGAGTTGCTCCAGGACAGGGAAGGATATTTTGAAGAAAAATACTATATAAAGAGAATAATTCTGGGGAAAAGACAACATATAAAATGACCTTAAGATAGCCAACTAAGAGAAAATTAAAAGAGCAATCAGATAATCTTTGCAAGAGAAAGCTCATTCAGGATCAGAGAAATTTCTCTTTGCAGCCATAGTTTTGTAAATTATAAACATATTGATATAAAAATATAATATGTATGTTTCTCTAATACCACAAATAGCAAGCAATGGTATGCCAATGACATGTAATAACATTTTTCTTATCATTAAATTAAAATTTCTTTAAGTATTAAATCAATTTATTTTGAAGCAAGACACAGTCCTGAAGATGGAAGTCTTTTATAGATAGCTTATGATCACAATTAGAGGTAAAACAGTGATTTCTCTATTTACTAGATTATTGGCTGAGCTCTTGTTCAGCAAAACACATTATTTCATTCTTTACTTGACATTTTAGGTGGTGTTTTGGTGTTTTCTGCTTTATTTTGTTTTTGAGAGACAGAGAGAGAGCAACGACATCTTTGTTGTCTGTGACCTGGTAAATGAGACGGGCAGAACACAAAACAGATCCATGCTATTTGCATCCTGAATCTGAAGCACTGTGCATTGTTCTTGGTAACATGAACAGCAAATGAGAAAAGATCACAATTATTGTTAGAATTATTACTAGATGTTTCTCATCTTTTGGATTTCACAGCTGTAGCCTTAGTGTTCTCTTTTTCTCTTGTGTTTTTAGGAATAAAAGTGATGCTAACTACAACTCCCACTTTGTGTTCTAAGCCTTGCTTACCTTTACTGTGTTTCTGATATTTTTTCCCCACAACTATGCAAAGATGTTCACATGCATAATGAAAGGATAATTATAAACTTCACATAGAATTTTGGTTTCTAAGGCTAAGTATTTTCAGAGCCAGGAGGTACTGTGAGTGCTTTATGATTACATTTACCAACAGCATGACAACATACACTTCAGTGTATTCAAAGGAAAACATAATCAGGTAGCCAAAGGAGGACAATTATCTTTCATACTAATTGGCAAGTTCCTTTTAACCTTTAATTAACTGTGAATTTTCAATAGGTCTGAATACTCTTGTTAGGTTTCTTGCTGGTAGAAGGTCATGGAAATATCTTTTCTCTTGATTGCACAGATGCAGTATAAATAAAATATAGGTGCATATACAATATATAAGGTCATAATCCTCATCTGCACTTTGAAGTGCATAAAGTATGAAAATCTTACACTGCTGAAAGCACTGGTGCTGCCAGGAGTTTTTACTCGTAGCTTCAAAAGAAAATTCAAATGGATTTTGCATTCTCAGTTTGTTTCTCTTGGCACATTTTTGATACAATCAGCAGCAGTTACTTGAAAGGCTCAGAACTGATTAGCATGGAGCCTAATACGCTTTCTTTAGATGCCGTCCTAGAGAATATTCCCTGCAGAGCAGAGGTTAAGATGCACAGAAGAAACAAAACGCTGCTCTCCTGAGTGCTGAGTTATTCAGCATTCTGGAGACTGCTTCCTTTAAGACGTGCTACTCCCTTTTGGTGGGTGGTTCATTAGCAAAACCACCAGAATTGCTACATTTTCAAAAGATTTCTACCATATTATCTCTGCAACCAGATATTTCACAGGGCACTGTGTTCATATGTATTTGTCATGGAGACTGATGTATTCTAAATAAATAAAACAGCTAGGAAATAGTGAATAATATCATAATAGAAATATGAATAGAATAATATCATAATAGAAATAGTGAATAGTATCATAATAGAAAAAGGTGGTAGAAAAGAAAAGGTTTGGATCAAAACCCCTTGTGACACATTTTTCAGGGGTTCAGGCAGTAGTAACAAGGAAGATCTCAGACCAGCCCAGTCGTATGAGTTACAGTGTTTGTAACTGTAACTGTAATGTAACTCATTTGTTTCCTGATTTAACAGAACAGGTAACAAAGCACTCTACATTATGTGTGGGATGAGTATCTTCTTGTTTCCAGCCTTGGGCAGCTTCCAGCTAAAAGGCAGTGGGGAATCCTGGCATTGGTTTTTGAGCCCACAGTAACCACCTTGCCCTGGGTATTGCTCCTCATTGTGCTTTTCGCTTTCACGTTATAGTCTCATGTTGCAGCTGACTGCATAGGTCTCTTTTTTAGGTAAATACTGCAATAACTAATTTTATATACTTTTAAACCTTTTTCGTAGTCAAATGCTACCTCTGAGAAGCCTTGTTTCTTGTTTGAAGCATCATTTACATATGCATTTTTTGTTATCTTGCACCAGAATATTTTCAGTGTCCCATTAGAGCAATCAGGTGATCAGAGCTTTGCATCAGTGGGTTTTCTGATTATTTGAGGCATAAGGAAATAAGAGAATATGTGCAGTCTGTTATCCAAGTTGCTATTTTTAACAGAATCACCCAGAAATCTGGGGCAGGAGAGCTTGTCCAGTGTAAAACATAACAGAGTGCTTTTCTGCAAAAGAAGAATTAGAAGTCAGGATAACCTTGGCTTCCTCTTGTCTTTCTAAACGCATCCAAAGTCTTACCTCTTCTTACTCTTATCTCAGGTGCTGTGTGCATAACCTAGCAGAATTAACTGATGAAGCCCTTTCACCTCCCTATATATGATAAAAACCTATTTTCATAGAGAAAGATCATTTACTGGGCAGTACAAGAACTCACTGGTAAACCGGTTCCTAAATAGCTGTTGTGGAAAAAATAGGGACTACATTCCTACTATATGCTGAATTATGTCAGTGGCAGTGTTAACAATAATTTTAAGGAATGAAGATTTTTGTAGGATATTTTTGTTTTGCAAAGTACTGTAATATCTCTATCAAATGATGGTTTGTTTTTTTTTCTAAATTCTCATAATGCTTTATTAGAAATAGAAAAACAAAAAATTTTAATAAAACAGGGATGTGACAACCTTTGAACTTGCCTTTATAGAGTAAAAGAAAGGCATAGACCTTAGCAAATCTTTTATTACTGACTCTATGCTACTTTTGTTTAAAATATAATTTACTCAGAAAATCATAATGGACTGTTTATGACAAGTCAATCTTCTCTTCCTTTGGAACCAAGACTATTTTTTGGAGAGTATTTAGTGTACTAAGGGACAAAAGGCTCGCAAAGATCATCTGTGGAATCTGTATCTTAGATCTGCTAAAATAAAGTGGACACCTGATGCTGTTTGTGATCCTCATCATGCCAGCAGCATTCACAAAGGTGATAGATGTGGAGTAGTCCCAGTAGAGACATAAGTTGGGATATAAAGAAAAAGTGATTCTATCAAGAGAAATACAACCTGTTACAAAATTACACACTGAGTGAATTAGATCTTTTTGCTCATATGTGAATGAAATGCTATGCCTTGCAAATAGCATATCTTCTCAGCAGTGGATTAGGAAGGAACAGTCATTTTCACTGGAACCCTAGAGAGGGGAAAATAAAACATTTTCAGAAATTGCTAAATTTGCTTTCCTGGATTTCATGTGATATGACAGACCAGATCATTTTGGCTGTTCTCACATTGATGATTGTCTTTCCTTACAAGTAGTTCCACTAAAAATATAAGATTATTTACTTAGGCAAAAAATGTTTTCAAATTTCCAGACAGACATACAAGCAGGAAGAATTTGCCATCACTTTGCAGCATTATTTTGCAGTCTTCACTTTAAAAAGAGTGTAACATGCTTTAGGATTCTGACCACTGAGTTGAAACCAATATGAACCTCTTTATCAGTAGTTGTACTTCTTTTCAAACTAATAGCTTTTCAAGAAAAACACAGAGAAGGTGAATAAAATGCTCTTGCCATGTCCAAGGCAGTGTGTAGGCTGATTGCTGTGGTGGTTCAGTGGAACACGTGTGTGGCTGCAGGAGCTCTGCACTGGACTTGAGGGAAAAGATTTGCCTAACCTTTGTGTCAGCCTGTGTGGGTGTGCTAATTTTATTGCTCTGCTGCACTTGAAAGTCTCAAACTATAGCTAGAACACCCCAAACACACATTTCCCCAGACATTTAACAATATATGAGTGTCTATAACAAGTTCATTCACTTCCAAAAATGGGAATATCTGCCCTTTATTAATTTCTTGCAAGGAAATAGAGCACACTTCCTTGAGGGACTGATAAGTTGTGTTTCTGGTGATAAATACTGTTTGTATAGATCTGAGAACTAAGAGTTTTATTTGTAGCCTAGACCAGTGATATCATTATTCTACATGGCAAAAAATAGGTCCTTGGTTTTTACTTTCTTCCCAGATAAAAAATTTCAAATGGTAAAAATCATCATTTTATCTCAAAAGTAGGTGTACTTATGAAATCAAAGAGAAGTCCACAAGCAAAGCGTAATACAGCCTAAAGGAAAGAACTGAATCTAATTCAGCAATTAGACTGATTTCATAACACCTCATTGGGGATAAAAAGAAAAGAAGCCCTTAAAATTAAGGACTCATTTTTTAAAATGTTGCTTTACCTTTCCCTTTTAGAGAAGTGATTATACTTGTGCTGCAGAAAGCATCAAACACCAGGTCAGAAAACACCAGGGTGCTGGGTTTGCTTTTCTTCCAGTCTGTTTTAAAGACTTTGAGTGTTGTGAACTAATCAAGTGATCATTAGAGATGTTTTCTTTGCATGTCACTCTAAAACAGTGGCTGAGAGTGCTGCAAAATGCAGGTGCAATTCGAAAATTAATGAATTATAAGGATTGGCAGTGATGGTTTTTAAGGTTTGCTGTTTTGCTTGTTATGCCTGTGTTCATCTGTTTTGTTACAGCTTGCTTTCTGTCTCAGAAACATTCTCCCTCATTGTTACACTTTCAAAGAATCCTCTCAATCAGAGTAGAACTTCCTCAATTTTCTTTGGAAGGAACACCCTGCTATTATGTAAAAGCAGCTACTGTCCTAAAGGAAAAGATAACTTAAAGATGCTAATTGCTAGATGGGAAGCACTTCCATTTTAGCAAAGTGCATTTTCTTCTTCACAGGTATTTCTTATACAGGAAGGTAAGACTAGATCACTGTTCCCACTGTTACTTGAATCTCACATGGCTGATCAAATCTAGGGCATAAATCACTGTATTTCTCTATTTCTATTCTATATCATCAGCTCTAGAAAGCTAAGAAGTTCAATTTCAAACCCTGGAGTTTGTTAAAAAAGGCCAGGGTTGATTGTTTGCTATTATTTCATGAGGTTGCTGCTGTAAAGGTCCCCATGGAAAGTGTCAGTGCAGGGAGAGGGACCCAAGGCACATCACCCCAGACAGGCCCTGAACCAGTCCCTGGCTCTGACAGCACTCTCAAACTCACCTCTAACTACCAAAACATCTCTTTGAAAAGGTGACAAGTTATTCCTACAGCTTGATTTCACTGACCACAACTTACTGACACCAGGACATGGAATTCATGACATTTTTCTTTACTATCCCATCTGCCCATGCTTTACCCACAGATCCCTTCTTTTCCTGCAGGCTTACCAGCTCCAGGACCACTTGTCAGCAGCTGAGCCTGGCAGACAGTCACTGAAGTTTTCACCCACACTCAATATTATGTTTGCAATAAGCAGACACAAAGCACAGAAGTCGTTGGTGGAAATAAGATGTTGACATGTTCAATTTCTGATAAAAATGAGCTCTTTGTTTATCAAGATGACCAACATTTGGAGGAGACTGTTGTTGTATATTTTCAAGGTCATGAAGTTCTGCTAAATTTTCCCTAAGCTCAAACAAAGACAGAAAAGTCACAAGCATTGGCAAATTGCTTTTCTTTTCCTTCACAAGCACTGAGAACTTGGAGAAATGGAGATGATTCATTCTGCTTTCATTGCAGGGTTTTGTCTTTTACCTATGAAGGGGGAAAAATGGGTTTACAAATTGAAGCTTTGGTACAAATAGTCAGGAAAATGAACTAAATGTGTTTTATAACAGACACCTACTGTACCAGTAATGCTGATTATTCAAAGCAAAGTATAAGCATCTTAGATCAAACAGGTGAATAAATCTGAGAACATGAGAGCAGAGAGTTTCCTGACTGTCGTCCATACCTGTTTGCTGCAGCTTTGTGCTCTTCTGCATCATAAGTGGCTTGCTGCTTTGGGGTTTGTTTTTGTTTGTTTGTTTTGTTGGGGCTTTTTTTTCTTCTCCCCAAGAGTAAGAAATATTAGGACACTGTACAGTGTTGTTTTCAAACAATATTTTCTGATGTTTTCAGAATTTCAAGGTTGTGCATTTTTTCAACTTTACCTGAGCCTCCATGTGCCTCCCCTTGCTAGGAATTCCTGATTGAGGGTAAACATGATTTAATTTCTTTTCTCACAGGGTTGCCTGTCACAGGTGATAGTATATAAATGTTATTTGTCAGCAGAGCACAGGAACTTGATAACAGTGTTGAACAGTTAAAGCTGGTCAGACATACTTTAGTTTGGTTTCACTTTCCATTTATAGCTGTAGTAAATCTCCCAACAAAGGCCAGTGATGGCAGAATATTATAAAAGTTTAGAAGATTTGTTTGCATAAAGACCAAAATCAAAGAGACTTGGGATGCTATAACGTTCTCTACAGTTTCCTTTTCATGTTTCATTTCTTCCTATCTATGGACAATTTTGAATTTTGAACAAGGGACACTTTTTTCTTGCAATGTTTTCTCACTGTCATTAGACAGTGCAAAAAGCTGTCAGGTGGTTTGGTCAACTGAATTACAGGGCTTTTGAGGGTGTTATTAATATATTTTACTATATCTTGTTGACCTAATGGTGTTTATCTAAGACCTTTGAATCATTTTTCCCTTCTCACCATCAATTTAGATTGTAAGTGCTTTGGTGCCAGAATTACCCGTGTCTATATGTTTGTATAATGCCTATACATTAGAGGAAAGGCCATTATATATTATCTAGGCATTTCTCAGCCTCAGCTGATTTGCCAGAAGTGTGAAAATCTGAGCATATTCTCTTAAACAAGTACTTGCAAACATCATATATTCAAAAAGATTAAAGCAGGGGAAGGTATGGCAGAAATGTTAGGGTGTTTATGCCATCATTCTTCTTTAATTGTGAATTAGAAACACTTTTGTTGGGAAGAATAAGCTTCCAAAACCTTATAAATGAAAAAATCTTCAGTTGGGTTGCCAAAAAAAAAAAAAATTCAGCTGTACAGAATTTTACAAAGAAAATGAAAAGAAAATCCAGAGACAGGAGAGCACACTACTGCAGTCTTTGAACGTGTAATAGTGCTGGTGCCAGACTTCCCTACCTCGAGTGCCAAACTGGCACTTGCTGTAATCCTCCCCTTTCCTAGCATTGCACTCTGCAGTCAGAAAAACCTGGAATGAGTGGAAAGTGTTGATTTATCTCTGGGGAAATCCTATGCCAACATTTAAAAAGAGGATAAGGAGGATGAAATTATATGAGAAAACAGAAGAAGAAAAAGGAAAGTGGGATAGAAAAGAGACAGAAAGGAGAAAAATGGGATAAAAACAGATACAAAGGAGTGAAAAATCATTTGAAAAAGAAATAACAAAAAATAATATTTACCATGGAAGTAATAAAATTAAAGGTTTGCCATCAGTTCTACTGTGCATAAAAATTGCATCTTGTCTTAGAGTCATTTTCTATCCTAAGTACTCTTGTAGAAAGAAAAGATTCCCTTGCCAGAATTTCCCCATTAATGCACCCTAGGTGTGTTATACCTACACCCTAGGTGACCCCAGCAAAAGATTTGGCTTTTTTGTAAAACATCTGTTAGGATGATCTTTTACCAGGTATCAGACAGTGTTTAAACAGTAAAGAAGAAAGAGTAAAATAAAAGCAAGCGACACAGAAACAAAACAAAAATCAAAACAAAAATACCCTTGAATGAAAAAGACAGAGGTTGCTGCTATCTAAATATGATCACCAAAAGCAAATGGGCTTGCAAGAGCAGTCATGTTGGGATGACAGTGATTGATGGTCCAAGGGTATGTGCTTAGCACAGCAAATTGCTCCCAAGACAGGATGGACATAAATAGGATTTGTCCTGGGGTGCCATGTTATTGTTTAGTGGGACAGGGGAAAACCTTCTGAAAGAACATCTCACTCTACTCCGTGTCTCAGCACTTGCATGCAGAGGCCAAGTATGAGCTCACAGAAATTATCTGGAATATGTGCTGTTGTTTTGCTGGGTAATAAATTCACTTATCAATCTTTTTCCTTCCTGAGTGGTCAAAGTTTGTTTCTGAAAAAAGGAAATATGTCTATTATATACCAAAATAAATGTAGGGGAAATATATTTCCTGAGTTTCTCAAAATGAGTGATGCATTGAAAAATCATATTTTATGTTCTGCAATAATCAGATTTCAAGATGCAGGGTATTTTTATACTCTTTATTCATAATAACTCAGAATTCAAACATCTCCCTACTAGGGAAAGGGTGGCAGCCCCTACCATGTATTTTAACAACCCCAATATCTGTGGGTGAAACTATGCAATGTTTTTGAACAAATACTGAACAAACTGGTACTCAAAAAGGAATAAACATGTTGAGTAATATATATATATATAAATATATACACACATATATATATGCACACACACAAATATATATGTAATTATTGCTAACAAAAGATTTATTGGTAATTTCAGCATTTTGTTAGAGGAGATAAAGATCACTCTGGAAAATGTTAAAAAAAATTTTTCTGCTTCAGATTGGTAATTTTTTTTCTGAAATGGAAGATTTAAAAGAAAAAAAAAAAAAAAGGAAAAATGTAGAGTTCCTGAGGGGAACAAAAAGCTATTTTAATAAAAATCAGTTTTCTCTGCAGATAGAGAGGATTTTGATCTGATTTTAAAAATCCAATTAAGAAATCAGTGGGAAATCGTGTGTCCACTGCCCTGTCCCTTGCAGAATCCTCCCCTGACTTTGAATAATGCTGTGGGTACCTGCCCAAGCATTTGTAATCTAAACTGATTTGGTGATTTGCTGTTACTTCTTTTGGAAGAAAAGCTACGAGAAATGCTTCACAAAGATGATCTAGGGAAGAAAGACAGCAGAGGTGTACTGTGTTTGTAGCTCTGGAAGTGTTCAAATTCAGCAGTAGCCTGAGCTGAAAATGATTACACCTCTGGTGGGACTGGGAGCTGTATGGTAGGAAATGTTAGTTTAATTTATAGAATTAATAAGCATGTGCATAAGTACAATTTACAAGTGATAAAATGGTTCCTTCTGTAGTAGAAAGGGGAAAATCTATATTGAATCTGTTACTGCAAATTAATCAAGACAATTTTTTTAATAAGTACAAATAAGATAGGTGCAAAAATGACAGGAAACATTTTAAAATCAGAAGGTTCTCAGGTACATGATAATTGCATTTTCTTGTAAAATAGAAAGATACCACAACTGCCTTTCCTCTTTAATTTCATTATTTCATTCCTTGTGGGGAAAATTCATACAATTTACAGAAATAATAGGACTGTCTCTCAATGAAAATTCTGATTTGTTGCAAAGTAATGCAAGGTCAGGAATGGAAATTATTGCAAAAAGAGAGGCTAAATTGTTTTGAATAGCATTTGGTTGCAGGGAAAATCTTGTTTCTTAATTAAGACTCTACATTTTTATCTCAAGAAGATCACAGAGTCTCATCTGCTCTGGTATCTGTTAGATTATACATGGTGTAGTTCTTACTGCTGCATTGCATTCCCTTTACTTTTATGAAATTTCTGTTCAAGAATCACTGCACTATGGTATTTTGAAATCAAAGTTTTAATTCTTGGCAGGTGGCTGTTATTAGAAAAGAGGAGGAGGGAAGGGATAGGAAAAAAATCCTCTTGTAGTTACAAGTTTTCTGCAACTGTTCCATTTGCCGAGGGAAGTCGTTACAGGTGATTGGAATAGTTCACTGTGGGCAGGAAATTTGTAATATTCTTGTCGTTTCCTGCATGCAGATGACAAGCTGCTGCCAGCTGTACAGCTCTGCTTGCTGCAGCTTCAGGGACTTCTGTGATTTCCATCCATTCAAATTGGTCCAAACCACTGAACTTATTCCCATCTCCAGCATTTGTAGAGCCAGACCAATTTGCCTTTATCACAACAGAGTTGCCGAAGGCTTTGTGAATTACAAGCTGTTTCTCATGTTTATTGATGGACTGATATTTGGGAAAGGACCAAAATAATAATAGTAAAAAAAAGCACAGTTCATTTCCATTGGAATTGATTTCTTTCTTTCTTTCTTTCTTGCCTTTTACCTTCCAATTTTCCTTTTCCATTTTTTGGGGGATGGTAGGAGGATAAGGAGATGTGCAGTGCTCATTTTCTAAATGTGAGACCTCTGGGAGAAGGAACTGAAGTAATTGAATCGGATTAGACAAGCCAGCAGAACAAAGTCGCGTTCCATGAGGTTTTTCCAGCATTGAGTAGATGAATAGTAATTATTTAAGGATTAGTGCAAGTCTAAGATGTGGTCCACTCTGAATACTCTTCACCATATATAAACAAAAGCAAGATGTAATATGTGCTATTTAAGCTTCTTTTTATCTGTAATAGATTTCTTTTAAGTCAGCAAGAACTTGAAAAAATCCTGTATGGTGAGTAAGCACTCTTACTGTTTTTCAATAAAGAATTAAACCCTATAAGCTTTAACTCTAAAGAGATTTTAAAGAGAGCTTAATTAAAGATACTTACTCTTGCTTTAAATTATGACTACTCTCATTCTGGTGGCTTTTGGTTGTGGTTTTTTTGAAGTACAGCAGTGAAGCAGAGGGAATATTTTAAAGCCGCAGGTTGGGGTTTTTTATGGTTTCTGGTATCCTTTTTTAAAATTTTCTTAGCTCTTAGAGATTCACAATTATACTCATTTTTGCCCAAATCTTTAAAAGTGACTTGAAAGCTAATTTTAAACTAGATATGAACCCCATTTTTGTAAATTTTCTGTATCCTTAGTGTTAAAATAAGGACATTAGCCTATAGTCTTGACAGACCTTTTAAAAAAAGCTGGGTTTTTCATTTCACATTTTATCTGCCAGTGCATTGTAAAGATGACTTTGGATGCATTATCTGAGAGTACCACACATATCAGAAGAATTATGCTTTACAACAGCTGTAGTTCCTGGGTGATTTTTCTGGAGAACCATGAAATAGCATAGTAGCAGATGAATAAAGATGAGGTTATGGCTGTGATTCCTTGTTCCTACTTCATTTTGGGAAATATTGCAAATAGTTTTCTATATTCAAGATCGAATTGCTTTTATTCCCAAAAGACCCCTGCTCCTGGTATTTTTTTCACATACTTCATTTAATACAGTTTTTGTTGTGGTTTCAGTTTCCCCCTTTTCTCTATATCATGAGATAAAAAAAATAAAGAGTGGATCAACCACCAGTTGACCACATTGTGGATTCACTGAGAATAACAGGAATTTATGGCTTAAGCAGAAGCAAAACATTTGTCTTCCCGAAAATTTATTCAGGCCCTGCTCTTGGGAAATTCCACTGTTCTAACCTTTATATATCCTGTCATTTCGGCAATTTCAGGTGCTAGATCTAGATGCTGAAGAACACTATTCTTTCTTTATTTTTTTAACCTCTTTTAAGGCTTATTTTGTTGGATTTGCCTCATTTTGAGCCAGGTAATCTCCACAGCTCTTTCTATTGTTTGTAATTGCTCCATAGGATTGATTGCACTAAGAATTGTGAATTTTTTGAGAATGTGTTCCTATGAAGTCTGAGGTTCTGTGAATACTTGATTTTATGGACCCCAGAGGGTTACAGTCAGGGAATAAACATTTGAGCCAGGGTTGATGGACAGGAGGCAAAATCAAGACTAGAGGGTTTGAAGACAAAACCAGAGACCAAGATACGAGAAGAGGGGATTCAGTTGCTCAGATAAGATGTAAAGATTTAAAAGAAGACCTCTTACTATGAAGAAATTACAGTGTTCCTTCCTAGAAAGCATAAAATTTGAGCAGCCTATGTAAACTATCAGCATTAGTAGAGTGGGATGAAAAAGAGGATGGCCTTCCTACAAGGAGCTGAGACAGGGCACTAGGCCAGCTTCTCACACTTGCAGGGTGGATGCTAAATTCAAGGTCTCTTGAGTTTTCAGTAAGCTGTAGGGAACATCTGTGCTTGTAGATAGACTGATAAGCCAAATGAGATTTGACTTCTGCTAGGAAAAAAAGAAAAACAAACAAAAAACAAAAACCAGCCTTGAAATAAACAACATACAAAACTAAAGAAATGACACAGAGACAAAGAAATGTCAGTGGTATGATTTGGGTTTTATCTCTGTGCATACTTCTCAGCCAGCAAAAGAAGTACAATCACTAGGAGCTCAAAAGAGACCAGATTTGCTGCTGTTGTGACACTCAGAAAGGGCATTTCCTTGGGCTGAAGGTAGGGTCATTGCCTGTTCTGGCAGAAGAACAGGCCCAATATGTTGCATTAGCAGCATGAAAAATGCTATTACCACATTACAGCCTTTCATTTGTGATCTCTTCGTGCCACTTCTGATGAGCGAAGGTCTAAGGCACAAAATATTTCTGCCAACTTGTCTTTGATCAAGAGATGTTTCTGCTGTCTGTATGTATCAGACTTTTGCTATAATTGGCCTCACCAATTTTGTTCACACTTCAGCTGTGAGGAATATGTAGCTCACCAGTAACAGGCTGTCTTGTGTTGATAACAAGCTTTTTTAATAAATCACTCAACCTTCCTATAATAATAAGATTTTCTGCTGTGTTTTCTTCTCAAAAGTAAAGAGAAAAAATAATTCTGCCACCTGGATTGTCGTTTTCTTGTCTGTCTCATTTTCATTCTTTTGTTGCATGACATGGTGCAACGTAACAATAAAATAGAAAGAAAATCTGCCAGTTTTCTTTATTTTGTTTTTTTCATGGCACACGTTAGTTCCAAAAGTCACAGAACCAAAGATATACTCAACTGGAGGACATAAGAGAGATGAGGGTGTGCAGATGTCCCCAGAAAAGCAAACAAAACAATGCTAGGCAAAACCCAGAGGAACAAACTGTTTCAATGTTCAACTTCAAGGTTTTTCACTCTTAGTAAATCATGATTTGTTGAAAATATTCCAGTTTTAACTTCTTGTTTATTAACTAAGCTCTAAATTTTAGGATTTAAAACAATTACAAGGAATCAGTTAAGGAAGATCTAAGAATATTCATGTGAGTTTTCATTCATTTCAGTGTGCCTTGGATAAAACCCTTAGACACTGGACTATCTAAAGGGCCTTCTTCAAAGACTAATAAGCTGTGACATCATGCCTTCATAATGTAGGTGGCTGGTATCTCCTGTCCTAACATTTAATTTTCACAGAGAATAAGGCTGAGAGGTTCCTGAAGACCTAAGACATTATCATATCCTCTATAGATAATAAGGATTGGGTTGAAAGGTGCTATGGCATAGAAGACATCTTAGTATGCAGAACAGGACAAGGTCAGCTTGCAGAAACCAGCTGCTATGGTTGTGTTCGAGGGTGCCAGGATGAGTGAAGAGACGAGAATCTTGACTCCATGTTTCAGAAGGCTGATTTATTATATTATGATATTATATTATATTAAAATGCTATACTAAAACTATGCAAAAAAGAATAGAGAGAAAAGGATCCGTCAAAAGGCTAGAAAGAACAGGAGAGGAATGATAAAAAAAGCTTGTAATGCTCAGATTCTGACGCAGCTGCATCTTTGCTTGGTTATTAAGTAGAAAAAATCACATGAACCAATCCAAAATGCAGTTGTTGCTAAACAACGTCCAGACCACATTCCACAGCCATCAGCTAGTTAATTATTTACATTTCTTTTCTGAGGCTTCTCAGCTAGAACAGGAGAAAAATCCTAGTAAAGGATTTTTCATAAACTATCATGGTTAGGATCTGCATTCCTGAGTGGGATGGAAAAGAGGATGGACTTGCTTCAAGGAACCGAGAAGTGAGGCCAGCTTCTCACACTTGTCATTAACCAGCATGGATTTGAAATATAATCACTTTTATTGTCAACTTTCTGAATTTTCCTTCATGTTGATGCTCACAGCTATCATGCCCGCAGTCAGGAAGAAGTCTAGGTTACTTTCCTGAAAAGTTGAACCTGTGTTGTAGGTACAATTCCACTCTGCACTGGCTGTGTGCCCAGCCTTCTGCAGTCAGAAATGCATCTCTATGGTCTCAAGTCTGTTTTTAAACTAAAATTGAAATGTGTTGTTGGAAGAAAATACGCACAAAAGCCGTATCACATAAGCACAGAGCATCCAGAGGAGGAAAATTTTGAAGGCTGGTACATCTGGCATTATCTTGAAGCTAAGAACCATATTTTCAAAGACAGGTAGTCACTGGGATTTGAACATCTTACAGACACATAAATCCAGAAAGAGAGGCTTTAAAAAAATCCCCCTAGGCATTATTTGCCTGCTTAAAGAGCACTGAAAGTCAAGCTTTAGAAAATATGGGCTGTGGATACATTCTAAATCTTTCTCTTCTCCTTTCAAATTACTTTTCCCATATCTCAGTAGATCTAGAATTACACAAAGCATGTGGCTACTACAATCTTAGACATAATGCTGAACACATTTTTTTTATCTGTTGAATTTTAGTACTGGCCAGAAATAGAGTCAAATTTCTTCTCTTCCTGCACACAGTGCCTAACAAGTCCTGCCACAGCAGCACCTTTCCATCACTCAGCATGTGTGCACCACACCTTTTACCAAGAGCTGCTCTTGCTTTCCCTCTGAGTATGTCAGCATCATTCCCAATTAAAATGTTCATCCCTTCCCTAATCAAGATTATGATCAACTTCCTTTCCTCATTTTGAAAAGGATGGGAAAGCTTTCTTTCAAATCATTTTATCTCAAGTGCAAATAGTAATTTCTCCTTGTCTCACAGAAAACTTCATGCTCTGAACCTATATAAAGGAACAGGATAACACAAGTGCAAAACCTGTTGCTGAGGCTGCCTTTGAAGGGATTGTTTTACTTCTATGGGGCTGCTTTGGTTAGCCATCACTGGTCAGATGGGTGTTATGATGGATCCAACTCCAAAATACATGACGCAAATTTGCAAATTTTGCATTTTCTCCAATCTCTGCTCTTCTGCTTGGAGTAACCTTAAATACACTGAATTTCATATTAAAATGGTTGAAAGCACACTTATTCTTTATTATTATTTTATTCAGCACACTTACAAAAATGTACAAATATCCAATAACCTTTGGAAGATGTGATCTGTCTCTGTGAGTGAGATAACTGAATAGTAACAATTTTTAAATAGGAAACCTATAATTTAGCCCACCTGACATCAAATCATACCAGACTGTTGCTCTTTAAGGAATATGCTACATCAGTAACAGCATTACTGGATGATAGGAAAAAGACTGTAATATTTAGTTAGGTTGCAACAACAAAGCACATTTGGGAATCATTTACTGGAGCTCAAATAAGATGGATAAAAATCAATATTGCATGTTGCCTACATAGCTATTTCATTCTCCAATTGCCAACAAGCAATAAATTGGTGCTAGAATTAGAATTCTGACATATCATTAATCAGAGGAGTAAATATGAAACAGCTTGATGAACCTTGGTATAAGAAACACAATTTCAAATAAAAAGTCATCCCACATGTGTCATTTCTTGCTAGAGCTTTATATAATTCAGCAAATTGTATCATAAATTTTGGCAAAAGGGACACTGGAGCTGTCAACTTAATTTTTTTTAAAGGGAAAAGCTCAAAAGACAATATTTGTTCTGTGTCACACAGAGTAATCCTGCCTTTTCCACTCTCTTATGGATTTAAATATTGTTTTCAGTAATGAGGGTACAATCCTAGGAGGGTAAGTATGCACTTAATTTGGTACTTTAAAGTTACAGTATTTTACATCTGTTTTGATCCATCTTGCTTTCTCCTTTGAATCCCCACAGCCATTCTTTGCTCAGACAGCTTTAGTCAGTGTATTAATGAACTTGTATCAGTAATGAATTTGTTCCACTGAAGACAAACAGAAATTTTGTTGTCAATTTCCCCAGAGACAAGGTTGGACTCATTTGTTGATGGCAGTCACACCTCAGCACAGGCATTTTTGGATTTTGTGCCAACATTCCAGCACTCCCTTTTAAAAAGAAGAAGAAAATAAATCTGTCTTGGCCAGCAGATTTTTTTTTTTTTTTCATTAGCATCTGGGATGTATCCATCATGTTCGGCCCTCTTCTTGTCTCCTAGGATTTGCCCTTCTGTATTATGAGTAATGAACAGCACCTTTAATTCCACAGTCTGGTACTGAAAAAGAAATGCTGTTATACACTGGGTGCTGTGGTGCTGCAGAACTTCCTGGACAATTGCTTAGCATGTCTAAAGAACAGGGGCCACTTTTGAGGTGTCCTTTCACTTTAATCCTGCTGTAGATCAAGATTAATGGGTTTAACAACAGAAGCTGCAGTTTAAAATGACAGTAGAAATTTTTTTCATCTCCTCTGCTACTGGAAAAAAAAAAACCCACCTTTCCTATGTTTCTTTCCTAGACACTACAGAATTCCACTCACTACATCTCAAGTGACTCTGCTCTTCTGCCATGTTCCAGGAGGAAAAGGGGGGAGAGCAGCAGCTGGGGGCAGCAAATGAGGAGTGCAGCCCAAATCCCACTCCTTTTCCCCCTGCTGCATGGGAGCTGTTCAGGCAGCACAGCTGAGCTCTGCTGCCTGCAGGAGGGGCCAGGGCAGAGGTGAGCAGGGCCAGGAAGGAAGATTGCAGGGCATGAGGTTGGTACTGAAGGTGTTGTGATAACACAGCATCAACATTTTCACATTTCTTGTCTGCTGCACCTGCATGTTTTGGACATGTAGATTTACCATATAGCTCCTGCAACAGTTTAATCATCCAACATTATCTGCTCCCTGCCTGAAACACAGAATATTTTTTTTTTTTTTGTGTCCATAGCCTACAGGAGGTAAATAAATGGCAAAGATTGTGGCTGGTTCAAAGTGATTCTGTGCAGACTGTCCAGCCAGCAGTGTGTGCTGTCCACAGCCAATAGCCTTTCTCTTGGTTTGGCTCTGCTTTTTTTCAGAAGAAGAAAAGTCCTGGTAGCTTGTTTTTAATTGAAAAACAAACCAAAACCAACATCATCACGCTTGGGAAAACTATGTAAAAAATTAGGCAGACCAAGAAAATATATTAGCAGACATGTGTGACTCTTTCAGCCTAGGAAAAGGTAAATTTTCATTGTTATGAGACATTGTCATTAGTTACTTGGATCTGCTACACCTTTATGTTAATTAAAGGGGGTTTTTTTTGTTTTGTTTTTTTTTTTCTGCAAATGATATGTGAGGAAAAAAGGTATAAATGGTATCAAGATGAAGTTTTTTGATGTGAAGATGCGGTGTAGGTCTGCACTCAGGTGGAGTACTGACTGCAGTCCCCTGACAAGGTGCACGTGCCTGTGCAGCGCCTGCCCTGACAGTGGCTGTGGTCCCCTGCCTGCAGTGGGTGACATACAGCACTGAACGTTGTCACCACACTTCCTAAATCACACAAGGCCAGTGCTGTGATGGAATTTTTCCCTACATTTCTGCCGTGGTGGGGTTGGCATTGGAGGGAATGGATGCTGCTCTGTGCTGTGGGGATGTGTCCACTGTCAGGCTTAGCTGGAGTTTTCAGTCCCTCGCAGTGGTTTAATTGTGCCTCTCTTCTGGGGTGCCTTTAAGCCCAGCTATTTTTGTGTGAGCATTAACTCTGCCACAGAGCAGTGTTTCAATCCTTGTGTGGTTTTGAAATAATCCTATAATCCCTTTACATTCAAAGTTGTTACATAATGTGGACGAAGTAAATGCATGATATGACTTTGTCCTGTGCCACTGACACACTGAGCATTTCAACATCACACTGCTTCATTGGAAAATCAAGGCCTTAAATAAGCAAAAAGATGCATGATTTTAAAATAAGTCATTGTAATTACCTGTGTCCCAGGAACCAGATATACCCCAAATCCTCATATTTGGTGTAACCAAGCAAACTGTTCCTTGGTGTTTGTCTCAAAGCAGGACAGAGAATCAGCTGGGGCAAAGTGTACTACAGATAAAAGAAACATTCTAGAATGCTCATTTTAAGTCTGTGTGAAGTGGTTTTTTTCATTAGTAGACAAATAGTGCCATAAAGTTATGCCAGAATTAACCTTTCAGCTTAAGTAGCCACTTTTCTATTTTTTTTTCTATTTCACAAAGTAGGTATGTGCTCACAGACACTTCCAAGGCTGAAAGGAGGAGTGAGAACCAGTGAATGCTGTGAATCTTCTCAGTGTAACAGTTTCCAAAACACCTGCATTTATCAGGGTTGAATGGATCTAGTGTGAAAATGGCTGGACTGCTCAGTCTTTCCATTTTATGTGATTAAGCTGTTTGGGGAGGGGAAAAAAAACAAACCCATAATATCTTTTGAATTTCTACCCCTGATTAAATTTTTGCTATTGACAAAAAGTCTAAGTATCAACAGATTCTGAAAAGTAGAGCACATTAACTGTGCAAAAAGCAGGGCTGTCTATTTGAGGAAGAGCACCAGGTTTTTGCCAGCATTTCTTTCTCATTTATGAGAGATGTTGTTAAGCCCCTAATACAAGAGTAAAGAAATCTAATCAAATAACTCAAAAGTGTGTTTTCAACTTTACCTGATCTCTCAAAAATCTTAAAATTCTGCATCTTAAGCTATTGTGTTTATATAGGACTGTCTGCTCTTCTAACTGCCAAATAAATAAAGTATCTTCTGTGCAAAAACTTGCTTTACTGGATTATCAATGACTTGAGTTTGGGCTAATTTGCTCAGCTGAGAAACAAGCTGAATAAATCTTTTTCGATTTTTCATGCATTCAGTGTTAACATGGTTCAGCTTCTTCCAGAGTCTGAAATTGCCCATTGAAAGATATTTTATGTTGGTTGGTGATCAGAGAATTTCCGCAAGCAGAAATGTAAGAGTTTGACAATATATCTTTTCCAGTATGCAAAATTGGCTTTTTTTTTTTTTTATCAACTTTTAAATAGTCCACTGAATTCCAAAAAAAAAGTTGTGAGAATTGCTGAGATTCAGTAGCAGAGAACTGGTGGTTCTTAGACCTTGAAGGGCTTTTTTTCACCATCAGGTTTGAAGGGAAGATTTTTTTTCTCTAACAGAAACAGAAGAGTAAAATTTCACAATAAGTAATATTGGTGAAATACATTTGGATGAATCCATGCTGCAGGAATCTCTTTCAAACAAGGCACATGTGAAAAGCTGCTGTCTAAACACAAAAATCACACTAAGTCTTGACTCTACAACAAAATCCATCTTTGATTTTGGAATTTGTTCTGAAGAAATGTTAAATGGCAGCTCAGCTTTGATTTGTTCTGTTGACTCTGTATGGACAGAGCATTAACCAGAGAGTCCTGACCCTTCCTGTGTGAAATTCAGCTTTGGACTGAGGGAAATATCAATGAAATAAAAGAACAACAAGTACATTATTGCTTAAGGTGAGAAATTAAGCGACAAGAATAATAAAATAATTTTTTTTGGAAGTGGTCTCAGTAGTTAATCTCATCCAACCCTTACTTCAAACCACCAAGCTCATGATCAACAAGGTTTTGCTTGGGTGCTGCTGTGGCAAGGGACCTGATTTACATCTTTTATTCTCACACACAAGTTGAGAGATGTTAAGAGCTCATGATGAATTTTTAACTATAGGTCAGAAAAATAAATATTTTATTTGAGCCATTTATTACTTTATACATCTAGTTGAAATGAAAAAATAATACCATTTTGGAGAATAAAAATTAATTCCAGACATATTCAAAATGCAAGTAACCTTTGTCAAATATAGTATATGCTGGGGGGTTTTCCCCTTGTCTATTGGCTTCTCCAATGTGTTTTGCTTTTAAGATATTGAGGGATTAATCCAGCATATCTCTCTAGCTTTGCCCTCTGTGATCTCATAGGATAAACTTAGAATTAATTCCTCATACCCTTTCTGATAGAAGAGATAAGCCTTTAGGTAAAATGTTATTTCAGTTGCTGTCTTATCCGGATGTTTGAGCTGCCAGTTAAATTGTAAATTAAAGACTCAAAACTCTGGATTATGGACTCCAGTTTCATTATTAATGGAAAAAAAAATTGCCCTTTTCACAGTTTGTCATTTTTCTATCTTCCAACAAACTCTCAGAAAATACGGTGACTCTTTTCCACTCTCCTGTTTAAACAAAACAAACATACAGTGATACATTTCTCCCTTTGGAAGACACAGCTTCTACAATAAATTATTGATTTGTGCCTATTTTGTCCACTGAAATGACCAGCCTGTGGAAATGCGAAGTTACTTCTGTAAGGCACTTCTTGCTTTGGAATAAAGAAAATCAGAATCAGGTTTCCCCCATTACACCTCGTTCTGCAAAGATTGCGTCCCAGATTTTAATGTGACAAAACCCTCCCCATTGGCATTAACCTCTGAATGCAGCCTGTCAGTTTTTGCCACTTCCATTGACTCATTTTTCCACTCACACAGTGGAGATTTTTCTCAGTCATCACTTCATGCTTTTACATTGAGTCAATTAAATAATTAATTAACAACTCACAATACAATGTCAAAAGTATCTGTTTTGTTGGGTGCCCCTACAAGTACAGCCATTTTTTATACAGTGCTACATATACTTACAGTTCTTATTTATGTGGAGTCTTTGTGCAGTTACATTTTCAATTGTAAGAGAAAAATGTCACAAAAAAGTGAATTATTTGTAAGATCTGTGAGGTGTTGATTGGTTCAGATATAAGCTCTGGCTCTTTTTGTGGTGTTATTATTTCTGGATATAGCATATACAAGAGAAAAAATTTATGGATATGAAAGAATAGGTATTGACCAAAAAAACCCAAAAAAACCCCAGGATGATATTTATCAATTTGATAGGTTTTCTATTCAGGACAAACAGGATGGGTAGGCAGACCAGTCCAGTAGGGTTAGGAAGTGACCAGCAAAGAAAATGGGAATTTTAACAATTCAGTGCTATGTGTGTATCTTCTTATTTTATCTCTCCACAAATGCTCAGTTCTCCAAACCCTGTTGCAGCTGCTCTTTAAAGGCAATGTTCCCATGAGGCAGAATTCACTCTGGCCTTCTCTGCTGGGCCAAGGCTGTCTTCCCTCAGTTCACTCAAGCTGGACCATCCTGTCAGCTTGCAGCCTCAGAAATCAGCTCTGCTACATGCTGCATAGATCCTGTGGTGCATTCCACATGTATTTGCATTTTTTACATCCTTTCTATGTTAACTGACCCTGCAAATGGTGTTGTCACCCTTTGCTTGCAGAGGGCTGTATATGGGAGCTGGATTCACTTCCAGGTTGGGGCAGTGTTTAGTGAAGTGCTTTAGGATACTTTGGAATCCAAAGCATTATCAGTATGTACATTATTATTATCAGAATAAATTCTTTATAATAGAATATAGGGCATATTGATGGATGTAATATGAACTGCATTATTAGCAAAGAGCTGTGAAAAGATTATGACAGGATAAAACCCCAAAAAAATGGCCCCTATCTACTGGACGTGCCCTTTCACAAAGTTTCTCTCTTTCCTGTTACACAGCACATAAGTGCCTTGAGCCAAGGGGACTGTGGTGAGAAAGACTGAAGAGCCTTTTTGCATTGTACAGGGCAAAAAGAGACAAAGGTGTTGCTTCCTGTGTACAGAAAACTGAATTGCTGATAGCAGTTGCAGAAATGAATCTTCAAAATGAGGCTGTTTTGAGAAACAGTCAGAGTAAACAAAAAAAAAACAAGTACTTTAAAGTTTATCTTTATTGGAAAGTAGTAATAGTTCTTATGTGATCCTACAGGTGACCTATTTTCTATCATTAACTATTGCACATTCAGTGTCTTTATTAATTATCCTCCGTGTTCCATTTTAAAGGCTATGAAAAATATTTATCTACCTTCCTAAAGCTCCAAAGCATGCTGTGGTCTCTTAAATATTGCTTCTTTAGAGTGTTTTCAATGTTAAAAAGTAACCAGTAGTATATATTACAACCATGTAAATAAAAAGATAAATTATTCTCTTGGTTAAGCCACCAATTTATGGGAGCCAGAGGTATGCTGTGAGCAGTTGTGCACAACTCCTTCAGTGACTGCTGCCAGGGTGGGTACCCTCAGGCACTCCTGCAGACTCCAGCCCTCAGGTTTTGTTCCTCCCAGGTTTCTCTCTTTGTCTCAGCTTTAATAAAGACTATCTCCAGCTGTCAAGCTATCCATGCAACTGAGCTGCATGAGATTTGCGAACTTTTCAAGTTCTTTTGATTTGTGTTGATCCATACTTCCTTCTTCTGGCTTCTGCTTAAATCATAACTGTGGTAGGCCGCCACATTCACCACCTGCATACTAATCCTTCCTTAGATTTTATGCTATGTCTCTGTATTAAATGCAGATGCATGGATTCAAGGAGGAAAATTTCACTTTTATTGTGGCCTCACACCTCCAGATAATCAGCCACTCTGACGTGATCCATCCTTTTGACTATTACAACTTACAAAACAGCATAAAATGATCCTGAGAGAGGATTTCCTTTTTCCACGGGTTAATGTCAGATGGAGTACAAATTCTGATCTGGATTGAGATTGTCTAACATCGCAACTGTTTAGAAGAAATCCTGTTATTCATTCAAGGTTCTCAGAATTAGACCCACACTGTCATCAAAGATGAAGGGCTAGTGAGAAGGGATGTTGACTTTTCTGACTTTTTTTCGTTACACTGCTCATAAGATTTCAATTTTCCACATAAATAAAACCTTCCTACATAAGAACAACTTCAGTCAACAGCAAGAACTTTACAAAGCACAGCAAGCTGTGTCCACACTGGTTTTGGGGATTTCTTTCTTCAGTTTAAGATTTTATGTCAGGTACAGCAGACAGCAGCTTTCAACATGTTTTTTGTCGTATCAGTTTTTTGGTTTTGTTCCAGTAGCTGTAATTTGCACAACAAGGGGTGTATCTTACTTATTATATTCACCACCAAGATAGAAGGATATTTTGTGATCAGAATACATCTAACAGTGAGATGCATTGAGTTTGTTGCCAGAGGTCTTTGTCAAAGATGCTCTTTTTCTTTTAAAGTAAAAATAGGTAGAATCACTAAATAAAATGTGACAATGTATATCCCTAGAGGAAGTATGAGTTGCTTCAGAATGAACAAAGCCAATATACTTAATACCAAATTGTGCAAATTCTTGTTTCTGCTCTATTAAAACTGCTGCATTGTGGTTAGAAAGAAAATAATGATTTAGGTAGGGCTGGAAAAGATGATTAATTAATCCTCTCTGTTATTATTGTTATTGTAAAAAATGTAAGTCTGTTCATTAGAAATTCAGACTTTGATCACAGGAACCTGTCCTTTCATCTGAGAAATTTAGCCCATAAGTTTTTCAGGTGGAATTCTTTTCACATTGTGTCTCTAAAAAGCCAGTGTGTTACTATCTTATTAATTACTGTCTTGTCCAACTAGTCTGTTCATTCCAGGGGGATTGAATGGGAGAGTAACTTCTTGTCACTGCACTAGAAGTAACTGCCTAGTTTTTAAAGACTAAATGGATGGGAGTTTATGTGTCTTATTCCATCGAATATTTAGTTTCTGACTTGCTGAATACAGAACTTGAATAAAGAATTAGGAAACACAACTCTGGCAATCAAATTAAATAATATTATAAAAATTATTTCTCACCCTCCTGTAGGCAGCCGCCTTGATGCTTGCAGCACATTTGCATCAACCATATTTGCAGTATATTTGCAGCATATTTGTTTCAACCATAAAGCTGACAGATTATTTTTCCTCTTCTGAAATGTTTCCCCAAATGGGCAGCAGGTGAAATAAACATTGTCATTACAGGCACAGGAAGCAAGGGGTGAGCTCCCAGCCCTGAACCAGCCCTGCATTCCAGTCCTCTCCTTTTCAAGAGCCCAAAGGTCACATGCACTACTACCAGGCTTATAAGGCACTGATGAATGTTTCATTTCTCTGTTACTTGGAGAAAACAATAGCAGCTACGTGCATGAAGAGAGAAATAGACCTTTAAATAAGCATTCAGAAAGGAGAATTCTTGCCCTCTTGTTTAAATGTGAACTTTAAAAAAAAAAAAAAATTGTGTCCAGTTATATACACTTCAAATTCTCTTGAATATTTCTTGATACTGGTTTTGCAGATCTATAAAAAGTATCTTTGCTGTTGGTCATAAAATATTTTTGCTTCTTTGCAGAAAATGTGTGTGAAAAATATTGCAATCATTTTTTATCTCAAGTAAATATTAAACCCTTTATTTCAAAGGGAAATGATAAGCAATTTCTGGCTTAATTTTAACATTAGAAAATTAAAACCTGTATTTCAAGAACAAAATTACTTTAGAATGAACTTTGGGTAAAATCAATTTAAAGACTTCTAATGACTCTAATAGGTTTTGGACCAGGTCTGAAGAAGATAAATTATGAACCTACCTTCTTCTTCTCTCTCCAGGAACTCATGAGATCTTATCATCAGAGTGTAAATCTCAAAGGAGCAGCTTGCTGCTGCGTTTATTTATCACCTCCTAAAGTTCATTGTAGTTCTTGGGGGAATCAGTTTAATTACAACAGTAAATACTGTTCTAAATTTTTTCACTCCATTATGAAAAAGTATGCAGCCATAATTACAGTCTGTGCGTAGCATGCTTTGTGTCTGATTTACTTGTTTGCCAAAAAGCCATTTTCATGTGCTAATATTGCAGCAGTAACAGCATCACATGGCCACTCGAACAGCGAGGGCTCAGCACAGAGCTGGAGCCAGTGCAGAGCTTGCATTCTAAATTAACTCTGCCATACTTGGAACAATGAAAAAATATGAAATCGAGGTAACAAGAACAAGGTTTGCAAATGTCACCCACCTGCACTGGTGAGCACTCACTGCTTATGTCCTCCTCGTGGAGGTGACTTGCATTACACAGGGGTGGAAGGAAGGAGTGGAGAGAAAGGATGGAAGATCTGTGACTTCTGCAGACTCTTTTTTAACAAAGTAGTCTGAAGGTTTCCCACCTGCTTCACTGAACACAGCTCGTTGTGGAAAACAGAGACACCTCTTTGTTTCCCTCCTTCTTTTTATTGCAGTGCCACCTGCTTGCAGGGATGGCTTAAGCACTCAGCTGGAGAGGTTGGAATCCAGTCCTCCGGAGTGTGGAGGGGCAACAGTTTTGGGTGATGCATGATGGGTGGCTCTTGGAAAAAGAGGACTGAGAGTCATGTCTTGAGAACTTGAGATTACAGGAGAGGTGGGCAGCCTCTCCTGCTTTTATTCTGCCTTTAATAACATCAGGGACAACTTACTCTTCACTCTTAATTGAAGTTCTCCTCCTGCAGGAGTTCAAAAAGAGCTTAGCAGGCTGTGTGAATAAATGATTGTCTAACTGTCAAACAGCACAGACCACCTTGATTTTGTTGCTGCCAGGTCATCCAAAAGTGCCGGCGCTCCATAAAAGAATCAATCCTGTGAAAGCATTAGATGTCTGTTAATAGATTTTTTTTTCTCTCTCTCTCAAATAGAATTGGTTTTCTGTTGGTCTAAGAAGAGATTTCTCGTGGATCCCCAGCTGTCATACTGATACAATTAAAGCTGCACTAATTCACAGAAGTATAACAACATATGAAGATGAAGGCTTTTCAAATTAAAGCTTAGATCCAATCATTTTATGAACCAAAACATTTCATCTTAAGCAGTAGCTGCTAAACTGACAGTCACATACAGGAGGAAATCTTGGCACCATCCCATGAAATCTCTGATGTGTATCAGAGTGACAGGCACAAGAAGATATTTTTTCCTTAATAAGTCATAAGGGTTATTTAATTTTCTGCTCCATACAGAATGAAATATTTTTTTATATATTTACCAAATAAGTATATTAATATATTTTGGTCCCTTAGTTGAGGTGTAAATTAAATTCAGTGGTGAAGGAAAACTTTGAAAGTTTCTTGGTGTGAGGTTTCTAAGTGTCCCACTGAGAGCAGATCTATAGTTACACAGCACAACATATAATAGAGGTTATTGTGCTCTGCTGATCATACTTCATGGAAATGTTAAAAGTAATTTATTTTGATTGTGAAGGACTTCAGTTTCACCAGGAAATATAATACATATCTTTTCTAGGAAAGAACTACTGGAAGAGATGACAATATGTTTCTTACCTTAGCACAATCCTTTCTGAAAAATACATTTGCAGTTTTAGAAAACCATTAAATTAAATCCCATTTTGAGTTAAAGATATTGAAATATTTGAGTGTATTTGTAAGGAAGTCATTGAATGTAAGTTTAGTAAATATTTTGCATGTTTAGATTGACCTCATTAAGCATTTTAGATTTGGAGAAATATTTAATTTGCTGTCACAACATGTAGGATTAAAAGCGTGGGTTACTTACAATCAGATTTTGGCAGAGAGAAGTAACATCTCTTAGTATATATGCTGCATCATTAATTTTGAATTAAACATTTTTGGTTTGAGGTATTTATTCAAACTTTTCCAATGACAATTTTTTAAAAATGTCACATATTTTCCTTAAAAGTGATGTAATTCTTTTGCTGTTAAGTCCTAAAAACAGTGAAAGAAACAATGTATATATTTCAGCCACTATTTTTAACATGGCAACCAAAATACTTTTTTTTTTTTTTAAATTAGCTCTGAATCAGAATATCTCATTGGAAAGTATTGGCAAAATGTCCATATATTGTAAGCTGTAGATCTATATATCTATAATGACATTTTATTTTCCGGATTTCAATCTAAGTACAGGCAGTTATAGGAGGATCTGATGATTATCATGTTATTTATGCTCAAATAGCAGGAGTTAAATATGCTCAAAAGTACAGGCAGTTATAGGAGGATCTGATGATTATCATGTTATTTATGCTCAAATAAGGTGCAGGAGTTTCCATGGTCCCTTGAGAGATCTTGATCTTATTTTCCTGCTGGATAAAACTCTTGTTTTAGTGCATGAGAAATTCGGAGATTCGCGGAGTCAATAGAACTCTGCTTCCCCAGGATATCCAGATCAACTTTCCCTTTTGGTTAACCCCCAGGCAGAGAGCATGTCACCTCCAGCACCTAGAGACAGGCTGCTTTGTAATCAAACTGTGAGCATCAACCTGGAGCTGTGCAGAGCTGAAATTAAGCATGAGGGACAGAGCACAGGTACATTTTAGGGTGTTTAGAACCATATATTGGTGTATTCTTAAGATAAATGGAAGGATCATACCTCCGATTTTGCTTTTCTCACCCAGGAGCACCAGGTGTCATCAAGAGCCTCCAGCAGAAGCCCTTTTTCCAAGTACCTCACAGACTATGAGGAAATAATTCCATACATCATAATTAGAGGCTGATCTTGTCACATGCAAGTTCCAATTCATTTTCTGGTGCCTGCACATAGCTCATACATCCTAAATAAATCCTCTCTTACCTTTTGATGCTTTCTGATTACACAGAAATGCTCTCTTTTTCTCCCACATCTTCCTCTCCCTCAGTAAATGGTTCTAGGGCACATCGTTCAGGGCAGGGCTTCACCAAGCTGAAATCAGTTTTGTTGCTGTTCTGCTGTATCCACTTTGTATATTGTCATCTTCATTCTCCAGACAGGTCAGTGAAGCTCTACCTAGACAGTCAATTTTGAAAAGAAAGTAAATGATGATGTTTTAATAGGAGATGTGTTAATTGTATATTCTAGTAAATAACTATTTACAAAATCCCCTCAGTGTGTTTTTACCACATCAGGAATTAATGTCAGGTGAAGACTTTTGTGTATGAAATGCTTGGTTCATGATTGACACAGGCACTGAGTCAGAGAGATTGAAATAGCTCAGGACTTATTGTCTATACAGGGAAGTGTATTAAAAATAAATAAAAATATGAGAACCTGTAAAGAACAGGGACCTGGTATTCTCTCCCTGTCTAAATTTGTAATCCTGCACTGAGCTTAGCTGTATTTAACAGTCTGAGAATTGGAATTAATGAGTAGTGCTCAACTCTTACAGGTAAATCCTTCAGGGCTGCCATGACTCTGCAGAGGCCTTAATTATGAGAGCTCTTTGGTTTGGGATTTTGTTTTTGTTGGTTTGGTTTTTTAGGCTTTTTTCTTTTATTGCCACCAAACAATGTGAAAAGGAAGCCCCCTAAAAACAAAGAACAAAAGTGGAGTCCTTTAGCTTGCCTTTTCTTTGCTAACTATTATTTTGATGTTGGAATTTAAGCTTGTCAAGCATTCTTAATGAAAAAAATGGGACATAAAGAAGGATGTCTCATACCAATTGAAAGTTTTGGTGCTTTCCCAAGAAAAGGCAAATTAGAAGGCAGATGGAAGTTTTAAGGAAAGCAAGTTTAAGGTGTGGGGGCATTATTATGTATTATTACAGTATTGTATCTGTATTATCATACAGGGAACCCCAGCTTTTTGTTCTCTCTAAATGAGGTATGTGAAAGTCAAGGCTGTGACTAAGACTACACAGTTGGCTACAGCAAGAATGCCTTGTTGAATTTGATTTTCTTGGGATTGTTGCTCACTCCCCTTTTTATCACCACATCATCATTGTAATTTTTCTCAAAGGTTGGGTATGAGAACATAATGCTCTTTGTGGAGCAATTAGGGTGCTCATATAACACAAGCAAACACGTCTCACAGCTGGAAACCTCTCCTTCAGAAATTACTTACAGGGAATTTGCTCTCAGAGCCTTACAGACCAGCTTAGTGTAACAGAGGAGAGATTCCCATCCCACATGGAAGGCTGTTTCCCAGCCACAGCGAGCAAGTGAATGACTACAGCCTTTAAAAGTAGATTTACTTCACTCTGCACTTTGAAACTTTAGCAGGATCTGCTGAGTAAAGATTAAGCCATATAAATTGGAGTGGTTGGATTTTGTGTGAGATGATTTCCGTGGTAGGACAGCCTGCTTTTACTTTGCTTTAGAAGATGTACAATTAGAGGCACTAAAAGCTACTAAAGAGAGGGATGGAAATAACATACATCACTCATACTTTCCCACAATGGGAAGACGGGATGTATTGTTTCCAGCTCTAACAAATAATTCTCAGTACCATTTTGCTGTTTTCAGATGTGTTATTTTACACTGTGTGTATCTTGTCCATCTGAAGCTTCCCAAACTCATAAAAAAAGTCTAATGCCATTTCTTTTCCAAACTTTGAAGTACAAGATGTCAAGGGTAAAGTCTGTAGCTAAAGGTGTTAGGACAAATCCACCCTGCAACTCTATCTTTGGGAGCTCCACGTTCATATGCCTGGTCCCTGGCTCAGACTTTCTGTGTGCACACACACCTTTACAGTCAGGAGCCTCCTGTCTATTTATGTTGCTTAAGATTTTCCCAGAGGAAGGCTTTTATGACCTTTCTGTGAGAAGCTTGAGGAGCTCTATTGTTTGCAGAAGACTTTTGAAATTGAGCCATGCAGTCAGAGCATTGCCTTCCCTTGTCCTGAGATTCCAGTCAGGTTTAGCTGAGGTATAAAGATGGAGTTACCGGAGAAATACTTGCAGAAGATGCATTTAAACCTTCCAGGCTAAGACCAGCTTCTTGCCATTGCCAAAAGAATTTCCTGTGGGCAAAACCAGGACTAAAGTGAAGGAAATGGGACAGAGATCTCAACCAGTAACCTGAGCAGGTTGGGTGAGGGTGTGATGCTCTCTGCACATAGAAAGTTCTGCTGAGCAGAAGCATCAGCAGTAACTGAGCCCTCAGACAGACAACACTGTTATTTCCTCCTCCAGCTTTTAAGATCATCAAGATTATATTGACCCAATATAATATAGCAGTTTAAAATCCCATATAATTATATTATTGTCACTGCTGGATTTGCTTTCAAATTAATTTTACTCAATGTTGTGGTAAATTAATTTTGGAAAGTCATTAGAAGCATCAAAGTAATCCCACTGTAAATCAGTTTGTTGCTGCTATATGAGCCAAAACCTCAAAATAATAATAATAAAAAAATAGTTGTGGAGACATTAGTAACAGTAGCTGAAGGGTTAATTAGCCTTTAATTGAGTCATTACTTGACCAGACAAATTATAAGCCTACAGTGTGTGCCATTTACACGAGTTTTCCCTGATTTTTTCCTAAGGTAATAGGCCTAGCAGTTAGCTGGCTGCTGCTCCTGCTATGCTTCAGCAGCTGTCATTTTGACATATTTTCTGCTTTCTTTAGAAGAGAGAGGTTGATTGAATGTGAGAAAAGTGGAACTTTGACAGGCTGTCAGAATCCCTTGCAGCACAAACCTACCTGCCAGCTAACTTGTTTCAGGTTCATTTCAAAGAAGGTTTCCAGCACACAAACTTCTATTACTAGCCCAAGAAGGTCTTAAATAGGTGGCTTCCATTTTCTCAAAAAACTAAATTACATAATTTCCCCATCAAATTGGTGTAAATTTCAGGAATTCCAAGTATGCCAGAAAAAGCAAGTTCCTTTTCCTCTGTCCATATGCAAAAGCCTAGGTGGATGAGAGACATGCTGTTCTTTAAGTTCTATCTTTTTTTTTCTTTTTTTTAATCAGCTATTTGCCCTGAACTATGAGCAGCTTTCCGAAATTCTGAAGTCCATTCATGAAGTGCTCAGGAATAAACAAGTTTATGATTATTCCTTAATAGGGGCTCGGGCTGGGAGGAGGTGCAGCTGTTGGTGCTAGTGCAAGCAAGCTGTTATAATGAACAGCAGACAAGCACTCACAACATCAGCTCTTGGCTCTGCATTCCCTGCCCAGCCAGCCTGTGGGGCAATCCCCACGCCGTGCTCAGGGCCACAGGTGCTGCTGCTGAGCTCACAGCACCTCTGGGTGCTCTTTGCCTCCTGAGGTAGAAATGTGTGTTCCTGGTTCTACATCTGCAAGGAGCAGCTGCTGCTCTCAGCTCCTGTTTGGGTCACAGCCCTGGGTGGTGCCAGCGTGGGCTGGTGGCCCTGGACTGATTCTGGGTGTTCTCAGTGTCCTCTGATTATCTGTTCTTGCAGGTGTGACAGGGCCACTGCTCTGCAGGGTTAAATTAGCCCTGGGAAATACTCACACAGCATCTTCTCAGCTTTTAATTTCTTTGGCCTGGAGCTTTCTGATAACTATGTCTCCACCTAAATCAATAAATACCTGTAGAAATGATTCACTCTTTTCACAGATGGATGGTCTTTATGAAAGCCAAAAGAAAATAGAAATGAAGTTATCTAAATGAAAGAGACTTCTCATCATGCTGATCATACTGAGAAATGTGTTTATATTGTCATTTTCACTTGGCTTGGTGGCTTGCATGAAAGATGTTAGTTACAATATACAATATTTATTTATCTGCATTATCAAGGGCCTTTTGTGGCACATCCGTAACCTTCTACATGTGCCAGCTTTGGTATTTGCATTTACCTATGCTTACTGAATGCAAGATCTTTTGCCAATGTACAGGCAGTAAGGGAGTTTTATCTATGAAAATCTCTTCTACAGTATGTACAGTGATGAAATCAAACCTTACATTCTGCTCCAGCCCATATGATAATTGCCATAGACCATCTCTTCTGGAACAGATCTGCTGTTCCTGCCAAAGAACTCACAGAGCTGGGTGACTGGAGGGTGTGCCTGAGTCTCAGCTACCTGGAGGTCTCTGTCCCTCCTAATGTTAAGGAGGTTAATGGAACTATTTAAAACTAAATAGTAACAGAATGGTGTAAAGGAGAAAGATTAGTGCAATTTAGCTGGCTGAGATACCAAGTGAGTTCTTTGCCAGGGAGCTACACTGAGCAGACAGGTGACAGCAAATACACACCACATCCCCACCCCTTAGCCTTTGAATCCTGTAGTTTTGCACTACAATTATCCAAACAGCTCCTCACCAAAACACTCAAACTTCCAAAAATGAGCACACATTATGCAGCACTACCAGACATTATTACTCAAACAGGTAAGTCACAGCAATGAGAAGTTTTCCTCAAGACAATTCAGAATGTTTTCAGCAGGTCATCTTGCCTGCCTTACTGCTTTTTTATCCACAGTCTTTACAGCTATACATAATAATTAGTTACAAATGAAAAGACTGGGATTATTCAAACCCTGATTTCCCAGTTAATCATTGGAATACCAGAAATTACTTAGAAGTCCACTGTGTACTGGGATTCTTTTCCATGCAAACATTAACAGAAAATGAGTGGAAAATTTAAAGCCTGGTAGACAATTATGTGGTTTCATTGCTTGAAAGGAGCAGTTCAGAAGCAAATTGTAGGGATTTCACTATCAGAATACCTGAGAATTTTTATTTCATCTGCAGTGGAGAGAGTTTACTGGAAATCTAATCAGAGCTCTAAAATATAAAACTTATGCTTGCTACCTTTAAAAGAAGAACATGGCATTGGAAAGCAAGCTAGAATTCCTGACTGTAACTCCAGTCCAGGTTTTCTATCTGACAGCAGGAAGGTGATGGATTAATTGTTAATAGTTATCATTCAGAAAGAAGCTCTTAGGTTTATACGTTCATAGAATCTGATACTTTAGCCCAATTCAAGATTTTAAGTAGTGCTTCTCTACAAAGATTTTATTAGAAAAATTAATAATTAAATAAATCCATATTTCACTTTTCCATAAGAAAGATTTTTTTCCTTTTCTGACATATATGCTGAAGCGATATGTAAAAAGTCATTTCTAGAGAAAGACTTCCATAGATCTTTGTTTTCCCTCATATTTCTTATTTGGTTACTCTTTTATCATTTTTGCTTAATAAATTTAATAGATAGACATCATTTCTGCTTGCGATGTACTTTGAACAAGTGTGTAGTTTGTAAGATTTGCACTTGAATCCATCCGTACGCAGAAAACCTTGTGCTGTTCTATGTGGAATATTAAAGACAACATGAGCAGTGTGAGAATCTGTGCACAGTTTGTTTGAATGCTAATAAATCATAGAATCACTTTTTTTTTTTTCTGATCACTGGGACTTGCCAAATAGGAAATACTCACTTCAACACATGGGAGTACCTTGTGCACAATTTTCCATACGTCCCCAAATCATTGGCATTTGGGTAAAGAGCAGACATGTCCTTGGTGGCAAAGGAAAAGGAGTTTTCAAAGCATGTGTAGCGTATTATCCTCCCATCCTTCAGTTTGATGATGATACTAATAATTGTTTAATTTAAATTTTATTACTCTTACAGACATATCCATAAAATCTTTGTGGTTTTGGCTGAAAAGGACAAATGTTCGTGTGGGTGTGAGCACACAAAGTACTCAAGCTTCTGATTGCAAGTTAATTGGAAATTAAATTGGGTATCTGTACATTGCATTGAGGTTTGTATGTTTAGTTGGATTATAATACATGTGTTTGCATATTTAGAAATGTACACACACATATTTATGAGTATATTTGCACACACATTTATGTACATTTTTGTGTGTGCATTAATATATATATGCATATGCAGATATGGTTTTATTCCTTCCTGAAATCATGTACTTTATTCATACTTTTACCAGAATCTTCCTCTAAGGCACTTTCTAAACTACATGAATTTGAGGTAAGGAAGAGGATGGTCCTGCCAGGCAGTGTTTTGAAGTGGAAATGAGAAAGAGCTAATTTTCTTCACAACAGTAGGCACAACCAAAGACCTATCAATATAGTACAGGAGAGGCAGAGGAGGCAGAAACATGCTTTCATGTGAAATTGAAGTTGTCTAAGAATATCACTGCTGAAATCTTTAACATACTCCTCCTCTACAAAAATGAGGGAAAGTGACAAGCCTATCTTTTTCTTTTCCAGTTCAATGACAAAAATCTTCTTTAAACTGATTCTACTACGGGGTAGCCATCTTACTTTGGAACTAAAAATGCTGTTTGTCACATTGGCCCTCTACTCCAAAGCATGAATACACACAGACAAACCAACCCTCCTGGAAAAAATGTCCATAATTATTGTGGTGCACCACCCCTCTTTCCAGGCCAAGGGCCAGCCTTTTAAAGGTAGGACTATTATTTCTCAATAGAGCAGAAAAGGATTGATAGAACACTCCAGTTGAGAATGGCATGAGAACATTCTAAGCAGTCAGCAGAGAGGCCATGGAGGCATGTTCACATCAGCTGCTGCTTCACTGTCCTTTGTGCTTCAGCATGATCTGCTGGGAATTAAATCAGTGCTTTTGAAAGGAAACACACTGTTCACTGCCCATCTGTGGCAGCACTTCAGCATCACCAGGGACTGCAAGACCCTTGTCAAGTGTGAGGCTGAAAAGGTAAAGTGGTATTTTCCAACACAGTTTGTCCCTCACAGTAATGAATTATTTTCCTTTTTGAACTGAGGTGAATAAGCTAGAGAGAACAGGGATTAAAATGTACATCTTTGGTAACAGAGTAAACACATTTACATCCCTCACGCACACCTATGAGCATCTAGTTGGTAGTATCTGTATGTTTGCAAAAGGAGATTAATTTGAAAGTATAGAAGAAAAAACTTTCTATGTAATTTCTTGTGGAAAAATCATTCTGGTGATGATCACAATAATCCTGTTTCACATATTTCATTTGTTTATCCCAAGTGAGGGACTGGTTGAATTCTAAGGCCGTTTCAGATTTGACAGTGTGCCACAGAGTAGAGGAAAACAAGCAGCAAAGCCAAGGAAGCACACTTGTCATGCCTCCCCTCACAGGAAAGATCATAAAGTAAACTTGGTTTCTCTTCCCTCACAGCCAATTTTCCTGTTCTGTGCAGAACTCTCATGCTGGTGTTGTATTTCAATTTTCTCCAAGCACATATCGTGCTGCTGTAATTCTAATTACATGCATTTTCAGTAAAATACCAAATTGTTAATTTTCTTAATTAGCTTTGATATTTTAGCTTCCACATTGATCTTTCAATATTTCATGCATATTTCAGTTTGGAAGTGATATAGTTCTATATTGCATATACATAAAACAATGTGCATTTTTAATTTTTTCTTGTTTCATACTTAGACATGAACTTTTCATTTAAATGATACAAGCCTAATTTTCTTTTTTTCTCACTTTTCCTCCCTCCTTAATGGTTACTAAAGAATAATTATTCTTTCCTGCTTTCCAGAGCTGTTACAGGAATAATTGCAATAATGATTGAAATGATGATTTGTGGTACAGTGGTGTGAATGATACTTAGAGACTGTTATTCATTCTCCTGGTTCAAGTCATTTTTTAGTACTTATATAATAATTCTGACCTATATTCTGAAGAACCTTCTGCAACCATTTTACTGCAAATCTTGACTCCCCGTAATAGGAAGCCTTTCACAAACAGTAGTGTTGTCTGGAACAAAAAACAACAAACAAGCAAAAAACACAAACAAAGCTTAAAAAAAGTCTCCTTAGTATTGTGACCTCAGCCCAAGCAGGCAGTGGGTGACTGAAATCCCTTTGTTTATGGTGTATCTGAAGGGCTTGGCAGGAGCTGCTCAACTGTGGGTATTAAGGTCTACTTGCCTATCATGCTGACACTGCTTTGGGGTAGATATGTTGACTTCTCCTTATGCCAAATGAGAAGAATACTCAGGATTGAGAAGATAGAAATTCTTTCAGTCATCTATCAAATACTATCATGGCTTATACCTATATTTTGCTGTATGAAACATTTTTTATCAGCTTCCCATTGTACAGAGATACACAAAACTAATAAAAACACTTTCTTTAAAGTGTTTATATACCCATTTGTATTAATGAGTGTGTTTGTATTAATTTTTATCAGCTGATAGCATCTGAGTATTTTCTTTCTATTCACCAAAATTAAGAGGTTAGACCTTTATTATATCCCTCTCATAGGCAGACAGAGCAGCCCTGGCTCACAGAGCTTTCTTTCTGTGAGAAAGAAAAGAAAGTTCAGTGCAACTCAGTCATGGCTGCCTTAATCACTTCCTGAATGACAAATTCAACCAGTATTTCAATGAAATACTTTAGCACATATACAGCATCGATATTTTGATACTCTAGCTCTATTCATTAGCCTGCCTCAATAAAATAACCATCTTCAGCAATTTTTTCTCATTCAACATGGCCAAGAAATTTCTCAAGGAAGCAGTTCTTTATTATCCATTGCTTGTGTTAAGCAAATAAAGTAGAAATGATAGATAGATGATAGCTAGATAGAGACCTGTATTGTCAACTACTATTTGAGTCCTGGGTGGAGGAGAGCACCTTTTGCAACACATAATTTAATGAGAGTTTTATAAAAAAAACGGCACTGTCACCTGAATTCAAATTAGGAAACTCAACCTGTCAAGTGCCTGATTTTTACATAACTCTCCCTATGCCCTACAACCTGCATTTTCATGTGGCTTTATATATTATTTTTTCAATCAATATAGCTTGAGAGCCGTGCCTCCTTGTTGAGATCTGAGGTTAAGTTCCACATACTTTTTCTAAACACAATTCTACAAAAGGCTCCCTGAGGATAGCTATTGATTAGGGCTGTGATGTTTGTCTCTATAAGGTGGCGTTGAGGGGACAAGTGCACTAAACACCTGCAAGTGCAGCCAGGGAGTTACCCTAAGGGGAAGGGCAGTACCTGGAAATGCTGAACTCCCAGGAACAGAGTGAGGTGAGGGATTTGTCTCTTGCTAGGAGCAGTGGGGATGGTGTAGAGTTAAAAAAAGAGGAAATTGTGGTCTTTTTGAGGGTCCCCAGGACAAGGGAAGAGATGAACCTGACTCCATGTTCTCAGAAGGCTGATTTATTATATTATGATATTATATTAAAGAATGCTATATTAAAACTATACTCATCTATAAAGAAAAGGATACATCAGAAGGCTTAACAAGAATGAATAATAAAACCTGTGACTGACTCCTCAGAGTCTGACACAGCTGACAGTGATTGGTCATTAAGTAAAACCAATTCACATGAAACCAATCAAACAAGCACCTGTTGGTAAACAATGTCCAGACACATTCCAAAGCAGTGGAAAAACACAAGGAGAAGCAATCAGATAATTATTGTTTTCATTCTTCTCTGTGGGTTCTCAGCTTCCCAGGAGAAGAAATCCTGGCAAAGGGATTTTTCAGAAAAGATGACAATGACAGGAAATTAACAAAAAAGTTGCTGGATATTGTTGTTGTGTAAGCACTTCCTGAAGTAGTAACAGTGCAGGTGATGGAGCAGCAGATGCAGAGGAGAAATGGAGCAATTGCAGCTGCAGGTGGGGGAATGGATTGTGGCTGCCTGGCTGTGCCCTGGGACACTGCAGCAGGTTCACAACTCTCCCCTTATGCTTTGGTCATATCATGAACCATACCTGATTGACACTGCCAGTGACACTGTGCCAAATGCTGTTAGAGGAATATTCTCCTAGTTATCATCAGTTGCCTGGACTATACATTTCTTTTCTGATCCAAGAGCTCACCAATGCACAGGCTTTTGGGTAATTGCCCCAAAAGATGTAAGAAAATAGTCACTAGGAAGCTCAGGAATCAGTGGGTCTTCCCTAATCACCTCTGCCCCTTTGGTCATGGCTGGAGGAAAAAGGATTTCCAGCTGCCAGTTTATGTATATTAAGTGCATTAGATACACTGTGTTTCATTTTTACCTTGTTGGAATCTCTGGGAAAATCGGAAAGGATAATAGAATGGAGAAGCAAGGATTACACACAAGCTGAATAACCAAATGAATGGGTATAAATTGCACTTTCAAATTTTCACCATGTAAGTCTATTTAATAAAAAACAAACAAAACATGTAAGCTCAAAAAAGTGAAGCATTCCCCAGCTACTCATACTTCAAGCTCTTTTGTTTGTTTGCTTGCTTTTGTAGACCTACCCTAAGCACCTAAATTAACTTCTGTAAAAAAAAAACCTGCTGTCTTTTCCTCCTAAATACACTTCTTTTCCAAAAGATGAAGTGAGAAAATGCATGTGGATAGAGAGACAGAGTAAGAAAAGAATCCCAAGGAGATCCTGACCCTGTAATCTTTGGTACTGCAGCCCAGCATGTTAACATTAGGCCACTGCAGTGCATCGTGCAGAAGTGTGAGCTTAAAGGGCAATAAACTCTACAGATTTTCCAGTCTTTCACAGTTACAGAAACACCTGTACTAAATATATTTGTGTTGAAGATTAAATAGCCATCCCAGGATCCTTAATAACTGACCTGTGATACCTGAACTACCCAGTGGAAATGCAGTGGGGGAAGTAATTTTTACTTGCCTTTCACTGAAAAGACATCTGTGCTGAAGGATGAACAAACTGAGTTTTGTGACAAACAACTTTAAATGTGCATCACTTTTCTGAGGAGAGCATCTCAAAACCTAGCTGAAAAGTCTGGGATCTGTTTCTGCAGGCTGCTAAAAGAATGTCTTTGAGTAAGTCTAAGTGCCAACACAAAGTGTTCAAATCAGTATGCTCCTATTATAACTCTCTTTATTTCTGACTTTTCCTCTCTGTAAATGGACAATGACTATGTTGGCAGCACTGCAAAATACACCGTGTGTGTATGTATCTATTTAAAGCACATGAATGCATTCCATTTTTCTCACAAGGATTATTTTAAAATATTTTGCATATTCAATCACCTCTATCTTTAAAATAACATCAGCAATGTGCTACAAAGACACTTCAGGGAAGGGAAAGTGGATTGTTAATAGCAGTGTATCACCTGCCATCTGGACACACTTAACACATGGTGAGATGTAAAGATTCAACCATTTGTGGAACTTGATCCCAAAGCTCACTTTCAATCAGGTAAAGTCATGTCTAGGCAGGCACAGATGCTGCATGTACACAATGCAGTTCATTGAATTTATTGCCTACTTGTGTCAGAATAAAGCTGTGCTGGGATTAGTGCAGAGCCACAGTGCCCTGCTGGGTGAACTGGTGACATTCCAGTTCAAAGGAGAGTGATCCATGCCATGCCCAGAGCATGGCAGCATGTATAGCTTTAGCAAGGTGGAGTATTCCCACTGATCTAGACCATGGTCACAGGAAGGCAATGGAACAGTAATTTTTTTTTATTACCCACCCATTGTGCTAAAAAAATCTGTAGTAATATCATCAGACTTTTCCACAAAATAAATACAGCAACTCAGGTGATTCTTCCTGTATTGCAGAGCAGTGTTGATGTTTCCTCTTCCTTCTGCCCATATCCTCCTGTGGGCCCAGGGTGCACGGCCTTTTCCTTTACTATCTTCAGCATATTTGGTCCTGAACACGTAGATGGAATCAGGTGTGACGTGCACAGCTTTAACTGGTAGACAGTGGCACAGTACTGTAAGAAATCTGAAATCTAAATGCATTCTGAGGTCTTCTTTACCAGTTTCTTTCATTTACATGAATAGTTACATTTATAGAGGCAGATATATTTAAAACACTCAAATTTCTCTGCAAATTCACCTCATCCTTATGTGTATTTACGTGGCTCTTTTTCCTACTCAGAAATACTCAAATTCTTTATTGCTTTTTCTTTGCATAAAAATGTAATTCTTCTCCTCATATTCTCGGAATTCACATTCAGGTAGCAAAAGAATCCAGGGGCATAGATTATACTGATATAGCCAGGCACCCTGACTGATCCACAGATGTCCCTTTGTGGCATTGTATGTCAGTATCAGTGCAGTGTGTTTGTGTAGCAGCTCCCATGCTCTGTCCTGAGCCTGTATCCAAAACCCCACTCACATTTCACACGTGCAGGAAGGTAGTGGTGAGGAAAAGTTGAAGGATGAAAACATTGTTGAAAACATCAATGCTGACCATTAAGATCCAGCTGCAGGATTAGGATTGCAGACCATGGGGTGGTGGGTGAGAGCTGTGCTGGTGCAGAGGGACAGAGGGGAGGCAGGGAGGAGGCTCAGTGTCTCTGCAGGTGGGAGAGGGACAGTGGGAGAGCTGCAAAAGGCTGGCAGAGGTAGACCAGTCGGTTTCTCCTCTCCATTGGCAGATGGCACTAAAACATTTCAGTCAGTTCTGTCCACGCCCAATCTGGTTTTGTTCTAAGGGAGCTGTAATCCTCCCGAGCCCACCATCTGTCACCCACCCTGCCATACGAGGAGGTAGGCATGTACATCCTCCAGGGAAAGATGGTGGCATCCATTTCCAGAACAGGGCTGCTACTCACCACAACTGGGGATACTGAAATGTGCTAAAAATTCAGTGTTCCCCATCTACACATAGCATCTCTGCTGTACATCCTGTAGCTCAGGAAAGAGAGCTGTCTATTGCTTGGCCATTTCATTGATCCCCAAAGGCTGGATGTTGTCTGGAATATGCCACTCAAAAGTTGACATTTAAAGTGTAAATTTAGCATTTGTCAAAATTTGCAGTCTGTATGTGATATCTTCCCTAGGAATATATTACTCTTAAAATTTGTACCTAATGCCAAAATACCCTTGGCTACCTCTAACAATAGCAAGCTTATCTTCCATTCTGTTTCTGAAGGTATAGAAGGTCCTTGTGAGTTTCTGCACAATAGAGTCATTACACCTCCTTATTTCTCTGTTGAAGATGACATTCCTTTTTCTTGTTTTTGTTACAGATTCAGGCTGGCTTTCATATATTAGAAGCTGTGTAAACAAGGCAAGTGGTAGAGAGTTTTGTGCCTTACACATTAAGACGTAGATAAGGTCAATAGCAAATGAAACAAGAGTTTGCAAGGTGTAATGGGGAAGCAAGTTTCAAATATTACTTGGAGTGATGCTGGCTGATTGACAGTCCGTCGCCAGGAAAAAACAACATCTCTCAAACTCCTAGGAAATTAATGTATTTGTCCTTTTTCATACTTGTTTCAGATTTCATGGCTACCCATGCTGTCTTGCCCCACAGGATATTAAATAATAACAGTCTTCAGGCAGCAAAGAGAAGAACTAATTGTCATTATTCTTCTACTTCACCACTGCTGCTGTAATTGGAAGTTATCTCATTATAATTGCATCTGTAGTGAATAGTAATTATAATTCTTATCATTAGCTTTTTCTATTAATTAGTTTTTTCCCCTTATAAAATAATATTTTGTACTACTTCTTGTCTGACTTAAGGACACAAAGATGGTCACTCTATTGCCACTGTTGTCGCTGTGTTGTTAATTGCAAAGGTGGATTTTGCACAGCTCAGTAAACCTGTGACATGAGCAGTAAAATGGAGTCAGGGAGCAGCTGGAGAACATGAGCTGTGAATAGGAGAGCAGAGCTTTCATTTTAATCCTTCCTTAGCCTGTACATAGAGTGCTGAACATAGAGGCTGAGTAGTACTACTCAGTAGTGCTTTGAAACTAATTTAGATCAAACTGAATTACTTAAAAGAACCAAAAAAGCAAGCTTGCCAGTTCTTACTCCAATCAAACAGATATGTGTTTTTAAAACCATATTTTTCCGTCAGCTTTCTGGCATATTCAAGTATGGGAGCAAACAAGCTATAACCTACAAGGAGGAAAGGGTGGTGGAAGGATTCCTGAGCTCTGTCTGGAGTGTTTTGTCCAGATGAGAGTGAAAGTCTCGTCTCTTTTCCAGTAGATCAATTTTGTTACCAAAAAATGTAAATTTCATTTTTAAAATATTAATATTCTAGAATTATACAGTATGATGTGAAGGAGAAGTTGGCTATGAAGTTTTATGAGCTTCTCATCCTTATATATCATATAAGCATAAGGCTCTGAACTGTCTGCTCACAAACTGAGAAAATGCTGATATCTTTAGCAGATAATAAAGCATATTTTGACTGCCAGTTTAAAATTTAATTTGAGCTGTAAATATTCATTAAACACTATATTACTGCATGTTTGTGTGTTACCAGTATATTTTACAACATTCATTTGCAGGACTGAACTGCAGTGTAACATTGGGCTTGCAGCACCCAGATGAGTGAATGCTGGTTATTTCGTAAATCATTTTTCTGCTCTAATTTTTAGATGAAGCAGTAGGAGTATCTGCAGCTGAAAACACATGGTGAAAGTGTCTGCAATGCACAGTCAGCTCCATAAGCACATTCCATAGATTGTGATTGACAATACCTGCAGAATCTAGTCCCACTGTACCTCCTGCTGTATTGTTGCTCAGACTAAAGCTACTGTATGTGGGCTTTTCATCCTTTTTTTTTAGCCATCACTTTGAATCAGGTGTGCTAGAAATCTCTCCTGCTCCTCATTTTTCAGCTTAGACTTGGTATTGTGCACATTCTTAAGACTTTGAAAATCCTAATTTTCATCTGACACATAGCTTCTCCCACCTCCAAAATCTGGCACTATAAATTTGATCAAAACTTCTTTTTATTAGTAGGTTGCACTATATATAGATAGAACATATGTTTGACATTTTCATAGCAAAACATAGACCATGTGTGTAGAAAATTGCATTATGAGTCAACTTACCTGTTTATTTACTTCCATATTTTCCTTCAAAATATAAAATAATTGACAGATGTAGAAGTTTAATTAAGAGGGAGCTATTTTGGCTTTCTGTTCATAAAAGAGAAAAATATATGAAATTACAAACGTTTTCTTCCTTTGCTTTTTGAAATGGTGTGATTCAACCCTTATATGAAAACTCTCTGTATCTCCAAATCCCTATTTATACATAGAGAGATTAGTTTCCACTTGTCGGATGAAATCTTGCGTGCCAAGATGCAGCCTTTAGGGAATTTTTAACAATGAGTTATAAAGCCCCAGGGAACAGGGATTTATAACAGAAATGCTGACACAACCCTAACTAAAGTGGTGCAAAAAGCAAGGATACAATATAATTAAAACAACAGAAGCCCGGAATACTGCTGCCTGTCAGTATCTGAGCAGGTCTCCTTGACAAGTTCTCTGATTTTTAGCTTTACAGCTTTAACAGCATCAACTGTTTTTTTCAAGGGTGGTTTGTTGATTTGTTTTGTGTTTTTTAGGTTTTTGGGTTTTTTTTTTCTTTTAACAGATGTATTAGAAAGTGTTTTATAAAACTGCAGCAGAAGGCAAAACAGCAGTGAAATGATTGAAGATGTGCATTTGAATCAGTTTGGTTTATAGGGATTACTTAGACTATATGAAAATCCATGAAGGTCATAATGACATTTATGTCATTCTAAAACTCATGTGTGCTACTTTTCATTCCCTTTATACACTGAACAATAAACAATTTTAAATGTACTGTTGAATTAAAACGTAGTTGTCTTCAGCTTTCAGTGTAAAACAAACTTCTAAGGAAACATATTATGTAATCAAAATTCACACCTTTGGGAGCTAAATAGCATTTTCAACTATGTTGCTATTTCACCAGAATTAAAACCAAATATCTACTCCAGCAAATTAGTTAATGTGTAGTTCCTGCAAGCAAACATTTATGGGTGAGCTTTAAGCATTTTTAAAAAAAAATGTGGGAGACTCCCATTCAGTGTTATTACTGACTGAAGTCTGAGAGTCAGAAAAAGAAATAAATATCTTCCATTCCATCTGTGTCATCTACAACCTTTTTCTTTAAATGTATGACTTTTTAAAAATTTTTATAGGCAGATCCATATTAAAAATTCATCAATATATCATAAATAGATGTTACATTATAGTTTTCAGTAGGTTTCAGATATTTAATAGTGAAACACCTTGTCACAGGAGCTCCAAACTCAAATGCGTTGAGTTCCTAAATTACCAAAATAAGAGCACACTCAGTTTTACCAGTCACATTATCCATGGCTTTAGTTTGCTGCATTTAAACTTTCTGTCTCCTTGAGCTTTTTTCAGCTAGAAACTGAGGGTAGAAAATCAAGCTGAGATTCACAGATTTCCAACTCAAACAACTGTGGAAAACAGTGAAAATATACACTTAGTGTATTGAAGCCCCATTAACTGAGCATGTTTCACTAAGTGTTTTTTCTTGTGTTAATTTATGCTTACATGCTCTTCTGACTCCGTCTTACTAGTTTTTTTATATAAACAGATTCCTTCTCACATTATTAAACATAGATACATTTTAATAAATATAGTTTGGTCTAATTCCTTAATTCTTATTGTTTGAATAAGTGGAAGTCAAGTTTTACAGCTCCTCTTGCTTAACCAGGGGCCTTTGTGCTGTGGCCTTTGCCTTGCAAAAGTACAGTTTGGCAGATATCAGTAATTGTGCTTCATTTCAGATATTACAGTGGCACCAGTGGAGTTTGAAGGTCCAGATAAATACAAACTTTTTGCATGGTTTAATAATGTGAAAAATGCATCTGACCCTTATTGCTTTGAGTTGTCCTTGCAGATCCAGAGCAATATTTAACTCAAAGGACTGGTTGTGGCTACCAGAGGAACAAGGGGTTGGTTACACAAAATGCCAGTTTGGTGTTACCCTCCCCTCTTTAACTCATAGGTAAAGTTAAGCCTACAAAAGAGTTCCTTTGGTGGTGATGAGAGAAGAAAGCAATTACTCCCATATCAAAATGACTGAAAATCAAGACAAGGTTAGTAAAGAGAATCATATTGCTCATGCTGTTTGCCTTAATGCTAATAAAATAGTTTTGGTGGTTGCCCTAGCAATTAGAAGACTTTTCTAAAATACATTCCTAAATACTTATGTAAAAGAAGCACGCACAGCATGGAATATATTTATTAAGCAACTTTTAACTTCAAAGCTCTTTATTTTTACATAATTTTACCAGCAGAAGAAATTTTTTTCAAAAAATCCCTCTGAACAGTGTTTGGGCCTCTTAAAATACAGCAATTGGAATGGATCAGCAGTTGGTAAAATTAATCTAAAGCAACTGTTTATTCAGTGTGGCTCCAATGTAATCCTATGGCTTTAAAGAATTTCAAACCTCACAAAATATAATTATACCCTGAAGATATCAATGAGTATGGGGGAGAATGTTATCAGTAAAATTTGTAACCTACAGATGGTGCAGCTGGAAAGGGGATCAATTGTCAGAAGTCAAATCTCAGTTGTAAATTGTGTCTCAGATTACATAAGGAATCACTTGGCATTTGAAAACTAGACAGAGCTTTCCAAGATTCAAGAGTTCATATTCCTATTTTAGGCTGTATGGGAGGCTACTATACACAAGCAAAATGATACATGGCCAGATACTTTTATTAAAGTCATAGAGAGCAATCCTAAAAAGGTTTTGACATTTTTCAGATATTTTGTTTACCCAGGAGAATTTTGCTAGTTACATCCACGTGTTGCTGCTAGAATAACACCCTTTTAAACACTCATACTGTGGCATAATGGCATTTTTCTCTTGCTTAGCTCAAAGCTTTTCCTAGGAGTCAGAAAAAGGAAAATCTGCAAAGCAAATGTGGAACCTTGTTTGCAGCAAATATATTGATTTAAACCTACATGCCAGGTTACATGGAAATTTCTGCTGTGAAAAAGGAGCTCACATCAAATTTGCAACGTGTCAGAGCTATGGGCTGATGTATCATACAATGGAGTGGTCCCAGAATACTGACATTCTTGAGCTGAAATTAGAAAATCAAACTGTGGTTTTTGTCCTCACACCATGGTATTATGTTATGCAGCTGCATTAATGACTATAAGGATCTAGTTTGAAATCAAAAGCTACTCTTTTTCTGTACCTGGATGTTCAAATTCAATGGAATGTGTTTAAGACAGCCTGGTTCCTGGTTGTTGCTAGAGGTATTCTCTTCCCAAAATAGATTTCAGAAGAATTTATTACCTGGGCAGTGCTCATACAGTGGAGTGAAAGATTCATTTTGGTAAGGGTTAAATAATGGTAAATAGGGTTTGTAATATCTACTACTGCTGTCCAAGTTTTCTGGACATATCCTGAAGTGTTCACTTACCTGGCTCGGAAATATCTAGGGATTTGTGTGTTTCTCAAAGCAAAAATCTGTTTATCTCTCTATTTATGCAGCATGACTTGTAAATGTTCTCCTCAAATCTTTGACAGAGTTCATGAGTTAAGAAGGTGGAATGGGAGCCAAGGTAGGGCAGGAGAAAGATCTGGGATGATGGAATCCAGTAGATGATGACACTCAGCAAAGGAGATGGGCTTTCCAAGGAAATAGAAACAAAATCAAGTGCTTCTACTGCACTTCTGAAGGAAGTTATAAATAGAAAGTTCTTCAGTGGGAACAGTGGTGGCTCAGAAAGTGCAGCCACCAAACTACACAGAAAGCATTTCTCTTACTTGAGGAAAACAGAGCAGGCTGTAAGGCACATTCCTGAATATGCTACTGCCCAATAACAAAGTCAAACTGAAAATGGTAAAGATGGGAGAAAAAGATGAGAAATTAATTAAGATTTTTCTATGTGTACATTGGAACAGATTAAGGTATATTTTTAAGGACGGGGAAAACTGGAACACTTTTTTTTTCAATCCTCTTTGTTATATAATCCTTTTCACATATATTGAAAGTATTTCACTGCATTTTTGGTTCATAATACTTGTGTTACCATTATAGGTTAAACTGGCTTCAGTGAAATTTGTATTTGTATAAAGTCACTGACCAAGGACAGGAAAAAACAATTAAAGGCATGAAAAAAATGAGGAAAAAAGACTCTGAGAGCTTTGGAAGAGCTGTTACATTTAATAAAGGTAAAAATGTCCCCTCAATAAGCATTTGCCAAATGATCTTAAATTATTATAATGTGCTGAGAAAACAGTGTGCCAAAATACTGTACATATATTGCTGGATAAATCAGATGCATTTAAAATCCCTTAGTATAATGGACCTAATTTTTTATCATAAATGCCTTAGTCCTCATCTGCCCACTGTGACTGGTAAGGGAGGCCCAAACAGTCAGATAGGAAATATTTCATTTCTACTGCACAGAGGTGAGGCAGAACTATTTCAGGTGGGATATTCTGTGCTGCTGCTTGAAGACATTGTGGCATTTATGCATCATCTTCTTGGGGGAGCTGGCTAGAATACATGAATCTGACTCTTGAAAACTCTGTCAAAGATGTTCTTTAATATATTCTCACAAAAAAACCCCAAAAAACAAACAAATAAAAACAAATCCAAACAAACCGAACAAAAACAAACAAACAAACAAACAGAAAAAAACAGCCAACCAAATAAACAAAGGACCTCAACTACCCTGTGATATCTTACAATTATGTGCTTCAGAGGCATTTACAACCTAAAGAGAAACAATGAGACTATTTTCTGGTTTAAATGCACTTGGATACTTTCAATTCAAAATAACTTGTTGTTATCCCACAGTTTCTTAGTTTTTCTGCTAAGAATTAAATACAGGATCATCCAAGGCCTTTACAGGGTCACCCAAGGGGTAAATGTTGACGTTTATGTGACACACTGTCCCCAAAGTGGTGCAATGGCAGTGCTCTCCCCCTGCCAGCAGCCAACACAAAATAATACCTCAGTAAAGAGAAAACACTGCCATTTCAATGACAGGCTTTTGAACCTAGACTAACTTTGTCATAATCAGGGCTGGAACAGGTTACATTTTACCCATCATGTAATTATATTCTGTACAAGACAAAGCTGAATGAGAAATGAGCCACTTGTTAACTGTCGTCATGTGTAGCAGGGAGCATGAACCTCAACCTTCTGTGGCTTGGAAATTTTGGAATTATAATAAAAATGTTTTTCTGATTGACCAGTTAAACCAACATGATTATCAAGTTTTACATGCTCATCAATAATGCAAAGTAATCAGTGTGATATTTTGTTCTACCACCTGGTAATTTTAAAGAGATCCCATTTATTATGGAAGTGACCTATAGAAACAACAGAAATTAAACCAATAGAAATTGTATAGAATTTTAAATGCATCACATTAAAAAAAATTATTCAAAGGGTTCAGAATTGATCAGAATATATTAGCCTCATGAAGTGTTTCTGAGTAACCTGCCAAATCCAGGAGTTACAATTAAAAATTATTGGAAAATTCTTTTGAAGAGAATTTATTTTCTCTGGTAAACTTTTTCTCTAAAATAATGTATTTCTGTTATGAAACCCTAAAGATGCAGCAAGAATAGAACTGGTTTTGGCTGTAAGTAGGTCTGGTTCACAACTGCTTTGCAGTGGTTTGGACTCACTGGGAGATCCTGACCCCAACAGCTTTTTGTGTTCTTTACTATAGGGGTTCTGATTTATTTTTCCACTTAAGTCAATTTGAAGTCAGAAAGTCAAATGCATCCCTGGGTATAAATGATGGTGGATGTCAGAATGAGCTCTATCACCATTACAAGTAAGAGTAAATCAGAGAAGTCCCAAGGATGTCATAATTTATGCAGGTGACATTTACCTTAGGTGGCTGGGGATGATCATACACCAAAAAGTCACGTTTTCCCCCAGTTTACATCACACTAATTGCAGCTTAGCTAAACATAAAGATCCAGTTTCAGACTTCAGTTGCATGTCATATCAGCTGCCAAACATAAACTCAAAATCAGTTGCTATGGCTTCAAGCATTGCCTGGTTCATCTGTGTTCAAACACTCTGATTCAAGGAAAGGGGTTTTTTTTAAGAAATCAATTACATCTTATTTATAAAACAGTCTTCTTTATAAAACAATGTCAAAAGTCACATTTAAAATAATTTCCTGCCAGTAAATAAAAGCTTAAGTCCAGCAAATCATTTGTTTATCTTCAAATTTAATAACTATATCTGACACTGTATAAGTGGCTTAATGGCATTAAGGTTCTCAGTGTCTGTAAACTACATTGTTGGGACTTGATTTTAAATATTTATAAGTCTACTATTAAGAACAAATCATTTTCTCAATCTATTTCACTAACAGAAATTATTTATAAGTATATCATTAATTATTTATATTTTCCTGGTATTATATTTACATTAATAATTAAATGCATCTAATTATTAAATCATATAAATAAGATTTAGTTTCATTGATGAGTTGAAGTGCAAACAGCAGCTCCATCACTGACTGTAAACATTTGAAACGAGATACTCTTCAGTCCCAAGCCCTTGTACTTGCTAGAAGTCATGACACCAAACTGCTGAGGTGACTTCTCCCTCAGTGTCTGTGGCACATCATGACTGCACCTGTGGCAGGTTTGGGGTTCTCCCAAGCAGAACGAGCTTGGTGCACCTCTCACAGTCATTACAGGTGGCCAGTGTCACCACAGTGACCACAAGTTACCTCTGTGCTGCCAAGGACACTCACCCCTCAAAGGGCAATTGATTCACACCCAGGGACCTCAGGCATCTCCTCATGAAAATTGGCAGTGTTCCACAACTCAGTGAATTGTATAACACTGCACCTTATTCCCAGGAGTTATAACCCACCTCAAGGGACACTGATTTCTGCAGTGCCCAAAATGTGCATTTCTGCTGGTCCCCAGCAGGATCAGCAGCAGAATTTCCAAGCCACAGAAGGGGGAGGTTCATGCTCCCTGTACACATGACACAGTTAACAAGTGGCTCATTTCTCATTCAGCTTTGTCTTGTACAGAATATAATTACATGATGGGTAAAATGTAACCTGTTCCAGCCCTGATTATGACAAAGTTAGTCTAGGTTCAAAAGCCTGTCATTAGTCTATAAGAAGACTTTTGGTGATTACAGTTCTTCAGCAAAAACCCCACCTGACATAGTCCCACTGCAATTTCTGGTCCTTCCATTATCAGGTATTACTCACTTCTAGTGATAATGTGCAGTGGCCCATATGTGCAACTTTTTGGCAGACAGACACAAAATCTTTGCATCTTTTGACTATGTGGAATGGCTATTTTCTGGCATTATTTTCTGGCACTGGAAGCAAATCAGCCTTATGAACTTGGCACCTGAAGAACTCAGGTCTGGACTAATGAAATCTGTTTTTAAAGATTTTTCATCTTTTACACATTCAGATGGGATCAAAGCTAGTGTATATAGTCCTGGAAGCACTCGTAAGAGGTCTTTTCAACTTTTCTTTCTCTTTATGAAGTGCCCTTGGGTATAGCCTAATTAATCATAAGCTAAAAGTAAATTACCAATAGCGCAGAATTGTCAAATGGTATTTTCTGTTGTTCACAGCAAATAAGCATCTGTTATAAATAGTTGCCCATAGTTGAAGGCAGACATAAAATGTTCATAAATGTTTATTATAGCACTTTACGTTTTCAGTACCAGCTCGATATTTTCTCCTCAGGTCTTTATTCCTTTATCCTGAAATTTTCAGTTGCCTGCTTTCATCATAGTTTCTTTATTCTTTTAACCTATTTCCAGCCATGCTGGTTTATTGCAAAATAAAAATAAGAATAATGTCAATAGTTTCCCACACAAATAGACCCAAGGGAACACTTTAGGACAATTTGAAGTACAATGAGGAGGAGCTGAGCTGATGGTAATTTATATGAACTTTTAATTTGAGGATAATACTAGAGAATCATAATCTTCAAGGTGAAGAAGTACATTAGCTTCCTAATTAAGCTGCCTTTACCTCACCAGTGAAAGTGACATTAATTAGTTGACATGCCTGTTTATCATTGTTTCCAATGCTATACAATCTGAATATTTATTTTCAAGAGATGATGCACTGGCAGAGTATTCAAACAATGAAGAACATGCCATTGGCATAAGAAAATATCCAAGAACATTTCTCTATGTGTCTTCCATTGGCATAGATTTTTAAAACCATCCAGAACCCCATATAAATAAGCAGGCAGCAATTCTTCCCAGTTTTCTGTAGCAATGCATCTGCAATGACCCTTGCTAAGCTCATTTATAACTAACTCAGATGCATCTACATGAGATGTAAGTGCTGTATGAATTTGAAATATATACCTGAGCTTTTTGTATAATCAAACTCTGTGAGGTGGTGTCATATTAATCTATATGCTTGCTTGTTGATTATGGGCCTAGTAGGTGTAAATAAAAGTATTTGGTTGGGGACTTTTCAAAATAAAGTTATAGAATCATGGAATGGTTTGGGCTGGAAGGGACCTAAAAAATCATCTAATTCCAACCATGGGCAGGGACAGCTTCCAATTGACCAGGTTTCTCCAAACTCCATCCAGCCTGGCCTTGAGCACTTCCAGGAATCCAGGAGCAGCCACAGCTTGTCTGGGCAACCTGAGCCAGGGCCTCCCACCCTCACAAGGTAGGATTTTTTTTTTCCTATTATCTAATATACTCCCACTCTCAGTTTGAAGCCCATGCCCCTTGTCCTGTCACTGCACACCCTTGTAATGAGTCCCTCTCCATCTTTCTTGTAAGTCCTTTGCTTAGGTAATTGTTCCACATCACTTTACCTGCACCCAGTCTTGCTTCACTGTCAGTGTTTGCATCTGTCGAATGCTAAAGCCACAAATATGTGTATAAAATATTTTAAAGCTGGGCACAAGGGCAGAAATTGTAGCAACAGATTGGAAACTGTGCCTTCTTGTCAATAGAGATTTTGCTTCTCTGAACTCTCATCCAATTTTCAATTAAAATTTAATGCTCTTTAGCATGATTAGGCAAGAATATTAATCATAAGGCTGATTGACCTACATGTCTGAAAGGCTGAAAAATGCCACCTTACACAAATTTCTTCTGATTACAATTCATGGTGGAATGAGTTATTTGGAAATGGAGTTCTGCAGACTCTGGACACAAGGGTTCAACAAGTGGTTTTCAAAGTTCAGTGAAGCACTAGAGGCAACTTATGTCAACTTAAAGTATGCAGTGCTACCAGGTTGCACTTAGCTGTCAGAGCACTTGCAGGGTTTCCAAGCTTTTTTATAATTAAAGCAAGGGGGTCCCAGATTTTTTTGGTGATTTTATGTTTTGGATTTTGGGCTTTGTGGTTTTTTAGGGAAATTGATTGAGTAAATTTTAAACTGCAAGTATTCTGAGGGTGGCATTGGATCCTGATCAAGTCTGTGTCTGAAGGTAATGAGATAAGATAAATTAATTATTAGTAGGATATTAGTGGTACAATATTGTGAATATTCAAATTTATCAATAATAAACATAGATTAAAAAACAGAAAAACAATTTCTAAGCTCTAGCCAAAAGGGAAGTACTAAAACACTTCTAGACAATGTGGAGCGTGAAGTGTAATATAATGGAACTATAAAATTAATGAATTAGTAAAACTAAAACTTGTGACCTTTTTCCTTGTGTGTTCCATGCACTAGTATCCTCAAGACAGAGATGCTGAGACTCTCAGGTGTCATTTGTTGATTGTTGCAGGTACTGAATTGATATTGACATTAATTAAATCTGTGCTTGAAAGGTTCAGCTTGGAGACTTAACATGGCTAGAAAGAGATGATGAAGGGATGCACTAACATGCCTAGAGATACTAAGAAATCTCATAAGTGATTAATTCATAAACCTTTCTTTTTCTCAGGATTAAAATGGTCACTAGAATTGTTTCCCAGAAGAAAATTTTTCCCATGTCAAACTGGATTTGGGATGGGTAGGAAATAAAATTTGCCTTTTTCTGTAGCTTGAGAGCAATTACATGAATAACCTGCACATTTTTCTCTTGACAAACTCTCAGCTGTTTTAAGGACAAGGAAGTCTATGACTGCCTTTAACTCACTTTTCCCTTACATTTGTGCCATAGGATCACGAGCCTGTTGAAGAGCAGTGCTCATGGTGTGCTCTGTAATGGGTGGGATGGGGGCTGCTGCTCATTCTTGTCAAATCATCTTTTCCTGGGTGGCTAAACTGTCTGTCCAGTGGGCTCCTTTCCATCCAAGTGTTTCTGGGCTCCAGTATCCATGTCTGTAAGAAAGCCCCAGGTGCAAATTCTTTCAGTTCATTTGTACCTTTGGTAGCCTGGTGCATTTTCACCTTTGGTGGCCATGGCAGAGCTGCACACGAGCACTGCAGTGTTACAGGGCATGCAGGCTGCGCTCATCCATAGGCAGGGCTCAGCAGTTCTCCAAATTCCTTCTGGATACCTTAGGGCTCATAGGGTATTCCCAGTGGAAAAAATACTACAAGAATCACCAAGCTGTTTGGCATACTCTGCTTTTTCTGTGAGCTGAAAAGACACTCCTTGGCTCCAGGAGATGTTTGATATATCATGAGCCCAGTCTGAGACTCAGAGTGCTTGGCTCCTGAGACATGAGCTCCACTTTGTCATTTTCTTTCATTCCAGGCTTGCACCTGGAGGACAATTTCTCAAAATCATGCAATCTATAAGGTTAATCTAGTTGTATCTGTATGAATATTTCACATGATAAAGCACCTGTGCTTTCCTTGTAATCCCAAAGTTACCCTGCTGCTTTAAACAATTGAAATCAGTCTTTAAAATTAAAAGCAGGTATGACACAAGACCACATAAAATGACCCAGAAGTCAGCCTGTTTCCCACTGAATTTCAGTGCTTGTGGGCTCAGGTGAAAGGAGGAGGCACAGGGCTTTCAGCATCCCAAACAGATCCTGGTGTCCCCCCTCGCCCTGCTCCCAGCCAGGGGAGTCCAGTGGCTGCTCCCACCACAAACCCCATGTGTGGCTGCTCAGGGACCAGCCAGGAACCATCACCCCACGCTGCTGTGACAGGTTTCATTAGGTCCAGGTTTCCTGCCTGTGTGCCAGCAGCAGCTCCTGGCTTTCCCAGAATTAAAAGATTCACCTGGCACCCCATCCCTGCCCCTGCCTCCTCTCTCCATCCCAAAGACCATTCTGAGCCTGGCCTGCCTCAGCATGAAAATACTTTGATTTTTCATATAGTATTAGGGGCCTGCATCCCAGACAACATTCCAGCTGTATGAATCCCTGCCCAGGGGCAGACATGGAGATCACTCATCAGTGGGAAGGCAGGGGCCAGCAGGCCCTGCAGATAAATGCAACATGAAGCAGTAAAACAACAGTTGTCCACATCATAAACAGGGGTTTCGTTTTGGTTTCTGGGGGGTTTTTTTGTTTGTTTGCAGCTGTATGAATCCCTGCCCAGGGGCAGACATGGAGATCACTCATCGATGGGAAGGCAGATAAATGCAACATAAAGCAGTAAAACAACACTTGTCCACATCATAAACAGGGGTTTATTTTTTGGTTTTTTGGTTTTGTTTTTTAGGTTTTTGGGGGGTTTTTTTGTTTGTTTTCTTTTTTTAATGAGACTTACTAAAACCTGTAAACCAGCTGATTCTTGAGTCTGTGCCTTATTCCCCCTTATTTACTAATACAGGTGTTCCAGCAAGTATGGCAGCCAAAAAGCTGATTTTTTTCTGTTGACAGTAGCAACATGCATCTTGCCAAGATTTTACTAGCTCAAAAATATATTTTAAAAATTGGGACTGCACAATCCAGCTTATGATCTGCTAGTTTATGTTTGCATATACTTCCTTTACTAACATAAGAAAAAAGATTTATTTTACTGGAGGACCGAAAACTCTGTTTCTGGGAAATCCAACTGCATGTAAATGAGAGAACAGCTCCTCAGGAACTGGATCCTCTCATGTGGTTAAGCACGTTTTCCAAAAATGTTTTAGAGGCACTGCTGTAAATTCAGAACAGAAATGGAAAATAATTTCCATTTCATGTTCATGGGGAAAAAGAAGAAAAAGTTTTATTTGAATATTCTTAATATTATCAAAAGTTTTCAATACTTTCTCCATTTAAAAGAAAATATAGTCAGATGCAGGCCACAAAGAGTTGGTTCCTTGTCCATGAAGAGCACAGGGGAGCCCTGGCTGTGTCAGGCCCACAGAGGTTAAGGTGAAGGCAGTGACAAGAGTGAAAATTGTGTTTGGGCAGGGGCTCAACAAGGATCCCAGCCAGCCCCTCCCTGGTGCAGGATAACAGTGATAGGAGAGGAGTGACTGCAGCTTTTGTCTGAAGAATCACTTGTCTGCTGGAGCAGGGCTCGATCTTGAGCTGCTTGATCTCCTCCTGCAGAACCTGCCCCAGCCCCACAGCTGCTCCTGTCAATGGCAGGGGGCAAGGCCTGCCTGAGAGTTCAGTAACTTGTGGTGTAAAATGAGTTATCCCCCTTTCTGTGGCTTTACAACCAAAATCTCTTTAGTCAAAATGGATTGGCATTGAGCACTTATAATCTTTTGTCCACCACGTTTGACCTGAGTTTCCCAGTTTGAAATCAGCGTTCCCTGGTGAATAGCTACTTCTTTAGATGAAACAGATTGAAAACAGTAAATACCAATACATAGATTGCCTTATCTACATCTGACATTCCTGTCACTTCCCTACCTAGGCGCGATTTAACCTTGCCATCATCTGTCCTCTTCAGGAGGAAATTACAGTCCATTCCTCCTCTGATCTGTCATCTTGGAGCAGCTGGCAACTTGTCAGCACCCCTTCTGCAGATGGACATTTTACTGCTGAGAGGCAATACCCCAGCAATCTGTACGTACTCAGCCTTGACAAAATGACTTCATAATCAGTAGCCAAGGAGTTACTTTTCCCTGTGCTGTTCTGTCTGAGAATTTTTGCAGATTCATTGTTCACCTGCCTTCTGTTAATGCAGGATCTCTTAAGCAATCCTCCCCATTATAAAGAAGAAGCTGTAAGTGGTGGACAGGCTGCACACAAAGATCAGGACAAACAAGGTGACATCCTGTCCTGCATAGCTAAGGAAGTGGGAGTCTTAATAAAACAAGAATGTAGGTGCTGTATTCAAATCTTAATGAAATTTGTGATTTAAAATCACAACATTTTTTTTAAATGTGGGTTTCCAAGTCTCATTAACTTTGAAAAAGAGGATTCATATTCTATTTAACTAGACTTCACATTGAGCCACTTTTCATTTACAGTATATTCCTAAAGGTAGTAGCAGCAGGGAGATGAAATGACTTCATTCACTGGAATTACAGCTTCTTTTATATAAAATGTTAATCATTTTATATATGACAACCTTATGCTTAATGTTGCTAGAATACTCCTCATAAAACATTATTTTGTGAGTGCATAGACTCCCCTACTGAGCACATAACAGCTTTCAGTGGATGTGCTAATCCAGTTTGAATATATGTATTATTTAATCTTCATTAAGATGCTGAAGTCTATACAATGTTAATTATTCATTTTGCATGTTCCTTGCACTTTATTGCAATTCATAATTTCCTTAATGAAAATGTAGTTTTTAATTATAACTGTAAAATTTGGATGAAACCTGCCTGGTAAGCATAAGCAGAACTTTTTTTTAGTTTTGCTGTTATTTTAGTATCGTATGAGAGGGGGAAATTCACCAAAATGGTGACAAAAGGGTATTGAATGAACAACAAATATTCAACCAAGCAACCTTGCCCCATTCCTCAGCACAGGCCATGGGAGCTGCAAGGATCAGCAAGGATCCTTCTACTGATATTTGCTGCAGGGGGAATCTCAGGGCCTGAGCACAGGGTGATTTTTAATCCAGAATTCTTACCTTCTTTCCATCAGCACAAGGATGGGGTGAGATTCTGCAGGTAGTGTTGTGCATGTTTCTTTGAAAAGGTTTCCAACATGATAAGACTTCCACGCTACAGACAAAAAACCCAACACCAAAGTAGAATCAAAAGAAGCCTTTATAGTTTCAAATCCTTAAACAAAGTGTATTAAAACAGATGAAAAATTTTAGCAGAGAAATAGAAGAAAAGAGTCACTGAAGGTCAATTTGAACAGAGAGTAGGAGTAGAAAGCAGTATTTTTTCTAATATGGCAGGAAACAACTTATAGTACCAATTTTAAACTACTGCTGATTTTGGCACAGAATAGTTTTTAAACAGATAAGTGTTAAATTACAAATGTTCAACATGCTGAACTGACAGAGTGCATTTAATTGACTATTTATATGACACAGCAGAATGGAATATTCTAGCTTCTGTGGGGTTTGTTTTATTTTGAATATGTGTATTTTTAAGTGGCAAAGTACTCAAAAATGACCAGAGGGAGCACATGATCAGAGATGTGTACATTAGCTGGCAAATCATGATGTGTGCCCTCTTTTCATTCTTTCTGAGTTTCTGGAGAAATAAGCTCAGAAATACTAACTTAGGCTTCATATTAATATCCAGGGAAAACTAAAACATATATGGTCTCATAAAGGAAACCTCTGTGTCTTGGCAAGAGTGTTGCTGCAAACCTTTGCCATGCCAGATTTAAACAAACTTTTGATGAAAGCTACTTGTGAAACCACCAGGGAGGAAATCACATCATTTCAGCCTGAAAGAGATATTGGCAAATATGAACTGCCACATGAGATTTTATATGAGCTGCAACTGCTGCCCCTCATTTCCCTGGAATGTCATAGTTCAGTAGCTGCACACCTTTGGTCAAATGCTCTGTGGCAGATCCCAAATGACTCAAGGAATATATCATTTCTCATTAGTTATGTAGTTGTGAAATGACCTTTAGAATAATAAAAATTCTAACGGGGGGGAAAAAAATCTGTCTTGGGATATATTTTGCTCAACTTGAATTTGACTCTTCAGCTTTGGCTTTCAGAGCCACTCATGATCCTACCCATGATCCGAATCCCTAAATGGACAAAATAACCTTGTTTATGAAGCTGCCTGTTCTCCCTGCTCACCTGGGACTTGCTGAGCCACCCAACTCCCTGTATCCCTCATTGTCTGTCCTCAAGGGTGAGCTCTGAACAAAAGGCAGCAGAAAGGCTGAGCAGAGACAGGAGCATGGGGACATTCAGGCAGGTGGGTTTGTCATTTTCCTGAGTGGCAATCATAAGTGTCAGCCTGCCAGACTGTCCCTCCTGCTGGGATTCATTTTTCCATGGGATCTCTGGTGTGTTAATCTAAACCTGACCTGAACTTTATCACCTCCATGATGTTTGAAGAGTGGGAGATCATTACCCAAGGTTCTTTGACCTCTTTGTTGACACACACATCATGTCTCCACCCCTACATACATTGCAGTTTTACACATTTGAAAGGTGGTGCCTCACGAGATTTTACACACCCAGATGTAATATCTTGCAGAGATGACATATTAGTTCTTTGCTTAGTTGTGTCTTGTTTATTTCAAAGTATTTCCATAAGAGGAAAAAAAGGTAACCTGTATTAACAGGATGTATGGCAGATGTGGCTGGAATATGTAATTTTGAAACCTCTTTTCATAGTGGTATTAATGGTTAATATTCTTCATTTTGGAGGTTTTTGAAAAAATATCATCATTCCTTTGGTGCTGCAGACTTTCATAAAGCTGTTGTGACATTTAAGAAATTAGCTGTGAATAAATCAAGGATCCTCTGTGGAAGTGCAGAGCAATTGGGACTGTAGTTGTCATAAGCAAATAGCAATCACTGATGTTATTGCCTGGACTAGTTGATTTAGTGGAGAGATTTTTGGCTTATGTGTTATATCTGAAATATTCTGAGCATTGAGTGATTTTCGAAGTTAATATAAAAGCTCAAAATAAGAGTTTTAATACATTTAAGTTTTTCTGTGTTCTAGAAAACTTTTTTTGTCTTAAGAGAGTTTGCAGTCCAAGTACAAAATCACTCAAAAGAAATCTGTTGTAGCAGAGGACTTCTCTCTCCAGCTTGAAAGCACTTGTATTTAGAGAGAGAGAGGGGAGTTATGCTTGCTACAGTCCAATTTACTGATACTGAGGTGCAACTAGACAAAAGTGTGTGTTTTACTAATTTTCATCTTAATGAAAGTTTGGAAATCTTTTTATATGCTTCCCTTACAACATAGTACTACCATACCACAATTCCCACAAATGCTTAAGAGGCAAATTTAAAATGCATTTTTAAAGTTTCTTTAACTAAACCATTTTGATTTTTCTTTAAAATTTATCACTTGTGTATATCCTTTTCAAAGACATCTCCAATTTGCTTTTAAATAGGAATTATTTTTCTCCTGGCTGCTTAGCACAGCCCCACTGCACTGACCTGACCATGGTTCACTAATAATATATGAGAAACAACTAAGTCCAAAATCCCCCAAAAGGATCTATTTTTATATCATATTCAAGTGCTCTATCATCTGAGACTAGCATTAGCTAAGCTGCTATTGTTTTACTTAGAGTCACACTTGATAGCCATATTTTAGTCTTTAAAAAGCTATAAACAAAAGTTCAAATGTTTAAAATAATGATAATAAACAAAATATGAGATTTACAGAAACTGAGGGGGTCAATGCCAAAAAGTTTCATGATTCTCAAGGAAATAGTCCTTCCTTAATTAAGCTTTTAAAAGCATTTAAAAATATTTCTTTATTGGCAAATACATATAGTTGTCCTGCTATAAAAATAAACATGCAAAAACTATACTGAAGTTATGTTGAGATAAACAAGTGAAAGCAAAGATTGTATGGTGAGGCTTCTGCAGTCTGTCCTGTTTTGTTTCAACAAGTGCATGTTTTACTTCTATGAAGTCCATTGGTTTAAAAATACCCAAAATATTCGAAAAAATATTGTGATGCATTACAATTGCTTTTATTTAACTTTCATCTTTCTAGTTGTACTTAATCTTTAATGCTGAATGATTGATTGACACTGGAGTTCTACATTAAAACCCTGCATACCTCGAGGTATTGGTTCAGCTGTAATTTGGAGCCGTCCCAGCAGAGGCAGTTCAATATTCCTATCTACTGGAACCCTGAAATAGCCTGATGATGTCTGCTTTGTGGCGTGGTGGGTGCAGTGCAGCATCATGCTGCTACCCAGATACTTTTCTGTCTGGATTGGAAATCCACCCTGTCTGGGAAAAGACACAATGCAGAAGTGCTGTGCTCGTTATCTTGGAAGGGCACTGGCAGTGCTGCAGCGGGGTGTGAGCAGCAGACTGGCCAAGAAAGAATGGAAATAGCAAGGTTGAAAGCAAAATGGCTCCCTGCTTTTTCAAAAATAAATTATAAAGATGGTTCAGAGAGAAAAGGAATTGAAACAGCCTATCACTGCTCATGATGATAAGAGAGTCTTGCAAATCGGCCAGGAGAAACACAGTGGCTATCGTCACAAACTACATAAAAATGCCAGTTCTGTTCAACTCTCCAGACTACTGTCCAGGAGGTGGGACAAAGCCAGGTGGAGATCTGCTTAAAAGCCTTTTTAATAGAGAGGTTTGACTTCACATTAAAGACTTTGTTAACTGAAGGGAATGATGAAATAATTCATGCTCTTTTTAGTAACATGAATAATTTGTAGATAGCTCACTTTAAAATACATTCACCATTAAAATAGCCTATATCCTCACAGTCACATACTACACGTCTCCTCTACTCCATTTGGAAATATGTGTATAACCATGAGTATAATTTGAAATTTGTTGTCCTTGAAATGTAATCACCCAAATGTACACCTAAACTGGGAATATCAGATCACTGATCCTGGTCAGCCCAGTGCAGCACACACACATACAAGGGCCAGCTCAGTGCAGGCCAAAGCATTTTGCTTATCCAGGTCTAAAAGGAAGGTACAGGATATTTGGTGGAGGGTTTCCTCAGTGGGCAGAACACCTGCCAGCATCACAGCATCACTTCAGGTGCCTTCCCAGCACAGTTGGTCTGCTTTAGTTACCACACATCCTGCATTTTCTCTGCAGCACAAACCAGAGAGTGAAACCAGGGATGGTTTGCACACAGACCACAAAAGCAACTCATTCCACCAAAATTCTGACATCAGCACTCACCAAATTAAATTGCTTGTGGTTTACCACATATGAGGGTGCCGGGAAGGTTCAAAATGAGCTCTCAACTCTGAACTTTGTCCTGTACTCAAAAAACAGGATCTTCTTCCTTGTTAAGAAGGAGTGACAGAGTTAAAATTTGGCAGAAATTTTACTGACACAGAAAGGAAATACTTTCAGGAGAACATAAATCCAGAATGGGTGCTGTAAACTAAAGAAGCACTATTTAAACATGAGAATGCCTCTTAAAACATTTTTTATATGAAAGGAATCCACAACACAGATAACCTAATGGACTCTTGCTCCCAAATGAAGGCCAGATACATTGGCAATGGAAATGGGACAAACCTCCTTTTGGTTTTGTTTGTAGCTAGAAATAACTTGAGTTACTGGAAGGAAATTTCAACTGCCAGTTCCACAACTGTGGAACTTCACTTATATGAGAAAATGTGGCTGTTGCACCTCTATTCTCAGCCAACTTTGCAAACTAGTTTTTCCTAGGAAAGAGAGTTAAAACATTTGAAAATAAACTGAGAGTCAGTTTTATTTCCAGTCTTTTTTTTTTTTAGTCAAATATGGATACTCTTTGTAAACAATTTATAGAGTTCTCACTTGCACCAGCTTGTGCTCAGCAGGTATTTGTTTTCAACAATGACTTGAACTTTAATAAGCTCATACCCATACTTTGTGCTGTGTTGCTCCCAGAGATAAAAGCTTAGGATTAAAATAGGAACACAAATGACAGGATTTTTAACTGCCATCCAGAAACAAATTGAAAGTTTTGTTAGAATGGTTTCTGTGGGTTTTTGTTGTTGTTGTTTGTTTTATTTTGTGTGTGTGTGTGTTAAAAAGAAAGTAGTGGTTTACTTTGATTTCCTCAACACTGTTCTTTTATTCCAGAACTTCCTTTATTTCAGGGGGGTTTTTTTCTCCTGTTCTTTTGGTGTGTTTTATTTGTGGAGCAGGATATAGGGTTCATTAAGAATGTCCAAATTGGAAGACTATTCATACACTGCATATTCTCTGAACATCTACCTGGATTACAAAACACTGCCAGCTGTGCAGTGTTCTGCACAATGCAAGTTACAGCCACACACTTACCATGCTTCAGCATCCCAGGCAAAGTTGTTTTGTTAACATTAATACAAATATTTAGATTTAGCATCCTGTTGAAAATAGCTGTCACTGCACTGAAGCACAGGCAAAACCAGAAGCACAAGGGCCACACTGACACCTGATTAAGCAGAAACAGATGCAAAGACTTGGACTTCTCAGCAGTTTTTATCCACAGAAGAGAAGCCTCAAATAGTAATAATAATAATAGCAGCATATTCATTGGAAGTACTCCTGGTAGTCCACTGACCAAACCCAGCAAAGTTTGGCTGAGACTGTCAGGGAAATTAGTTCGTATTCTTTTTAGGGAGTTTGAATAACTACTATATCATAATTAACTTTTAAGAGCCTGCTGGTGGTGATAAATTATGCATGTACCTGAAAATAGAAAATGTAGCAAAAAAATAAACAATTTAAAAATATTTTTGTGTGTATACTTGGTTTTTTTGATTTTTTTTTTTTATTTTAGCAAGTATCTGGTTTGTATTAACATTTGAAACCATATTTTGGAGGTTACTGTGTGTGGTTTTGGAGTTAACCATGTAGCAGAATGATGTTGGAATGTGCTATTACAATCATATTTCTAAAATTATAATCTTATTCAGTGTCTGCTAATGAAATGGAACTAAATACTTTTTACTGAGTACTCAGTAATACTGAACTAATACTAAATTCCATCTGATGTTACATTTGCACTGGAAAGAAAAGTAGTCTTACTGTTAGTACTACAGCACATATTGATAGGCAAGAAATCGAGCACTTAACTGGAATATATGGTTGGCATTGTTAAAAGAGTCCTGTTTCCATGCCAAAAAGTTCTTGAATACAGCTGTAAAGGACTTGTTAATTGTGGCCACCCCAAAAGGAGGCAGCTGGTCATTGAGGCTGTATGAGGGATGTTTGTGATGATGCCTTGTGAAGGCTGACCTAGAACAGAGACTGGACAGAGTTAAAAAATAAAATAGGGATTTATTAGTTTTTAATGGATATATTTTGGTAGTATAAGAGCCCAGCCAGGGCTATGCCCAAGATGAACTTAAAATGGTCAAAAAATAGATGACCAGTCACAGGGTCTTACACTTTTATAAGTTCTGGTCTATTAGTATGTTGGAGTTAACTATCCAATTATAGCTTTAGATTATGAAGTCCCATCCTTCTTGTTTTTCTCTTTTCATTCTGGTGTTATTTATGCTCTTGGGTCTGAGACTTGGATCATGTGTCCTTGGTCACCAGCTAGAGGTCCTTGGTCCCTGCTCTGTGAAGAGAGCTCACCATCCCCTAATGTAAAGCTCAGAACTACACACTGAAGCAGCACAGAATCTGCAAAATAGAAAAGCTAAAACCTGAGGCATCATTGTAAGGGATTGCTGGGGATGGGTCTGACACTCATTCAAGCACAGTCTTCTCTGCTTCTGCAGGCTGAAGCTTGGCTGTGTGCAGAGCTCTGAGCTGCCACATTTTGAGCATTGCTTCTGTGGCAGGACTGGCTGTTCCCTGCGCAGCCTGGACCTGCTGCAGCAGCGGAGGCACTGCTGGAGTTTGATGTTTTTGGGGTTCCCTAGCCTGTGAGCAGTGAGTAGTGTGTGAGCTGGCTGGACTATCTCAGGAGGAGGCTGTGGCCCAGGGGGTTTGTGCAGCAGGCAGTAAGTGGAGCCCTGCCTGCTGCAGGGCTGTTCTGCTGTGTGTGGATGTGTGCCTTGGCTCTGTGTGAGCACCCCCAGAGCTGAGCCCGGCACTGAGGGGCAGTTCTGGAGCTGGGGAATTTAACCTTCAGGATGGGTTAGATATGCTGAACTTGCACAGAAATGCAGGGGTTACATATGAAAATTATGAGCCTGGGTAGATATACCCAATGATAATTTATGATGTTTATTCCTCCACAAACATGGTTAAACTTTCCCCTACTCTCATCCTTCCTGGTAGTATCATTCTTAGGAAGACAAAAAGACTTAGATGTGTGGTTTCCAGAGGAAGTATAAGTTCAAATCAAAGGTAAGGAGTTGTCTTTAAATCAGCAGAAAGGAATTCTTCAATGTCTAATTTTTTTTTAATTTTTTTTTTCAATGAAGAGATGCATAGTAGAGAGGTTAAGATCTTTAATTTAACATGGAAATGAACTAAAAAGAAGACATTTTACTCTCTCTGAATTTGCATTGCATAATTGCATTTTAATGAATTAACTGCATTTCATAGGCCTCAAATGAATATGAAACTAATAGCTGAACCCTTGCCACATGGTGTTCTCATTGTGGGCTCAAAGTGAAACTTTATTACCTACAAATTATATTCTCAGTTTCAGTGGTGAAAGGAACTGCTTACAATAACAAAAGTTATGAACAGGTTTAGTATTTAAAAGCATACAGGGTGCTGCTGTGTGATGTGTTCTCTTTAAATTCAGTTGCATCTCTGTTTCTAAGGACCAGAGTAAGGAAAACTTTTAGGCAGCCCTGTTAAATTTGGATTGTTCTGCCCCTAGAATCTCTGTGGTGTGTGCTGTATGATGGCACTGTGGGGTCTCTGCCAGGGTATGGGGAGGCACCAGCTTTGATATCAGAACATTGTGCAGAGCATTGGTTTGGGGGCCTTAAACTACAAACAGGGCATTAATAGCAGAAAATCTAGTGTGCTGCACTCCTCTCACCACTTAAACTATGATTGCTACTGCTTTCATAACAGAGTGTATTTATAAGAGAAATACTTTGTATTGTTACAATTTGACTTCTGTAAACCAGCTTTCACAAGCTAAGAGTTGAGAACTGCTCAATATCCACTGCTGATACTTGATTTTACAATTTCCTGGGTTTGCCTTGCTCGCTGAGTCACCAGACTTTCAACTTTGCTTGGAATTATCCATGGACACACATAGGTTAAAAATTAAGTAATATCCCTGATTTTCATAAATTGTGGAATTAAGTTTCACTAGGTGCAGTTGAAAGTATTCTACTCTTTCATAAGTTACTTAATAATTATGGGTGGTGTGATTAATTTCCTTTTGAAAGGACATGTTTGTGATTTGGGATTGGATTTTTTTGTTTGTGTTAGTTTTTACATTTTACTCCAATTTATGCTAAAGCCTGGTTTTAGAGCAAGCACCACAAAACATCTGGTAAAATTCAACCAATTTGTGCTGACTCATTCTCTGTGTTATTGAGAATCCTAAGTGGCCAGAAAGGAAGCATGAATAAGAATGATAAGATTCAGTTTGCAGATGCTTATATTGATTGTGTCTGATAAAATCTTGTATTAAACTGCTTTCACGGTCTTTGATTTTTAAACTCGGTGGCACATCTCTATCTTTTTTATGAGATCTAAATTAATCTACTTATTAGGGGGTTTAGAAAAATGCAAGTTACATTACAGAAATAATCGTATGCCTCTGGTATTTATTTTTCTCATTACCAAACATATCTCAAACATGGTAATACTGTACCACAGGAGCATAGGTAGTTCCTGATGGTTTTATCCCCAGGGAGCCTGACTATTAGCCTAATTGCCTGGCTACTTAGATTGTGGAGGGGAAGACAGGGATTTGAGGCACAAACCCATAGTTTAAAGTTCTTTATAAATAAGAAGGTTGCAATTAACAATACACACTTTTAATAGGCTCTTAAATGTCTTGGGGCTATATAACTAGGTCTGCTCTGATGTATAAGTACCTCTCAAATAATTAAAAAAGTAGTAATAGGTACAATCTCTCACTCTTCCAAATAAGTTTTTTTTTTCTTCTCCTGCCTACTATCAGCTTGTAGCAACTTTGTCAGAAGACTCATTATTTGTGTTTCAGAGAAGGAATTATTTAGGGAAAGCTAATTTCAAGAATTGAGCTCTGCAATTAGAAATGCAAGATTTGTATTTCATTCCATCCTAGTTTTTGAAATTCTCTTTGGTGCAGTTGTACACTTTCATTTGTAAATTGCTTTGATACATTTGGGATAAGATTAATGTCAACCTTTTGAAGCCATTTCAGAAAAGTGTCTCAGGTTTTGTGAAAGACAACTTGTCAGGTTGCCATTGCCCTGAAAGCTGGATTTGATTTACTGCATATCTTTACAAACCAATTCCCATTAATTAATCATTGGAAAATATATACATGAATAGTTGATACATTTATAGTGATTTCATGTTTAGCACTTAGTTTAACAAACCCTTATGGAAAGAAGCAGCATCATGAATATCAAAATGATGGTGTGGTAACATCAAGCCATTGCTGAAAGCACGTGGATTGCTGGGGATGCCTCAGATTCAGTGCTCAGTTTCTGCCTTTGAAGGACCATAATCTTGTATCCTGAAGGATCTGCCCTTTACAAGAGTGTGTAACTGGCTGTTTCAGACCTTTCTGGGGTAAAGAAAGCAAGCTCAGAGTCTTGTTGATTTTGAATGGCAAAGGAGAAGTTATTTTGAGACAAGCTTAAATATATGCATTAATGAGTTACAGTAAGGGCCCTTAATTATTAAGAAATATGCTGACCTGAAGTAGTTATATTTTTAGTAAGTGGAGACTGTTACATAATGGTTATACAAGCAAACTTTTTTTTTTTAAATTTCCTTCATATTCTTCAGTGACATATTTTTATGTAAAGAGGACCTTACAGGGCTACTTCCCCTCCTTCCTCCTTATCTTACTGATTTGTTAGGCTACTTAATGGGAAACTCTGAGAACCTCCAAAAATTCTTAACAGCAATGCAGAAAACCTAATAAGGTTATTCTCTCTGCTGTCTTTGTAATTCTAACAAAAAATTATGGGAGAAAATTACAGGTTGATTTCTTATCACACCCTGGGGTGATCTTTCTAGCATGATTGGTGTCTGTTTAGCCTTCAGCATTAGAAGAGTTCTGGAAAACAGCACAGACACACCTATCCTTAAACATATTCTGTTATTTTAGTGTGTACATATTGGTATGTAATAGGTATCAATGCTTAGAATATTCATCATCTGAAATGTAGCCATGGATCTGTTCAGACTGCAATATTCACCAAATGCAATATGTATGACCTGTGAATATTTTATAGTGGATGTGGTGTTTTGGTAGCAGTTTGTTTTTGAATTTTTTGTGGGTTTTTTTTCAATGAAACAAACAAACAACAAAAACAAATAATGAAAAACAAACAGAAAACTATATAACATAATGTACCTTTAGCAAATTTCCCCTGTAGCCAGATTTGGTGAGTGATATACCTGAACTTCCATCATTCCTGGAGAAAAATCAGCAAGTACATGTCATGTTAGTGCTGCTGTTTGCTCCTTGCTCACTGTACACGTGTAACACTTAGGAGCATAAATAAAAGCTATAAGCAAACCCTTTCAGGGCCAGGATCCACTAAAACAAATACAATCCATGCCAAATCCCAGCACATATGCATGTAGCTAGAAAAGATAAGCTTTAACCTGGCTTAGAAATCCAAACAACGTTTGGGCAAACTTTTTAACTGTCATTCATTGTGAGAGACGTCCTTTATTTTGGAGCTGCTTTCACCTCTGGCCCACATGCACTTGAAGCAGGCTCACTACTATTGTAATTATTTATGGAAGTGGCTATTGTAATTATTTATGGAAGGTAAAACTGAATCATGGGGCTGAGAAGTTCTAAAGTGTTATTGTTGGGAAAGGTCAATATTAGTACATCGGTTAGAAATTATTTGGGTTTAGAAATTTTTCTCATGAGGTTGCTTTCTCTCTTCAAGCACTGGCTTTAACAGCTTAAATTTTTAAGTGTTAATAGAGCTAAAATCCTGTTCACTCAATGAACAGTGTGTTTGAATTCTGACTCAGTACTAATGTTTTATTATATAAGTCCATTTTATATTATGTTCCAGTAACTGTACTTTCAGTTTCAAAATTGAAACTTGAAAAATTGTGGCAAAATGTAGTCTGCAAGTATGTTCTGAGTATAACACAGTTGGCATCAAATTACTATTTATGTATGAAGAACAAACATTCTGTAAATGAGTTTTTCTTAATTGGTTTTCACCAAATTGATATATGGTTGAGTTAACTAATCTGTCATCTATCACTAAGCAGTACTTCTGTTGTATTCAATCTTTTCTAGTATATGTGAGCATGTATACTCTTATTCTCTTTAAAGTTTTAATAGAAAAATAACATATGGGGGAAAACATATGTTTACATTTGAATGACCCCAATTTCAATATTTAATTGAACTCCTTTGTGCAAGACCATGGGTTCTGCATGAAATTTCTGTCCCCTACTTTCTTGCCTCACTTTTTTTTTCTCTACTACAGAAGTAAACAAACATCTGCATCATGATTTAGTAAATACGTAATTTGGCAACTTGATATGAAGGAATACTATGAATTTATTTCTAGAGAAGTATTGCTCTAAAAAGTTCCAGTCAGTGAACAGGTTCAGCTGCTTAAAATACATAACTCCTCTAAGTATATATAACTAAATTTTTCTATATGAATGTCCAAAGGCATAACTCTCTCCTGTAAACATTAGAATCTGTGACTTCAGGTGTACTTTTTCCCAAGAAATTATTTCCCAATGCTCACTGTCAGGAACACAGTATATGGTCGAAGTATTTATGAAACTCAGCTAAAATGTCAAGACTCTCCAAACTGCTTCTGGTTCCCTTGTTGGCTAAAATAAATATGGAAGGGCACGGCTGGGTGGAATTGGAGGGTCTGAGCTCCCTCAACAGCGACCTTCACAAAAATGTAAGGAGGAAACACTCCATACAGAGCCTGCCTTTACCAGGTAATCGTATTTTGGGGATTTTACAGGCTCTGGACATCTACAGGCTCCTAGCAAACACAATATATAGAAAATCCTAACACTTCTGGGGAAAGACCAATTAATATAGTGATGGCACCCAGACCATGTAATATTTGGAATTGTTTGGGCAAAAAAAGTGGGCAGTCATAGCAGGCTAAAATTTGTGGGCTGTTGAAAGAAAGGAACTGCAATCCCAGCTCACAGATGGTCATGATTCCCATTTGTGTTTAATGCAGCTAATGGAGCTAGATTCAGTGGTGATGCTGTTCACCTGCAGCCTAATATTGGTCAAGTTAATAAAAGTCATTATTTAATTCATTATGTTAATTCCAGATAATGATTTATAACTATAGTGACCCCCAGCAAAGAAATTCCCAACCAGTGCAAAGAAGCAGGAAAAAAATGTGTGAGAATTGTGTGGTTGGTCTAGTGAGAAATTATCACTTAGATCCAGATGACTCAAATTATTTTGCTCATATAAAAAAACACAGTCCAAAGACGGAACTTGAAGGAAGAGGGGGCTTGTCTTAAAAAAAAAAACCTCAAACCCATTTGCATATCAATTTAGTAATAGACATATGGTATGTCTTCTTTAGTGGTAGGTGCATATATATATATACACAGACTATATATATTTAGGGTGTTTTGGATTCTTGTTTTTGGGTTTTGATGTCTGAGTGTTTTGTTGTTTTTTTTTTTTTAACTAAAGAAACAAAAGCAGCTTAGAGAGTTGTGTAATACCCTCTGTGTCTGGTGGTTGTGAAGAAACAGCAAGGTAGGACTTCATTTAGCTGCTAATATAGTACACACAAAGAGATAATCAAATGAAATTCCTGGTATAAGTGTGTCCTATTGTTTAAACAGCACATCCTAGCTCTGGAAAAGAGACCCCATCCTGACAGAAGCGTATCTGACAGTTTCCTCTACTTAACAATAGGCAATGCTGTAAATATGTTTTCTTGTATCAAAGGGAACACATCATTTTCTCTGCTGTGTAGCATTATGAATGGCATTTAGTTTAAAGTTTTCTGTCTTTTGTAGCATTCTCAAGTGATTTAATTTGCTCAGTACAAAGTGAGAGATGCTATCATGACAGAAAGTTGCGTACTTAAGTATGAGAGGCAGATTTCTTCTTGCACTGAGGTCTCAGTGGGGGTTTTGAAAGAGAATTCCAAAATATTCTGTTTCCTGTAAAGTACCATCATTTGTAATCACCAGTGTTGAGTTCAATAATGTAATCAGAGTGAGGGTCACTCACAGTATATTTTGTTTCCATGATGCAAAGGTGAAGTTAAGCCTTGTCATAGAAGTGACTGCAGAGCCATGAAAACTGTACTGAAATATCATGGAAAGGTGGTAACCAACTTGATATTATCAGCCTACTCTTGGGTCCATTTTCATCCTTTCCTGTTTTTCTTTTTCCTCACAGTATCATTTATTTTAATGAAAGAAATTCTGTTTCCATTGTGTCAGTCTTGGAAAGCTGTTGAAAATAGGAGCATTTAAAAAACTTTACTTTGTTGTTAAACATGGGGAGATGGTGTTTCTTGTAGTCTTAGTTCTCATTAAATGGGAGGGTTTCTGATGGCTTGCTGCTGTTTCTCCAAGCTGTTTCTTTGTTTTCTACCTGGAAAACAGCCAAAGTCAAGGCAGATATAAACATGTATATAGATATTTTTCTAAGTTTACTGGAGCAGTTCCTGATATTCATTGTAAGACGGAGTCAGAAGTAAGGCTACATGTACAGGACATGCTTTCAGTAAGTATAAGGCATTCTGTAGTTCAAAGTGTGATGAAGGAAATCGACCCATTTGTTGATGGATAAGTTCCTACACTCCAGGAGGAATTTCCAACAGTAGTTGAGTACCTGAAGGGTCCTTTACTGTCCCTGTAAATATAAACATATGCACCTCATGCCTGCTCTTGGATATAGTATTTGTGATTGAGTTATGACAACTTGTAGATTCAGAGAAAGTGCTACTGTGAACACTGTAAATTCCTGCAGCAATGAAAATGGAAATCTGTTGTGCTTTAAAGTATTCAAAGTGTCCTTTTCAAAATGCTCTGCTATTGTTTCAAAAGGCTGTGCTATTCTCAGAGTCCTCAAATTCATGTTGGTGTTTCTCTATGTTGCAGCATCCAATGGGAAGAGAGTTACCTAATAATTACCCAGTGGTATTTATTCTTCTGTCTAAAAAAGCAATTTTTTAATGTGATAAAGCTTTGGATTGATTTAGGTAATTAGTATTTAAGTTTTATTAAATAGTATTTCAATATTTTAAGAGTACAGAACATTTTTTTTAGCATAAATGTGCATGCTTGTTTTCTCAAATGTCAAATATCTGTGCCACTCTGGGGAAAAAAATCAAATTTCTATTAAGATATGCTGAATGAGTGTCCCTGTTCCCAAGCAACGCCCTTTGCTGGTGCTTGCATTACTTTAGTCTGTTTCTAAGAGACAGTCATGCACACATTGATTGCAAGTACATGTATGACAAAATGTTTTCATTAGTGTGCTCACAGGTTTTCACATTTGATGTGATGGGAAACAGCACTTTGCATTAAGCACGTGATACTTTCCTTTTCCCTTAACACCCACAGCAAAGGAGGCACACCTGGAGAGAAACTGCTCTTACCTGTACACACACTGTTACATTCAGTATAATAATTCTCCATCCTTCCTCTCCACAGCATCCATTCCATGTGTCCTTTTGTTCTTCTGCTCCTGTTTTCTCCAAAAATGTGTCCAGATTATCCAGTAGGGCCTACCTGTATTGACCACTATATCTCCTTGAAGGTTTGGAGATTCTCAAAGGTTTATCTGTGCTCAGCTGAAAGAGGCTTGACCTCTGCACCTAAGGATGTTCATGGATAACAACACAGCAGCAGTGGATCTGGCCGTATTGTGAAATACAGAAACCCTGAAAGACACCATTTGGGATTATTGCATTTTTGTAGAGTCTTTTAAATCATATCTCGACTCTTTTGTCATATGTATTCCTAAAGCCCTCAAAGCCTCCTTCAGCCTTTCATCAGCAAAACTTTGTGTCTATGGCATGAGAAGACATTGCCTCCATCAATGACAGGATCTTTTAGAACATTCATCAGCAGCTGTCATGCATTTCAGTCATTGAGATTCAGAAACTTGTGTGCTTCAGTAGTGTTTGCAAACCAAGGGTACAAGAGTGGAGCTGTGCATTCCAGCAGTGACATCTCTGTGCACGTGCAGCTTCCTGGGATTGCCAGAAACACAATTTCAAGTTCACCATTTCGAGTTTGAAAGATCTGGCACAGCCAGTTATTCATATTCAGAGGTTTCATGTTCAGGTTTACTAACAGAAAATAGGCTTGCAAGGACAAGGACCCTAACTGGAGAGTCAGGGTTTATAGGGTTTGCCACTGGGTTTCATATGGAAGTGTAGGTTTTAACATCTTTCCAATTGGCTGGCAGAGAAAATACTTCCATACATGTAAACAGAGAAAAATCCTTAGTCAGAAAAGACTAAGCATAGAAGATAAAACATGAACCTAGGTGAAAACAAACTTATCTCTTAAAGCAAATCTGAAGACCTATAAATAGAGATATTGGCTAAAAAGACCCATGAAAATAGTCCTTCGTTTACCTCACCTCCCTCAAGGAATAAGAATTGTCCTGAAGAACGGATAGTTTAAGCTCTTGTCTCTAAGTATTCAGAGTAAATACTTTTTCTTTGTGATACGGTTGCCCATTGTGAAAATTAAAATGAAAATTCAAATTATATTATACCTTGCTAGTAGAAAAAATAAGTATGGACCAGAAAACCTAATAATAGTGATGGAATTAAATCTCAGTATCCTGGAAATGCAGATGGACTCTGCTGCTATGTAGCAGCTCAGGGTAAGGAGAAGAAAAGATAGCTGGCTTCAGAAGAAAGACTGTAAATGTTACCTCTGAGTTTATGCAGTTAGCTAAACCAAGCCCAAAATTCTTGTCTTTTTTTTTTTGTCCATCTCTCTTGCCCACTTTCAGCTGAGTGGGAATAATTTTTTCCTAATCCTGAACACCTGGATGTTTGCTGTTTAGCAGCTCCAGGCAAAGTTCCACACTGCAGCCCTGGCTTCCTTCAAACACAGATCTACTTCCACATGCTGCTACATTTAAAAGTGCTCAGTGTCACCAGCAAGATTTTGGGGGTTGCAGGTTCATCTCTGAGGCTCTGTCTGTACAAGCTGTTCCATAGTTCTGCTCTCAGTGATAACAGATTTTGAAGGACAATTTTCAGGAACACATAAGGCCTGCTTTTTCTTCCCTAGTGATCTTTATTTGGAATTTATTTCTTTCATAGTTTTGATATTTAATTACAAATATGAATCCCTTTGTGGGTATATACTATAGAGCATAATTTTAGTTATTCCTGTTGATATTATTAAGAAATAGCTCTATTGGAAATGCAGTCAAAGGATTTGAGTTTCCTTTTCTATTATTCTGCTTTCTTTTGTATGAAAATTATAACCCTGATTTTCTTTTTTCTCAGTTCCTTCTGTGAAAGAAAAGCCAGAAGCAGACTGGGTTTAGGGATTCATCCAATGCTTTCTCAGTTGTGGGCATTCACTTTAAGTGTTAAGACGTAGAGGAACGGATTTAATTTCATACATAGGTGGTGGTTTTAAATTGCCAAATCTGAACCTTGTAGCATATGGTCCTCAACTCCCGTGCAGACCTAATTGATATTTGACATTCATGGCAGGCAGGGTTCCTGCATCCACCCAGCAGTGTGGAACACCAGCTGTTATTGTGGATTTACTGCCTTGGTATGAGTCTGGGGCTTTGAAGGAGGAGAGGAAGAGGAGAAGGGGATGGACATGTGGTTTGCTCTGGGTTTTTTGTTTGATTTTTTTTTTTTGACTTTTAACTTGAGTGCTGTATTATTTGCCTTCTTAGGAATAGATAATAGATAATAATTGGTATGAGTCTGGGGCTTTGAAGGAGGAGAGGAAGAGGAGAAGGGGATGGAGATGTGGTTTACTTTGGGTTTTTTGTTTGATTTTTTTTGTCTTTTAACTTGAGTGCTGTATTATTTACCTTCTTAGGAATAGATAATAGCCAATACCTTTTTAGGTTGATTTGAAGAGTGTTTTTGAAGGCAAAAAAAAGTTCAAATGGAATTCTACAGCATTATTTACGATTAAACAAATACCTATACTGAGATATTTAAAGAAACTAATTTTATACCTAAGTTTAATATATAGCATGCAAATTAAGGCATACAGCTAAGGATAAATGAGTAAGAAAACATAAGTAATAGGCATACAAGTAGATATTGCTTCAAAGAAATTAATAAAAATGAGAATAGCAGCAGCCACAGTCTTTAACAGTTATCTTCTCCCCCACCTTTTTTTCTTTTCTTCCTTGACTGTAATGGGGAGAGGAGGTGAGTTCTGTGGTGTAGCTCCCCTCCCATACACTGTGTTCATGTATTTATCATCATGGCTTTGCCCATTTTCCTTATGGCAGAGGGTAATGAATAAATGAGAAATGGAGGGAGGGGTTATTCTCCTAGTCTTTAAAGAAGTTTGGGTTTCTTTTTCCTCTCACATTCACACAATTTCCCTTTGTTTCTCTGTTCTGTGTCATTTCTAAATATGCAATGCCTTGCCACCTTTGTCTCAGTAAAAACTGTGGGCATTGTATTGTTTTATATACTGAGGGCTGAATAATAATAAAAAAGAGCTTTGTTTTTCCAGGTGAATCAACTCTCTATTACTAGTTTGAGATATTTCACAGTTATAACTATCATATTACCTGTATGTACAAGGACTGACCTCTGAACTATTTCTTCCCAAAGCCAGTGAAAATGTCTTTTTTCTATGAAGAAAGTCACTACGCAAAATGAGAGATCAAACAAATTAATTTAAAAGGCATGTGACACATCTGGGAACAGAGACATTTAATCAGTCGTTTCTTGAATCAGAAGTGCAGACAGCTGGTTTTGCACTATTTTTTTTTGCAAAATATCTAAATATACTCAGGTAAAAGCACTCAGAGAGTGCAATTTACCTGGTAAAGCTAGAGAGAGGAAAATGAGGAGATTTATTGAGGAGTTGCAGTAAGCCTGCTCACTTAGGCAGGCTCTCTCAGCTCTCAGGTGTGGAGTGTCACTGGAGAAGGGAGAAATCTTGTGAATAACAGAACATTCTTCTGAGTTCTAAAATAGCATTTGGAGCCTTGCTTTACCCTTCATGCCTTTTGTATGGGTTTGTTTGCTGAGTAAAGGCAAGAAACCTATCCCTACACTCCTTCCCCTACTGTTTTATATGGTGGAGGGAATAGGAGGTTGGCATAAGGCAGCTTGACTAACTGGAAAGAGTTTTGTTCAGGCATCAGGCATATTTCTTTATGAATTCTAACCATGCAGATCAAATTCCTACTGAATTCCTGAGCTACTCCTTTGACTTCACTAGGATTTAGCCTGAATCCTAGGTGAAAAGGATGTTTCAATGGTGACAGCTGTGCTAAATAGCTTTCTCATTCAAGTGTCACAGGCCATGACCCTTAACAACGCTGAGAATGTGTTTGGGTTCATGTTTACATGATCCCAGGCAGACACACTGTACACTGAAATGGTTGGCAGCTCAGCAGCTTTTGAGTAGCTTGTTGGAATGCTTGCATTCAAGGAAACATTATGGCCTCCATTAAAATCACTCTTTCCCTAACTATTAATGGTTTTAAAGCAGGTATATGCTGTATGGATTGTGAGGGTTTGCAGGTGGGGTTTTTGGTATTGTGAGAAAACATGTGTTGATGGTGTAACTCTGCGGGACAGCAAGCAACCACAGGACAACGTGTCTAATGGAATTAAATTTGGACTCTTTCTCACTTCTATAGAGTTATCATTAGATGTGTGTGATGAGAAATTGCACTGCAGGTCAGCTCTCATGAAAATTCAGATGGCTGGCAGGTGATTCGCAGATAGCTGTAAGCACAAGTGATTTGGAAACAGCAGGTGAACTTCCCTGACAGCAGTTTGCCAAACAAATTTGTTGAGAATAAATTCCTATTAGAGTTGTTTAGAGATTCTGAGAATGTATCTGGGATTTTCCTGATGTTGTAATAAGATCTCAGTTTTAAAAGAGCATATGAAATTTCTCATACAATCTAAGCAAGGCACTCATTAGTAAATGAAAATGGGAAGAAATATGTAGCCTTCCTCATATGCTGACATTCCCACTTTGGATGGAATCCAAGTGAATATTGTGGCACTGCAACTTATTTTAGCTTTGTTGTCAGGTGAAAAAAATTGGCTGTAAATTAGATTAAGTATTTATTTGCACTGAGACAAAAACCCATAGTTTTGGACAAATACTTGTTAGTGACCAATAAACCTCAACTAAGTCTTCCAAGGTACATTTCTGCCTGTGAGAGATGCAGAGAGACCAACCTATAACTTCTTCATTATTCAAATATACAATCCACTAAGTCTGGTTTGTGATGCTAGTGCAGACCTGTCCTTGAGCCAACTAAGTATAGTTAAATGCTGAAGGGTCAGAGCAGCACCTTCTACATGGCCAGATGTCCTAGTTTAGTTTTGTTGTAAATGGGAAAGGAAGGTCTGCCACTCTGCTGAAAATCACAGGAACATTGCAAAGAACTAGCCCAAAGCAAATCAAAATTACTGGATGAATTGCTGAAGAAATAGGATTATAATAAATGACAAGAGAATCTTATGTTAAATGAAAGTATCAACGGATTATTAATCCTTTTTAATAATGAAAACACCAGCACAAATCAAAGCATTTAACTAAATAATTCAGTTAATGGATTAGTTATTTCTGTCACTGATGTCAAATATGTGAACAGATTACCTGTTTTGCATTTAATAGATTGTGACTTTTTTTGAAGTAAAAAAAAAGAGTGCTTACTGCCTTCAAGATCTTGATTATGATGCAAGTGCAGCAGTGTGTACATTTTAATGACTTACACAGCAGAAAAACTGTCAAACCTCACAACAACAAAACATGTCTCCACCATGATGAGAGAATCAGTCTCCAGTTCCAGATGAGATTTTAAGCTTTGGCTGAAGCAACATAAAGTTTGAGTGACAAATCAAAGAAAGCAATGCTTAAAGCAAAGAGGAAATTGTGGGTAACAGGCTATAGAGAAAAGCCACATTCAAATGAAACAAAACACATATGATTGAAGAGGGCAGATAAAGGAAACCTACAACAGAAGAGAGGAGCAGGTCAAACACAATGAGTTATGGGAGACCTTGAGGAAAGAGATCAGAGAGGACATTAAAAAATAGATTGTCAACATCATATGGGGTACTCTCAAATGAGAGAACTACAAGAGGATAAGCAGCTTTTGATGTGGAGGTACCAGCAGATGTTCTTTCAGAAAGACAATGATTACACAGTGTGCAAAGAGAGATGGAAAAGGAACCCCACAGAGTGCTGAAGAGTGTCACCAGTGACTTTTTGCATACAGCACTAGAAATACTCAGTGCAAGCATCATTGATGGTTTCCCATTAGAAATGAAAGGTGTGAGGAATAGCTTCCTCTCTTTTTATTTTTTCTCCTCTCCCTGTTTTTTCTTGCCACTTTATAGGTTATTAAAAGAAACAGAGTTAAGTCAGTTCATACCACAAAGGCTGAAAAAAGCACTTAAAAATGCCTGAAAGTAACACAAAGGACTGACAAAACCCAGCTCTCAACACACAGAAGAACTTGTTAGAGATTGTAATATGGGTCACTTTGACAGAGATGCAGCTGTATTGCATTAGCAAAATAAGTTTTCCAGGAAGGGCAGTTGGCAGCTTCACAGTTTCACTGAGGACATTTTCAAAGCAAATAAAAGGAATGCAGCTTTGTGTTGCATCCATAGAAGTATAGAATAGTTTGGGTAGGAAGGGACCTTTTAAAAGTCACCTCATCCAACCTCCCTGCCATGAGCAGAGAAATCTTCAGCTGGCTCACGTTGCTGAGTGCACCATCCAACCTGACTATTTTCAGAGATGGGGCATCCACAGCCTCTCAGGCTAAAACCTGGGCCAGTGTTTTACCACCCTTCTTCCTAACATTTAATCTAGATCATCCCTCTATTATCCAAAAACATTACCCCTTTTCCAGTTGTATCAGGCTGTGCTAAAGTGTCTGTCCCTGACTCAGTACAGAAAGCTGTAGTAAGGTCTCCCTGGAGCCTTCTCTTCTCCAGGCTCAACAACCCAATTTTTTCTCCATGGGAGAGGTGCTCCATCCCTCTGATCATCTTCATATTTCCAAAGGTCCATGTTCTTGTCACCATGGGGACCCCAGAGCTGGATGCAACACTCCAGGTGGGATCTTGATTGCAGGTGTAAGGTGTATTATAAAGGGCTTTTTGTCAATGTCTCTTAGTAGAGTAGAGAGCAGTAAATAACTGCTCCTTCTCCAGCATTTACGATTCAGTTTAGCCAGATAAGTGCTTTGTGTTCTACAACATGATTATGGGGTGCAGTTGCAAGGGGAGAAAAAATAGAACAGAATCAATGACTAAACTTGAAAAAATCAAGTATTTCAAAGGTAGCTACCACCTGGCACCTGGGTGTCAGAGTACCAATTAGCATATAGTGGCTTTAATTACTTTTTCAAACCTTTATGCGAGTAGTGAGCTATGACAAAAAAAACCTGTTGGTGAAAAAGTTAGTGTGTCTTAATTATTGAATTGGCTTTTATATGACTAATATGAGTAACATAGGAGTATATATAATGAGTATACGAGTGTCTATATAATTTATATATATATATGGAAGTAATATGGGAAAGGGAGAGGCTTTCTTTGAATTTACAATTAATATTAATTGGAATTGAGACGTTCTACACTATAGACTCTGCAAGAGAACCACTTTAACACAAGGAAATTAATGGGAGAATGGTTGAGAAATGGCTTTTAGTCAAGAAAAGAGTTCTTCAGCATCTCATGGGGAAGATTGTCTTCTACTTGCCTAGTAGGTGACAGCTGGCTGATGTCTATAGATTGTGATTTAATTCTGTCTTCACTTGCTCTAAGGAGGCTGACCCAGAGCAGCGTTTCCAGAGGTGCTGTGGTACTGTTCCACCAGTGCAGGGAGCTGAGCTGAGCCATGCCATGGCCCGTGCTGGGCAGGGCAGCTCTGTTTTGTGTCATTTCTGACCATTACATTGCTCTCAGCACCCAGTGCCCTCCAGTCGTGCATCTGCTAGCCTTGCTGACTGTGCCACATTGGGTTCATGCTTTTTCTTCCATCTTTGCAAAATGAAAACAGCATTTTTGAGTTTTTATTTTGTCATAGGTATCCAGCTGTCTTGAAATATTCTACAGATGTTGTAATGCTAGTCATCCTTTATAGGGGTGTGCAGGTACCTAGACTCAAGTTTCAAAGCTCTTCTGATAGTTCCCTCTTATGACAAATAATTTCTGATAAATTTGAGTTTGTTTTACTTTGGCTTGTAGAGATTCCTAGGATCAGGCAGGAACATTATCGACGAAGTTCTTGAATTGTTGGATCACATCACAAATTAAGTCTTGAAGTATATCCAGTTATATATAACCAATGCTATATTTTAACATTGTTTTGTGGAATAGTTTATAATGATTTTAATAAATTCCTAAGCAATTTTCTCAGTAAATCTGAAGTATAGGGATCATAGTGAGAAAATAATGCTTCTATCATTCTGTGTCATCCCATCTTTTCCTGAAAGAGATGAAAACCTCAAATCAGAGTGAATCTTTTCTCTAACCAATATCTTCTATTTCTCTAGAAGAGGAATGGATTAGTCCATTATCAAGGTGAAAGAAAAAAAGCAAAATTAAGTTGAAAAAGGTTATGTAGGAAGTCTGATAGAGTGCTGGGAACAGAACTTGGGAGTTACATGACACATATTTAATCCAGTAGATGACACTGCCTTGTGGAAATTGCTTAAAATCTTTTTACTTAGCTAGACCAACTGTAAAATCCAGCTAATAAAGCTTAACCACCCTTGTAAAACACATTTAGGCCTACATAGGAAAAAGCACAGTGTGACTACAAAGCCAAGACAAACTGGTTTTTTTCCTTCAGTTCATGAGCAAATAGGAACAAAGATCGGAGCAACTTGGTGTGACTCAAAGAGTTGTTTCTGACTATGAAGCTGGAAGATGTCAGTCTGCATCTTGAGTCTGACGCTTTCAAATATTTTGTCCTGGCAGGAGAGTTGTCCTGACTAAATATGCAGATATTTTAAGTGATGAAGTTGTCTATTTTTTAGTAATGGGTGTCCAGAATAGCAGCTCTACAACTATGAATCAGTTGGGCTAGCATTATCTACTCCTTCTGGAATTTAACACCACTATTATATATTGCTGAAGGTGTCCCTTTTAGAAGACAAGAGAAATTGAAATAAAGGCAGCTTTTAAGACTGTAAAGCTTTTCTTCCTCAGAAAGCCTTGTTGAAGAGCAAGTGAATGTTGCTGCCAGAAAGAACATTGCTTCACCTGTCACACCATGCACATTTCAGCATTAAAACAAGGTAACAAATAGGTAATATCTCCAGAAATGTACACTAGGCACACAATTATTCCTATTAAACAATTATTACATATTCTTACACAGGAAAATTACCTCAAAGAATGCTCTTTACTTTGGGTTGGGTGTAATGTAATATATTGTGGTAAATTATGTGTTATATAGACTGAAAATAAAAGGAAAAAAAACTTAATCCAGATACAACAAATTTAGATAATTACCAGGTAAACTCTTATCTCAAACTCAACAGTGCATTTCTCCTGTGTTAATGAAAATATTTCATTTCCTCTCCTCATGTCTGTTTATACTCTTCCAATTACTGCGTTGCAATGAGCACACCTTATCCACAGGCTTCAGAAGATCACCTTTAGCTCCCAGCATGTTGCTTAAAGAAAGCAGTGAATGGTAGTGTGTTAATAAGAGAAAAAAATGTCTTATGACATGTATTTCTCTTTTAAAAATGTGTGAGGAAATTATATACAGTACCACTGAAAATAGAGGATACAGGGTTGTCAAGCTTTGAAGAATTGTTAAGATGTGACAATTAGCACATATAATAACACAAAACAGAAACTTTCTGGGATTTCTTATTTTCAATTTGTGAATGTTAGTTATGGATTTTTGCCTCCTTATTTTTACTCTATTTGGCTTTATGGAAAAAAAAAAGCTTGTAAGGAAAATGCAGGAATTAAAAGCCTAAGAGAATAATGCTTTTTGCTTATTTAGCAATAGAGAAAACAGTTCATAATATGCATATCTGCTTATGCACATACTCATATCCTGATATAATTGAAAATTTTGATCTACCTCTAAATTAAATATCAGCAAAGCACTAATCATACCAGTGAATTCAGCACATTTTCTTTTACCAGATTGGAACACCATAACATTTTATAACTGGGCTAAAATTATGTAGTATGTGACATTGAGAATATTTTCTAAAGGAGTGTCACTTTTCATTTGAGACAATGATGTAGACCTGGACTCTACACCTGAGGTCAAGTGGAGTGAATTTCTTATTCTTTAAGTAAAGTTTCACAGGCTTAGAACTGATTCACTTTCTGCCACCTCCCCAGTTATTAACAATCTGATACTCATGTGACTGCTCACAGCATAAACTGTGACTTAAAGTCACAGTGTTCTGTGACTTAAAGCTGCTGTACCTTTAATCACCCTGTCATTTGAAAGTTACCCAGTGACTGCAGATGGTACTGTAAAGGAACTGAATGCTGAACATAATTGTGTACACAATTTCTGCTTGTTAATGTTTCCTTAATCCTTCCTCTCCAATTATGAGATATATTCCTATTTGAATTTTCCTTTCCAGTTTTAGAGATCTAATGTCATGTGTGGTAGGTGATTCATCAATTAAAAATTTATCACTATGATCTTTCAACTTAAAAAAAAGGCAAAACTAGATATAGAATGGCAAACAGTGTTGGCAATTATTATTCTAATTGTTACTGAAGTTATGCTACCATTCACCACTTTCTTCTTTTTTAAGAGTAAAACCACATGAAAGTGATTGTTCTGCTTTGTGGAACACTGATAGGAGAAAAAGATTGTACTTGGCAGATATTTTGTGCTATCCATTACTTTATGTCACAATTTTAAGTCACTGAATAAGGTGATTGTAGCTACTACTGCCCTCTTTAAAGATAAACCCTTTCACAATAATTTTGCTGTAATACAGTATTGTCAGGAAATGCAATATGCTTTAACTTCGTGAGAAAACCTCTCTAATTGGAATCGCTGGACCTTGACTGACTTGTCACAGCTATATTCAGGGTGAAGGTGAAGTCTTTAAGAAGTCTGATTGGGGAAATTAGACCATGGCTTCTCTGAAAGGGGATGCATTCATATGAAAGATCTTTCTGCTTCAATATTTTTCTCTCTTTTTTTTTTTTTTTTCTTCTACTGTGTGAGGAGAACAATGGGCGGGGAGCAGAGGGGAAAGAGGCAAAGGATGGCATTTGAACAGTCTGACATGTTACAACTTAGCATTTAAAATACAGAAAAAATAAACAGCTATTCTTGTGCTGGAAGAGTTAATAAATATCTCAGACTTGGGAACAGGTGGGGGAATTGCAGCTAAAGCCATTGAGCTTAATGAGAATTAGTCATGCATTCTGATTGTTCAGATATTGGATGAGAGACCTGCAAGGCAAGTGGTTTTCCTAAGCTCCTAAAGTCAGGCTAATAAATAGAAACAAATCATCTTCTAGTGATTAACAGACATGTATATAAAGAATTCATACCAGAAAAACATGACAGTTCCATTGCAGTGTAGCTAAACCACTGCTGAGACATCCACCTATTTTGTAGTACTTCTATTGTTATTATTTAGGAATTCTGGCATCTGGTCTCTAATGTTTTCCTAAAATATGAATGAATCAGAGGAAAATCAGCCCAACAGAAGTCTGTGTTTTATGCTGTGGTGGTGGAGGATAGGCAGGAAGAAGAGCAAGGCTCAGGCTTAGCTTTGCCTGCCTTAGTTTCCTCACACAGTGAATGTCATTAAAGATGCAATGCATAGACTGTTGATTTAATAGCACAAACAGATTATGGAACTTGTGATATGCAGGAGGTCTCTGAAGATAGTGGAAAACTTGAAATTAGTAGGTCAATTACTTTACATGTGGGTATTGCCAAAAAAATTAGTTGACCTGAAATGATGTGCAGATTATGCTCCTGCGATTATTGGCCAGAATAACTTTCATCTAAAGCCTTCAAAGCATTGATCAGCCAAATTTTATGTTGGGCTCAGGCTTTTAATTTACATAGTTAATTCCTGGCAGATTTCTCTCAGTAACTTGTGCATATGCAACTCTCAGAATTTTAATATGTTCTATCATTATAATGTAAAACAACCATTTCTTACCTTTTAAGGATGTCTTTTGTTGATTTCTAGGAGCCTTAACTGACAGCTTACTGCAAAGCTAAATAAAATACTTGCCATGATATAATATTGTTTGCATTGCATCTGGTCTCAGAACACCAGCTCTCAATGACTAACTGCCACCTCATTTAAAAAGACGTTTTGTACATAGATGTTGCTGGCTTGGTTGTCATTCTTGCTTGCATGTAATAAAGAGCTCTAGAGAGTGAGCTTTAAAAAGGTCTGCCTCAAAAAGGTTTATTTAGGCTACCAAATTATTATTAGTGTTGAGTTCAAGAGTAGTGGTACATGGGAAAAAAATTATTAAAACTCAAACCAAGATGTAAGCCTCGTTACTTGTTGAGAGTGTAACTAAAATCTTTACTGATGTGCTAAGTAACTCTGGTGTTCTCAAGCAGAGGGTTTTTTTATGACAGAGCTGAAGGAAATGGAAAAACATAAAATCAAAAATAAATTACTAGATATTAAATAGTTTTTTATTGCCAGATCAGCAACACACACAGCTAATGGGAAATATTTTCTGCAGACAGATGGGATAGTCAGATCCCAGGAGCATAAATATGAAGTATCTGCTAAGATTCTTTTTTATACATTTGCATATAAATATAAACATCATTAGTAGGGGCTAATTGCCCTGTAGGAACTACAACATGAGCATTAGAATCTTCAGGATTGCTGTTTTTTGTTGGTTTTTGAGGGGGGTTAAGTATCTCCATTACCCATCATGTTCTGTACTGCATGGCTGCAACGGATAATTACGACCATTAAGAATCTCAATCACAAAATCAAAACCATTTGGACTGGCTTCCAGGGCCGCCCAGCACAGTAAGTAACCATTGTTTTGCTCATGAATATTCATAAGGGTACTTTGATTTGACTTCCACAGTAGGGGGCTTGTAAAAAGCTCATCCACAGATTAGCCCCTACTGAAGATTCAACATCTAAGGTAACAAGATATCATACATGATGAAAGGCTTTGTAAAAAGCAATGCATAAATTCCACGTTTAGGTTTTGTAGCTCCTCAGAAGAAAAACAGTAAAAGGGATTTCAAATATTTAGGTTTTTCAGTTGTAGTGACAGGAAAGGTCAAGGATCTGCGCTGTGAAAGCCTTGGTAAATGTGGCACGTTCTGGGCAAAGAGCAGTTGAGTCATCAGTGATGGATGCTGTGGACGTGTATATAAGATTTGGGAGTCTGTAGGGTGCATGACAAAGACAGTGGTATTAGCTCAGTGGTGTCAGTCAAAAAACCTACAGGTGTTTCAGATATTGCTGTTATTTCACACTTGAGAACTTGAATGGTGTTTGATTCAGTCTTAAGTTCAGACAAGCCCTTGTTGACATTTAAAAAACTCAACCAACCAAATGAAAACCCCATATTCATGACATTCAGCTAATGTTTGTTGCTGTGGAACAGAAATGTTAAAGTATGTATTAGGAATAATACCAAAAAAATCCTTCTGGAAATCTTCCCGATTTAAAAACCATGCAAACCCACTATTATCTAAAAATTAAGAGCTCATTGTTGAAGTACCACATCTGCATAACATAACACTTAGCAAGCTTTTACCATCCCATAACCTCTACACTGTGGGACTGGGGAGACACTGGTTATTGCCTGGAGCAAACTGTCAGGCAATCACGACTGCTTTTGCTGGGTTTTTTTTCCCTTCATCTGTCCATTTTCCAACTCCTCTCTCTTTCTCTGCTTCTATGACTATTTTTCTGTTCACTACTCCTAGCCTTTTTTTCCCTGGCAAATGCTGAACACTTTCTGAATATTGCTTTAGAAAAGATCATTGGGGTTGAAGAACTGGGGGCTTTGGCCAGCAGTGTTATCTTCATGCAGATCTTCCTCATCACATAAAACCTGGCCAGTGCCACAGGGTGAATTCTTCCCCCACCTTCCTGTGCTGCTTGACACAGTGGTCTCTAACCTTATGAAACTCTGTGGTTCAAATAAGTGCTAAGTCAGAGAAAGAACTTCCAGCAGTCAAAGAGCAAAGATGAGAGCTTTGGACTGACTTCATAAGGGGGCAGATGAACAAAATGCCTGTAAACCTCATGTCAGGAGCCCAGCCCAGCAAGGCTGCATTGCTGTGGGAGCTAAATAAAAATTGGAAGATGTGATGAGCTGTCCATGTTAAAGGATATCATTCCCACAGTAATATTAAAAGTCCCCCTTGAAAATTTCTACTGGAAATCAGCAGTTGTAACTATGGATAGTATTAAAATGTGTAACAGCTTCTCTGACTGGCATAGGAGATAACACTTAAAATGGAGCAAAACATGTTTATGTAAGTGTTGATAAGGTGTACGTCTGCAGCAGCAAGGGGCTGAATTGCTGATTGGGAAGAGTACTTCTGGTCTTTAAGCACTGTGAGACTAATTCCTGTGAAAGTATAAAGCTTCTGTCTTCGCTGGAATAGTACAAGGGGGGAAGTCCTTCAGTCCCATCCACTGCAGTAATTGGCATAAGACACTCCTGCTCTCCCGACAGTGTGAACTTCAAAGAAACTTCAGCATTAATTGGATGTGCTTCATCCATTCATGAGCTTGAGTATGTGCCAGATGAACTACACCATGTACAGCTCTATGTACAGGGGTAACAACCCCTGTTCTTGTGGAGGAGCACCAAATCATGTGAATCTGAATAAACTGGAAAATCTGTTTTAAAGTTGTGGTATGCCATGATTAAAACCAAACTGTAGTAATATTAAAGAAAACGTATTTTATTTTTTTTTTATTCAGAACTTTTAATCACTCTGTGTCCAAAATTATTCTTTTTGTAAGGATATAGCTAATGTGTCCTTCATATAGCAAACTCAGGAGACTTTCATTTTGCTAGCATGTTTTACACACAGTTCTTCTGTTTGAAACAGGAGTATCTGCTTGCAGCTGTTGCTAACCATTCCTTTCAGTGAATGTACTAAAATACAGCCTTAAAGGCAATTCAGCCCATCCTTGACCATCATCCCTACAATTTCCTCCACTGTTGCAATAATAAGGAAATAATATTCAAGCACATGGCAACTGTGTGTGGAAAAATATGGGAAAGAGAGCAGGAAAGAAATAAGACTATAATAAGGTTGGATCACTATCAGCAACCATAGGCTTAAAAAGTATATTTTTAATATGTTAATTGTATCTTACAAAAACATTTCAAAGCAACCTGCTGCTTCAGCATCCTCTAATGGCAGAACATCACAGAACAGGAAACAATCAGCAGCCTGGTGTTTATTTGGTCTCGATCTGCAAAGTTCCCTTGTGCTGCTGTGACTTTTGTCCCAGCCAGCTCTGGGGGGTTTTTGCTAAAACCAGGGCAGAACAGTGAAGAAGCAAAATGTGAATGTCAGATCAGGCTATTTGTGTGCAAGTGAGGGACTAAAATATGTTTAACTGCACACACAGGTTAGAAATTCTCCACTAGTCACTCAGAAATGTACCAAACACTTGATGCAGGTTTTCTGAAGATTTTATAACATAAAAGTCATATGTAATAGAATAGTTAAGTTCTTTTCACTTGGTATTCTGTAATCTGATTTCAGAGATTTGGTAATGTCAAAACAAGTTAGACTTCTATATCAAAACAAGCAATACAGTATATATTGCTATTGATATATAAACACTATTCTCTATTTAAAAATACTGATTTAATAAAATGTAATAAAATGGACTTTTTCCCCTGCTGCATCAGCACTATATTCCTGAAAAGATTTCTTCCAATAATGCAGATTTCATGCAAAAATACTGCATTGAAAAATTTTGGCTTATTCTCAGCATTATTTCATTCTCAGTGCCATCTAGTATCATCAGTTTGTCATGTGCAAGTGCAGGGACACAGCAGACAGCATCGTGTACCTCTTCAAGTCACAGCAAATTGATCAAATTTTTGCCCTACCAGAGCTCTAAGTGGATTAGGGAAAGTGGATTAGGTGGTCAGAAATTAGTTTTTTTTAAGTGTTCACACATTGCATTGCAGATGTGCAGATGTCAAAGCAGCTATTTAGTCTGGAAGTAGTTTGTTTGATAAAAGGAAATGTGAATGAGAGTTCATAGAAGAGAGTTCCAGTGTATGGTTGGGAGGGATCCGGATATTCCAGCCTTTTCCTGCTGCCCCATTTCTCCAGCCTCAGCATGGTCTTCCAGGGGTGCTATAACTCAGAAGTAAAATCACTCTATCAAGGCTGCTCACTAAAATCTGGACTGGAAGCTTTACCTTCGTAAAGGCTTGGCTGAAGTATTTCTTCACAGTTCTTATTTATTGCAAAGGTTTTGGAATTGAGGATTTAATTTAGTTAATTTCTTTAAGAGGGATGCTTGTTGGTAATTGTCACTTGTATCCCATCATTAAAAAATGCATAATGTTTTGGAGGTAAACATTTTTTTTTTCCTTCTGTCTTTGTTGCTTGGCAATCACATTTAAAATGTATGGTGAAAGGATTGTGGAATCAGTGAGATTTAAGTGCTTGTACTAACCTATTAATTCTATATTTGGGATTTACAGGAGATTGCATGATATCTCCTGGATGATTCAGGTCCTGTTAAGTGTTCAACAAAATGATTTTTGTTTAGCTACTCACCGTTACCCTTTGACCACCTTAAAATTACTGTAAAAATTCAAATGCTCCCAATTTTCAAGATATGCTCTGAGTGAAAATTCTGTATCTTGGCAACCAGGAAGGGACAATTATTCTTTGGAAAAAGTCATCCTATCTGCCAAGATGAATTTATTATCATAATTGTTGCAAGGATATGTGAGTTTATTCTGTATCTCTTCTTTGACTCTCTTTACTGTAGGAGATATCCCAATTCATTGATATTGAAATTGGTGAAGTGGGTTTAATTCAATTCAAAGAAATTCATGTCTGGTGGTATAGAACAGCTCTTTATACCATTTAAGATTCCTCATGCTTAGAGAAAAACAATGATGAATTTAAGCAATCTTGAATCACGATTGCTCTCTATCAAATATGAACAGCTTGGCATTTGTAAATTTTTTTGAATGTTGCAGACATGCAACTACCCCCAGTAAAAAGGCAAGAGATTTAATGCAAAGAACCTTCTACTTACAATGGAGAGCTGCTATTGCATAAGAAAACAGTTAAATAACAGAGTCTTTCATTTTTATTTTCTAAGTCTTCAGTCTGAAAATTTAAATTACACAAGGAAATATTAGTTCTTTGTATCATCGTTCATTTAAATGCAGGACATGGACTTGAAGCAGAAAAGATACAGGGATATGTGAAAGTGAATCTGAACTTCTGAATTACATTAGAGGGGTTTAAATTCTTCTTTGAAGGATGAAGACAGAAGCAGATTTAGGTCTGTAAGATTAGCCACAGGAAATCATCAGCTAAATTAATAAGTAATTTGAGAATGAATGAATGGAATAGTAGAATTTTAAGAAGAGGCATTTACTGGTTAGCCTAGGTTTACACTGGAAATAAAAACTTCTTTTCAGATCTCGCCATAATGTGACCTTTTCATGGTTCTGATGTAAATCCAAGATTAATACAGGGGTAACATGGCCCAGAACAAAAGCACAGACTGAATGCACCTGGCTCTGGGCCCTCCCACAACCAGCTCTGTGTATTCCCTGCTGCTTTGGGTTAGGATATCACTTGCCATGGAAAGAGCAATTCCAGTAAGAGAAGCAGGACAGAAGAACTCAGTTATTGTGTTTTATTGTTCCTACCCACTTAGGGTACTTTTTCACCTGGTTTAAGCTATCAAAGATCTGGTGAATACAGAAGAGTTTTGTCTGACAGAAAACCTTCTGGGTTTTCTCAGCTGAGCATTTTGCAGCCCTGAGACCATTTGAACCACTACAGAAGTGGGAGGAGAAGCTCCCTGGCAGAGCAGGAGCCCTCAGGGGAGGATGGGATGCTGGAAGGAGGGGTCACAGAGGGTCCCAGGCAGGGCAGGGGCTCCTGACAGGGCCCCTCCCCAGCTCTTGTCCTGCAGGTACCCCCAGCCTCAGCTGCACTGGGTGGAAACTGAGCTCTGCAAACAGTCTCAGCCAAGCAAATTGCAAAACATATTTCGTATGCAAATGAATTTCAATCAATTTCCAAATTGAATTCAATCAAATTACTTCTTTCAGTATTCCATACCTGTCACTTGCCATCTCTCTGTGTCTCCTACATTTTGTGCTCTGAGCAGGTGACTGTAAACAGGAACTGGATTTAAATACATCAGCGATGCTGGCAGTCAAGATGGCTTCTTAAAAATTCCTACTCAAACCTTTAAATTAAAACATATTTTTGGTGATTTTCATGAGTGTTTTATTGCCAGTAAGATACTTGTATTTGGAAAAAAAAAAACCACCACCAAAAACAACACACCCAAATACAAACCCACTAATTTTATGTGAAAAGAAATAGAGTTAAAAAAATTACCAAAGCTAATTAGGATTTTGCATTTGAGTAAATATTTCCAGGTACTTGTTTAGAGTATTTGACTGAGTTTTAGTGTTACTGGGTATTAAAATATTAAGTTTAAAATACCCAACCAAACTAAAAAATAAATAAATTGCTGTGTTTTTAACTTCATTCTTTAAATATACATTTGGATTTAACCAGGAACTAAATAGCTCTGTACGCAATAGTGAAATTACATAATAGAATTTTTTTTTTTAATTGAGAAGAGCTTTCTCGTCAAGTATGATGATTAGCATGTATTGAAAGAGTGGTTTATTTATTTGTTTTAGGCTTAAGAGTGAATCCAGATAAGAGATTTTACACTCCTTTTGTTATGAAAACTCCTTGTAAAAATTAAAATTATGGCCAGAGTGGGGTGTTCAGCTCCTCAAAATCAGACATAAAGAAAAGGGTTGCTTTTGTTTTCTGTTCAACTCCCTTGAAAGATCAGCACCTGCTTAGATGTTGGAGCCTTATATGTGTGAAACTTCATCTGTCATCAGGATTGATAAAAAAACAATTAGGTGTGTCCTTTTAACGAGTTTTTCCTCTGGTGCCTGAGCATTGATCTGAATCTCCTGGAATATGGCCAGTTTTACCACCAAGGTGTCTGTGTCCCCAGAGCTGTTATGAGGGAGTTGAATGTAATGAGCAACACTTACAACACTTTCAGTAATGACATTTGAAAGGAAAAGGAAATCTTGATCAGAAACACCAAAAACCTCCAAACTGGGGTTGTTGCTCTTTGCCATTCCAACCAGAATTTTCTCAGACATCAACTTTTCTTTCATAAGTGGAACACAACCACATAGAAGTACGCAACACTTACAACACTTTCAGTAACGACATTTGAAAGGAAAAGGAAATCTTGATCAGAAACACCAAAAACCTCCAAACTGGGGTTGTTGCTCTTTGCCCATAAACACATATAAACACACATGCCTCTTTTTTGTGTTGCTAAAGTCAGTTGTGGCTGGTGCTACTGGTTATTTTGTGGTAGCAGGAAATAATAAGACCTGATATTACAACCTTTATAATGTATCTACTCCCATTTCTGGGCTTATATTAAAGTTTAGCTCTTCGTGTATGTGTGACTGAAACAAAAGTTCAAACCAGTGACTCACTGTCATGGAATAGGTTACTGGATTATTAATATTTTAACATTTTCCTTTGGCAAATATGAAAGCAATTGTAGCTAAGTGTAGGACTTAGTAGGAATAAACTGCTTCTGGGTACAAGTAAGGTAATTGTTGTCTGATTCAGTAGCATTATTTTGAGAGTAATATATCAAAGGAGAGAATAATATTTCTTATCTTTTAATAAGACCTTTCTATATGAGTCACATTTGATAAAAGTCTCTTTGAGAATAAGATCAAGTTCATCTTAAATAATCGTGATTTGCATATTCCTATTATGACAGCTGCATTATTCTGAAAAGTGTGCTGTGCTATTTCTATGGCTTCTGAAAACGAAAAAGGTGAATTTCAGACTGTAAAAAAAAATCAGAACAAATGTTCTCAGCATGTAATTAGGCCATGCATATCATGAACATTGTTCTTGTGACTGTTTTTATAATTTTTACATAGTTATTTCGGAAAGGTTAAAAATTATGCATGCAGTCTTTATTATATTACACATAATTTGGAAAAAAGCATTTCTCTGCACTAAAAATAATAAAGAAATAGATTCATTGTGTTGAGAAATTTATTTCTTGAGCCTCAAATAATTTAATTCCTTTTTATTCTATGCAAAAAGTAATTTTCTCCTAGGGGAAAATTATTGCTTAACTACTGTTATGTATTCACTGGCAGTCTTAGCCACTCAGCCAAAGATAGTTCTAAAAAGGAAGTAGAGAAAGCTGATTGAAGTGAAATCCTTAAACTAAATATGAAAAATAGAAGACTTAAGGTTTTATATGCTTCTTTCACAAAGAATCTGTAATGTTCCTGACATTAGAAAATCATTTAAAACAGAATTGCAGTGACTTTATAACTGTCCTGTCATGGTTGCTTTAATGTATGACCATTTAGATATTTGTTTCACTGAGGACCTTTATGCATTCCCAGGATGGGCACACTTTTCTTTTTTTTTCAAATTGTTTCTTGGCAGGAATGAAGAAATTAATTTTACATGCTTTTACCCGTTATTTACTTTGCTTTTGTTCTTGTTGGATTAGGTTGACAACTGGAGCATGGAGAGGGGGACTGCTGAGCTGGTTTTGAGTAGAAACAATTTTCATAGCTTGTGGCCATGCCAGGGTACCAGCAGTACCAGTCATGACAGCCCTGTAAAATTCACCCACTCCAGCTGCTCAATCCTGGTCGTGGAGATGGCATTTAAGTAGTCCAGTAAGGATTATATTGGTCAGCCATTGGACTTTTCCAGCTATTTACTGCCAGCTTTGTTGTATTTCCATCAGGCTGTACAGTAAAATTGTGTTGTATATACTTGCAAAGGACCTCTGGATTATTGCTCAAATACTTGAGCTGAGTCCTGATGCAAGTCATTGGTTTCTCCCTCACTCCCTGCACCAGAACACGGAGATGAGGTTCCTTTCCATTTCCTTTCCATCTGTGCAGGGCACCTGAGGGTGTGGGTTCCCAGAGAAACCATTCCCAAGGACCAGGATGTAACATGGGGATTCCAGTATGCTTATGTGCAACACTGATGGGATTTATGTGAGCAGGATGTGTATCTGAGCAGCATCTTCAATACAGAAACTCAGTTCAGGCAAAGAAAAATGAGATGTTTGTGTATTAATGCATGGAGTGTCTGCAGGCCAGGAAAGAAGCATGCTGTGCAGATCTGTGGTATAAAACTTAGTTGTTTGTGTGTAAACCAGTGGAATCCTAATGCTGGAACAGAGGCAACAGGGAATGGTTCTCATAGAAGCTGGAAATAAAAGGCAAGATGGATTTAATGATTTGCCACCCATAATCACTGCTATATTGTGCATGAAAGAGGAGAGAGTCTATTTTATTATTAATATACGCTGTTGAAAGGTCAAAAAAGTTGATGGAAGCAAAGAGTCCAACTGTTTTGAAACCTGGTATGTATAGGTACTCTTACTGTAGGTATTGATCATAGTTGAGATGGAAATAAGCTGCACTTAATAAGCCTTTTTTTATCTCTATAACAAAGAAAAATATATTTTTAAAATTATTATTAGTATTCTTGTTCCCAAAGTGAACTCTTATTCTCCAATCCTGTTCAGTGCTGAAGAGGCTGCTTGGATAAACAGGCTTCATCCTGTCATGAAATCATAATATGCATTATGACATTATATTTTGTTGTCATGGAAGCAGTTGCAGTGATATTCCTGATTCTGATGTGAATCTTAACAAGTCTTTTACCAGCCATCAAGTTTCCATCTGAGGACCAGGTTCTTGCCTGTGTAATGTATTTCTCTTCAGAGAGACTGTCAGTCATTCATTACCAGGTCACATATCTGATGGAAACCAGCAATCCCACTAACCTTCACAGCTTTACACGCTTTCTGTTCTCATTACCATGTTGAGGTGATGAGAAAAGGCAGCAAAAGAAGTTTCTGCCATTAGCACAGGTGTTTTGTGGCCAGACATATTTCAGGGAATAATCTTCCATGTTGAACTACAGAGAAAGTGAATCCTTGGGTTTGTGAGATTCAGAATAGAGTGGTTTGTTCTCATTGTTATTTATAAAATAGAGGTGTTGCACACACAACAAAAATTGGATTTGCTTCTGTTACAGGCACTACTGAATCTTTGTTCTTCTCTCTCTAGTAGTTCTGTTGCAGGGCTGTGGCTGCTTCTTTGCTATACAGCAGGTGAAAAGACAGTACACTCAACTCCCAGTGTTCAGTGCACATTTGTCATTTTCTCTTGGTTTGGTTTGCAAGAAGAAATCTACCAGTAAAGACAAATCTTGAATATCTCTGCTTTTCCAAATGCTTCTCCTCATCCTGCCTCTGCATTTCATATGGCTGTACAAGTGCAACTGGGAAAGCAAGGTTGGCTGTCCTTTTCTCAAGGCTGTTAAGGCACTCTGTTCAGAAGGACAGCGTGGATGCACTCCTGTTCACTCAGTTCATTAATGTTACTGGGATGTGAGTGAATGCCAGGCTTTGGCTATGTCTTATTGACTGCCCCAGCTAACCTCATTCTGTCAATCTGCTCCCAGCACCAACACAGAGCTGTTCTTGGCAGATGGCACAGAGCACGACTGTGAGAATGTGCTATCCCCCTGCTGACCTTGTGCACTAGTAGGAGTTCTGCTTAAATAATTCATGACAAACTAACAGGGATTTCTCTTCCAATTTATTTTATTGTTTAGTCAAAAAGCTATTGACGTATCAAGGTGTTCAAGTCTTTAATGTGCATTCAGAGAAGCCATTAGAATATTGGGACCACACACAGCTTCTGTGGAGCATTAACAGTTAGTTTAGATGGCTAGATAAATTCAGTTTTCAAAATCATGAAGTTTAATGGAGTCTGAATCCCCCTGGAATCCTGGAAGTCTGTATCTACCTTCAGACAAGACCAGGAAGGTTGGTAGAGTTTAGGCCCTGTAAATGTAAGTTTTTTTCATTACAGAGCTGTGTCGTTCATTCATCATTGTGATCTCGGCCGAGATATGGTTGCAGTTTTTGCTGCATGAGAAGATGAAAGCTAAAAACATTTATTTATATTTTTGGAGGTTTGACTGTTGAAATATTCTGGCAATACAGGATGAATTATTATTGTTTTGCTGGGTTTTTTAGTTTGAGGAAATGTAAACATTTTGCATATTGAAGGAAATACATAGATGGGAAAGGCAAAGATGTTTTGATATCACTTTCAGATAAGAGAAAATCCAGGTGTTATAAAAAAACCAACAGCATAGCACTTAAGCATATGTTGAAGTCATTTTAAAGGTAGTAAGTATTTATTCCACAGGTGTCCTGTTTATTTAAATCTTAATTTCACAAATGAATAGATGTATAACTTTGTGTGAAAGCTGAACCCTAGACCAGGTGTAAACGACAAAAAAGGCAAATAAGTATAGTGAGAAGTTTATAGTGGCTGTGCTGGCAAAGGAATCACTGAGCACAATAACAGAACTGAGTTTTACCCACGAGACTTTATTTCATCCACCGGCAATGATTTCACTTCATGATTATGTGTGTGCCTTATGAAGAAGAATAATTCCAGCCAGGGCTGTGCGGGCAGCATGGCATGCTGCTACTGCTGTACTACCAAGAACTTTCACTGCAGTATCTCCACCAGTGTAGTCCCTCTGAAGGCTTCAAAAATTGGGTTCACTGATGCTTAGGTCTCCTGGTGATCTGTAAAGAAAGAATTTTATCTATCTGTGCAATGATCTTTTCAAAACCCCATGCACTGCTCGTTCTTGACACTCGTATTATGAGGGCTGAAGTACAATCTCTTTACTATTGATGAATTTTCTCCCTCTATGACCAGGCATTGAAGCTCTAGCTTTTCTATTAAGCTGCAGGCAGCTGAAAATTTGAGATATAATATAGAATGCAATTTTTGGAACCAAAAAATGTGTTTAGCTTTATTATGTGATAACCCTTAAATATAATGGGTGCAGATAATTGTAAGAGAGTGCAACAATCATCTAAGAAATAACTTGCTGAAACAAAAGTTAGCTTTATTTCTGAAAGAATGGATGTTGGCATTGTCACCCCTCTTGGCTCCAAAGGTGTTCATCACACTTTCCCTCACATGTTTAGGTTATTAATTAGATTGATTATTTTTCTAACACATATTTTTCTTCTCTTTAGGATCTGAAGAATGGCTGTTATGAATAAATGTGTCTGTTTTTTTCCAGTGAAATCATTTTGTCTAATGAAAGATATTATTTATTTCTGCAATTTTTTATGCACTCAAATCATCATAGCTACAACAACACAGCAACTCCAATTACTTCAGTGCAAGGATGTAGTCAAAACACTTTATTGAAAATCTGTCTTAAGGCAAGAAATGTAAAATTCTTTACAATTTTCTGGTTTGGATCAACCCAGAAATAGTTATGTTCATATTACACATTAAATTACTAAGTTTTATAGTTAAAGATGCAGAAAGCAATGCTATCAAAGGCACTGAATTATAACTATATCTTTTTCTTGTATTAATGGTCAACCTACCACAGCATTTTAAGTGTTTCATGCTTTCTGCCATTTGAAATTCAGGCTAAAATCTTAGTAATATATTGTGCCTCTTTTTTAAATCCATACAGAACTGAGATAGATTCTCTGTTACAAACGTCAAAATAACCAAAAATAGCAGTTTAGCATCCATTTATTAAGTTCATGTGACAGTTTCAATACAATTAATTATTTTGCACAAGTTTGCTATTACAGCAGGATTCAGATTGTAGCTATATTCCCACAAAGTCATATAAAAACTCACTTGTTGCTCTCACTTTTATCTCATAATGTTAAGAGGAGGAATTGTTTGAATGTACTGTCTCGAAGACAGAACAACCACAGAAGTGGCCCCCAAGTGAAAGCTTCAAATGATCAACATTTCCTAATACAAATGACAGCTCACTAAAATGCAATCCTGTTATTTCCAAGGGCAGATTCTTTTTTTTTTTCCCTCGCTATTTTCAGCTTCTACAGGATGAAATAATAATTCATGCCCTCCACAGACTAAACAGACTTATTAAGATGTACTAAGGGAATACAGGCCTCCAACCTGGAACCTAAAAAAATTTTGTGGCTTAATAAGTATTTAACAGAACTGCAACATCTGAACACTTTGAATCCATGTCATCCTTTTGGAGTTCAGCGTGGTAGTGATGTAATAGGAGAAGTTCAGGGGGTATAATTCAGGCACTGTATCTACTTAGAAGTAGAAAAGCAGATAAACTGCACCCTTGAGAGGCAATGAAACACATGCTAGGGCAGAATAAATGTGCTTTTTAAAGGATGCAGTGTATACTTCCCCCTTTCTCATTCTCCCATTTGTCTTCCTACAATACCTCTTTGTGAATGAGGAGAAAAGAAAATAATTTATTTTTTTTTAAACTGGTTTCCCCTTTACAGCATAGAGGTTTTATGGGAAAAAATGAAGCACAAAAAGAGGTACAGTGACAACAGCCAAAGGCACTTTGTATTTCATTTAGCAATGTTATATATTTTTAAAATAAAGAACTTGAAAGTCTTTGGAGTGAACAGTAAAAGCTGTTATTAAGAGAGGTGATCGTCTGTCATCAAAAAAGGGTTTGTTTCTTTGCTTGACACCTTCCTCGGGGTCTTCTCAGACATGAGATCATTTTATAAAAGTAAAAGAAGTTTGTCACAGCTCCACAGAGTCTTTGAGAAGACCCACAGTCTGAGAGCTGACTGAACTGTTCCTCTCATGACTTCCTTTTCAACTCCCAAATGTCAGAACTAATTTACATTAACCATTAAGGTCTTTCCTGGTATAATAGAACTTTGCAGTGTGGGATTCCCTCTGGAAGTTTCTCGTGGTTGCTGGAAGTTTCTCATGGATTGTTAGTGCAGTATTCAGCCATCCTAATCTGCATCTTCCCTCTCCCCAGTGGCTCTGTCTCCCTGTCAGTGCTTTGTCTGTCTCTGGTACATTAGTCACATGTAACCATCAGTAGCAGAAATAGTTGTAGGCAGTAGCTCTAATGGAAATAATTTGATTGTCATTTTGTACACTTTGGACTCCTCATTTACTTATACCTAATCGTGAAAATACTTTTATTGCAAACAGTTTGTAACAGACTTTTGTGTCACAGAAAATCCTTCCTTGGAATTCAAAATTTGCTACGGTACAGCTAAACCAGGTTGATGTTTTATTTTAACTTCTTAAATGAAGTCAGAGTACCCATTATTTAGAACTGCTCAGAGAACTTGATAGCACTTGGCAGCATTACCTGTGATTTTCAGGCTAGGGCAGACTAGACTTCAGAAATAATTCAAATGAACAAATATGATACTAAGGAACAGAGCTGCCTGAGGTACAGTATGGCAGTTTAAATAAAGAGACATCCCTAATTCAAAGTCCAGTAACTAAAAAAAAAAATCACACACCAAAAGGTAGTAGTAGTCCCATGATCTGCCCTTGATTAGTACAGCATGGCAGTTTAAATAAAGAGACATCCCTAATTCAAAGTCCAGTAACTAAAAACAAATCACACACCAAAAGGGAGTAGTAGTCCCACGATCTGCCCTTGATTAACCTATTTTAGCAGTTTTACAGTTCTATGTGTTTATATATTGTGACTCCATTGAACTTTATTGAAAAATATGTAGTTTTAATATTAATTACTTTGCTAATTTTAAAGATAAGCAAGGCTACTGTAAATTTATATATAAATTAATAGAAAGTCAATATAAAGGAATAAAATATTTGTTGTGTATTTGGAAAAAAGTGGATTTGGTTTCTCTTTAATTATGATTGGTCAGTGTTTTAGCCATCTGACTGGGGAAAATCACTAGACAAGAAAGAAGTATATAAAGTCAAAAGAACAATGAGTAGTAGTCCCACGATCTGCCCTTGATTAACCTATTTTAGCAGTTTTACAGTTCTATGTGTTTATATATTGTGACTCCATTGAACTTTATTGAAAAATATGTAGTTTTAATATTAATTACTTTGCTAATTTTAAAGATAAGCAAGGCTACTGTAAATTTATATATAAATTAATAGAAAGTCAATATAAAGGAATAAAATATTTGTTGTTAATTTGGAAAAAAGTGGATTTTGTTTCTCTAATTATGATTGGCCAGTGTTTTAGCCATCTGACTGGGGAAAATCACTAGACAAGAAAGAAGTATATAGAAGTATATAAAGTCAAAAGAACAAGATTGGTGCTGTTTATACATGTGGACACTTATATATGGCTTAGCTGAATAAGATTAATTTTTTTCCCCCAAATAATGTAAACTACCAGCCATATGCAATTTTCACTGATGTTTGGCATGAAAGGCAACTCTATTTCATATCTTTCTGTTAAATCAAAGCCTGACTTTCTGAACCAAACATGTTTCGTTCTATATGTGCATCTGAAGACAAATGAGATCACATCCAAAAACGTGGGCTATCCCCACCTCCAGTTGGAACAGGGGCCTGAAAGGGTTGAGGGGGCTGAGTTTTATTTAAGAGCTGTTTTGTGACACCTCTGGATTGCCAAAGAGACTCCCAGACATTTTTCAGAAGAGAAGAGTCCTCCTCCACCACCTTGAGATAGAGCCCAGGCACCACTGAGAGTGTGATGCTTCAGTCACCCTTCCTCAGTGCCTCCTCTTCCTCTCCTATCTCACACATCTGCCTTCCTGGCATCTTCTCTTCTAATGCCTTTTTTAATAAAAAGTCAGATTCACCTGATCAAAACTGATTCCATACCCTCTTTTGACCAGACAGGAGTGTTACAAGCCCTGTTACAAACAGCCCTGAGTATGGATTTGCCATCCTCGAGGAGCTGATGAGACCTTGTGGTCTGTCTGTCTTTGCCCAACAGGTTTGTCAGGAAATGAGAGACAGGTCTGAAAGGATGAGCTGCTGTCTTGTTCCTTTTCTCATCCTTGTTGTATTGTTTTTCTGGGTTTGACATCAGACAAAAGATGAAGACAGAAAGACAGCTCTACCTCATTTTTAGGTAATTTTTTCCCTTGAAAAATGACAGCTGTTATTATCTTCCACCTCAAAAGCAGAAATAGATTTTATAGAATTTCTGTCTATTAAAGGGGTAAGGGAGTGCCAAAAATAAGATCAATTTGTTGTTGCTTTGCTTCTTTAAATACTACTGCTGCCTTTTTATCTGTATTCCTAAAAAAGGCTGAATGCACTTTGAATGGAAACTCTTTACCACAGAGCTAATTCAACTGAAATCTATAAACTCAAAATCCACCATTTTATTGAAATATTTGTCACAATACCATGGAAAGTATCATCTTCACAGTGATGGCTCTAGTCCACCAAAATCAGCTCATTGTGTGCCTATACAAGCCATCTGAAATGCTGAGACCATAAATATTGGTTTTTCCAACTTCCTTTTCATGTTATTCATCAGAAGATGTGGATTTGCAGGGTGACTTGGCAAATCCCCATTACATTGAATTAACAGCCTGCTGGAAGAAAGCAAACAAACAAACAAACATACAAAAAATACCACAAACACCAAAAATCCCACCAACGCTGGGGTTTTCTCATTAGTAAAGAGCTGGAATGAAAGCAGGCATCACCATGAGAGGGTATGGATGAACATCTTTAACAGGGACTGCCAACCCATGGTTTCCTTCCTATAAATGGTGTAAGCCCTGCAATCACAACAGTCTGAAAAAGTCTTTTAAGGAAGTTGGTTACACATTTCACAGGTATCACTCTCACTGAAACTTTCAGGGTACACCAGCAATGCATTTCTGCACAAAGCAGTTTTACTGTGTCCTTGTGCTGTGTTCCCAGCATCACACCTGGTGGTTATGAATAGTTATGTCTAGAGTAGGACATTTTAAAAGAAATAGAATTTGCAAACAGGAGTCATTCAATGAAAGGATATGTTTAAAAAGCCAGACATATATTTTAGGCACTGGGTGAGGCAATAAATGTCTCATGGTAAGTGTATAATTACATTGAGAACTGTAGAGCTTTGAACACATGGGTCTATTGAATACATCCAATGATTGCTTATGAAGAATATTAAATATGTGATAAAATCAATCTCCAGGAGGAATCATGCCACAGAGTGTATTTCCTTTGCACAGTAGGTTGGTGCTGGGATTAGAGGAAGGCACAAGGCTGGAGCTGAATCAGGCTCCCTACACAGCCTTTTCTGAGCAGAAATGGTGCTTTACTGTCAACACTTGCATTAAAGTAAATTTTTCTTAATCTTCATGATAAATCTAACTAGTCACTGGTAAACTCGGATCTCTTATAGGGGATTTTCATAATTTTGTCATCTAAAGTGTATTTGTCTTAGAAAATGCAGTAATACCTTCAGGTCAGAATAAGACTGCAGAAAGTGAAAGCTGTCAGCTCAAATAAAATGTAGATAGTAAACAAATAAAACTACAAATGCAGACTAGAGATGTGTGCATTTTTAAAAACTTTACTTTTGTTATTTCAGTTGACATTTTGCTGAATGTCAGTAAGAGTGAATAAACAAGTTAATGAGGTTTTAGCTAAATCTCTGCAAACAAGTTGTGAATTTGGAAAAAAGATTGCTCATGCCTTAATCCCTGACTTCCTATTTTGGGACTGTTCAAGTGTCCCCTGGTTTGCAGTGATGCATTCATTCAACATGTGACTAGCATCAAAGGCATGAAATTCTGATTAACCATTTTTTTGGCACCTCACCTCTTCCAGTCTGAACTTGGAATCTCCTCCATGCACAGACCGCTAATGAGGAAATCCTTGCTTATGAATTCAATGCAGAATGAGAGAATTTTTTTCCTTTGCATAATGTTTGCTTTGAAGTCAGACAGTCCAAGAAAGTGATTGATCTCACCCAAGTTCATAACTTTTTCAAAGTACTGCCGATATCATTAAATTTTAATTAACCCTTTGAGCTCCTTCTATGATGTAAAGATGAGGAAACATCAAAGGCTTGTGTGTTAGAGCAACAGTGAAATCTTTTGAGCTGGCTTAGCCTTATTGAAGAAATCTAAGCTGCAAAATATTCCAGTTCCATAGTCAGCTCAGTTCTAGTTACTGCCCTGCCAGGTGTTAGAAGAGACAGAGCAATTGTTACATCCTCAGCTCGGGCTATTTATATACTGTCAAACTAAACCCATCTTCCTGGAAATGTTCTTCCTCCTACTTTTAGTAGTCTATCTTAAAGCACATGAATAGAATATAGAGCCTTATTCTTTCTCTGTTCCTTTGTGCTTACTTTAGCTATTATTATCCTGGTTTCTTGTTTTATGATTTAATAGGGATTAAATGATCTTCCATTAAAAAAATTATCTAGGCTTCATGTGTTAAAATTCACCCTATGCAGTTCCTGTTCTTGACAGGGCAATTTCAATGAAGAGGAAGATTCATACACTCCTAACTCCAAACCCCTTCACTTATATGTGTGGGGACCTGCAGAAGGCTTTGAGAGGGGCTGGGTTCTTAGGGCAAAGCCCAGGTTTGTCTCTGTGCTGTGAAATTATTTATACTACTGTGGAGTAGATCTGAAAGTATTCTGAGCCAAGTGCATGTAGTAAATAAATCCTTAGAGCACAGAGCAGTAATAAGGAGGTTTTTGCTGCAGGGGTCAAAAGACAAGACCTGGATGGAGGAGCACTCTGCTGTCTTGATACCAGAAATGCCTGGGGTGCAGAGAGCAAGGGCAGAGAGGGGGAAAGATAAGTAAATACTTCCCAAATTCTGCAAACGAGGCAAAAGGGAAGGTCAGGAATGGATATGCCATCCTTTGATCTGTTTCCTGCTAATTCTGTTAAGGTGAGACGATAACAAAGCCTGTCCTTCCTTTCTGGTCCTTTCATTAATAGTGATTATGATAGAATGAATGTTTGATATGCAAAGGAAATACCGGTCAAAGCAAGACCCTTCTAAAAACAAAATAAATAAAAAAAATCATTATTTTTGATGATTCCTGGAGAAATGGATATGGTTAACTGGGTGTTGGAGCAGGTCACTCTGGGGAATTTCCAAAAAGGATCACTTGCCTCAAAGGAGGGAGGTTTCTTGACTATATTGTGTGTTGCATTTACAGTTGAAGCTTAATATTAAATGTGAAATGCCACATTCACATTTTATATATAGGCTATATTTAACGTGTAGTTATAGTGTACATTTAGTATATATATCGGGGGGGGGGAGTGATACGTAGAGCATAGTTTTTTCTTAGTTTTAGTTTTTATCTGGAATATCCAGCACATGCTGAATGAGTTCAAATTCTTAGTGGGAAGGGGTTTTTTGTGCTTTCAGCTACACCAGCTATCACAAGTGAATCAGTGCTTCCTGAATGGATTACATGGGCTTTTCTGTTGCCCTGAGACAGCAAAAATGAAATTAAGGCAACTGTTTCAGTGTTACTCTACTTCAAGAGCAGGAGACTTAATTTAGCTTGATCAAAATAGGACCAATTAAACCAATATATCAGAAGCAGGGATCAAAGATTTCCCAAGGTCTGTTTAGCTGAGGCAGAGCATTCCTTTACCACTTTCTGAGGTGACAAGAAGGTAGGTAATGAAAGGATTACTAAAATTATTTTTCTACCTGTCATCCTTAAATCTGTTTTAGGATTACAGAAAAGAACAGCACTGAATCTGTTTTGTGATGCATGAACAAAAGTGAAGTTGTGACATCTGGTGAATATGGAATGAAAACAGACATGTGAAAATGGAGGATTTGTAAGAAACAGTTTCCTGAAAAAGCCAAAAATTTCTGAGTCATCACAATGGCCTACATGCACACACATGTGTTACCTATTTCCTTACAGAAAAACAGAGCCAGCAGACAGATTTTAAGGCTGTAGATAAAGCTACAGCATATTAAAGAAAATATTCAGCTTTTCAATACTGTGGCTGCTGCTCACCCAGTTTCCTAAGCACTTAGAAGGGATCCCCAAATGTCAGTGGTTCACAGCCAATGAGCTCAAGTAACACTTGTCAGTAAAAGCATTAGGATGGATAACTTTACAAATAAGAGACCCAGAACATCAGAAATTACTTATTTTTGCTTCTTTTCATTGCTTTTATTTCATGAGTTTAGCACTCCTGTTTTGACAAGATGAGATGCTTGGTGTTTGTTTGGATGTTGGTTTCCTTTTTTTATTGCTTTGGGGGGACTGGTGAAGGAGGCCAAGTTTTTTGGTGTTTAATTTTTACCCAGCAAACATTCTGGATGCTCAGTGCTGTCCTTCCTTTTGCTATTAATGCAGATGTGGCTAGGTAAGCTGAAATAGTAGCAGAATCTGTTATTCTATCACATACATAGTCACCTTCTGTACCTTCTTTTTTTTTTTTCTTGGCTTGTAATTGCATTTTATATTTTTTCTGACTTTAAGGAACTTCTTGATCCTTAAGAAATTAGTGTGTGACTTTGTGAGCTGTTTATAGATTTAGAAGGCTACAGGCTTCCAGACAACATGCAAATATTATGAGGACAGTGTCTATGTGTAAATAGGAGCTATTTTAGTTCTCACTGATGGAGTACTTCAACAGAAGAGACTGAATTCAGGAACACTCTATTTAGAAAACAATTTTGCCCTTGAGAAGGTGTAGAGACTTCAAAAAAGACAGGAAGTAAGCAGACCTCATTACAGTGATATGAATTACACTTATATCAGATTGGCTGGAAAACAAATGTCTGCGTTTGCATTTTGCTGCTCTTGTGCATTTCAATGATCACGCGCTGCATTAACATTGCAACTGAACTGCTGCGAAGCAATTTGTGTACAGCCCAAATAATCAGGAATCCTCAATCTAGCTAATGGCAGCATTAGTCACACAATTCCAAACTTCGTGTATTAAGAAGAGCATCAAAAAGAGCAAAGTCAAGGGACCTGCCTGAGAGATCCAGTTCCTGGGAGTAAAGTGGCAAGACCAACAGCATCAGATTCCAACTGAAGTCATCAACAAGATCACCACAATGTCTCCACCAACCAGCAAGAAGGAAACACAAGCTTGGCACCATAGGTTTTTGGAGAATGCACATTCCTGAGTACAGTCAGATCATGAGCCCTCTCTACCTGGTCACCCGTAAGAACACTTTCCACTGGGGCCCTGAGCAGCCACAAGCCTTTTTCCAGATTAAGCAGGAGATTGCTCAGGCAGTAGCCCTTGGCCCAGTCAGAACAGGACCAGAGCTGAGGAATGTGGTCTACTCTGCAGCTGGGAACCATGGTTTGTCCTGGAGCCTTTGGCAGAAGGTGCCTGGGGAGACTCGAGGACGACCACTGGGATTTTGGAGTCGAAGCTACAGAGGGTCTGAATCTAACCACACTCCAACAGAGAAGGAAATCCTGGCTGCCTGTGAAGGAGTTCAAGCCTCCTCAGAGGTGATTGGCACAGAAGAACAACTCCTCCTGGCACCCTGACTACCGGTGCTGAGTGGATGTTTAAAGGAAAGGTTCCCACCACCCAACACCATGGGGAGCAAGTGGATTGCTCTTATCACACAGCACACCTGCATTGGAAACTTGAATCGCCCTGGGATTTTGGAGATAATTACAAACTGGCCAGAGGGTGAAAACTTTGGTCTCACTGATGAAGAAGAACAAGGACAAGTGACACGTGCTGAAGAAGCTCCACCACCCAACCATCTATCAGCACAGGAAACACGCTGTGCTCTTTTCACTGATGGTTCCTGTCTCATCGTAGGGATGAACTGGAAGTGGAAAGCAGCCGTATGGAGGCCCACAAACAGGATGCACAAGCTACTGAAGGAGAAGGTGGATCAAGTCATCTTGCTGAGCTCAAGGCTGTTCAGCTGTCCCTGGACATAGCTGAGAGAGAGAAGTGGCCAAAGCTCTACCTTTAAACTGATTTGTGGATAGTAGCCAATGCTCTGTGGGGCTGGCTGGAAAGGTGGAAAGAGGCTAATTGGCAGCATAGGGGAAAATCAATTTGGGCTACTGAGGCAGAGAAGTTCTCCAGACTGTGGCTTTTCTTTTACTTGGAGCTGCTTGGCCCGGCTCTGGACTGAAAACCCAGAAAAACACCGGGAGCTCACACCTGTGGCACACTGGGGCCTGGGTCAGGCATTTTCCAGGACAGGAGGGACTGACAAGAGACTGAGACAAAAAGGACTTTCTGAATTTGCCATCTCTTCAGAACAGTGAGAGGTTTTATTGTTTACTATTATTAATTTTTTATGCTTGTGAATACTTTGCTTGTTAAATAAACAGGTTTTTTCCACTTTTCTCCAAGGAAATCTTTTCCCAAACCAGTTAGGGGAGGGGCCACTTGAATCTGCTTTCTAGCAGGACCCCTTTGGAAGTTTCTTCCCAGATTTATCCTAAATCAGGACAGAAGTGCTACTGGATATAGAGGAATATTTATGCAATTAAAATGTTCAGATGTCAATCACTGGAGGGCTAATCATTGAAGTTGTGCAGTTCAGTTTTTTTTACATTCAGTACTATTCTTCCTAAAGAGATTTGTATTTGGTTTAAAGTATTTGTTTTAAAGTAATAAATCCTTGAGAACAGCTTAAATACAAGAGGCAACTTAGCTGCATATGACTGAAATGATCGTGAGTATGCCTTGTCCCCTAAATTCAGGAATTTTTTTTTTTTATTATTCATTTGATAAGAAAAAGGTGAAATTTTGAGTGTTATGACACTTGTGGTAGTCTCCATTCATTTATACCTCTGATCACCATTACACTCAAAGTGGTCTTGCCAGACTCCAAGGGAGGATTAGCTGCCACTTCAAAGATTCTTTCTTATTACTTTTTCAGAAATTTAAACAAAGTATCCAGATGTAAACAGCTCTTTGTCCACACAAAGCTACAGCTGCACAAGGCTCTTTCCCTTGGATCCATTAAGATGTTATAAACAAAGCAGCAAAACACAACCTAACAAACTTTTTTAGCCTTGCGTGTCCACTGCTCCCTGAAGGTCCTGCCTCAGGGCCTCCTGGCACGTAGGCCCAACCAGTCATTTTCCTGTTACCTCTTTCATCAGATTACTTTTGTTCTGAACCTCTCTTCAAGACCACCTTGCCTACAGAAATCTTCCCTGCAGTTTTTTCTAAGTAATATTCTTCCTTTTTGTGTTGTACCTGTTGTTGTTGCTCCCCTGTTTCACCAAGAGGTGGTTGCATTTTAATGTCAGGTTTCATGATCCTTTGATGTAGCAGAGCAGCAGACAGTTTGCAAAGCAGTTAGCTTGAATCTCAGTTTGAAACATCATATTAAAAGTATTTACAGTTCATGTTTAACTGAAAGACATAACAGAAACCTTAGACAATTTTAAAGGCAATTACTTTAAATGAATTACTGATTATGTCTAACTGACATTCTAGTTTCCTGAAAATGTCAGAAGGGTCTAAATTTTAAAGAAAGAAAAAAGCAATCCAAATTTACAGCATGACATGTTCTTTATTTTTTTTTCTGTTATAGTGAAAGAACAAAATCAAAATATGTGAAAATGAAGAATGATAAGACTTCAGTATAAATATTTCACAAGTTACATAAACAGTTGCTAGAATGGCAATCTGCTCATATTTTATGCCTTGTAGTAATTTTTTTGTTAGATGGTTTCTAACCAATAGAAGAAAAATAACAATAGGAAAAATTGCAGAGGGCTAATTCATCTGCTTTTATAAGTGCATTGCTGTTTCTGGAGTTGTATGAAATGTATCCCCTAGTAAAAGGGATAACACTAAAGATCAGTTACTCAGTATTAGAATAGCACAATTACTAGGCCTTTCTGTCAGCCTTGTGGGGGCAAAAATACTGCTGCCTGTTACATATGCAATTTAGTGTGGATTAAATGGGAATAAAAAAGCTTTACCAGTATCACTGTTCTTTACCATAGAAACACTGTGTCATGAAACACAGCTAACATTGAAGCACACAGATAAATATTCCCCTTGGTCTATTTTCTCTTTAAAACCTGGTGTTAAAGCAATGTTCGTTTTACTTGCAGTTGCTCTCAAGTGTGGGTAAATATGATTAGTATGTGGTATAAAAATCAGAACCATTGCCTGGACAGCCTGTCCATTATCCATGAGGCACTCAGGAGTCTGAGGTACCAATGTTTGTGCCCCTCTTGCTGGCAGAGCAAGGGCTGCAGGGCCAGGCTGAGCCCAGCAGTGCTGACAAGGGTAATAAACACTTAGAGCAGAGCCACTGAAGGCAGCCCTCACTGGCTGCTGACAGCACTGAGCTGCTGATGAGTAGTGTTTGTTTGCTTTTTTCCTGTGGACAAAATGAATCTTCAGGATTAATTTGTAGTTGTGTTTTTATATATAATTACGAAGTGATATGACTGCTTGGTTTATTCAAATGTACATTTTTCATTTCTGTTTAAAATTGATTTTAAATTTGTGATCCCACAAAGAGAGATATTGAGCTTGAGATACCTATTGCTGTGTGGAACACAACATTTGGGTACTTGATTTACAAGGCACCCAGCTACACACTTGAGAGCATAGTTCATATGAGAAGGGGAGAAGAAATCAGTTTTACATTTCCTGTCCTGAGTTGTTACTGTGTAAGGGAGATAAATTAACTCCATGTGAATTTTGGCAGTGTTTTAATGTTCTTCTAGAGACTTACTGAGGACAACACATTGTGATGGAAGTATAGAGTAATTTCATATATTTTTAAGATCTTTGCAAAGAAAAGAATATATTTTTTATTTTCTCTGAAGCTGAATGGAAGTTTGAAGAGTTTAGCACTTAGAACTGGTCAAGGGGAAAAAGGCAGTTAGCTAAAATGCAAGCAATTCTGAAAAGGGAGTTCTTTTCTGGCATTACTGGCTTCAAACGATTTGCCCTCTGAGAGGAACTTAGTTTGATGTAGCTACTTTGATAAAAACTGAATAGAATATAAAAGAAAAAATAAAAAACAATTCTGAAGGTGTGCTGCAAAGACTTCCTTTTCTCCTTTTTTTTTTGTGATAGTATTTTATTTTTCATATGAGAAGCGTCTACAATTTTTTTCAAATGTTATTTCAAGAATTCAAAATCAGTTGACTGCGTGATGTCAAAGGCTGGGTTTCCAACAGCTGGATATGTTCCTTAGGATGTTGTCAAAAACTCAGCCTCTGACCTTTTACTTTCACAGCTCATTAGAGATATGTATTTATTTACTGTACATTGCCTAGTTAGCTTTGGGTTTTGCATCTTTTCAAGCTGTGCTACACAGAACTCAGGACAAATAAAACAAAACCTGTGGTAGTGCACATGGGTACTCTCATTGCTGGCCAGGCCAGTTTAAGGGGACACTGCTGGATTCCCCAGTGATGGGCTGGATGCTTTCATTATAATGATAAAGAGACATATATGCATATATTAATTTATTCACTACTGCAATTGATGTAGTTCTGATTAAAAAGCCTTAAAATTGTTTCCAAAACCCAACTGTTCTAATTATACTTATCTAATATTTGGAATAGCCTATTTACAAAACTGAGGTAACTGCTTAAAGGACACTTTCACCATAGATGAGCTCAGCCTCCACTGACACTCTTGCCCCATAGCTCAGCTGCATTTATTCTGTTCAGTTTTAGGGACAAACCCAGCTTACTTAGCTGGAATACATTATACTGGTCTATGTGGAAAAAGCAAAGTCCATGCAAAGCATTCTCCAGTTTTTCATAATTACAGTAGCTGCTTATCCAAAGGGCAAACTGTCCACAGAAGATGCAGATCAAATGCTCTCTCTTCCAATTGACATTTAACTTTATATTTTAGCAGCTATGCACTTTCCATATGATACATTTTTATATGACATGTACACAAGAAAATAAAAAGACATTTTTGTGAGCCACCAATATTCTGCTGCCTTAGAAACACTTTGAGAGAGGAGGCTGAAGCAAATCTAAAGAAAAAAATCAAAAGATCTGAAGCATGTGCATCCATAATGGTATTTTTTGAAATTTTTCCCCACAAGATAAAATTGAGTACAGAGTTGTCAGGCTTTTTATATTTATCAGTTTAAGAGCCAAAAAATAGGAGAGATTAGAAAAAAATGACTAATTTGTTTAAAAATTGTGATATCCAATGAACTGCAATATAGTAATAACGAGTAAAAAGTTCTAACAAGTTTCTGGCAAGCTTTGAATGAACAGATCTTCCTTCAACGGTGTCTGTAATATATAAAAAAATCTTTAGAAAAGCTTCAGTATTCATGGGGTTTTTCTATAGTTCAGTCCATTAGATGCCATGCAAAGAAAATTTTTTGTATCTTGCTCTCAGATTCAGCTCTTTAGCTATCAGCATGACAGATATCTGATTTTTGGTTTATATTTTTTACTGACAGTGACTGTAATCATAGAATAATAGAATGGTTTGGGTTGCAAGGAACCTTCAAGATCTAACCATGTAATATGCAAAACCACTCACTTGTGGTTAATGTCTGCAGATTTTTTTATGCATATTTGGTGAAGATACAGAACAAACTCGATACTTAGCTCTATTCAGGATGAATTTATTAAAACCAACAAGCATCTTCTTACTCTCTATTACAGGTCATCCAAACAGTCTTTTTATTTTACCCCTTTTATTCTTGGTCAAGCTGGAAGAACCTGTTACAATTAAAAGAATTAACCAAAAGAGAAGTTTTTCTAATGGGTGTCATCAGGCTCTAAAAACGCAGAAATACAAAATTTTTACAATTTATGGTAATTCTGTATCTAAGTAGTGGAAGTATTGTGGAAAACCGCAGAGCAGAACTTCTTTAGTGACAATGAGTTATTGTAACTGGTGCCAGCCTGGGAGCCTGTGAATCCATGAAGAGTGAGGGTGACTTGAGGATTAGAGGAAGTGAGGAAATGGAAAAGGACCAAACCATGAGAAATTATAAAACTGAGCACAGGCATCACCCTTTTGTGAGTAGCTTCCCTTCTACTTCACTAAGAACTTTCTCTTTTAAAATGTTTCAGAAGAACATTGTGAAAAAGTTTTCCTTTTGCGCCCCAAATTGTTTGATATTAATTTGAGCATTTATTCCCAGGAGACTACAAGATATTATTAGGTAGCTGGTAGGGCAAACTAAGCAGTTTTTCACTGAGTCTTTGTGTGCTGTTGTTCCTCTTGAGCCAGAAACTTTCTATCAATGAAGAATCATTTTTGCTACAGTTTTTGAACAGCAGACAGGAATTTACTGGGGGGATTAAAGAAGTAGTCCTGTCTTGTTCCTCACATTAGCATTGCAGAATATGGAACATGCTCAGAGTCACACAAAGTCATTTCTCAATACCTGAATCACTATCACAGCAAGGTTCTGGTTTATCACTAGAGTTCTTAGATGCTCTGGCAATACAAATAATAACCACACAAAAATTGTATCTTTTATTAAATGTCATTCTAAATAGGCACTTCAATTAAGTGAGGAATAAGGAAAGACATCTTTCATCTTCTTCCTTATATTGCCGGTAAAATGCAAACCACAGTTTAAAGAATAGAACTGAATATGTCAATCTTTCATATCATCTTCCTGCTCAAGTGATTCTAGAAATGACTGTTTAAATTAAGGAAATAGGTTTTACCTGTCACCCACCCCTAGCCCCTCTTGCTGTTCCTATAGATTTTTTCTTTTCCTTTTTCTCCGTATACTTGATTGAAAAACCAACTGTGTTTCTGCCTTTTTATATTCCAGGATTCTTTGACTCTTTACAAATGCCAGCAGTCACACAGCTGTGAAAGAATCTTTTGATATTCACATTTTTTTGTAATATAGAATTCAAATTTATTTTCACTCTATCTTTCATGCTTCTCAGGCTTTAAATCCTGTAGAGAAAAAATATAGATGTGAACATGGAAGAAAAAAAAATCACTAGTTTGAACTTAAGACTGTAGCCAACTCAAGCAGTGAGAATTATTTCATTTCAGCAGAGGTGTGTGTGCATCTGTGACGAGGGAGATAGATGAAAGGAGATGAAAGTGGAGGGAGAAGATCTGTGTATGTACATGTGTCAGAATGTGCACATATTTTTATATATATTCTTCAGAATGTGCCTAAACATATAGCCCATGTGAAGCAGTCCTGTGCCTGATATGAATAACACATATGGGAGATATTTGGCAAAATTAATAATTTAACTTTGGTCTTCTATATCTACAAGGCATTTTTACTTTATAAAAAAAGTAAAAAAAAAAAAAGGAGTAGCTACAACTGTTTCTATTTTTTTTCCTGTACTTTCAGATTCTTAATATTTGATTATTTCCCTGACCAGTAAGTTGTTTTTGTTGTGGTTTTGAAGATGTCTGTCTCAGGCTTGCAGCTCCTAACTGGTGACTGTTTTGGGGAAAGGAGCTCTTTTTTAATAGTCTTTCTCTCTGTGCTGACATGCATTCCAGTTTCCAATTTCTAGAGCACAAGGATGCTTTGTAAGGAGTAGAGCTGATACTGATTTACAGCATCTCACTGTGAGGTAACAGAAAAGTTTCTACCACTCCTGTTTTAAGTGCAGTATAAGTTGAAATCATCAGTATAGAATCACAACAAGAACATTACACAAAACCTACTGGCTGTACTTTCCATCACATGAGCTTGCCATGATATTTAGACCTTTACATTCACTGAAACTTGTAATTTAAAGAGGAAAAAGCATTCCAGTTTCATATCACTATGTTTCAGGATTTTACAGCGTAGAAGGGTTCCCAAATGAGTATTTCAGGTGACAGATGACTTTATTGTGCCCCTTCCAAACAGCATCAGTATCCAGTGTTCTGCAGAGGATTTTCTACCAGAGGCAGTGTTATGATCCTATTATTGAGAAATGCCTTTGTCCAAATTAAAGTAGTCACAGCCCATGAAGAAATTATGGCTGAGGTACAGTATTTTTTTATAATAATTTGTCTGGTTTTGTTTGGAAACAGCATCAAATTGTCCCGTGTGCATTGTCAGCTTGAAGGGAAACACAGGACAGGTATTACCTTTCTTAACTAAGCACTCAGGCTTGTATCATTTCTTTTAAGCCCCATAAGAGTTGAAAGGGGAGATGGAACCTAGGACAGCTTCTGAGAATGAAACAAAAATTGCAAGAACAGCTTTGCACTGAAAAATAGTTAGTGATACACATAAGATGTTTCTACAGGCATATCTAAGGATAGGTGGCACAGTGTAAGGAAATAGGTGTGCACTAAGAGTGGGAAATTCTTTTCTTTCTGGAGCGGTTGATATAACACACAGCGCTTCTCACACAAAATGATATTGAGTCTTTTATAGCAAGGACTAAGTGTTACTCCACCTTTGATGGCAAAATATGCATTAAAAGAGAGAAATTATTAAAAGATAGAAATCATTTTCCAGGTAAGTGACTCTATGTGCACTGTAACACTACAATTCTTTAAAAGCACTTTAAGGAGGGAAGTTAAATTAATGGTTTGAGAAAACAGTGCTTTTGTCTGGGGTGGGAAAAAGCCTAATTTCCTGAGTGCAATCCTTCAGTGATTCCAGCATCAATAACATGGTTTGTCACCTCCTGCAAATAAAAATAATTAAATTGTTCTTGGATTATGCAGAGTTAATCTGAGTTTTTCAATCTCTATGGGCACTGAAAGAAGTCATGTTTGCTGCAATACTATTAGTAGTTAAAGGAAATAAGTGGAAGCATATAAAATCTGACAGTAAAAAACCTAATTTTTATTGCTATATCTTGTAGAAAAACTCTTAGCAGGTCACATAAGAAAAAAAAAATACATTACTTTATGGAACAGTCTCTAATTATCTAATATTCAAAAGTATACATTACATTTAAATTAGATAGGAGAAAAAAAACTTTTATAATGAGGGTGGTGAGACACTGAAACAGTTTGTGTTGAGAAGTTGTGGCTGCCCCATCCCTGGAAGTGTTCAGGACCAGGTTGAAGGGGACTTGGAGCAACCTGGGTAGTGGAAGGTGTCCCTGCCCATGGCAGGGGTGGAGCAAGATGATCTTTAAATCTGCTTTTAACCTAAGGCATGTAATGATTCTAAGTTGGTTATGTGTTTTCACTACTACTAGGAATTTCTGTGGTAACAGCCACTAGAGTTGGTCAAAGTACTGCAGGGTTTTGGGGTTGTTTGAGGGGTGGTTTTGGTTTGGGGTTTTTTACTGCTTTAAATAGGAATAATAAAATATGTGATTTTCATTACTTAAAAAATCTTTAACAAAAGAGCTCTGCAGGACTACTTGGTTTATCCTGAAGTCATAATAGTCTTTCTTGCAAGTGTGTCACTCATGGGCAGGTTTTATTAATCTTGCAATGGACCGATCTATATCTAAGTTTTTAACCTCCATTAAATTTCAATTCATAAATCCCAAACTCTAGCTAATTTTCTTAGAATTAATAAAAAAAATATGAAATTATACACCATTAAACTTTCTTCACTTGAATTTCAATTAAAAAAAAAAACAAACACACACACACAAAAAAAACCCAAAAACACAAAAACAAACCCCCCCAAAAAAAAACCAAAAAGCTTACACTTCTTTTTAGTATTTTTGCCTTTTGCACAGTGCAGTAAGTTTGGTTTCTGGGCAAATTGGTGCAAATTGCCTTGTTCCCCCTCTCTAAGACTATCACCCTTTGAAGCAGGGGTTCCATCCCTGCATATAACACAGAACATGAGTCAGCTGAGGTGCCCATAGCCTTGAGGGGGAAACAATTGTATTATTCTCTGGTGCAAAACACAAGGAATGAGGAGAGGGGTGTCCCACTCCCCACTTGTGGGGGATAGAATGTAAGAGAATACAGACAGTGAAAAAGGCAATCTCACCCCTGAAAATTACAGCTGTACTAATTACCAAAGATTAAGAACAGGCCTGCCCTTAATAGGCCGCAGCTGTGTCCAATAAAGATGAGGGCTATAAAAGAGTGGATTAGCTGGTTGAGAAGAGAGCTGGAGTTTTGGCTGTGCTGTGAGGAGCTGCATGTGAGGAATCACTGAGGAGAGATGGCTGTCCAATAAAGATGAGGGCTATAAAAGAGTGGGTTAGCTGGTTGAGAAGAGAGCTGGATTTGTTGGTTGTGCTGTGAGGAGCTGTGTGTGAGGAATCACTGAGGAAAGATGGAGCTTTTGTGGTAAGGTGACAGCACCCACTGATGTTGTGTTTATAGCAACAATGTCAAAGGCCTTGTGCTGAAACCCCGGGTGTTTGGGAGCACGTTATTACTGGCAATACTTCTGAATCTGAAAAATGTGTATATTTCATGAGCATGCACATTTTTTACTCTTCTGTGTAGGTCAGCCAAGATCCACCTTTTAGGCCCTCCTTCTGTCTGTCCTCAATATCCAATGTACGTGTTTCCCTTTCTGGCAACTTTCTATCAGCTTCCCAGTCCTTGTATTTAAACCTTATCTCCAGCAGTGCTATGGTGGCAGAATGTCAGTGCTCCTCTTACCTCCAGGTGCACTATCTGGTTTTTGGTTGGTGTGTGTAAAACTCAAATCTCAAGTTGGAATGATTTAGATACTTGAAATCAGGAAGGAAAGTTTTGTCAGGTCAGACTGATAAAAACACATAGAGATTGGAATGGGAGCAATGTTTTCTTCCTATCTGGATGGTTACTACATTTTCTATGATTATCTGGGATTTTGCCCCATTTTGTAATACTTCAGGGATGTTCTTGCCTTTTTTTTTTCCCCTACCATGCTGTAAAATAATCTTAACTGTAGTTTTTTAACTTGACTTGAACATTGTTATAAGGCATGAGGAAAGGTGTGGAGCTGCAAAGCATTAATGCTACAGAGGGCCAGTCTGTGCAACATTTTGGACTGAGTATTTACTGTTTGTCTTCATTGTTGTCTAAGGGGACTGATTTCAATAATTCAGGTGGCTCTCTCTGGTTCTGTCTTTATATGCTCTTAATATATGCTCTTAACCTCTCTACATTTAAGCATACCAAGACTATTGGTACCTCTGATAGGTTTTCAGACTACTCCATTCCTTATTTTTTCCTTTATAAATAAAAAAAATTGCTTATTTTGGTCAAATTTGCTAATTATGTATGCTATATGCATTTCTTACCTAATGTCTTGCTGAGGCCAAAATGAATGTTAAGTCATTGTGACAGAAGATGCCTAGCAGATAGCACAAAAGCACTTTAAAACTTAAAAATTCTGAAGCAATAGAAGAATCTGTTCCCCCTTAGTCATCAGTACTTCCTGGTTGTATAGTACATGGTTAAGTACAACATGGCTAAGAAATACCTTTCTTGTCTAAAATATTTGTCTGATCCATCATTTCCAGCTGTCTGCTATCTTATCTTTTGACCCCTCAGTCACACTGCTAATAGGATTTTTATAAACCAGCACAGCAGTGAACTTCATAGCTCAACAGATTAGTTCATGTGCTTTCATCTCTGGAACCTGGTTCAAACTCAGAACTGACCAAGTGTGCCATAATCCTCCTTTGGGCAGTCTCACTGAAAAAGGGAGTAAGGACTATACTATCTTCTGGAGCTCAGCTGGAAGCTGGACCCCACACAAGTATTATTGCCTAACCTGGACTTTCTTTTTTTTTTTTTTTTTTAAGGTATCAGGCAAGCTTTGCAATTAACTTGTTTTTCCTAAGTCTCTACAAATACTAACTATGGTCTATCAGAAATTAACAGACCTACAGAGAACTTATGGTTTAAAAATTTTTTATTTTGAAATCTAATGAAATCAAAATCTTAGGTTAGCCAGGACAAATATTTCAAAGGATGGTTTTGCTTGATTTCAAATTTGAAGTCTTCTATTTTTAAACTTTTTTATGGAAAGTGAATGTAATTATATTTATTAAAAAAATGCAGTGTCAAATTGTTGATTCGCAAGTCAAGCCTCAACTCAAGTTGTCGTGTTTAGCCAGTTACAGTATAGCCAGGAAGGGTATGGATAAGACTTGAGAAGTGTGGCTGTATTCTTTCATTGCTGGTTTCACTTGCAGAAGACCAGAGAACAGAAATGGGCTTTTATTGTTTTGGTGAATCCTGAGATCTCCTGTCAGGGTTTTGATACCATTGCAGTACAGGATCAGGAGGAAGCTCCTTGCCCAGTTGCTGTATTTTACTGCCAGAATAAATATTTTGGCAGCCCTTTGCAGAAATATGAAGTCAATTTTTTTTTTGCACAACACCAGTAAATGCTTAGGACAAGTCAGCTACAAGCAGCTACTGACAGGGAGCCGTGATGTGATCTCTGTGCAGAAGGAATTTGTCCTGAGGCAAGTGACCATAACTGGGGGAGTGGACTTACCTACTGGTGTGAAATGTGAGGTAAACAGAGCTGGTTTTCTGTTTCTTCATGAATCTTAGGAGAAAATAATAGTTTCCTGGGTTTATTGTGGGTTTTTTGTTGTTTATTTTTTTAATGCTTCTGACTATCTTTCTGTGCTCTCCTGAATAGGAGAGTTGAAATATAAATTTCCTGTACTTAGTTCTTACTAATGCACAATTAATTTTTTTTTAAATTTCTTTCCCACACTGTAGTGATAATAATGGCAGTACTTGGATTTTTTAAAAATAAATTATAAAATAAGAATAAAGCATTATGTAGCTTCTCCTCCTCCTATATAGAAGGGCTAGTTATTTATACAATGACTTCAGAAAAGCTGTTTCAGTTCCAGCTTTAAATGTTAATGCTAGTCTAGTGATCTGGCTCTGCAAGCTGTTCCATAGGCCAGTTCTGCATCTGTTGGAATAGACAGAATCCTGCATGGAGATGGGAACTTCACACATATGGATACCTTTGCAGAACACAGATAGCAAGTCTTGCAAAGGTTATCCTTGCCAAATGTTCTTGTATTTATTGTGACAGTGTCTTTGTTGAATTCATTGAATGCAACTCCTCTTCCACCATCCATTTGATTTGCAAATGAATTCTCTTTGACTGTATTCACACCCCTTCTGTATTTGCTTTCCAACAGTATTCCAGCAAATTACTTTACTGGCAGGAACACTTAGGGAGCCAGCCAATTTTAAGTATTGCAAGAATATTCACAAAACCCAAAATTCTCATTCATAACTTCACACAGAGTTTTAAGACAAGCCTAATGTCAAAAAAGATAATCAGTGTATCACTGAGCATGAACAGTTCTTGTAGCTTATGTTTGTGGTCAAAACAGCTAAACTTGGAGTTTCAAATTACTGTTATGAATGGCCTGGGTGCATGCTGCAGATCAAGAGTTGTGGGTAGAAATGACATTTACAATTACCTGAAGAATTTTTTACAATCTCTGAAGAGAAGATCTGAAAAGAAAATATTTGTTTAAATTATTGTAATTTATCTGCTTGAACCTAATGTGTTAGAAAATAGTAGAAATGGACAGCAGAGTTGTAGAGATCCTTACATTTCTTTCTTTTGCAGTGGATAAAAACACAATGTTTAATATTCAATGATAGTGAGCTGTGGATATTATAATACAGTTTTGTTGCTTCTCCAATTCGCCACATTTTTATTGTAGCCAGATGTGAAGACTTGAATATAAAAATATTGTCTATTTCTTTAAATAGTTAAATATACCTTCCACAGTCATTGATGTGACTAAAAATTAAACCAGTGAAGTTATTTCCACTTTCAAGACCTCTTTGTCTGGAAATGCTGTAAAGATGGTATAGTGTTCCAGGGAGTGTTTGGAAGCAACCAACAACCATGAGTACATGCATACAGCCCTGTGTATATCTGTGGAGGTTAAAATTCTTTAATAAAATTCATATTAGGGTTTCTTTAAAGGAAAATATATCTGGACATATGTATCTAATTTTTATTTTGAACATTTTCTGGTTCCTGTCCAACTTTCCCCTTTATCTCCTGCATACCAGCTTCCAGGTATCTGTCTCCTGATGGTAGAGATGTGTGGAGGATTAGTGTCTTGATTGGCAGGTTGGCTAACATTACAGTTCTGTTCATATGGAGCTTTCCTTCAAGTTCTAAAAAACCACCACAGGCAGCCCAGGAAAAAATTCTGTTTCCTTTGTTGCCAAACAGCACATACAACTTTAAATTCCAAGTGAGCCTGAATTGGGATATCTTTATATAGTTCACATATCAATAGAGATAGAATTATGGATGAAATAATATTTTTTGTCTTCCTGCTCAATTATTTAAAGGAATGGCAAGCTGTAACTCACAGGAATGACAGAAAGCTTTTGGGTCATCGATTATATCTTATACTGCTAAATTAATAGATCAGGGTCCTTCTCAATATATAGAAAGAGGAGCATTGTTTTTCAGGATCTAATCTATTCTATAACACTCAGTCTGTGTGTGGCTGCAGACACATGAAGTATAGAGGGAAGGAAAAGCTATTTAGAGCTGGGCTTGCCCATATGTTTCTTCATTGTACCCTTCAAAGCAGATCCAATAGTAGAAACAACTGTATAAAATAGGAGTTTAGACATCTATCATGAGCAAAACTTTTAGGATTATTTCCTTTTCATAAACCACATTTACTTTGCTCCCAAGAGGGGGGAAAAACCCCAGTGACTGTCAGACTTAACACATTCCCAGACTTTTCCATATACTGGTGCCAGCCAGGCACTGACCCCGCTCAGGCCAAGGATCAAATGGCACAGCAGGGCTTCTCTAATACTTCCTCAACAATACAGGAGCGTCCCTGTAATACATGACAATGGTTTGAATGAATATCTTGAAGGCAAAACTGTTTCTTCAACAACTGTTGGGATTAGGATGTACAGCAGCCAGGCTGTGGTATGATTATAAAGGAGCTCTGTGGTTTGTATCTGACTTGCAGGTGAATTATGAGTGCCTTGCTTTTGTGCAAATGAATGCATTTAACACAAAGCTAAAAACAAGGATTGTCACTGAGGTCTGCAGACATTCTGATGTGAGGGCTGAAATACAGTACTGTGTGATTATGAGAGCACTTCAGAATCAGCGACTTGCATTCTCTTATTTGGATCAGAAACAAAAAGTACTGCTCAGTACAAAAAGCTTTTACCCTCATTCCACAAGTCTAAATCTATCCTTTCTGTAATACCATTACATTTTCTACTGTACAACTTCAACACAGCTGTCCCTAACTTAAATCACATCTACTACATCATGTTTTCAATTTTAGGTCTTAAAATTAGAAAATGCCATCTCCCTTGACCATTCTGTTCAAGAGAATAAAATAATTTCATCACACTTGTCCATGGAGGGGTTTTTCCTAAGCAAATTATTTGTTTAACGTATTTTCAGTTTTCCCCTCAGCAAAAGTATTCTGTAAGCCCTGTGCTAAAATACAAGAACAAAAGGAACAAAATTCAGAAAATTTCTTATCTATGAGCATCTGAGTTAGGTAATTTGTTGTTTCTTAGTTTGCCTTCAAATATATTAATTTCTAGTAATTTCACTGTGGTTGCGTTAGTTTCCATATTAATTCTTACTTTTGTGCAGTTATTTTTAGCTCTATGGTCTCAATGGCTCTTCTGCTGGTACCTTCCTTATCAGACAGAGTTCTCAAGTTGAATAGTGTGGGAAAGCCAACAGAGCTTCTGTTCTGACTTTATTGTAACCAGTCTGTTCCTATTCACTTTTGAGTTTCCTTTGAGAAGAAAAATTCTGCAGTTTGGATGGTGTTATTTTGAGGTCTTTCACCTGAATCTCACTGCTGCCTAATTTGTGAGAGTTCAAGGAGGACTGCATATTATTTATACACTTTATATTGTCAGAAACCTGCCTTAATTTGTAAGACTGATAACTGAAATAAACCAAGATCCAAAGTGGAAAGTGGTTCTTTTAACAGAGACTCCCTTAGGAGTTGCTTTTAGCAAAATTCCATTAACCTTATCTTTGCAATGTCTTTTCCAAATTGCTTTTTTGCAGGTGGCAATTGCAGTGAAGCTCTTTGTGAATGAGAGCTTCTAACACAGATTTGGTCAGGAAAGCCCTGTGCCTCTTGCACCTCTATCATTGACTCCTGATTCTTGTTTCTATCAGCTCTGCTGCTCACTCAGAATTCACCTCAAAAGTCTCCTTTAGGACAAGGAGAGTAATTCAAGAAACAAAGGCATCTCATTGTGCAACAAGTTTTTCTTATTCTCAAACCTGTTTGGATGTGAGCCACCACCCCTCTGAGCGGTTAAGTGATTTCTCAAATCTGTTACAGGAGCAAAAATTATATCAAAATATTTGATATGCTTAGATTGCAAAGTGACCAGAAAAGAACATAAAACTAAAAGTCAGCTTAACTGCAACTTCAGCCAGAATGGATGCACATTCTCCTCCATCGAATCCAGTCTTATTAAATTGCTAATATTTGATTAATTTTAATGACCTTTATGCACTTTCCGTGCCTTTTGCAATCTGCAAATTATGAGGTGACTGCAGCTTTATCTTGGTCCCATAAGAGATGATCCACTGTTTCTCTCAATAACTTAATCAGAGCTGTCATTCAGGACTGGAGCAGGAAGTATTGCTGGTAGGAAACTGAAAACTTGCAAAATACTGCGGTAGTCCAAAGTATTCCCTTGCTAATTTTTCTAATTAAATCGTTGTGCAAAAATTGTCAAGTGATTTGAATCCTAAGGGAAGATTTGCTGTTTTTTTTCTGAGATAGTCCTACCAACAGCTGACCCTTAGAGCACTCATAAATCAGAATCTTGCATGAGGTGCAATTTAAGATTTGTTATTTTGAAGTTGCATCAAATAATTGATCAGAAATTGTAACTGGGATTATAGAACAAGATCAGGAATTAAATTTAGCAAATAATTGCAAAAATAATTGAAGTTACAAATCCTGAAAACTAAGAAATATTTCCTTTGAATGCTCAGAGAGATGAGACTGGTGGCTTTGATTAGGATTAACAGTACGAGATGGGGGAACAAAGAGAACGGAGTAGTTTTGGATTTACAATTATGACATATAACCTATTTCAAGAAAGAAAACAAAATTTTCCAAACCTTGTAAAGGTAGAATTTAAGATAAAAATTTTATTTCAATTTCAAAGACTTCAATTTCTGAGAAGTACTTTGATAATTTATAAATTATCAACTAGTAAAACCTTGGGTGTCACAGCAGATCTTTGAGGTTGTTATTTGAGCACATTGTGTGTGCCTGCTGAAGTTCTTATTGAACCTGTTGTTTGTCCATTCATTAAGACAGCATTTAAGTGGAATTAATTCCTAGCTTTGTGGAGGCAAAAAAAAAAAATCAGCAATTTTTATTTTCTTAATTAAAAATTATCTCGGCTTCTGATCTTTTGAAAAATAAAAATGCTGCAAATATAGCAATTTTTAATTTTTTTAAACGTTTCCTAGGGTCCTGTTAGCAGTGATCTAATCCTACTTTCGCTGAAAACTCAGGGACTCTGACTGCTTCTGTGAATGAGACTAATTTGGGCTCACTGCTAGAGATCTGTGGAACACAGAGACAGTGCCACTGCTCAGTACTGGTAAATTGCTTGGATTTCATTTAAAACAGTCTAAGGGAAATTCATCCTGTGTGTTAATCCAATGTTTTCAGAATTACATATACATAAAAAAACGACCCCAGAAGACATGAAGTGAGAAGGCAGATATTGTACAAAGCATGGTACAAATCAGTTTTTCTCCCATTTCATTCCTCATGGAATGGTATATATTAGGTGGATTTCTGCCCTTATTGAGTTCAGGGGCGAAATTATAAATTTTATGGATATGGAAAAAAAACTCTCAAACCCTAGCACAGACTGTTCAGTTACATGGTATCAGCATTTATTCTCAAAATTACTTCCATTCCCTTTTATTCATCTGTCACCAATTTTTAATGTTTCAGGCTTGTTTATTTGACTTGAAGTGTAACTTGTTAAACAGTCTAAGTGCTCTTAATATTTTTTGTTTATAGAACTTGAACCGAAATTGAATTAGTGAAATTCAAACTAAATATTTATAACTCGCTGAACCATTGTTAGTTACACTCTCTAAACAAGAGTAAGGAACAATTAGGATATTCTTGCAAAATATTCTGAACTTGATAAAACCGCACTTTCAGAAAGAAAATTGTTCTTCCAAAACATGAAACTGTTCTCATCTCACAAATGCTTATTTAACTACATCTGGCTCCATGTAATTTGAAACTAGAATGAAATCTAGAGGGTGCACTATATCCCAGAATTTCTGCATGACTACTTCTGTGCAGTTAACAAGGTTGGGCAGCTCTGTGTATAATTCATGGCTACTCAGAGGGTATCTTGGGTCTTCAAGTACAGCTTCATTGTGCAGAATTCAGATTTAGGGTTTGTTGTGGGAAACAGCACTCAGCTCACTGCTGTGGTGCTGTGAACAGAGCAGGGTTCCTGTTGCTGATGGAAGAAATAAGCAACTGTAAGTAAAGATCTTGGTTGGAGTAGCCTTTGGCCTCCAGAGGTGATCTAAGGTGTAAACACTGTTTGTCAGAGGATGTTGTGATTAATAATTGCTGTCTGCAAAAGAAAAATCTTGTGACAGAGAAAATCTGGAAAAATAGGATGCATTGGGATACATATTAAATATGTATTAAATGGGCTAATTTCTCATTCCTGTAATTGAAATGCTTATGGAGAATCTAATTAACCTTTCAAACGCTGATTCCCAAGTATTTTTGGCATCAAGAGTTATTTCTTGAGGAAAACATCAGATGCCAGCACCAAAACGTTTTGCTTTCTATTTATTTCATGTATCTCTCTGGAAAAGCTTCAATTAAGTGTCAGAAATTAAATAATATGCTGTGCTTGTGACTGTGGCCTGATCGAGCAAATTTCATTGTCAGACCTTTGCTGAAGGGTCCTGAGGGCCTTTAGCCATTTCACAGAGATGGTTGGGTTGGGCTGATGCCTTGAGAAGGCTGACCTAGAACAGAGACTAGATGGAGTTAAAGAATAAAGTAGGGATTTATTGGAAGGCCTCAATAGATCCACCTTGGACAGCACAAGAGCCCAGCCAGGGCTACACCCCAAATGGACCCAAAATGGTCTCAAAAAAGAATGATCAGGGCTTCTGACACTTCTATAAGTTCTGGTCCATTTTCATATTGTAGTTAATTGTCCAAATATAGCTTTAGATTAAGTCTCATCCTTCTTGTTTTTCTCTCTTCAGTCCATGATGTTTATGCTCTTGGGTCTGAGATTTGGATCATTTGTCCTTGGTCCCCTATTTGTCTCCCTACTCTGTGAAGAGAGCTCACCATCCCTAATATGAAGCTCAGAACTGCACACTAAAGCAGTACAGAATCTGAAAAATATAAAAGCTAAAACCTGAAGGACCAGGGATGGGTTGTTTCTGTTCCTTCATCTGCTGTTTGCTATTATTTGGAGCATCACTAAAGTGCAGCAGCTGAGTCAGCCCACTCCAAGCCCCCCTGGCCTCCAGAGCCCGGGGTTCTCTGTGTTCCCAGTCCCATGGGAGGGAGGAGTACCAAGCTGAGCAGGACTGACCTGCCTGTGCTGCAGCAGGGTTTGTACCTCACATTTTCCTCTCCCTTCTTTCACTATTAGGGAATTGGATGATGAGCTCAAGTGGCATGGGTTTCCCTGAGTTTTGATGGATGATTATGATTTAAAGTTGATGGGAAATCAGGTGAGAGCTGCATTTCAATTAAAAAGAATTCATTACCATTAGGGTCATGAATAGTAATAAGTAAGTTTAACATACCCCAGGTTTTCTCCCTGTGCTGTATAGAGGAGAAAATACATTTTAACTGGTTAGAAGTGTTCAAATATGTCATTTCAAAATATTGCTATTGTGTAGAACTTAGCAAGTGAAAAATACTTGATTGGCCTACATTTAATGAGGCAAAGTCTCAAATCAAAAGAAAGGAAATTACCAGACCTTCTAGAGACTTCCATCTGCTTTCATCATTGGACTGTATGCTTTGAGGAGAAAAGCCAATCCTTAGGATCTCTTGGCACTTAAGTGGTTAAATTGTCCCTTTGGATCTTGCAGAACAGTATCAGTCATCTCATGTTAAGGGAAAAAAATGTCTAATCTTTGACAGAAATGAATTACCTCATATGGGACAGCTACATTTTGTCTGATGCTTGTTGTCAGCTTTCACTGGGAGATGAGTAACTAAGAAATAGATTTCATCAAGTTCTGAGATGGGAGGAAATGAAATCTTAGCAAAGAAAACAAGTTATGCCTCCAAAATGGATTGTACAAGCGAAAAAGATCTATCAGGTGAAACCCGAATGTTAAAATAATTTGCCCAAAGATGACTTATGCAGTGCTGGGGAGACAGAAAAGGGTGAAGGGCCCTAATATTCCTAGTTTATCAAAGGCCTCTTTAAGTCATCTGGGTCTGCTGCTTGTCATTTTTTGCTGTCCTTGTTCTGTTGTGGTTTGGTTTTGTTTTTAATCCCCATTTGTCGATGCTACACTTTTATGAAGCTCAAGTGAGCTGCCTGTTCACTTCTCCCATCAATCTTTGACACAAATTTAATGATTGTGTTATAGCATATCCAGCTTTGCATGTAGTTTCCCTTCTGATGATCTCTTTTTTCAGAAGAGCATTTCCTGTGTCACTAAGAAAGGGAAACTTGGAATCTGTTTCCTGGCAGATCAATAGTTCAGGTGCACTGAGGTGTGGTCTTTTTCCACAACTCATTTTAGGCAGAGTGGAAAAAACAGAAAAATGGACAGGTCTCTGCTAATTTGGTCCGATCCAAAAATGTCAGTTTACAGAAGCTTTCTCATTATTTTCCTGCCACTGTCTTTTCTCCTAGCAATAATTTCCATTCTTTCAGCCACAAGGCCAGTCAAAAGTAATTAAACAAAGAACCTAAACTGATTTATTACAATTAAAAAATTATTACAAGTGAACAGTCTGAGTTTAGTTTTTACTTTTCTGCTTGATTTCACCACTCCTTGATAAAGTGTTTTTGGCTTTTCTGTGACCTCTGAAAAATGCAGCAAAATGGAGACTGGGACTTGATTCAGAGAGCTTGGTAATACATTATCCCAGTTCAACAAACACCAAATCTGTGAATAAAATGTAGCACTTCTGTGACTGAGGCTGTCTCTTCTTAAATGTGAAATATATAAGGCAAGGACAGTGTTTAAAAACATCAAAAGAAGTTAGTGCTTATACATTTTTCAAAATGTGTCATTTTAATACCCAGTAAATAAGCTGGGGTTTTTTGAACATTGTAGTCTCTCCCCACAATGTGAAACAAGCTGTAAATTGAGCAGAACTGTTGTTGTATGGTTGGTTTGTTTGTTTTTCTATCAGGTGTGAAGTTTGTACTTTAAATGAATAAAGAAGCCTGGTAAAAGACATATATTGGAGTTATGTGGAATTGATGTGAATTAGAGTTCAGGGTTTTTTGTTTCTTAAGTTCTGAATGTACAGCCAAAACTATAACTAATACTCATTTATTGTCTTGCTGCTTTTAAGATTTTGTTTTGCTAAAAGTGGTCTTGGAATCACATTAGTTATTTTCAGCTCAAATTATATTGCACTTACAGAAAATGCACATACTGAGGAAGTTAATTTTTCTCTCTCCTAAAGCACGATTGGAATCTTTAAATGACCTTAGTGTTTCCAGTCAGCTGGTCACAGAGGGATAAAAGCATGGATAACATTGGTGGTTGTCCTGTTTTACTGACTGTTCTCTTCCCTGAAGGGAACAGGTGCTTCTGGCTGAAATGTCAGACTAGAAATGAGTGGTTAAAATTGCTCCTTTTTTTGCTTTTTCTTGCAAACAATTTTCAGGATTATTGCTCATCAAGACAGAAGTAATTTTGATTTATTTATAGGCTAAGAAAAACAAATAAGACTGTTTCCACCAAGATTGCCAGGTAGTGAAACAAAAAATACAAGTTACATCATAGTTTGCATTTCTTGAGTGTAGCTACCACTGCAGGAAAATTACATTACTTAAGTCACCATGTAAAATAATTGATGCATAACTCCCAAAATGTAAATTAAAGTCAGTCATGTTGAAACCAGTGCTGTGCTGGAATCCAGGAGAACTATATTGTAAAGCAGCTTTGTGTTGTATTCAGATCATGCTGTCAGATGGGTGTTTTGGTGCCTGTTAGTATCTGGCTTGTTTTAGGGAAGACCTGCAGAGTATTTGAGGTTCTTGGTCATGACCTAATGGGACCTTATTGCACCTGAAAACATTGATCTTCAGAAGATGTTCTCTCAGTGCAGCCTGTGGAAGGAGCAATTTCTCATTGTCATAGTTGGCTACTCCTGTCCATTAAGGCACCAAAAATACACTGTAAATTGAGAGCTTTGGACTGTGCACGGTCTGTGATTGCTGTAGTTAATGGAGGTTGTTGTGGTGTTCTTTGTTTTCCATCTTGCTTCCTGGCTCTTTTAGAGGTTGAGTGTTTTTTTTCATGTTTCTCTTGTGCTGTCTATTTAGGTAGGCACGTTCACCTACTGACACGTTATGAGTGTTTCATTATTTGATGTTCACTGTCTTTTCACACTCCCAACACCTGTCAGACACACCTTGTAATAGGAAGGAACAATGTAAAGGATATGCTTGAATCTGCACTTGGTTGGACTCCTGCTTGTGCCCTGTCATTGACAAGCAATTATACCTGTGCAGCTGCTACAATATCCCCAGGCATAAAATCTGACTGAGCTGTGCTTCTCTTTCTCTACATAAATACAACAAATATAATAAATACCAAGTATTCTTACCACAGAAGTTCTCACAGGTGGCAGGGTCTGTGGAAAGTGCTAAAGAGCTCAGACTGGGGACAGTTTGCACAGAATGTGAATGGGTGGTTCCAGTTCTGCTTTCTGAGCTCTGCATACCCCAAACAGTGAATTGCTGCTTACTGCAGGAACTGTGATGCTGTAGAAAAGACTCCTGCAGTCAGTGTCCGGTGCTGTGAGAAATGCTGGTAAGTGTTTGAGTAAGTCAAAAGGATTTTATTTTTGAAACTACTGTAGAGTAGGCCCTTGATAAAATCAGCCATTAGCAGATGACATCTGTAAAATCTGATGGGTTAATACCTATGCCCAGTTTGCAGCTGTTTAGGAAGAGTGGGCTGAAAACCACCAAACTGTTTGTTAGGTACCTCCATCTGCCAGGCAGCTGAGGAAAAAACTGAGGGAAAGGGATTCTGATACTGCTCAAGTGAGAGAAATGCCAAATGAAATAGTGACAGCTAAATGAATTGTAGTTTCTGAAACTAAAATATTGAGTAGCTCAAGTGTTTGAAATGAGTAAAAAAACTTAGGTATTTTGATAACACTCATGGGGGAGACCCTGTAATTAATGTAGTTACTCTGAGCAGCTCTTGCAACTCAAGCTAGCACATGGATATGATGTGGGTTTTCTGTGTTGCTTATGGAATATTTGTCCATGTTACCCATACTGCAACTCTGAATGAGAACTCGAGTGTTGTTCTGCATGGCTGTGTTACAAGACTCTCAAAGGCCCTTGTATTTAAAGGCAGAATTATTATTTTAAGCCAGTCTGGAAGATTGAAATCCATAAAAGCCATTAGACTGATTATCATCCTGTAACACTGTCAAAAATCATGTTAATTGGTGAGCACAAGCCATCCTCTGCTAACAGCTTTTCTCTTTAATTGAATTTTTGCCAAATCGGTGTCATTGAGATTCTCTAATGGACATTTTTCCTCCTAGGGTGTTTTTTGCTTAGATGTATGGAATAGGACTGTGTTTTATTGTGTATTGTTTATCTGCTTCAGAAAGACTGCAGGTTTTCAAGTGATTAGCAAAGCTGCTGGTAGCAATTGAGAAACTGATACCCAGAAATTTCTCATGAATGGTGCTACTCCTCTGATGCCAATATCTGCTAGTTTCTGGATGCTCTTTGTTGTTTCTTCACTGCTGGCTTCTTCCCATTTATTTTAGTTTTTTCTTTTATTATACATTTAGGGGCAGAGATGGGAGAGAAAGGTAATCAGTTGCCCAGCTGTGTCTCCCCTCTATGGATTGTAACTAAAAGAGGTGTTACTCAGGCAAATACCTCATAATCCTTAGATCAAATTTGCTACCTCTCCAGCTGCTGGGTTTTGTTTGTTTGGTGTTCTGTGTGAGGGGTTTTGTTGGCTTTTCCTTTGTTTGATGTTTTTTTTATTTGTTCTTTAAGTGGGTTATCCTATCAACTTTTTTAATCTGAACCTTTTGCAAGTAGATCCCAAAGGCATAGCTTTTGAGATAGCTGGAGCACATTCTGTCACAACTTTCATTATCAAGTTATTTTCCCCAAATTTGAAGGGGTTTTGGCCATAGTTTTGAGAACTGATTTACTTTGTGGGTCGTTTGTGTTGATCTGGATGTACAGCATCTCCCTGTCTGTGGTTGGAAATTTAATTATTTAATACAAGTTTTTGCTTCTAATATGAAAAAGGAGGATCTCTCTGGAATACTTTGTATTTTCCTTCATTTCAGGTAGTTTTCCCTAAAAAGCCTTGGGAAATCATTACTTTCACTGAACGTGTAGATCAATCCCATTGGACACAAAGTCTGTTTTCACTTGCCAGGTAGCTCTTGCATTTGTTTCTTTGTTGGTTCATTCATATAAATTCCAGGACTGGGAATTGATCACCCCTTCAGGACAGATTACATATGGATGTGGAGGGACAATGAATAGTTATAGTGTAAATGTCTGCCATTTTAATTTCAGTACTTCCAAAGAACCCTCCAATATCTAGAGATGCATGGCCTGGAGAAGAAAATGCTCTCAGAGATGTGGAAATTATTTATGTTGGTATTTTAGTCCCTTGCTTGAAACAGATAAAGAAGTACACAGATTTTCAGGAAATAAGACTTGACATTTATTCTGGTTTGATTTTGCAGGATATGTGGCTGTTTCACTTTTGTAATTGTGAATCAGATAGAGTTAGATGATAATCATTGTCAAATTGTATCATTTTCTCTTCTGGTCCATGTCAATGCCTTTAGCTGTAGACTTTTGATCTAGAAGTAGCATCATGTGACCTCATGTAGTAAATCCTGCATGTCTTTTAAAACAGGGGATAGAGTCTTTTTAAACAGGATCAGACCAATTTAACATTAATTTTAATATCTGTCAGTTTAATTATAGTGAAACACAGCTCTATGCTATTGCAGATTGTCCCTTTTTACAGGCTCTGCAAATTAGGTTTGAAATTTTTTTTTATTCTTCTCTTGGTTTCAATATCCCTATTTTTTTCCCCGAGAAAAAGAGTACCCATAGGTGTACTCTAAATATAGTAGTATTTTTAGTAATATTTTTAGTAAATAACTTTACTAAAAATAACTTCAGAAAGTTTCTGAAAAACAAACAAGTTTATTTCATGCCTGTTTAAATAAATAAATGCCACCACATGGCTTTTATTGAAGCACTCTCTCTAGCTCTAATGCATTCATCATGCAGCTGCTCACTCTCCGAAACGGTGTTGACTTGTCCTCTTTGTTGCTTTTGTTAAGGTGATGACCTGCTAAATGCTACCAGTTTCCTTGCTGTTAACAGCGTTTTCCTGCAGAGTTTAGTGGGATGTAAATGCTGTTGTATCCACTGCTGGTACCATCTTTATGATAAGCTGGCATTAGTATGAGGGATGCCCCTCGCACAGCAAATAAGGCCACACTTCTGGTTGTGAAATAAGGTCCTTGGATTCCTGTTGTTGAATAAATGTATGTGTTTATTATGTATGAATAAAAAAGCATAAATTATCATTTTTCCTTTTAATGAGTACTTCAGGATGGAAAAATATGCATTCCTGTAGACAACCTTATATTCACTTAGGATAAAACACACAGAAAATATTTGTCTTAACGAGAAGGCTTTGAAACTGCCTAAAAAGGCTTTGAAATGCCTTTCTAGACCCTATGTATTTTATGAAGTTGTTTTTAAGACTAAAAAGTAGTTTCAACTATCAAAGCTAACATAATGCTAACTTTTAAACTTTTTTGGTGCAAACTAGTTAATTGCTATTTTAAACCAACACCTATCTATTCATTTTACTACAGTCTTTAAGTGACTGAACTAAAGGAATGAAATGAACCAGTTGGTGTATCATGATACTTTCTTTAAACACTTCCTGATTGTGATTTAATTATATAATTAAGCAATGATTTTCATTATCATGATGATAAAACATAAATATTTTAAATTCTGCTAACTTGTTCTACATGTATAATTTTGCTGTGTGACAAGCTGGTGTTTTGTAACAAGAGAGAATTTGTGTTCATAGTAGTAAATAAGAACACTTCTGAACAGCAGGGGAGCTGTGCTGTGTTAGTGAAAGCTGCACCAATGTCACTTAGCCAGTCCTGGAGGAACTGTGAGCAAGGCCAGGTCTTCAGAGCAGCTGCACCAAACAAACTGCCCCAAGTCACTGACCCCTGCTGCACTCTGCTCTCACTGGAGCTATGGAATGGGTGTCAAACCTAACCCTTAAAATGTGCTGGGCACAACCAGCAACAGACCCAAACTGCACAGGAGGTGATTGAATTGTACCTTCTGCTGTCCATTGCTGTGTGTTTCAGTTGTTACATATGGTAAAGATTCTTTTTTAGTCTTTTTTTACTCCTAAACAACTCTTGTCAAGCTGCAGATCTGCTTTACTTTCACTGATTATGGTGAGGTTTCTGTGGCTCATTTTCAGCCTGTGCTCCATTTCCAGTGTGTGCCCCATGTCCTGTGACTCCTGTGCCTGTGGTCCCCTGCCCACCCAGTGTCTGCAGAGCTCAGGGTCTCAGCCTTGTGTTTCTCACCTTTCTGGTTCAGCTATTGCCATCTGAAATGGACCCACCTGGGCACCTTCTCTCCCACAGTGTTAGGTCACTGTCCTGGCTGTTAGACCTGCTCCTGAGCTGTGTTTGCTCGCAGGCAGATCAGGGCTAAAGATTTCCCATCTATGAATTCCCAGGGAATTCATCCTGGCAGAGGATCTCGGTTTGAGTGCAGGTTTGCATAACCTTCACTTTCCTTGAAAGGCAGGTTTGAGATGCAGATCTGTGTGAGGGAAAACCATGCAAAGTGCTCTGCAAGCACAGATTTTCTGGTAGAGGCAGAGAAATGAGGTGTGTGCTGTGGCAATGGTATCACTAATCATAAAGGAGATATATTTACATCTGTTAGAGTTGTGTGCTTGGAGGTTTTTTCATCAACCTATTAACAATAGCATGAATGATTTCTTTAAAGACCTCTAAGACAAATTGGTTTTGCAGAACTTTCTAGCAGCTGAGTGCCCACCAACTCTTATCACTAAAAAGATTTGCAAGTCTACTGGCAATTAAATTATACAAAAAAAAAAATTAATGCACCTACCATTGGCAGACTTTTGACTGTTTTGCAAGTAGTGTTTTGTGAATGCCTGTATGACCCTTCTATTAAGCAGCTACCTGTGTTCAATAGCAAAAGAGATTTTGAATGTTTCACAGCAGGTGAAATGATTTAACCCGGAGCAGAATAATTGCTTTTCTTAAAAAGGGCACACACCTTTCCTGTGGACATTTTTGCCAAATATAATTATGGCTGTTAAAATGCAAAGCAATTTTTTAAAACAAAATTACATTTCTGAAATATTCAAGTAAAAGAATGAAGTGATTCTTTTGAGCGTAATAATTCAGCCCTTTAGTGTGTAAATGGCATTCACACTCAAGAAAAAGGCAAATCTGATTTCATGTTATCAAGCATCTGAAGAAGACTTAATTGATGGAGTCCCTTTAAACTCCTTGCCACTGCTGTCCCTCCATCTGCAAGAGGGCCCTGAGCAATCATTTTCATGACCTGAACATTTTCTTCTTGCAAAACAAGAAGTAGCACTGAAGTCTGTTAGCATTTATGGAAACATTTGTCACCAGAGACAACTTGGAGGGTGACATAACTTTTAAATGCAGCCTGCTGGGAAATTACACAAGCTGGGCAAGCCCCAACTTGGCCAGGATTTCAGGAAAGCTCTGGAAAAGAAGTGTATCTGTGCAGTTCTGGATTGTGCTGGCTTGTGACTGAGTTCAGCTAAAAGCTTCCCTTTTTTTTCTTTTTTTTTTTTTGTTGTTTTTAATTAGATTCTCCCCAATTGAGTTCCCCTCAGCTTTCTCTGACCACTTCTGCTGTCTTAGTGCCTGTGCCAATGTACCAATACATGAGGCACTGGAGAGAACTGTGGTTTGTCATGTTTTTTCCTGAAACTGAACCATTCTAACTTATAAACCAGTAAGTGAAAAGTGAGTTAAAGAAGATGATATGGACAATAAAAAATAGGCTATATTGGAAGATGTCATAAATTCACAGCCACCAGCTCTCCTTCTGCAGCCCTTCTGCCAGTACATGTTGCAAACATAGCATAATTTACAAGAGGCAGAATCTTTGACAGAGATTGGATCTTGTATATGTAATCCTGAGTCTAAAAATATAATTAGATATATCTTAAAAGACAGTTAATTTTCAAAGACTAGTGATATTTTTTTAAGTACGGTAAAAGAAAAAAAATCTTGAAGGTATTTTTGTATCTTTTTTAGTCTTTTCTCATAAATCCTACAGACTACTCACCTAAATATATCTGTAGACTGGTGATTTGTAGTTATTCCAATGACAGTGCAACATCTCATTTATCAAAATCATATGATACATTTTACACCACTTTTTCCACCTGTGTTTTTTGCATTTTAGGGTTTGATTTGACTGAACGGCGTCCAGACTCTGTCACCTGCTTTTCCTGTCATGGTGCACTAATACTTTCAAGGTTAATGTAAAACCCTGATGCGTCATGATGGAATTTGTGAAATTTTAAAACTTTACTGAGCACCTGGCAGCAACTTAAACTTTAGATGTTTCTCTCAAATGTATTGGATATATATCTGATGACTTCCAAACAATTTAAAAATGATAACAAGAATATTAAATGGAATAAGAAAGTGGGAGCAGACAATCCTAAATGCATTTCAAAAAGTCTAAGGAATCTTACTATATCTAGGTTATACAAGCAAGGAAAGAAAAACCTCCTTTTGAAAAGGATGACTCTATTTCATGAGTTATCTTCATGAACTCAGTAGAGCCATTGCCCTCCCAACATCCAGAAAATCATCACTTCTGCTGTTTCTACCTTGCAATATTAAATGCACACAGATCTAAAAAGTGTGCACTATTCATAGCTGTGCAAACACTTCTGGGTTTTTTTTCAGAGCTACATCAAAACTAAAAATGTTAAACTGTGAAGGTTTGGGGTTTGTTGGGTTTTTTGGGTTTTTTTTTTGTTTGGGTTTTTTTTATGAAATATGCAATTAAATAGTGGTTTGTTTTTTTAGGCTAAGAACTTTCTTTTGACCTGACGTACCTGTCAGAAAGTAACCCCCTCTCTGTGAGTCAATTTGTTTGGGCAGGTTTTAAAGTGTGCAGAGAGACCAATTAAGAAAGGTATTTTGGAGTATGAAATGGTTATTTAATCTGAAATATGTCACAAGAATATGTCATATTGGCAATGCTGGTAGGCTGAGAATTTGTACCATCACATGTGTGAAAGGATTGTCCTTTGCTGCTCCTTAGAACAGATGAATGTCAATGTTGTTCAGCTGCTTTTTTCCAGTTCTCTGCTTTTCTTTAATAGGGGTCTTATTCTCTTCCTTGGGAACACTTTTCTTGAGCAACTAAATACTGCATTTATAAACTAGTTTACTTACATATAACTAAATACTGTATTCTCAGTAGATGCAATTTTCTGTGTGGTTTTGATGGTTTTATTTTGCATTTCCTTGTTTGACACAACTGCTTTTCTATCTGGACTTGATTTCGTACACAATTTGAATTTTTTCTAAATTCACCATCCTCCATGCATTTGGCTTCTTTAGACCTATTTTTTCACCATGACCAGCCTTCAAAGTGATAATTTTTCTGGCCCTTATAGTGGGCAATAATAAAATGATGTTTTTCTGTTGCTGTTTTAGAAGGATTTCCCCTGAAACAGCATTTCAAATACTTAGTCTTAAATAATGAACAGTGGGTCTGGGGGTTCTTTTGTTAAAGTAAGGGATAATAAAAAAACAAGGCTCAGTGAGATCTGCATGAAAGTCACACCTTTTTAGTTTGGAGAGAAAATTCTAGCTAGATTTGTCTGAGTCTCATTTAAATCTGCATGTCTTCAGCTTCATGAATGCGGGTTTTTTGATAATTGCTTTGTTAGTCCTCTGACACTGAGTGACAGTACTTTTCAGTGCTTGACAGCCAAATCCATTGGCACACGACAGTCCTCATACACAGTGAGGTGTTTTCTTTCTGGCTGGTGACAGTAAGAGCTTTCAAGTTGACAGAGGGGGGCTAAGATGTCTTCACAAGTGAGAAGAAAGCTGAGAGAGGATGAGGAGGTTCTCTGTCAAAATAAAAGCATTCATTTAGTTCATCCTTCCAGTGTAATGAAATAAAGAGAAGATCTGATAGCTGCATGTTAAAACATTATTTATGTATTTCTTATAGAAAATTTATCACTTAACTTATTATCAGGGTCTTCATGACTAGAAAATTTTTGTGGTAACTGTAACTATTTCTTTGTCAGTGAGGTGATGAGTGGTTTGATGCATAAAGAGAATATTTACATGCGAAGAGCATTGCAGTACTCTCTGACAACTCATCTGCTATTTTTTTTCTCAAGAAATAATTGGTATAGAACGTGTTTATTTAGGGGGTTTTGTATATTTTTATTTTAAAATTTAAATCAAGAGGAGTTTGAGAGTTTTATACGGTTTACAATAACTCAAGTAATTTGCTACTCTCATTTTAAATACTGTGGATGCTTTCCCACTATAAAATAATGGTTTGATTACTCAAAAAATCTCTGTAATAAATTCAAGGCATTCTTAGAGATTGAGCAGGCAGAAGACAAAAGGATGCCTGTACTAATGCTGTGCTTGCTGTATCCATGAGGGCAATAGTATTAACTGGTAATATTGACTTCTGCCTTTAGGGACGGAGGGGGGACCAAAAGAACCAAACAACAAAAACCCAAACAAAGCCCTTGCTGAGCTCAGTCAGTTGGCAGTTAATTACCCATCAAGAAAAACTGTTTAATGAATGAGAAGATGAGTGGGTTATGTGATCAAAGGCAGGTAGGTTATTATGGATGGAGGTTGCTGATTGCTGGAGATTTGTCTGTGCCTGGATCCTCTGCATGGATATTGACGAGAATGTCCCCACTCTTTTGTCTTTGCAACTGGATTCCATTGCAGCAAGACTGTATTTGCATTTGTCTCTTATATTTATGGTTGTTCTCTCTTCCTGCCCAAATGCAAGGATTAAGGTGTTTGGTAGGGTGAAGCTCCAGTTATTGCTGGGCTGCAGGACCCAAGGATGCTCCTCAGGTTCTGTCTGTGTGTGGTGGTTCTCTCCAGGCTGCCCTTGGCAGTGTGCCTTGGAATGAAGCCAGCCCCAGGCAGTGCTCAGCTCTGCTCAGAGGTAACTGAGGCTGAGCTGCTTGCACAGGACAGGACAAGTTACAGGGACAACTCACCAACCACAGCAGTGCACCTCTTCCTGTCCTTTTACCTCTAATGAAGAGGTTTCATAAAAAAAAAAGCCCACTTTGGTATGAACAATACATCAGTTTTACAATGTTTCTCTAATGTAAATGAATGCTCTTCTGAAATTAGTTTCATATTAAATCTATTTGTGTGCTCATGATAAGGCCTGATAATACTGACTTTTGAGTGCTGTTTTTCTCACACGATGTAGTCTTCAAATAATTTTGGTGTCATCCACCTTCATGGTATTTTATAACTCTGAATTTCATGCTGCAGTTCTTGATTTCCTGCATAACTGTTGCAGGTGTATTTTCTTTTGGTGAGCAGTTTAAAGTCAGGCTTTTCTTTTTGTCTGTTTTATAAAACCTGTTTTGGGTTACTTAATACCAATCTTAACTTGACTTTGAAAACTTAGTCCATCCCAAGAAAATAATGAATGATTGAAAATGGAAATTTAGAATATATAACTCTGTAAGTGCCTAGTGTTTTACTGTTTTGAAACACTTGAAAACTTTGAAGAGCACATGGGCATCAAATGAAAACATTTGTCATGTTTTATGCCACATTCCAGCTTAAATACTTGCCTATAATATTTGTATCCATTTTGTTGCCTCTCAACCCAACTCCCACTTTTTCTTTTATTTCCTGTTTTATTTCAAGTTTAGTTAAGTCTCACATGTTGTTCTGTCAGTTGCAGTTATTTTCAATAGCACAGTAGTTGCTCCTGAAAATAGTGGAAATATTGCCTGCTGAATGTTATTGGAGCATGAACTAGTATTTTAAACAAATCATGTTGAAGAGAACCTAAACCAGTTTATACTGATTCAAAAGGCAGGAATAACACATTTTAGAGACTGTCACAGTAAATGTACAACCTTTAGTTAACGTACAGCTTCAGTAAATGTACAAACTTTCTTTGCTGCTTTAAAAAAAAAAACTTTGTATGCTGTTAGCATACAAGTTTAAAAAAGGCCTTTTTTATTGCTCTCAATTATGTAATTAAGACTACAGATTGAATAATTTTAAATGGTGTTCTTTGGTGATTTAATATTCTGTAGAGTTTGTCTGTTCCCAAAACATTTTTAGTGGAAACATAACATTTCTTAAGATTGAACGAAAATCCCTTGGAATGGTGCAATCTTTTCAGGTGATGTGCTCAGGTCTTTCTGAAAACACTAAGTTGAGGAGTGGGGTTTTAAAAGTGCTGTTGTGCAAGTTGATTATTCTCCATGTTCTTAGGCTTATTTGGGTTCCATTACAATCCCATGGGATTCTATGGAAATGTGTGATTTCCTCATTGCCACTTTAAAGAAATTGCCTCATTCTTATCTCTTTTGTTTTTATTAACCTCATAACACTGATATAAAGATTTTGAGCCTCAAAATGTCCAACATGTTCTATCTTTGACAGTGTGGTTTATTTTTAATTGCATTTTAAGAAAGAAATGGCCCTAAACCATCCAACCTTATGCATTATATCAATTATCTTGGTGGAAGAAACACATAGAATACATTTAATTATAGGTCATAACCCAGTAAATCCTAAGAATCCTGTTCTGAAGTAAATTGTTGCCACTAATTAGCTTTCCTGTTTGCCAATGTTAAAATAAATTCAATTCATGTCTTGCTAATATTGGTTATTTCAGTGAGTCCAAAAGGCATAAAGTACTGATATGTCCAGCCACTAAGTAGTTTGCTAATATCCAAGAATATATAAATGGAAATCCATGTTTAATAGCTTTAAATACACTATGATGAGGTTTATTGGGTTTTTTTTTACTTTCAATTGAATTAATGTTTAACTTCTTTTAAAATCCAGCAAGAAATGTGCTATTTTAAGGTTTGATTTTGAGTTTGATTTTTTTGTTGGGCTGTTTTTTCTTTTTTCTTTTCTTTTTTTTCCCCCCCACCCCCCAGTAAAAGTATTTCCAAGATGTTTACATACTGCTGTGTGAGTTTGAATAGCAAAACTGAGATATTTAATCAAGGAATGAAAATGTTCATGCTTGGGTGTGAGACCTTTGACATACTAAATCACAAGGGTCCAAAGCACAAGAAATGAACTAAATTTGTACCACATATCAGGGACAATGGGTTGGCTTACAATGTGAAGAAAATCCTGACTACTGTCTGTGGAGTTTCACTTACTTCAGTTTTTAACTACAGAGAAATTTTTGGAAGTGCTGAACTATCTTACTACCTAATTGCTATCTAATTTATGTGAATTTACAAGATTATGTAGATTACTGTTACTGATTTAACTAGTGTAAGAAATTTTAGTACAATAGAACAAACTAGCAAGGAGAACTTAGCATAGAGGGATGTTGTCACATTAGTAATCATTATATAATTTTTAAAAAATGACAACTCAGCCCTCTTTTGCTCTCCCCATCCTTCATGTCAAATAGCAATCAGAATATGGTACGGCATAAGCTTTCTTTTAACTTCTTGGTACTATACTGTTAAGGTCAGAAGCAAGAAAGAGGATGAGAAGTTGAATCGATTGTTACTGTAAAGTAAAATACAGCACAGTTATGCCAAAGTGAAATGATAGTAACGTTTTAGGCTAGGCAACAGGTAACATGATTTTTATTTTTAAACACCAAAAGCATTTTAAACTGAAGAAATGGGAAGTGGGCTCTGATAGGACAAGATGGGGATGTGGGTAGAGGGAACTTTTACTGATTAAAAAGTTATGCAAAAAGTTCCGCCATATCTGGTGAGTCATGGAGGACCCTTTTCCAATTTGTGTATATCTTCAAAGTGCACTAGTGTACATCCTGTAGTGCACTCCTGATTTCTTGTTTTCCAAGAACAATTTCTTGTTGAAATCTCAGTCTGAAAATAATCCTGGTTTGCTTCTGAAATTTGCTTTAGAGTTTACTCTGAGGGATAGCCTTTGGTTACTAGTCAGTATGCACTCAGTGTTCTGAACTGTTGTGAAAATCCACACTTGGCTTTTGTTCATGGATAAATTACTTGAAAAAAACTGCATTTGAATGTGTCTTGTGTATAGAGGTGGTTTTGTTTTGGTTTTCGTTTTTTTGTGTGTGTTTTACCTAAGCATCTCTGATATTTCATAGTGTTTTCAGGAAGCTGAGAGATTCATTTGTTCAACTACACCTTACCTGGAGCTTATTTAGCCATGGCAGCAGGCATAGTAAAGGGAAGTTGTGCATTGCTCTATCCCCAGACCTATCTGAAATAGGCAAGGTAAAATCTTCATCTGCCAGTGCTCCGAAAGAGGCAAAGTTTTTCAGAGATCCTGACTAAATCTCCCACAGAAAATTGTTGTACAAATCTATCTTGCCTTTGAACAATTGATACTTCAGTGCTCAAATATTTCTAGAATTCCTAGAATTCCTTTCCAGTTTTATCTTCTATCTGAAGCATATAGATGTTGCTTTGTTTAAGAGGCTTTAAAAATTTGCACTGGCGGTGTTGATTACAGAATAGAACCAGAAAGAGAATCTCCAATTTATTTTTTTTTTTATTTTTCCTAATGGACACAACAGATGAGTTCAGTGTCTCCTACTTCAGGGAAAAAATATTGAAGATGAGGAAGTCTAGGATGACAAATTCCAGGGCAGTGCACACAAACCAGCCCTTACAGGATTACAGCTACCTTTTTAGGAGGTAGATTTTAGGAGAGAAATCTATGTTAATCCACATAGGAAATCCAATACTGAGGTACTGGAAGGAGCAGAAAAAGGTCAGAGAGACATCTTTAACATGGATTAAAAACTGGAAACGTGATCAGTACTCTCCAAGTAACTTTGGGGATTTGATGTCCAGAGAGGTACTGTCTGTCACCTTGAAGACAGTGAGCTCATAGTTCAAAGAGTTGATCAGCATACTGAATGCAAAGCTTCTGAGATTGCCAAAATAACATCAGGGTGGTATGATATAAAGTGATATTCCCATGAGGAAATGGTTGGAACAAGTTAGATCATTTCATCTCATGCTGAATAAAGCAGAAATGCTGCTGGGTGGGGCTGGGACTCACCAGGGAAAACCTGCAATTGCACGGAAGTACAGAGGATAAAGCACAGCAACAGATACATATATATGAGTTATTTAAGATGTTAATTGCATTTTTAATAGGTAAGGGAAATGGAGCAAGGAAGCATGGATAAGCGATCTCATTATATGGGTGTACAATGGTAATGAAGGCAGGAAGGGGTGGTCTGTTGAGAGGCAGGGCTAGATTCAAACCCCTTGTAGGCAATTATGGACTTGTTACACTTGGAATTAAATTTATAAATTTGATTTAAATGCAAGAATTTTTTTTAAAAATGCCTCATTATGCAACTAGGCTAAGTGATGAATTTGGCCAAGAAATCAGAGCAATGCTCTGTCCTAACTTCATGAACCTGCACAGGCACTGCTTCCCTAAAATCATCTCCAGCTTTCCCTGTAAAATTGGCTCAAGATTACTATTATAAGCAGTAGGTAATAATTCATGAGGTCTGAAAACTCACAAGTTCTAGAAGGTTAATTTTCATACTGTGTATTATACATTGGAAATTTCTCTCATACAGTTTTCCTTCATGTAGCAAGGACAAACAGCTCCTTTGCACTGGAGGCTGCATGCTGCAGAAAAATCTTTTCTTGCTCCCAAGTCTTTGGAGAAAAAGACCGGTTTCTTGCTTGAGTTGTTTAATAGGATATGATAGGGGAAAAAAAATTGAATCAGTTGTTTTAATCACAGGCAAAACAGCTAAATGAAAACTACTAAAAAAGATTGTTGCATGGTGGGTCGTTGGGGGTTTTTTTTGTTTGTTTTTTGTTGTTTTTTTTTTCTCTGAAGTGAATGAAAGCAAATTAAGGACTAATTTAGGATAGGCCTAAAATCACTTAAAGTAAAAGAGGGCACACATGCTCTGAGACCTTCTCAGTAACATACTTTATGTAGAAATCAGTAAATTATTTCAGAAAAATGTTATTAAAGACAGAAAAGTACAGCCTTACTCCACATGAACATTTAGTGCTGATGGTAGAATATTAGTAACAGCGTATTTCCAGACATTTGAAAAACTCCACATCTGAGATAATATGCAAACCATTTTGTTTTGCAGGTTTATGTGCTTAAAGCACCTGAGAAGCTGTGTTAAATACTGATAGAGTTCCAAATTTAAAGTCTGATGGGAATTAAAAATTATGAAATTTGCTAGGCATGAGTAGATAAGTATTTTAGAATGCTGTGAAACTAGGAATTTTTGGATCTGATGTGAGTGTCCTTCAGAGAAAGTAAATGCTAGTTTTAGACTAATAGCCAAATACAACTTAAATCAGAAAAAATATTAGTTTCATTGAAGTCTTCAAATGATTGCTTAATGATAATAACTGAATGAGTTTCCAGTCCATAATCCAGGTTATGCAATGTATTGAAGATTTTGAGTTCTGTAAATGTATTTGTTACTGCTGTTTATCCTCAGATTCACATCCAGTGTGGGCTGCAGCAAATCAGTCAATTAGGAGTGGTAGGTGGGGAGATGTCTTGGGGATTAGGGCACTCAAATATCTACTTGTTAATCAGACAAATAAATAAACAAAAGGCAGTTGCCAGGATCTGTGGTTACCTAGATACCAGGCACTGTGACTCAGAAGCCTTTGGTCTTGTATCACTCCACAGAAGTTTTTCTTCTGAGTCTGAAAATATCTACTTTTCACTTTTCATACTTCAGTGGATTTTTTTCTGATAAGAATTACAGAAAATAATAAATTATAATATTTGTGTGTATATGAACACTCTAGTCATTATAAAAGCTATTTTTTTCCTTTTGATTGTTTCCCAGGTCTTCTATTATTTTCTTAATCCCTACTTGAAATGGGATTTTTTTCCAAAAAGAATAAACTTAAGGAAAACCTATATGTCTCTTTGTGCACTACCACAATGTTAATCTTTTGGTTCTTCCCATTAAAATATCATTGTAATGTATCTAGCAAGAAGCTGTGATTATTGCATATGCAGAATAAGCAGAAAAATTTGAGGCAAACTTGGAAGACACAGCCATGTTTTCTACTGGAAGTTTCTTCTCAGTGACTGTAAAGAACACAAGGATTAGAGATGAAGTAACATAAGAGGGAGCAAATGTTGCAAAAATCTGGTGGAAGATCATAAATACAGAAATTTATATGGTTTATGTACCTGGAGACAGGTTGCCTTCTGAAAATGGCATGTCAGTTTGCTCTTAAGTATTCAAGTCACATTTTAGCTCCTTGTCCCAAAATATATAATTATATCAAGTAGATTTATTTATATACAAACATTAAGGAAAAAACCATGGTTGAGTTATGTTGGTTTTTATCATCGTAGCTGTAGCTGCCAAGCTGAACAAGGGTTTCCTTTTCTGAACTCCCCTGTACCTTGTTCTGATGTCCTGTATGGTTGAAACACTTAACGCCAGTCGGTGCCCTGATTGGGGTTTTGAATGTCAGCACAAAGTGTAATACAATTGCAAATCCTAATGGTGCTTCTTATATTTGATAGGCTAGCCTCTTTTTATGATTGTTCCATTATTGTTCTTGGCACTGCTATGTCCACATGGGAGCCCAGGAGACCATGGCCAGCAGCAGTTAAACCAGTGGCAACAGGAATTGTCTCCATCAATATCAAAGCTAACAGGAGTTTCTTCTTCTATATTCTTCTTCTTCTATTGAGACATTTTGTATTAGGTTTATCTCTTCCACCAAAAAAAGAAGCAATTGCAGCATAGTTAAACTGATTTATGTGCTAGGAAGAAACTGCATTTCAAATGTAACAGCAGCTTTAAAAATAACCCAGTGAAGGTAACTGGAGAGTATCTTGAAGTAATTGTCTCTGAAAGCTCCAGCAATTAAGTACTTCTGGATCAAAATGCTGTTTGCAAAATATTACTAAATTACCTATATGAATCAAAATGTTCCAAACTTTAATACAGTGAACTGTATGTATATTTATTTTAGTAGACACTAGCTGGTCATTCAAATTAACTAGGAGGAAAAATGTGTTCTCTTGTTTGATTGAGTAGAATTTCTAGTTACCACTTTTAAGGTAGGTTAAGCACCCTGAAAAGGTACATTTTGTGGGGAGGTGGACAGGACAGGTTGAACTTCTCAACCAGCTTAGTTGTGAGTCTTTTATGTCAAATTCCAGAGAAGTATTTTGAAAGTTGTTGATTTTATGTTTTGGCTAATTTCACAAAATTTCAATTTGAAAACTGTGACTGCATGATTATTCTACTGTGGGGAAAAGTGCAGAATAGTCCAGTGAATCTCCAGCTTGTGTTTGTTGGTTAGGATGGGTAGTGATCTATCAGTTTGCTGCAATGAGATTTACAGGCTTCTTTATAAAACACTTCCCTTACTCTATTATTATCAGCATTCCATAGAGAAAATTTCAAACTCTGATTGAAACATTAGGAAAGATCCTAAATAGGGCTCAAATAATCCCTTAATTGTCATATATGTCAGGTAATAGTGCCTTGTAAAATTCTACCTGCAGAAGTGTGCGAAACATCATTTAGCTGCTAATTGCAGAGCATTCATGTCAAACTGTTCTTCATATTTCAACTTTTAATTTCTTTTGGCATCTGATTTGACATCTGATTTATTATCAATTGTTCTCTGTGGCGTTAGTGTACTTTGATATGTGATGACTCTGTTAAGTCAGACCTGGTAACTTTAGCCCTAAGCACCACTTGCCTGTAGTGTGTCATCTTGCAATCTTTTGCAATGTTTACTTGGAGAACAGAGTGTTTACAGAAATCTATGACTAATCTTTCCAATTTCAAAAGCCCATAATCTTCAGACTACTACTTTCCTTCTGGGCTTGTATTTATTGCCTGGAAAGAACTGGTGTGCAGGAGGAATGGATAGGCATGGGCTTGTCTGTAACATTCAGTGGCCTTATTCACTCTGCACTGATCTAAAAAGTACAGGCCCTTCACATCTTCAAAATTATCAAGTAATGTGAAAGCTTCATACAGTGGTTTTACACAATAAACATCCCAAAGCATCATACAGTGGTTTTACACAATAAACATCCCAGCTCTGTAGTTTTTTTCACAGAGTTAAAACTGGGGAAAAGAGTCTTGTACTTCATGAAGTACATTTCATAAGGAAGCCGTGATCTTGTATTCCCTGCTGGTAGGTACAAAATTATGCCTGAATTATGACTGGAATTAAGTCTGGAATGGACTGCAAATGGAATGCACTGGGAAATGTTTGCAGACATCAAAAATTTCATATTATTTAGTGTGAGCTGAGAAATATTCCATAATTACTGATAGATGGCCTTGAATAGGACACAGATTTCCTATGTAATTGTAGATCGATGATATATTATGTGTATGCAGTTTGATTTTAGCATCAAGTCATCATAATTATATATAAAGATACTTTACAAGATACCTGTTATTTCTTCAGGATCCATTAGAGTCCATCAGACAAAATACCAGTTCTGTTTTTTAAACTACACATTATAATATAAGGATTTTTAAAATAAGGGTTGTTTACCCAGTGACTGTGAAGATTTTTTTTTTTAGAGTCACTGTAAATAAATGTTTTGCTCCCAGTTAGGGAATTCTGAGATAGTATAGTGGGTGTTGTGATGAATTGTTTCTATGTAACAAAAATGCAGTGTCTTTGGGGTTGGGAAGGTTCAGTTAATAGAGGATTTATCTTGATTTTTATCAATAAGTTAAAAATACAGAGCACCTGCAGCCATCTGCATGTGACAAATTTCACTAAATGTAGGAAATGAGTCATCCTGAAAGTTGAGTGGGCCCAGTGAAGGCCAACGAAAGAAGTGAAGATCATCAGGAAGATGATCAAAATAAACACAAAGTGAAAAAGTTGTTCAAGTGTTTGCAGCAAATCTAGGAATACATGACAAAAGATTGGTGTCAAGGTCATAAAACATGATATTACTAGATATGGCATCCCCTTTTATATGTGGTAATTTTATTCCTTGAGTGATTTGGAAAAGACTATGTTTTAACTTTAATGAGTTGCTATGAAGTTGAAATTACTTGCCAACACATTCATGCGTTTCAGTTGTTTTTTACACTGCATTTTACATGAGGGGAAATTGCAAATAGTAAATGTCAAGGATTCACTCAGGGCATTACAATTTCAGAGGCGTGAAGCTAATACATATTTGTCTCATTACTGTCACCAGATTGAAGTTAGTCCATGGATGGCAAGAGCTCATAACTCATAGGAGACATAGTTACAAATGACCTGTGGGAGGTCACAGATATCACAGCTTCCTAAATTCACATTACAAACGTGTTGTTAATCAGACATGAGGTACATGTTGTTCGTCATCTTTGACAAAGCATGTTTTCACTGAAAAAGAGCTGAAAGGATTTTTTTTTCCACTTTTCAGTCTCAGTTGATCACATCATTGTGGATAATAATATATGGGAGAAGGAAGGCAGTGTCATCCTTCCAGTAACTTACTGAAGTCAGCTGTGATCTTGCTGTATTAATACAATTGATGCACTGTACTATACAATTGGCCTGCTGATATTTTGCTCAGGTATCTGTACAGTGCTGAAGAGAAATGAGTATTGCATGGGGGTTTTTAAATATCACTTGTATGCTGAGGTGTTTTATCTTCTTCCCTGGCTCCAAAAAGCTGCATGGAGCTCACTGTAGCAATTCACAGTGGGCACATGTCAGCAATACAGTGCTGCTCTTCTGTTAGCTCACTCATGTTAGCTCAGAGAGACTGAAGAGCATTCTTAAGGTGCAGTTCTGTGTGTGAAATGTACGGGGTATAACTTTAACTGAGTTTGTGCAGTGCTTCACACAGTTGTTAACTGAAGCTCAATGCTTTGCTTGCTTAGAACAGTCAATAAGGTGTAGGATGGTATAACCTGGCTATATTTGTTTCACCTATTAAGACGATGCGGGTTTAGGACTTATTTTTGATTATGATGGAGTAATCTGTGCTCTGGATTAAACATCCTCAAGCAGGTGGTTAAGTTGCAGTTTATTGTGTACATCTGCACACTGGAGCTGCTTGCCTGCCTGTCGAATGGGGAGAGCTACAGTTAATGTATTAAATCATTTGCCTGACAACTGCCTTGTCTTTCTCTGTAATTCTAGGTGCAATTTCAGGTGTCAGCTTTGATTCATAAAGCCACACATGGTTTGATTCATAAAGCCATAGAGGAGTGTCTGACAGACTGCTTCTCTTCCTATTTGTAAGAAAGGTGTGACACTGGGTGCTGATTCATCTCTTCAGTCTCTTGGTGTGCAAAGGACTGCAGGTGATAAAAGTGCTGTTTGGTGGGAGGGTGTCTAAGGAGCAAATACAAATAAATACTATTCCCTGGCAGGTATCAAATAGGTACTTTAGCTCATTAGTTTAAAATGTGTTATTTTTCTATTTGTCTGATTAAAGTGAATTTCAGCAGTTCAAAGAATTACAGAAGTTACTAAACGAGGAACAGTTGAGGAACACTTTCACCACTTTTTCAGCAGAATGTTTTTGTCTCTCTGGTAATATACTCCGAAAGCATGTCTTCAATGCCAGGTGTTTATATTAAGCAGCAACAATGATTAGAAATATTTTAGAGTGAAGTTTGTGGCTCTTTAAAACTGTTGTTTAAAACAGAACCCTGGAGGAACCTCATTGCATACACAAAGATTTGCTCCAGACTTGGAAATTACTTGAATTGGCATTTCTGTCTGCTTACCAAGTTGTCAGTAAATGAAGAAAAAGGAGGAGCATAGAAAAAAGCATCACTGACAATTGGCAAGTAGATTGAGTGAGGAAAAACTGGGAAAACTAAGAATATATGCTTTTTGAGGCTGAGAATCCACTAAGAGGATTCTGAGATTGTAGATTGTAGAGTTATACAAATAGATTAGTTTCCTTAAGATGGGATTTTTAGGTTGTTTTGCATACCTGATTTTCTGATTCTTGACAACAGGAAGGGTGATTGCTGTGGGTCCCTAATAACTGTGTGGGGGAAAAAGAAAATGTTCCCCTTTTCAGAAGGCCAAGGAGGATGATCTGGGGAGGTGCTGGCCACCTGAGCAGCCACCAGTCCTAAAAGGCCTGACTGTCCTGGTCAGCCTGGCAGCTTTCTGAGGCTAGTTGCTCCTATTAAATTTTCCTGCTGCACCAAGACTTTTGACAAGGTGCATCCTCATAGCCACGATGGACAGGTATGGTTTGGGTTAAGGACTGCTAGGTGTGTGGAAAACTGGCAGAACTTGTGGATACAGAGTTGGCAGCTGGTTGGTAGCAGCAGCATCTTGCAGTAGTAGGGCCAGTGCTGGTAAAAATCTTTATTAGCAGTTTGACTGATGGGAATGGACAGAGTACTCTGCTAGGCTGAGTGAGACTAAATCCAGGAAAATAGTTTCACTACAAAGCAATGCTGCTACTCTTAACAAGCTGGAGACATGGTGTGAAGGGAGTCTTGTGAAATTCTGAAGCAGACAATGCATCTGGAGTGGAGTGACACCACACACGAGCTGGGGCCAGCAGGCTCCAAAGCAGCTTTGCAGGCAAGGACATGAGGAGGTGTCCTGGTGGACAGTGAATTGAGCCAGACTCAACAGTCTGCCTTTGTGGCAAAGCTGTGTGAGCAGCAGGGCTGGGAAGGACACCTGTGAGCACATCTGGGGTTGCCAGGTGTCCAGTCTGGGCTTTCCCAGTGCAGGAAAGAAATGGGTGTAGTGGTGGAAGTCTGGCAGAGGGCTGAGAGCCGCTTGAATGTGGGCTGGAAAAATCATTGTTAGGAGTGGCTGTGCATTGAGTCCATTGATTTACAGAGATGTGAGGACAGCTCTTTTGCTCAAAAGCTCCAAACAACCAAAGAACACCAAATTCAACCAAAAAGCCAAAACCTCACAGAAATATAAACCCAACATCCAACACCCCCACAATTAAACAGGGGAAAAAACCCCACAAAAACCCCTCTAAAACAAAACATGCTTTGCACCCCTCCCCAAACATGTCTAAATCCGCTGTCTCAAGAATAAAGACATGGAATACTTAGAGAAAAATGTCCATTACAAAAAGAGTAATTTGAGACTTTTTAAACTCAAGCATTTCTTTCCTTACAGATGGGAAAGGCGACCTTTAAACCAGGCTTTATTGCTATGATAAAATACTGTATCTCTTTGTGCTTACATTGCAGTCAGGGGATTTTATAGCATATAACATTCTCTTAGTCACTTCATCTCTGTGAATTAGCTAGCTTTTGAAAATAAATCTGAGCTAAACTGTTGGGTAAGTCTTCCTGATTTAAGTGTCTTGATTCAGAATTTTTTTGTTTGGTCTATGATTTGGTTTTGGTTGTGGGACTTTTATTTCTTTTCCCAGGTAAGGAAATAGGGGGGGTCTAATGACTTAATAATTTTGTATAGAGGAAAAGCTGACATTTATGCAAAAATATGAACTGCAAGAAGGAATTCCATGTAGCTTAAAAAACCAAACAAATCTACCCTGTAAATTTTGTAGAGTCCCAGAGTTCCTAGAAAATACAAAGATAAATGGCTTGATAGAAAGATGACTGTAAAGAATGAAGCTCAGTGTCATTTTCTGTAATTAATTCTTCCTTGTGTTGTACTGTTGCTTCCTCATGAAAGCTTGGACAGAAGATCAGTCATTAAGTTTTTCAGGGAGGTAACATGACAAAATAACTGTAGGGTGATGATAATCTGTGAAATACTGTAGTAAATAAATGAGTTATGGGGACAGAATTAGTCTGGTGTTTCCCTCTCTCTGTTGTCTGTGTGCTGCCTGTCCCTCACTGGAAGACAGAGTAGCCAATTTCCTAATTCAGGTGCACAGCTAAAAGTAGCTTTTCATGTGCTTATTTTGGTAAGTAAAAAGCAGTGTTCTTTCAAACTATCAGTAGTTTGAATATTTTTGGTTGATATGCAAATGATGCCTGTGACATTTTGTAGGAAATAATTTTCCTACCTACCAGGCAATTCCTGTCTGACATGTAGGCGACACACACTGTACTACTTCTGCCAGTTTTGCATATAACTTGAGAACTCTGGAGTATTTTTATTGCTAAGGAAAGGCACTATTGGCCAATTCCTATTCCATTGACTCCTCTTGCTACAAGAGCAGTTTCAGACTGATGAGTCACTGTTCATTTCGTCTGAAGCTTTGCATGTATACATTTTTTTACTATTTCATGTGTCAGCTAAAAACAACTCTCTTGCAGAAATGACAGAGTAAACTTTACGAGGAAGTAATAAAATCTACTGCACTGAACATGTCACTTGAGGCGAAAACAGTTGCTTATGATAGCTGGAATGTTACTCTGATGTTTTTAAATAACTTCATTAGTCAATAAGATTCAGTTTAATTAAAGCGACAAAAAAAATCATTTGGTACCTGCATATATCCACTGTTTACTCTTTTTAAACTATTCTTTATATTAGAGCTGAGAGCACTTACGAAACTCCATTTGGCTGGTAAAATATCTTTTTGTTTACAAACCCCAAAGCTTTTAGCCACTGCAACTTTTTCAGTGTTCCCTGCTGGGATTCCAAGCTAACATTTTTTTTGCCAGCAGGCACCACTTTCAGTTCATGGAACCTGCTGTCACCAAAAGAGTTTTTTCCTCAGGTGTCTTTCCTTTTTATTGCAGTATTTGAGGAAACTGGTCCTTAGGAGAATCTCACTTTGTCTTTCTGAAAAGCAGTCTGATATTCACTGTGCACATTTTTTGCTTGGATTGGCATCTTTCAGTCAGAGTAACCTGGAATTGTTTAGGTGGAAGAAAAGTTTGAGATCATTTATCCCAGCTGCTAAGTCAGCATTGCCAAGTCACCACTAAACCACATCCCCAAGTGCCACATCTGCACATCTTTTAAACACCTTCAGGGGGGCTGACTCCATCACTTTTCTGTGCAGCCTGTTCCAATGCCTGACCACCCTTTTAATGAAGTTTTTCCTAAGATCCAACCTAAACCTCCCCTGGTGCAACTAGAGGCCATTTCTTCTTGTCCCATCACTTTAACAAAATATTGCTTTCTTTTGGATCTGGTTATACTTACCTGTCAAATATGTGATATTGCTGGCCCAGTCTTGATGCTGGAAGACAGATACTGGTCTCTTTAGATTGATCCTTTCAACAGATTCTACTGTTCCATCTTTCTTTAGATTGGAATGCAGGAACTTGTGTAGTTCCTGATGATTTAAAAATCATTATGGCATTTATATTGTCACTGTGAGACAGTGGATTATTACAATGGGGCTTTTCTTCCATACACTGTATTGAGAAGCCTGAACCCATTCCTTCTAGCTCTATTTCTCTTTTTGCAAAGCAGTGGCAGGAGGAATTATGATTTCATCTTCTGATTCTCAGTGGTCATCCCTATGAGATTAAAAGAGCATTGCATAATAAAGTAACAGCAATAGAGCTGTTTCTCCTTTTTTGCTTCTGCTTTGAATGAGCTGGTACTTCAAAGGATACACCATCTGCCTCATTTCAGAGATACTTGCTTCAAAGCTAGCCACATTTAACAAAGGCAGGTAGGAAAGACCCTCTAACACCCATTTCAGTTCTAAAAAGGGAGGAAAAAGCCCAACAACAATCTCTGGTTGAGTAGTTATATTCTTTAGTAGAAACATGAAGTGTGTGGTACAGTGATACTTTTTAATAATATATCAGAAAGGGAGATATGCAGTTTCATCTTCTTGTCCAACAGATCATTTCTTTGATCAGTCCTCTAGGCAAATTCTTTGTCTAAAAACAAAACATTATCAAGGAAAAGGCTTCATCCTAGGGACTAGGGAAGGTGTTTAACTGTGTTTAACTTCAGACTTCCCAGGCTGCCAACTGCACTTGATGGAACTGCATGTGTTTTATGCCAGGCTCAGAAGAGTTGAGGCTCATGATTTGCTATTTTCTCACTGTGAAATATCAGACCTGATTCTGTGTGCAGCACATCATAAAGTGCCCTCTTTGGCCCAGGAGGCTTGTTTTGAGTCAGGAACTGAGCTATTGATGAATTAACCACAAAGGAAATTGTGTATGAGACATGCACTGTGTTTTCATGGAGGTGTCAATGCAGATGCACTGATTGACACAGCCTTAAATGTGTCTCCCCTTACTTGGGACGATGAATAATCACATATTAGAATGATCATAATTGAAATATAGATCATGTTCTGTAGTACAGCAATGCTGGTACTCTAAGTTTGTTGTTTATTTTTTACTTTTTCTCCCAGCAGATGTAGCAAATCCTATTTACCTAATGGCTCTGGCTGTAAAGTCTAGTTTATTCTTGTCTAGTTTTTTGGTTATTTGTAGTGTATTTTTCAATATTTTTAAGATTTATGACAGAAATTTTTGCTTCTTGTATAGTCCAAGTGCTGCTGTTGGGGATAAAACAGCTTATTTACAGACTTCTCATGCTGTGTAGTGCCATGCTATCAATCTGATCCTGCCAGTATCAAGTGCTAGAACCACAATTCGAGAAAATTTGATAATTAACTGGCATTCCTAAGACTGACATTTACTTGGGTAACAGAATTAAGAATTATACCAATTTGTTGTAAATGTTCACAGCACATTGTCATGTTTGCTATGATCACTGTATTTATTGGCATTTAAGATAAACTATGGTGTTTAATTTGGAGGTTACCTTAGTTGGTTAATATACCTTGCAAGTGGCAAACACTCTTCAGTCTCATTGGGAATTGTGATTTTAGAAAATGGGTGCTTAATGTGGATTTTCATTTTATCATCAAATTTGCAATAGCTTTAAAAGAGACCTGCAATTTACGGGATTTAGTTTGCATCTCACATTAATTTTTTTCAAACTTCTACCAATGTTTTCTTACTGATATTAAAAAGGCTTGAGAAGATAGTGAAGTTGGACTAGGAGTAAATAATCTAAATGTAACTAATTTCCTAAATGTATCTTTTAGGAAGTGAATTCACCACTCCTTTTTAATTTTCTATTTTAGAAATTGACTCAGAAATCCTAAAAAACAAATTCTGTCCTCCTGCACATTTGCACCCTGACCTCGTTATGAAATGTAGTTTTGTTTTGTAGTCTCCTTGATTTGAAACCTCCTTAATAACATTTAACTGGAATATTTTTGTTGCAATCGAAGACAGGTGATAATTACAGGGACATGCAAAATGTGGCTAATGGTTATCCAATGGGCTTTTCACTGCTTTTGCAGTGTTTTCACACAACCTGTCTGTTCAGCTGGTGCAAGACAACCTGCCTAGATATTGTTAAGAGGTTTACTAAACTCAAGATGTGACATTTCCTGCTTTCCTTTTAGCTACCAGGTTTGTGTTGAAGGAAGTTAGACTGAGCTGTCAAACTGATTTGCTCTCAAGAAAATTGTGTTGGTGGCTATTCATCTCATGGTTAATCTGCAAGTGCTTATAAATAGTCACTTTAGTGTATTTGTTCTATCAGTTTGCCCAGGGCTGAAGCACAGCTGAGTGGTTTGTAATTGGTCTGTAATTCTGACTTGTCTGTGCTTTCCTTTGCCCTAATCTCTTTAGAGACAGGAAATAAAAACCTTGTCTTACACAAAATGGTGATTTTAGAGAAGGCCCATAAGAACACACTAGCCATGCAATAAAATTTTTGTCAGGAATGAACCTTTGAGAGGATGTCCTCTGGATAAACATAAACACCCTACAGCATTAGTTTCCCAGCTGTGCTTGACACTTCAAAAACCCTTGTGTATTGGCACAAAAGAATTATTTCTGAATGCATCGTATAATAAAGGGTATGTTTTCCTCAAGAGGATGTTAAAGACTGTAGGATGCTGAGAAGTTCTAGGTCATTGAAGAAAGTCCAACCTGCACATTTCTGCAATCACTATGGGACTCCCCAGAATGTTCTTATTAATAGGAGTACACCCATACTGAGAAGAATTACTGTGTACAGCTGCGGTGTTCCAGGTAGGGAATTGTCTTGTCAATAAAGCACTGCAGGTTCTCTCTCAGCTCAAGTAAGCTTAATTCCTCCTTCACTTAGTTTCAGTGTAGTTACAGCAGATAAAAAGTCAGTCTGCCTTAGTTATAGTGGGTATTCATATGCATTCATCCTTCAGAGGTTATTCCACACCATACAGAACTAAAAATGTAGGAGTAATAACTTTTAAGAGACTTAAATACTGTAAGCAATATTGTTTAAAACATTTCTTGTGTAGTTCATGCTCAGAAATATTACCCTTTTTTGTTAAGCTGGCTTTAGGTTGTTATGAAAATATACCACCCCCATGTTATAACTAGACAAGAATATTTATGGCAGCAGTTTGATGTGTTATAGGAATTAGTGCAAAGACCTGATGGAGTGTCAGTCTTGAAGTTGGCTAAAGCAGCCACAACTGACCATTGTTACTGTTGCTTCTAAAATAGTTCAGCGGGTGGAATATTTTAGGCAATGGTTTCTCTAAATCTTGGTTCTTTTCCAAATGATCATGCCAAAAGGGCTATACTGTTTGCCTGCTGTTTTATTTCCTGTGAAGTACATTTATACTGAACCTATGAATAAGAGCCTCAAACCGTACCAGGTTCAACTTCAAGATGTTAAGATTTGTTTATCATTAGGGATACATTTTGAGCAGAAAAAAACCCTGCTATTAAAACCAATTTTATAAAAATAATGTAATTCAGTTGGTCACTTATTAGGATTGGCTGTAGTCTTTTGGACTATTGAGCTGTTTTGCAAATTAATTGCAACATATATGTCCATTCTGCCAGAGAAATATAAAAGAACTATCTAAAAGATATTAATTTCCTCTCTGGATATCAGGTAGATTCAATGTAATGCCCTGTGAAATATTTCAGAATGCTCCCTGCAAAATCTTAGTGTGACAAGGTGTCAGTTTTGACAGATCAGTGGTGAAGATTGCACAGATTTGAATTAATAAAGGTCAGAATCGTCAACAGGAAGAGATGCCTGGTGGCATGTCAGCAAGCACTCAGACATGGCAGTGAAACTGCTGATACAGGAGAGAAAATTGAGAGTTTGGGGAAGGGCTGGGTCTTCTGAAATGTTAAAATGTATTTTGCAATTTTATAGGCCTCTCAATAATGAGTGAGTTGTAATAGTTTAGGTAAAGCAAAAGAATGGCAAGTGTCTTGACACTTGAAAAAGCTGTGCTGTTTTCTGAGTAAAATGCACTCTTCCCTCCCTCCTATACCATTTGCCATGAAAAAAAATACATTTATCTGCTGAGTGAATGTTAATGGAAAATGGCAATATGAAATAATAGAACTATCAGATGCAGGCTTAATTTTCTTTCTTTAGTCCCGTGCTTTGTACAGATACCTGGCTGTTCATCTGATTGTTGCCTCAAGTAGGTGTTTATCTGCCTACCTGTCTGCCGTGCTCTGGCTAATACACAACCTTTCAGTGAGGACCAAACACTGGAAACTATGAAAAAAGGTTAGGGAAGAGGAAGGATCTTCTAAGAAAATACAAACAGGTTATTTTCTTTTTCTCTATTTTTTTAAAATATAAAATAACTTTATATACATGATACAGTATATGTTATATAATATGTAGTATCCTATTCTCAAAACTGTATTTATTTATATTTCAATCCTGTGTTGTACACAGATGTTGTTAGAGTTTCATAAAAGCTAGCAAACCAATATCAACTCAATTTGAAATAAAGCTTGCCAGTGTTATCCAAATTTACGAAAAGGGTGTGAGGGAAGAACCCAGGGGACTACAGATCTGTTAGTCTAACTTCAGTGCCTGGAAAAATTATGGAGAAGGTTATACTGAGTGCTGTTGAAAGGCATTTAAAGAGTAATGTTGTCAACAGGCAGAGTTATCAGGGGTTCACAAAGGGAAAGTCCTGTTTAATTATTTTGGTGTTGATCAATGCTAAGGTCACCTGCCTACTGGATAAAGGGAATGCAATTTTTCTGGATTTTAGTAATGCTAGTGGTACTGCCCTTCAGAGCTTCCTTCTGAACAAGTTGCCTGAAAGTGGGATGAGCTGAGTGAGGGGTTGGCTGAAGGGCAGGGCTGGAGGAGCTGCAGTGGGTGGCTCTGATTCCAGACCAGGATTGTTCCCCAGGACTCAGTTCTAGGGCAATGCTGGCATGAAGGAGTTGAATGCACCATGAGCAAGTCTGCTGATAGGCAATGAGGTGCTGTTGCCTCTTGTGGGAGAAATTGCCTTGCAGAGGGATCTCAACAGCTCACAGAATCGGGCCTGCCATTGTTGCAGAGGCTTTTGGACAGTACCCTCAGCTTGGTCAGTCCTGAGTAGCTCAGGCAGTTTGAGATGATTGTTGTTCCAATTAAAATACTTTTATTCTATTCTGTTCTTAAATGAATGCATTGACACCCATAGGTGGGATAAATTAGACAAGGAAAGTGTCACACACTGGGGAAAAAAGAGCAGTTCTCTAAACAGTTCTGTTAAAACCAAGCCACTTGAGGCATAGTGAAGGCACCAGTTGCTTGGTGAGGTGATGGAATACATAGATGGAATGTGATCAGAAAGAAAAGACAAGAATTATTGTGCATAAATTTTCCTTTCTGATATCATTCCTAGATTGAAATACATCATTATTAACATCTTGTGTGGAGTTTGCATGTGACAGAACTCTTTGTTAAACACCATGAGCAAGTGACATTTGACAGTCTAGGTCCTGACATAGTATCAGTCCTATCTGTAAAGTATAAAAATTGCTTCAGGCCATTATCATGCTCTTTACTATTACCCATTGCACAAAACTAATTGAGATGTGGCATTGTAATTGGATATTTTGCTCAAATTACAGATTGTATATCCAATATATAATATATCAGATATACATATTATATATCACTTAATGTATTTTGGGTTTTTCCTCCCATTTATCCTCAGGCTTATATTTTTAAATACTTTTCTGGTGAATACACAGATAGTGAGGTATTTAACTTAATTCAGAAAATGTGCTACATGATAATTTGAGGAATTTTTTAATGTCTATGTGCACATGTGTGTTGATATTTAATTCTGGGTTAATACAGTGGAAATTCAGTAAGGGAAAATGGTTATATATTAAAAGCATAGTTCCTGTTCCAAGAGAACAAGAGGTACACTAGAGATTTAGATCTATTTAAAATTTTCTTTTTAGCAAGTGCTATACTGAGTAGTGTCATCTTTAAGATATTCTTAAGGGACATTGCTCTATGTAAAGTCTTACTTGACTGTAGTGGAGTACTGGACAGTTGCCAGAGTCCTCTGTGCTGTGCAGTCTGCTGGTTGAAACCAAAGACATTCTTATTCTTAATCACCATAGGCAATACAAATAAAGATTAGAAGCCTGCATTTTGTGCATAAAACTAATTTGTGTACATTTGGCTTTGCATCAGAAATTGTTATGAAATGCCTTCATGTCTTTCAGGAAACAAATCCTCTGAAATCAGAATTATGATTTCTGATTTGTCCAATTTGTGTGAGAAATCTGTGTCGAAGAAGCAACTGAATTCAGCACTTTGTGGCATTTTACAGGTGTGCTAACCTGTAGATTGTCATTCTTTTCAAAGAAAGAGGGTAATTGGTAGATTAATTCTGTGCCTGTGGAAGTTTATATTCAAGTTCTGTTAATTTCAGTGCTGCTGGTCCATAATGCAAGTGCTTAAATTTGTAATTAGTTACATTGATCCCTGGTCTCTTGGTTGCAAACTGTACTGCAGTGTTAGATATTCAATCACAAAAGGAATGAATGATTCATACTATTTCATTAACTAAATCTTAGTTTAACAGTGCATAACTCAAGAGCTTTGGTTGCAAAATTTTTGTTCACAGAAGTAGATATAAGTTTCTCACTCATGTAGTAGCAAAATTAACATTGATGTCAGTCAGTTTTGTGTTATGCTGAAAAGTAAACTTTAGTACAATGCCTGGTTGTGACTGTAGTAAGAAGTATTAGAATGAAATAATAACAAAAGGTAAAAGAAACTGAAAAACTCTATCAGACCTTTTGCAGAATCTCTGCCTGAGTATTCATACAGGACACCTGGACTGAAATGAAGCAACTGAAAATGAAAAATTGTTTTAAAGTCATAGAAAAAGTCACACTTGTAAAACTGCATGTTAGATGAACCAGGTATTTTCCAGTGGAAACCTATTATTGTCGTGGCCTCCAGGCAGCTACACCCTTTGAAATATAGAACTTAACCACTGAATATATCATTGTTTAAACTAATTAATATCCAGTTTCTTGTAAGGAGGTTTCTTTACCAAGGGCATTTGGTATGACACAGTGTCTGTTGCTGGCTGAATGTGGTTGTGCCTGTTACAGATTCTGTGCAGTTTTCATCCTCTTCCCACTGTTCACTGGAAATAAAATTTTCTTGCAGTAGCTGTGAGGGAATCATGGTTTTCATGTCCAGCTGCTCTCCACTTGCCAGAACCCAAGTGTGTTAAGTACTGCAGACATGTAGTAAAGTCCTTCAGTCTTTCAGAAATTAATAAGTGATGCATGCCAAAATTCTTGCTAACCTTTCAATGCATAATAAACCACATAAGGATTTTAAAATGTTCTCCTTTATCCAGTAGGTAAAAATGTCAGATTAGGTTATTTAATTCATGCTTTTGGAATTTAGAATAAGGACATTGCAGATTTTCCTGAAGCTTTCTGCTTGCTTAGACAAATTTCACATTGGGGGCCATGCTCTTGAAAAAATAAGAATTGTGGAAGATTTCCACTTTGCATTTGACACAAGATTTTTAGCTACTTAAGAAGTTAAAAAGTGGGAGTGAGCATACATAGCAACTACTCTATTGTGTGATTGGAAAAGTTTATGGAATCAGTTTGTCCTACTGTTCATGTGCAAACCATGTGAGTCCTGCTGTTTTATTAATCCAGGAATATTGCACCAGGGACAATGATCACACATTGCTTTATCTCTGGTTATACAGAAAAAACCTTAACCACTTAATATGACTTGCAACTGTATTCAGTGTGATTGTGAGCCTTAGAGCTTCCAAATTATCTTTAAGACAATTTAGACAGGAGCCTGGATTTGAGAGAGCCTAAATTTACTGGTTAAGCAGGGGATTGAGTGCGTGTTGTTTGTTGCTTTGGGTTTGTAAATTAAACCTTAACACAGTTGTGACTGTGTTTGTTCCCCTTGGCTATTCAAGGCTTCTCTTTGATGAACACTTGAGCTAATGAAAAAATGTCTCCTTCAGTTGTTATTTTGTCCACCTGGGCTCTAAGCAGAATAGAAAACTGGTGGAACAGTTTAATTCAAATGCAGACAAGGAGCAGGATATTGAATGAGGTGTGTGTTGAGGGAAGAGGGGCAAGTTAAGAGAAGAGGAATGAGAGGTAATTGGAATGGGGACTATAGATGGAAAAGCACAGGCTGACCTGCTTTTTAGGCTTTGGGGTTCTTATATGACCTGCTCATTTATTAGGAAGATTTCTGTGCTTCTAAACCAGTAGTTTCATGTGAGCAATGCATTTTGTACCACCCTTATTGATTCCACCCTTATTTCACACTAAGAGGGAAGAAAGCAAATGTTTTTTTCTCAGGCTGATTTGCTCACTCCTTGTTGATGACCTAAGTAATTAACAATGTCATTCTGCAGAGAATTTTTTGTTTGGAGATGTGCTTGTATTGAATGCTGTGGGAAGAAGGGGTATGTCAAAAAAGACAGATTTAAAAGAAAATACGTATCTCTAATATTCCAGTGTCAGATATCCTGAGGATTGTTTCTTACAACTGTGCATTACAAAGCGATCCTTCAATTTTTGCTCTTATCCTCTTTCACAGAATTAAGTGGGTGTCAGGCTATATCTAATTTATTTTTCCAATATTGCCAGATTAAGAATGCAGGAACACCTTTAAACTCATTTTGATGCTTGCTTTTAGAGTTTGTCTTTAAACTGTCTCCTTTGCTTTCCTGGTGGGAGAGTGTCACAACCATGGAGTGCAGGTGACAGTGCCTGGACCTGGTGGCATTTAGATTGTCCTTGAGGTCATTATAAGGAGAGCTGAAGTATATTCCTTAAATGTTTCTCAATGTGGGAAAGAGGTGTTCAAGGGCAAGTAGAACATTAGGCTTGCTTTCCAGAAGTTATGTGGACAAACAATGGAATTTGAGTTTTACACAAAAAGGTGGGAAAATGGGGTTTATAAGGAGAGCTGAAGTATATTCCTTAAATGTTTCTCAATGTGGGAAAGAGAGATGTTCAAGGGCAAGTAGAACATTAGGTTTGCTTTCCAGAAGTTATGTGGACAAACAGTGGAATTTGAGTTTTACACAAAAAGGGGGGAAAATGGGGTTGTAAAATGAAGAATAGGTTATTTACTGAGGAAAAATAGAGGTTTCTGTCTCTGTGATCTTGCTGTTACACATTGTTAAATGTACAGTAAATATAGAAGGCTGTCTTTCAGTCTCCATTCATCACTGTATATTACCAGTGACTAGTGTAGTCTATTCCTCCTTTATGACTTTGTCTTTGCATTATAAACACAGCTTCTGTGCCAGGTGAAGTGACGAGGAGTGCTAGACTTTCCCTATAGAACCATCCTTCCTTTTATTGTCCCAGTCTTCCTTTAAACAGAGCAAAAGACTGCTTCTGGATCCAGAAGTAAAGTTGATGAATTAATTTCTCCATTGTGAACATACGGTTCAAGGTTTAATCTTGATGTTGGAATGATTCCAGTAATTTCATGTTATATTTGAAAGACATATAATATCATTTTTCTGATTGATGATAACTGTTAGAAGTAGATGCAAACTATTCTAGGTGTTCTGCTTTATTCTTTCCCTAAGTCATCAGCAACCTGAACATAGTCTCTTTAAAGAAATAAAGTTATATTAGAAGTAAAAAGTAGTTTTATTTAGATTAGATACATTTTGTCTCTTATTTAATTTGCTTTACACCTTGCAATAAATGGTAATTTTATGCTTTAATGCTTTTGAAGAATAACACCAGACTACAGCTGCATTACATCCCTCTGAAGAATTGAGAAACAAGGCATGCTACAGGCTGGAAACAAAGCAAAACCATTTCCAAGGATTTCCCTTCTTATAAACATTGCTCAGTGGACAGTACACTGCACAGACAAGTCACAAGAGAGATATCTATTTTCCAAAATATATATTAAACCAATTCTTAAGAACAAGATTTTGAAATATTCAGATTTACACTACAGTTATGCTGCTAAATGACTAATCTATTCAAGTGTAAAGTTGCAGGGAAGCAAAACAGAAAAACACAATTTTCAAAAGATTTCTACTTCATAGGTCACCATCTCTTCTTATTTTTAAGATCATTCATGGCACTGTGCTGGAATTGAAAATTGTTCCACAGTTTGTGGATGCTGTTCCTTAAGCTGCATTGTTAAAGATTACTGATGCAGTAGTGGACAGGAAAGAAAGCAGAGGATTTATGAGAAGCTGTTTTTCTACAACCATTCAGAGCTGGAGAGAGAGAAAGGATCAAGATAGGAGAGAGCCCACAGATTTTAAAAGATAAGTGGAATCTTGGAGAGATGTTTTTAGGGAGGTGTGGAGGTCAGATGTACAGATCCAGTAGGAAGTTTAAACCCAAGCAGTCTTTTATTAGGGAAGGAAGGCTCTCAGGTGAGACAGGTTCTTGCAGACTACGGTGGGGGCTTTGTCTCATCTCTTTTCTCCATGTTCTGGTTCTAATGGGGAAGGTGATGGAGTGGGCTTGAAAGAGGTAGAGGTCTGAATCTCTGCTGTTCTGTCTCCGACTCTTAAGAGTGCAAGACTTCATTCATGCTCACCTGAGCAAGGCTTATTGATGTGTGGTGGTTGCAATGTGCAGCTCAGAGTGGTTGAGAGAATTGCAGAACACTTTTTCCTTTTTCTTTTCTGAGTGTGGATTCTAAGACTGGCTTAAGGCAGACTGAAAATGGTGAGACGTTTTCCTCATAATGAAAGAGAGGGACAGCAATATGGACTATATTTTTTGATATCTGTTTAAAAAGATTTCTTTGCTTTTCCTAATGCTCATATAATCTAAACTACAGGATTTTATTTTTCTTTTAAAACTGTAATATTAAAAAAATACTATTATTTCCATTAGTTCCCATGTAGCAGTAACAAATTCTGTTGAAGGAGCCTTTAAACCACATGCATATATCCCTTGTTTTTTTAATTAAAATACCATGTGATTGTAAGGAAATGCACTAAATGCAGCTAGGTGTTGATAATTCTGTTAACATAATACTGGGGAATGATTCCTCTGTTTAATTGCACCCAGATATGTGGTGGCTGGTTGAGGGCCTGTAGCTGGGGACATAAAGGAATAAACAAATATTCAGATATATAAAAAGAGCCAAAACTGACATAAAACAGTTGTGGGGATTTTTTTCCCCTAAACACTAACAATCAATCTTCCAACATTCTTTCTGGGTTTTTTAAAATTGAATTTGAATTCAACTCCTGATTACCTACTGCTTTCAGGTTGTTTGGGGGTTTTTTGTTCTGTGTTTTTAGGTAAAGCTGTGTTAGAACAATCTCCATTTTGGAAGACTTGGACAAAGAAAAGGCAAAGAATTTGAATGCTAGGGCATTAATGGTGGGAGTAGAAGAAACTTGAGCTAATTTAGTGTGCGTATGAAGTTCAAAGTTGTACAACTGGAGAAGGCCCTCCTTGTCAGAGTAGGAATGAAGTGATATTTCTGTGTTATGCAGTTATGCTATTTGAAAAATAATTTTCATATTTCAGCTGTGGGATTGAGGGTCTTAAACTGTCATTCACTGCCAGTGTGTTGATCTGCTGTGTTACAGCTCTTTCAAGCTCTTGAATTCCTTCCCTTCTTTCAATGATAAAAGGACTTGTGCAATAATTGAGTTTGTGTAAAGGGAATACAAATCAAATGCATGATACCTTCCCAAAGTACAGTTACATTTTGGAAGATGGAGGAAAATTAACTTGAATATTTTAATGGTTTCAAAGGTTGTCAAGGATTAATTCCCAATCAGGTATTCTGATAGAAATAAAAAGAAATAAAGAAAAAAAAGAGAGATAAAGGAAGGGAGTCAAGCAAACCCTGGGACCACACTTCTTAAATTTAAAGAGATACCGAGTTGTTAATGTTTTGTCATTTCATCAGACCTTTGAACTCCTGGCCTGTTACATGATTTAGCCAAGTTGCACAGGAGGCCTTTGCACAAAATTTCCATGTTGAATAGGTCATCCTCGTTACTCTTGGCTGTCTGTTCTTAGTAGCTAATGCAGATATTGTGTTTTAATAAAGCAAATTAAAAAGAAAAAAACCCTTCCATTCCATCCAAAATGGCAGTGCTATTAAAGCTGTGCCATATGTCATTATTATTTTGAATCAGAAATCATATTCACTGCACAATGTTTAAACAGAAGACTGTAAAATTATCTTGCCATGTTGAGCAGGGCTGCTGGCAAGGCTCTGTGACCCATCTGGAGTGCTGCAGGCTCAGGCAAGGCTGGATCCCAATGTTTCAGTGAAAAATAGGAGCTGGAGAGGTTTGGGAACTGTGTGTGTACAACAATGCATCCCTGTGAATACAGATGCAGTGTATATAAAGTATAGTAGAGATACATCACAAGCAAGGATTCTGAGGGCAAAGGATCTGTAGGTTCAGAAACTTCTTTGGACTTTTAAAAGGTTTTATAGTTCTTTTTTCCTCTTTGGAATAGGAGCAGGATGGTCATATTTATTTACTTTTTAAAACAAATTCTTTGTTGCGATTGGTTTTATTCTTTAAACATCTGCTTTCTGCTCTTATTTGTAGACCTGTCATGTTTAAGAGTATTGATTGATTTTTTTTTTGGGTTTTTTTTCCCTAAGCAAAAACTTTGCCTCCATTTGGTAAAGTGGAACTAACTTGTCTTAACACAAAAGAAGTTAGAGCTTTTCTTCTGCTTGGGGTGCTGTGTTTAGAAGTAGGTGACCTCCTGTCTGCCTGGGTTTCTTGGTTGGCTTGTTTTTTTGTTTCCAGCCATTTATCACCACAGTATCTTTCAACTAGGTCTGGTTTCTGTCACAAAAGTCCAGGATGCACTGGTTAGGCCCTACAGCTTCCTGTCTTCAGACAGGTAATCCCAAAACCTCATTCTTGTGAGATACAGTCCTAATCAACCATGGGAATGGGAGTGTTAGGAGAACTCCCTAAGGTGATCTGACACTGTCCTTTGTGTGTTAGAGGACCACATTTCCTTATTCCATTGAGATTCCCAAGTATGGGATGCCCTCCTCAGTGAAGGTACCTAACAGCCTCATCACAACATCTGCTATCTTCAATATTTTTTTCATTTCATTTTTGATTTTTTTCCCTAAAACAAGAAGAGAGCATTCGTTCTTTCAGAAGGTAGCTCTTGACTAGTTGTGGTTGGGGACATCATGTTTCACCTCAGAGAGGTTTCACTAGAAGATTGCATGTGTTGTTACCCATCCTCTTGAAGTGAAGAACTTATGGAAAAAGCTGGCAAGGGTTGAAACATAATCAGGCAGCTTATTTAAGAACAGGTTTTAGAAGAGAAAGATGTTTTTCTGTTCTCAAATGTTACCAAGTAAAAATACTGGTGGGCTTTGTTCCTTTTTGTGTTGCTCTGTTTCACAAGAGGAAGAGATGGTGATCAATAGGAGGCCTGGAGCTGCTGAAGAAAAGGACCTGTGGGAATAATTTTTCTGTAGGTTTGTTTACCTGGTTTTGTTGGCTTGTTTGGAATTGGACACTGACGGATATCTTTAGTCCTTCAGAGTTGTAAACTGGCTTTGCAGGTGCATTCTGTGTTTGAGCTGAGCCTTCTGACTCACAAGGCTCTTCCTTGCTTTTTATAGCCTTTTCACTTGACATTATATGGATGGCAAAATCAGTGTAATGGTATTTTTTTCTACACCTCATCCCACTTCCCGTGTGTTTCATTCCTGTTAGGAAGGATTCCCATTTAGGCTGCTTGTCACACACTTGCTGGCAATGTTTGTCTGATCATGTACATTAATTAGTACTGGCAGGAATAAGGAGTGTACAGGAGAGGAGACATGACCCAAAAATGTGTTTAAGTCATATTGTCTCCTGGGATGTCTGTTCTTGCAAAGTATATCTTAAAGCCATCTGTATCTAGTTCCACGGCTTAACCCCAAAGTCACTGGGCTCAAACAAGAGGATTAATAACGATTATTATACCACCACAACAGGAATTTCTGGTTACTTAAGAACTTTAACTTCCTTTATTAATTCACTTCAACTTTGTATTGTAGTATGTGTTTTGTTTGTTAGAATTCTCCCTTACAACCACAAATGTTGTAGCCATAATTTTGTCAGTGCTTTTGGAAAAGCAGGTTTTATCTGTCTGCTTTCAGCTGCTCTCTGCTTAAGCACTGCATAGCTGATGGTCTGAAAATGTGAGCACCACTCATGCTGCTACTAAAAGAAACAAAATTTAAAACAAGCAGAATAAGTGTGGTTCTTTGTGTCTGATTGCTTCTATGCCTAGCCATGGACACAGTGGTCAAATATAGGTTGTTTGGGCAGTACAAATAAAAACCACAAAAACCCTTGGAACTTAATCACAAGCCCTGGATTTTTTAACATGTTATCCCTCAGTTTGTTTGAATTTCTTGATCAGAACCTGAAACGCCAAAACATCAAAATAGAGTTTTAACACTAAATGGATGTTAGTTGTAGAAAGGTGTCTGGGATTCCATAGAGAGATGGGTTATCATGAAGTGTAAAGAGAAAGTCAAAGCTTTATAAAAAGCTGGTTTGTATCATATTTAATTACATTTTCTATTACCTCTATTGTAGTGTACCTCTTCCAAAACTACACAGAGCAATCCCAAGACTTGGAGAAGATCAATATTGTGTAAATCTATTTCTATCTTCATCAGAACAAAAATCATTTCCACAGCCTTTGCTGAATGAATATCTAAGGGATTCCATATTGCAAATGATTCTGCTCATATGCTATGTTTGTAACAAAACCTCCTGCACTATTGTAAGGTCTCTTAGTCAAAGCTGGAGACTATATGGCTTCAGCCTCGGGGGTTTGCTAATTTAAAAATCATTTGTGGCATTTCACTTTTGAGATGAGAAGCATTTCTATATCTCTTAGTTAGATTTTCAGTCCTATTTTCCTTTATTTTTTTTTCTAAAATCCTTTTTTTGTCTTAGCTGTGCTACATGAAAGAATTGATGTAGGTAATAAACCTGACCTAGTTCTAGTCTTAAAAACTGCAACTGACAGTAACTTGTTAGGGAGTTTGATCTCCTGTGAACTAATCAAGGCTTAGGTGGTAGCCTCTATGGGAAGTAGGTGGTATCATAAAAATTCCTCAACAGGTGACTTTATAAATTGGAATGAAATGTCGTAAGAAAAATGTCAGCAGAAATGCTTTCTTAGATCGCAGGGAGCTGATAGCTTTCTGACATACACAAAGACACACTGGAAATACATCAGAGGCACGGGTATCCTTCAGCAAAAACCAGAAATAATTATTAGCTTCAAATTATCAGTGATCCAGAAGGGAATGTATAGGTGTTATTCTGAGCAGGAGAGGAGGGAGATTTCAGCTCACAAGGTACTCAATGACTACAGCTCACATCAAGAATGAAGATCATTTAATTGGCAAGTTTCAACACCTGACACATCCTTTCTAAGCCAGGAAGAGCTGCTGCAGTGAAAGCACATCTGTCATTTATAAGGCGTTCACCTGCTAACTATATTGACCAGTGAACTAAGGAGCTTGCTGTCTTCTCTGTTGAATTATGATTAAAAGTGAAACATAAAACACTAGAGATAAAAATCATCAAGTAATATTGACACTGGAGATGCACATCAGTTGCTTAGTGCTGGATATAGAATCCATGGCAGTCAAACACTGCTTTCATACACAGACTTGCCTTGCTCCAAAGCAAACTCACCCATATGGCATCACAGTTTGCAGGGTTGGAGGCATAATTTTGTTGTCCGTGGGGCTGAGGCTGTGTCTGCTACTGCAATAGGCTGTACAAGCTCAGGATGGGCTTGGTTGTGGCAGTAAAAAGGAAAGTGTTTCTGCTTCTCTGCCTTCCTGGGCACAGAGTGCAGAGGATGCAGTGCCGGTCCTGTGCATGCCTGAGTGAATAAAGATGCATTTCTGTATCATCTCACACATGCTCTAACCTGAACATGCTGGATGTGAGCAGAACAGTGGTTGCAGGGCTGGGGCAGATTCCTTCCACAACCCAGGAGAACCACAGAGTCATTATTCCTAATCTGAAAATAAAATAAAATACAATTACTAGTCTCTTTGGCTGGGTCTATCCATGCTTTCCTTGAGCTACTCATGTGAAAAGGACAACTCCAACTTGGCTCCTATACCACATTTTTTATATTGTTTAGTTTGAACATCCAAGTCCATGCAGTTTTGGCCAGAACTATAATGGTACAAATATCTGAATTTTGGTGAAGTTTATAAGAGGAAAGTAGTACATTTAAATTTTTGCTTCCTCAGGTTTCCAATGGTGCAATAGACATCTAAATCTCAACTACATGTGGGCCCTATCAGAAGCTCACTGTAATCACAGTGATCCAGCAAGCCTGGTGTGATCAGTGGGTGATAGCATAGCTTACATCAGATTGAATTTCTTGTCCTTTTTGGGGAAGGTACAGCTAATGAAACCTAAATCACTAAAACTTTGCATAGTGTAAATTCCATAAGCCAGAAGAAAATAAAGGATAAATAACACCAATTTAGCAATGAAGATTACTGTGTTATTAAGATTTGTGACCTTTTTTTGTCCTGAAATATATTCCAGATAAAAAAGTTGTAGAGAGTTGTTCATTCTCTCTGTGACATTTATTTATGCAATAATGCATACAAAGCAATCTTTAACTATCACTGTATAGGATATCAAGTTATCTTTAATTATCACTACAGAATGGTTGCAAAATCAAATACTGTCGGCAATCAACATTCATTATACAATAGCATAGATTGCATCTGTTCATATTACTAGATAAGCAAGGAAAATCAAAACACTGTCTGATACATCCACTAAAATTGTCTGAGCAAAATATTGTATTTAACTCTCTTAATATCTCTCAGTGACTTTCATCTGATTAAAGTCCAAAGATACATAACCACAGATGCAAATTTTCTAGTGCCTCAAAAATTAAATACTGTTATATTTCAACAGCCTGGATAGTTGGAACCATACTCCAGCTGACATGATTACAGGCACAGTATAAACTTATGATAGAGAGCTGTCTAAATCTCTGAGGCCGCAGGTGCAGGATTATAGCAAAGCCCATTGAAACATACAGCTTTCTGCCTAAATGCATGAGTATGAAATTAATTAGGCAGTTGATCACATAATAAAAGTATGATGGATAATCTAATGGAAACTACCAGCTCAAAGTCAATAACAAACTTGATTTTTTTATTAGATGCAGCTGATTTTCAATTCCTCTATTTACAGGATTTTGAGCTTAATAGAAGACTTTTTTTTTTCTCAAATGAGAACTCAGAGTATTTATCTCTGTTGGAAACTATAATGTGTAAGCAATGTAGAATTTGTAGATAGACATATCTGTAAGTAAATCTCTAAGATACTTGGCTGAAAAGCACATCAAAGTGCAGTGAAATAATGAGACAGGCTCCAGCTGTTGGATTCCAACAGCTTTTGATTTGTGCTCTAGTCAAAGCTCCAGGTTTTGATTCTGTGTTGATTATTTCCATGGTACTGGAGATGATTTGTGCATTATTTAAAAAATAGGCAGTATATAGCAAACAAGGTTGAGTTTGCAAACTGCATTTGAAAGGATATTTTCTTTCCTGTTATGTTATTGCTTCCTATTCCTGTGCTCTCCCTAACCAGCTGCCCTGGTTAAAAAAGTCTTTTTAAAATACTTATGTAAAAGCTTTTACAAAAATAATATGTAAGGTCATCAGAAAATGGTGTGAACAAAAACTCCAGGAATGTCAGCTTGCAGGCAGCTTTACTACTTCCTCCTTGAGTAGAGAAGCTATTGTGGAAATTGTTTTTTCAGAGCCTTTTGAAGCTTTGCACATCTTACCATGAAGCTGATCCTGTCAAGGAATTATTACCAGCAGAAAGCAAGTGCCATTAAAGAACATTGGAGGCCTTATAGAGGCCATGGGTTTAGAGTCAAATACATTGATCATGCTGCTGTGTGAATGTGCTGATGGCACTGTGCAGATAGAGATCTCACTCTGGAGCAAATCAAAAACGTCTGATTCTCTGAGTTACACTCTCCTGATTTTTGTTTAGAATGACAGACTAAAAACCAGAATGTTTCAGGGAAAGTGTTGTTTCTCAGTTGTTTCTAGAATTAAGGTTTACATCTGTTTCTGCTACAAATTTTAGGGGTCGTTTCTAATTTTGGTGATGGATTACATGAAGGGGCTGTTGCTTGTTACCGGAATGACAAAATCCAATCAAGTATACTGGAAAATGTTTGTGATTTTTAAAGTTTACTCTTTTTCCGGTGCAGTTGGATAGCTAAAGGTATGTGGATGTTTCCCTGCAGTTTAGCTGAAGCTACTTAAAAAGGTATTAAGAACCCAATCCTTTTTTTAATGTAACCTGGTGTTTCTGTTGAAATGGATTTCTTATTAGAGCAGGTTTTCTCATAGGTTTTGAACTTTACTTACAAGATGATATCACAGTGGGCAAACTACAAATGCTATTTAATAGTAGCAGGTGGCTATATTTGATATGCCTGATTCAAGCATTCCCTTCAGAACAAGTCCATTGTAATTTCAGTATCAAATATAGAAGCAGTCCAAGGAGCAGAAGTGCAATCACACATCTCACTGAATCTTGCATTATATCTAGCAGTCTGGAAAACCTTTCTAACCAAGGATTGAAGGTGTTCTCTATCTATTAGCTCATTCTCTGAGTGCAGTTTGACATCTGGAGTTTGAATCTGGTCAGTCTAAACAAATCATTCAGTCAAGGCATCACGTGCCCTGTATCCATGTGCCAATTGCAACTAGGCTTTAATTCTCTCCGGTTGTGCATTAAAAGAAAGAGTTGACTGTTAAAACACTGGGCTTGTGTGGTTAAAACACCCACTTGTTTGGGCTCTGGCTGAGCCCATGTTGAAGGGATTGATATTCCATGTTGATTGGATTGGTATTCCAAGAGGTCTAGGATAGATGAATCCTTAATTTCTGCTGGATTTAGACCTGTACAAGACTTGAAACTCTGAGGTCCTGCCTAAAGCTCAACAATGAATAATGCAGAAGTATGTGTCTAAAACTTTGGGAAAGCTTAAAAAGAAAGGGTGGATGGAGATGAGAGTAAGCAGGTCTGTCTGAGACTAGTAGTTGGGAACACACATCTGTTATAGATATCTCTGCTTCAAGATGTGTTTAAACAGTGTTCTGTAAATATATTCATAATAGTAAAGAGAAGATGAAATCTATGCCCTGCAATCCTTACATTCTTTAGTTTCCATGTATGGTGTTGATTTATTATTTGTTTGTAAATGTCCAACTTAAATATCCTAGAAAGAAGTCTTCATTTGACAGTAGGGCTTGTCTCTTTGCAGTTTTCTTTGTTTTTCTTTTAATCTTTGTAATATTACTGTTTCCTTCTGAAATGTAAATGATGGTGAGGCTGAGAAAGAGATGAAGTCACATCTTAAGCCATTTAGTTTTGGAAAGTGATCTTCAATCTACCTGATGGAATCTAGTACCAGTAAGACACTAAAGAGTAAACTTTTATTTGTGTATTTGCAAATTCATCCAGAAATGTTGAGAAACTGATCTTTAAATATTTCAAAGAACATTCCTGTGGCAGTGTATGCAACTGAGGGGACAAGAAATAGGAGGTATAGGTTAGGTTCTACAGTCTTTGGGGCTAGTCTTTGACACTGGTATGTCTTGCTTGCTCTGGCTTTTTTCCATTTTTCCCACTGTGAAAACCAAGTGTTTCCTGGCTGCCACTCTCCAGTCCAGCAGCATAGCTAGAAGTACTTATTTGGGTAAGGTAGCAGCCAGTACCTGCATAATTGTGTTACATCCAAATTTGAAAACAAAAATCATTCAAAAGAGCAGTGCTATGAGTAGAAACAGAGCTATTAAAAAGTACATCAAGCTCATCCCTGTGTCATTATTAGATCATTTGAAACCCCTAATCAAGGACAACAAAAGCCATGGATAACATTCAAAGTCAGCACAGTCTTTGTCCCAACAAGGAGAAAGTGTCAGAACAGGTTACAAATGTGTCTTTAAACTAGCAGTACAGAAATTGAGTTTCAGGTTTAAACTCATGGTTTTAAAGGTTAAAACTGGCCACCTATGCACTTTTAATTCAGTTTTCCTTGAAAGAAATGGGTCAGCTGTATCTCGAAGTTCCATTGACAGCCTGTGAGGGAAGTAGTGGTAGCCTGCACACTTGTGCTAAGCCCATTTTGGCACCAAGATTTGTTGGAATGGATTTTAAGCAGCATCAAATTGCACTGAATAAAGATGAAAATAATGAATATGCCATTGGGATATTCTTACTGAATACTTTGGGTACTATTCTAGGTATGCAGTTTTTGTTTTCTAAATTAGTTTGATATTTGCAGATATTGTTGCTTCCATGCATGGTGTGTAAATATTAAAAGCAGCACCTAGGATAAGTGACTAAAACATTAAGGGGTATGCCATCCTAGAATATGGTAAATTCAATATGAGGTAATGAATGCATCAGTGTAGTGATACAATTTTCAAGACAAAGGTATTTATCAGGAGAACTCAAAGCAAATGATTGGGCTAGATACATAGCAAAATAATAAACTACTTTTTATTAAAAAGAGCTGAATTAATCAGATTTATGCCTTATCTTTAATAATTGAAAGCAACAAGACTGAGGATTTGTGTTCTGAAAGTTCTAACAAGTCAGTAATATCAGCTATAATACTCCCATTTTTAAAATGACCTTTTATAGATGCTCTATAAAATTAAATTTTAATGAGTGGCAATAAACAGTGATGCTTTCCATAGCAGGAAATGCAGCACTAGCCTGAAGCTTTTGCTGTCTGTCATCACCTCCAGTACTGTGTTATGGACCCTTTTTCCTTGTTTTTAGGTATGAGAAGTATGATGATACCACAGCACTTAAAGGAAATGAAAATACCTTTAACAGCACACTTTGTCCAAGCTGTCTTTTTGGATGTATAATGGTGTTTCTGTTGCTTTCATGATGCTTTTCCTGAGAAGTACTTCTTTAGTACTACGGTATGCCACTGAAAGGTTCTCACATTTTCCTGCTCAATTCCTACATTGGATAAGGGTTGGCTGGCAGAAGAATAATTTTGGATCAATTAAAAGTATTAAAACATAGGTGTGTATCTCTGAGAAAAATTGTACTGGCTTTTCCAAAAGCCTGAAAGCTACTGGCCCTTCAAGGATTAATAAAAAAGTAAATAAGTTTTATGAGGGACAGGAGGAGAGCAGAAAGGGAAGAAAAGAGAGAGGAGGAGAAAGGAGTGGCAGCTTGCATCATTAAACTGGTAAACGGCACTGGAACATCAACCTCCCTACTATCAGCAATGATTGGAATGAATCCAGGAACTCAGAATGGATCTCTAAATGTGTCTTCAGTTGTAGCCTTTGGCATAGATTTACATTCTCTGTCCCTTGGGCACTGAATTTCATTTCCCCATTTTCTAAATGAGAACAATTTATCCTAAATCAACGATAATCAGAGTAAACACTATTATTAATTTATTGTTTCCAGACGAGGGAAAAAAAAAACCAAAACAGTAAAATGAAGCTCTCTACTTTTATCAGGCTTTCCCTACCCCTTTTGCCCTGAGGATCCTATTAGCAGAAAGCTGAGCAACTCTGTTTCATCAGAAATAAATTATGCCTCACTTTTTTAATGTAAGTACTGAAGGGTTGTAAAGATTAGAAATATGTTTGAACCCACTATCACTTGATGTTATTTTCCTTGATGTTCTGAGCTTCTTTAGGGGAATGAAACAACATGTTCTTCTGAAAGCCAAGAGCAGAGCTTTTTTAAAAGAACGCCAGCACAGATTTTGGTTGATGGACAAAATCACTTCGATTCTGTGCAGCAGCAATATTTAAAGTAATGTATAGGCAGTGTGAAACAGAGCTGTCATAATTCCTGGCATGTATAAGAGACAGAATGTTTGCAGGGCAAATAGGTGGCACAACTAGTCACCCTCATTTTTTAAATGATTAGAAAACTGTAATTCCCCAGAAACAGTAGACTAATTCTCACTTTCTTCACAAAGGAGCCAAGGATGAAAAAACACCTTTAATTAATAAACACTGCTGGCACTACTTTGGTAACAAGCTGCTGTAAATGAAACTCTTAATTGCCTCTGAACACAGTATTGTGTACAAATTCATGTTACTCCTTAAGTGCTGGTCTTTGTTATTGCTATGTTACATTTCTGTAGGAAGTAAAAGTGGCTTTGTCAAATCCTTGTTATACTGAAAGAAGTTCCTGACAGCTTTCCACTTGTGGGGATCACTGAGATCATCCACAACTCACCCAAGATGTTCTCTCATCATAGCTAGAAGAGACAGCACTCAGCACAGACTATGTCCCAGCTAGATTAAGATCCTTATGATGCTTCTGTAAATGAACCTAGGCTTTAAATCTCCAACAAAATGTTATGATGAAGGAAAATATGTTTTTAAATTAATGACTCGCAAAATAATCATATAAGAGAGTATCTTATATATATATTTAAGATTTTGGTGCAAACAAAGTGTTTTGGACTGTTCTACAAAGTTGCATAAATATTTTTTTTCATTGTAGGATGCATTCTGAGAAGATTTTTTTTCTTCAAATTAAGGTTTTTTGGCTGTAAATGTCAAAGACTCTGATATAGGCAGGAGCTGAATCTTCCAGATTGGTGAAGAAAACACCAGAGGAAACCAGGATAAGAATATTTTGATTCCATACAGTCATTATCCTTTGATTGTTGAATTCCCAGAACTCTTATTTCCCTTGTTAGGAGTTTTGGAAACAAAACACTTTGAATGTTTGTAATTTGTGAAGCATTGGCACCATAAGAAAAGGCATCCAGGTCAATCCATGCTTAGAGACTGAAGAGATAATGAAGAGGATGGCAGAAACAGATATTGTCTCACATAGAAATGTTCAAATATATTGCAATGATCTTGATTTTGGGAAAACCTTTATCAAGTTGTAAAGTATTGTTCAATTTTTTTTATTTTATTTTTTTTTTACTATGTCATATTTAAATGCTTGTGGAAAATGCTGAATTTGGGATGCATCAACCTAAACCTGACATTGGCACCTAAAATAAGCATTCCTGCTTTCTTCTTTTTAGGATTACTGAATGAGTGAATAGTCACCAGTCTTGAGAAGAGCAGATGGAGACACTGGTAAGTAGTAAGTAATTTACTTTTCAACACAGAGTAGTGAAGGAAAACATGTTTGGAATGGTTATACTTCCTTGGTTTGATCTAAACAGTTCCATAAAAGTTATTTCAGCTGCTCAGCATAAAACCTCTGGGATGCCTCAGTGCCCATAAAGACATGAGGATTCTTGGTGCGTTTTGTTGGGACATTTTTTTTCCTCTGTGTGGAGATTGGATTTAAATGCAAAATGGATTATGAGGTTCAGCCTTTGCAGAAGGGGGCACTTGCACTCAGTAATAACAGTCTGACACATGGGTTTAGAAGGGGATCAACAAGTATAAGGATGTAGCACTATTGATTTTTTCCAAATATTGGGTGAAACCTAATTAAAAAAATAAAATAATGGAATTTAAGGGCACTTTCAATTTAAATTTATTGGATGAGACTATGAATGTTCCTCTGGCACAAAAGACATCCTTGCCAGCCAAGAGATCCAGTAGCTCCTTGTTTGTAAATGTCACTCATTTAAGAGTATTTCTCAGTAACCGGATTGAGAGTGGACATCCAGGCTGCTGGGCAAATCCCTACCTCTTGCACCTCCCTTTAGGTGCTGCCTAATTGCTCTGAAGTCAGCACACAGACTGGAGGAGTGTTGCTCATTTCTGTTCCAAATGAAATGCTTTGGACAAAGCAGAGCAGATGCAACCCCTCTGAATTCCCACAACAGATGGAAGAAGCAGTTCTATTGCAGAATATTCTGGGAATGCTGAGTTATGACAGATTTGGCTTTAAATCCTTACTTCAGGTAGGCAGAATAAGCTTTAAAAAGTTATTCTCCTATCATCTAGAAGCAGCTTTTTGACCCTTTGTTACAAGGTGAGATGGGTGCACCCTAGTGTTTGATAGATTGCTGTTTGTACAAAATATGTAATATTTGTTAATAAGAAAAAAGTAAATTAATGGGCCACTTTACACTCTGATGGTTAGAACATATACTTCTGGAATATGAGGAAACAGATAAATAACTGTTGAGGTCAGAACATGATGACCTTTCTTTACCTTTGGAAAACAGCTTGTTTGAAACTCGAAACTCCAAGGTGTGTGGGACTATTATTTCCTATGGTTCTAATCAGGTCAGAACATGATGACCTTTCTTTACCTTTGGAAAACAGCTTGTTTGAAACTCCAAGGTGTGTGGGACTGTTATTTCCTATGGTTCTTATTCTATGCCTAACCTTTGAAGTTCATATTTTTGCTCTTTTTTTTTTTCAAATTTCTTTTTCTAATGATTCTAAAATTTAATATGGTAGTGTGATAGCTCTTGAAAGCACAATCTATCATATCCAGAAATTAATTAAAAGGACAACCTGCACAAATTACTATGGAAAGGAATGCATTAATATCTTCTCCAAGATGGTATAAGGTGCAGTTTCAAGGTCAGCTTGGACCATTCTGGGTCTGTGCTGCAGCCAGAGTGTCAGCTTTGATTTCCTCACCTCTGACCCCATACTCCTCCTTCCTACTTACACTGGCAATTGCAAGTGTGCAGTAACCCAGTCAGAGGAAGGAAACAAAACACCACTAAAACCCCAAATGGCTCCCCCGTCTCTTGCCAAGACAACCCTGTCCTTCAGAAAGCATGAGAACATTTTTGCTGAAGGAGCAGGTTTGAGTGTGATGTTGCTGTGCAGTTCTGCAGCTGGAATTGGTAAAGCAAGGAGGAATGGCACAGGAACAGCAGCCTTAGGTACATTTTTGGGTACTTTTTGGGTACTTTTTTGAGCCTGCGGGGGAGCTGCTTCTGAAAATGCTCAAGGCAGCAAAATCCAGAGAACTTACCCATGACTTAGAATAAATTTAAAATTATGGTATAAATGTTAGTTCACAAGCTTCTATGATTCACCTTCCTGTAAGATAAAATTTTAGTTTTATCTTTAACCAGCAGTGCATATGGTTATAAAGGGTGATTTTCCTTTAGTGAGTGGCACTAAGTGCCACTGCAGATGTCATTAGGTGCAATTTCACCCAATCAGTCATCTCTTAAAGTAAGTCAGTGTCATAAGGGTGGCTTGAGGTTTCTAGGAATCCTTGCATTTACTGTTTGTAAGCAGGAATAAAAAGGTACAGTTCAGATACTACTTTAGCCCTTTGAATTTTACTTGCACTTTGGACATTTGTATGCCTGATATTTATGTTTAAATACATTTGTATGTCTGATATTTTTGTTTAAATATGTTTGAATGTCTGATATTATATTTTATTACATTTGCATAAAAAGGGATTTAGTGTTGTCTTTCTGATGTTGCTATAAATTCTTTGTCTGAAGAAATCCATGAGCAGCACAAAGCTTCGAGAACTGTGAACCTAAAAAGAAATACATAAGGCAATGATTACAAACTACACATTGGTGCCTAGCAGGGAAAAGCTTGTAATCCAGAAAATGTGCAGAACCATTTATACTATTCAAGGTCATCACAGGAAAGATAGCAAGTAAATTTCAGAGTTATCTTTAAGATTATTAGGACTGCTGGAAAATCAAGCCCTGACATTATCTATGTCAGGAATAAATAAGGTTAATATGAGTCAAACAGGTTTGTGACAGCTCTTATTTGAAATAGTTTTTTCATTAAGTAACTCTTCTGTTGATCCATGAATCAAAGATTAACATGGGAAAAAGAAATGTATATACATGTATAATAAAAAATACTTGCTATCACTTTATTTTCTGAAAAGTAGAAACCTAAAAAAGAAACATTCTGGGAATTATCTAAGTTTCTAGCAATTATCTGCCTTAAAAGTTACTGTAGTCTAAAGGAACAGTCAAAGACTTCATTTAAAATTAAAGGAAGAAAAAGTAATACAATAACTTATATAAATATAAATCTTATTTTGTAAACAGCTCTTATTGTGTTGCAGATTTTTTCAGTATATTCAATGGCAAAATGCATCTATTACTAATCTACAATTTATTTCTTTTAATAATTAGTTGGTAAGATCCACCAAACTCCTGAGGCGTCCTGTCATCAAGGATTTTTAAATACAAGATTCCCAGATGTTTACAGCTGAATTATTCCCAATGTAGATCAGTAAAGTTTTTATAAATGGTGGTGATAAAATTGTATACAGAAAGCAAAGAATATTGCAGGTTAAAATATGTATTAGAGTAACCTGAACAAGGTATAAAATTAAACCTTAATTAAAATTAAACCTAAATTGAAATTAAATGTGCAACCCACATCCCAGGTAACTCTTGTGATGAATGTGGGTGGAATGGTTAGATTGTGTGGTGTCCTGCATCACAGTAATAAATGCATGGAAAAATAATTTCCAGTTTTCAACTAATGGTCAAGCTTATAAACTTCAGATTTAGAGACTTCAAGTGCACAGGAATATTTGACAGTTCTAATTTAAACAACTTACCATGCATTCTCAACTTAAAAAAATAATTCTGTCATATCATGAATTTTTTTTTCAATAGCTGTAAACACAAAAACTGCTAGAAGTTAGTTTTTCTGTGTAAAAGCCAGAGTGGGGAATGGAGGACAGAAAGGAAAATTGGCTTTAAGGAAAAAGGATGGTATCCTAGCCAACCACATCCTGCATGACAAGGGCATGATAGCTCATCATGACAAGGAGCTGGAGAAAAGTGGAGTAATTTAGTGTAATCATGTGTTTAGAGAAACATAATAAGTAAAAGGACTAATGAATTCAGGTAACATGGGTTTGTCTCCTGTGCTTGTCGGGGTCCTGTAACTGAGTAAGTGTCATTTTGCTATGTGATAATAATACATCTTCTCCTTTATGCCTTCTGTCTTAACTATTTGAAACTACACACTCATCAGGTCAAAAGCTAATGCATATTGTGTGTGTGAACAGTAACCTATTCCAATGAGGGTATTTATCTTAGTTGCTTAAATAGCTCCAGTGCCATATCCTCCTAATCATCACTGGTGACTTCTGGCTCTTGTAGTGTAATCACTGCATAACAACAGCCACAGAATTTGGTGCCTGTATAACCCAACCATGTCTTCTGTACATCTGATAGCTCTGGGAGATTAATAGTGTGATTTCCTTGGAAATAGTTTGATTGAAACTATGCTATCATTTGGACACTGTATTTGCATCCATATTATTTTCTATAATCTAAATAATTTTTATAGAAAGGGGATGTGGGGTGCTTGTTTTCAGCAACACTGAGTAGCCTACTCTTAAGAAATTCTCTTCCTATTCCAGCCTCTTATTAGAAAATCACTTTTTACATTAGGTCTAACAGTCAAAATGGAATATTTTCTTTTTTTTTTAATGAGTAACAAATACTGGTAAACTCAGTCTGTCAGCTAAATAAGCCTATGTAGCATAGTCCTTAAAAATGTAAATGTTACTTTTAGAGTTTGGTCTTGAGATCCAGATTCTCCTGTTAAGGACATGGTTTCTCTCAAAAGAATTCTTCTCTCACAAGCATTTTCAAAACAGTGCTAATACTTTGTGTCTGGCAAGAAATGTAGTGAACAGCCAGCTAGGCTGTATTTGAAATTTTCTCCTCCAAACGTGAACAAAACAAAGGAAATACAGTCCAATGGAACTGAATTTTTAAAAACTTTTTTCTAGTTCTGTTAGTGCAATCTCAGAAAGTCTGAGAGAATACAAACATGTTTCATCTCCAGTTTCATTCAATCTGTTTTCACTTTTTTGACAATTCAATATGGGTATATTTGAGAACTTAACGTCAGTTCTTTCTTTTCTAACTCTCCCTTTCTTTCCAACTGTGCTCACTTTTTTGTATATATGTCATTTCACACTTATATTTTTCTTCTACTCCACTGGGAAAAGTAGGCTAGTAAGACTGATGTTCACTTTCTGAAACTAGTTTTTCTTTCAGTTCTGTTTCCCTAAGGGTGCTTAAAATAAGCGAAATGTAAAATGCTGAATTGGAAAATTTAGGATTTTACTGCTATTACATAACAAAATGCATGGAAGGGATGGGGGAATTTCAGGTTCCATTTTTCTGAAACAAAGCAAGTTGTCACCAAATCTCTATTTTGGCAAAAACAAACAACTGTCATTCTTAGAAGAGAATATTTAATGATACAAACTGTTTTTCTCCATGATGCCAGTGGATGGACTTGTGTTGTTATTCTTTCAGTGTGAAAAATCAACTCTTAAAACTCAATTTATACCTCGGCAATGAAACTACATCCATTTTGATTCTGTACTGCAGCCTTTGAGGTAACATAGGCTGCAGCACCTTGTTTATATTGAATTAATCTTCACACTGTTAATCTCATTGTTTGCTCTGGAAAGTAAGATCCAAACTAATTCTTGGAGCTTGGTGGCTGAGCAGGTGTTTACATGAGTTGTATACTCAATGCTGCTGTACAGGGTAGGCTTCAAGCAAACACTTGTACAGCAAATTTCAGCCCTTTTTGTTCGTTGTTGGTGATGCACAGCAGCCATGAGTAACTCACTGAGCTGTTCCTCCAGTGACAAACATTCCTCTGCAGCAGCACCTGATCCAGTGTCAGTGCTGGCACCAGGGGCCAAGGCTGGACAAGATGTCATGAAATGACAAGATGTCATTTCAGACACCCAGGGTCACAGACTGGATCATGGGGGAATGGCAAAGCACCGTGCCGTGCTTATCTCCTTGGCCAGTTCAAATATCTCCTTGGCCAGATATCAAATATCAATAGATATTTGATATCTACTTAATTCCAGCACAGGAACATTTACATGCCATTTCCCTCCCTTTTGGTTTATTCCCTCTAATCAGCTTGCTCCCCCAATACACAGAATTTCTCTAGACAATGTATTGCCTCCTTGAGGCTGCCTTACATTCTGTCTGGTTGCACTTCTCTCTCCTGCACAGAACATGTTCCTGCTTCTCACCATCCACAACAAATTGTAACCATAGATACCCTGCACAATTCAAACAGGAGCCTTCAAGGCTCCACATTTGCTCTTGTAAATATTTTGATGAACAGGTGATTATATTTCAGATCAAGACTTCAACAAGGATATTAGTAAAAAACATTGATTAAGAGAAGTAAAAGTATGTGCTCAACAATGTGTATCCAGAAGACTACAGGATGAAGTTCAATCTGAGATTCACAACTATTGCATGTTAGCATGAACTGCTACTGAAAGGCACTTTATTTTCATATTAGTGATCTCTCAAGGTTTGATCATGTATCACTTGCAATGAAAATAAGACTTTCCATTGATTTTAATTTGCTTTGGAACATAGATATTTTATAGTTTTAATTAATAGCTTCAAAATTGTGTATTATATTTTCTAAAGTGTTGGTGATTAATTCAAATATAAAATATTATTATATTTCATTCCAGTCCTATGCAGCATTCACATCAACTACTTTGAAGGCATTCAACTGGAGAAATATTTGAACTGGGTTTTTTTTGAAGGGAGGAAAGGAATCCCATACTTATTATGACAACATTTTTGATTTGATGTTGTCCTTAACCTCATTAGGGAAATTTTTTACAACAATTTTTTTTTTAAGCAGAAGTTCTGTCTTTGTATATGGCTATTAATATCATTATACATTTTTTGGAGTAAATAAATTTAGGAGAACAGAAATGCATAATGCAGCACCCTTTTATCAAGGGCATGTACCACGCACCAGATGGAAAACAAACTGTGTTTACAACATTACCACTATCGCCACTGACACTACGAGATCTACAATATGTTACAGCAGCAGCTCCATTAACCTTGCTAGCTCTGTTAGAGTTGTCTGGTACTTTGCCCAATCTGTGTTTGTTGTCAGCAAATGGATCAAATTAGGAGATTTTCATTCTGTTTATTGACCTTTTTCCCCCTTTCTCAATTTAGGCCATAGTTCATTAAAAATTGTTCTACTATTGCTCTGTAAAATACTGCAAATAGATGGCTCTGGATCTGTCTGCTACTCCACATGTAAATTACACCATCTTACCTTAGAGGTGAAACTTCAGAGCAGCCATTGATAGGAAATGTGCTGTAAAAACACCATTTCCTACCTGGTGGGTGGTTGATGGTGTGGCCTTTAGGAGCAGCATTAGGACACGCTGCTGTCCTTCAGTGCAGCCGTGACCACGGGACCTTTCACTTTTCAAACCAGAGCAATCCTCACCACTCCAATTTATGTTTTTAATGTAGTCATACTTACTTGTTTGACGACTTGGGAATGGGATGGGAATCATTCATTTTGTTAAAATGAGTTAACTAGTAGAGTGATTCTGTTGCCCTTGCCTCCATGCCTTCAGTCCAGGCCAGTGAAAGGATGCTCAGTTTCCAACCTGTGCCTGTCTCAGGAGAGGTACCTCACACCATTCCATTATCAGCTCAGTTCAGCAGCATCCACTGCAGGCCATATGTTCCCAACCTGTGTTTGTGCTACAGGAATTCACACGCAGCCACATGACAACCCAAGTCTGTGAACTGATCCAGCCCAAACAGAACTGCTTGCTGCTGCTGTGATTTTTGGCTGGATACGTTTCCTACCTCGCTGTGTGGCTACAAGAGCCCTTCCACCTCAAGGGAAAACAGAACCCTGTGGCTTTGTGGGAGGAGGAGAGCACAGTCACTCCCCTCCCTAATGATGCTTACCAGATTAAAATGATTGTGGGCTAAAATGTTATGTTAGCTAGAAAATTAGAATGCCTCAGGAAGCCATTTTCAATTAGACTATTATTTGGAATAAGGGAATGTCCTCCATACACCTACTGGCAAACACCTAAGCCCTTCCTTAGCATTTTTTTATTTCGTTCTTCCCTTGGCAGTTCAGTTTGTTAAAACCATAAAGGAAATAAAGCTGTAGGGGTAGGAAAATTATTTCAAAGACAGAGACAGAAGTAACCTGATACTGGCTTTGTGCAACCTCCCTTCCACTTCTTCCTGTTGTGTGAGCAGTGCTGAGCAGGCAGTTGTGATTTAGATCAACCTGCCACAGCAAGCTGAATAACCTCCTGACCTTCAGTTCTATTGTGATACACAGGGTTCATTTTCTCTCAGTTAAAAGCAACTCATACTGAAGGAAAATAAGGCCTGTTTCTCAGTTTGGACAAGATTTAAGGCATTGCATCAACAGTCAGGCAGATGGAAATGGTAGGGGTTTCTTCCACTGTATAAAATGTGGCAAATTTAAAAGTTGAGGGTTTTTTTTGGTACCGTTATATTGACCTACATCTTGCATGGAGAAAAAAAATAAAGGCATCTTATTATATGAGAAATAATGAAGGAAAGCAAAGAAATAGTTTTAAGTTTTCTGCATTCATCTTTGCATTCCCATTCTGCTTAAAGCCTTTGTCAGCAAAGCATGGTCTACATATGGACAGCCAGAGCAGCACTTATGATTCTGAACATTTACACCAAATTCCTTCAAATTTAAATAATATATAAAACAGTTTTAGAATCCATCAGTCACTATAGCAATGCTAGGCAGGAGTTGTTTTCTCTGTCCATGAGTGCTATATTTCCATCTTAATGCAAAGCTTATCTTGCATTGGATCTGGAGTTTTGTTGCATAGGCTGAAGCCATTTGGTTGAAGTCTTTTCAGCTTCAGACTGGTCTATGTTAGTCTGAGTGTGCCTTGGCAAAGCAGCTTGATGTTCTCAGATAAGGGGTGATCTAATCAGTTTGGGGAAAAAACTCCATTATAATCATCCCTGTTGGTAGGAGCAGGAAGGTCATAGACGTAAATGAAAATATATTGATTTACAAACTCCTGAATTTATCATTGTAACTGTAGTTATTTGAGTTATCAGGATTGGTACTGCCAAGACATAAATTGTGCCTATATGCTTCCCTGGTTTCAGCCAGGGAGAGCATTTGGGATGCAGCTTATTCCAGCAGGAACAGAGACATAGCTTATGGGCATATATAAATGTGGTTTGAGTCATATGGCGTCTGCTGCTATGGAACACAGAACACAGCCCCCTAAACTGACTTGTATGCATCTTTTGTAAAGCCTGTAGGCCACACATGGTTTCTGTACAATATCTGCCTACACAAGAAAGCAAAAGCATCCTTTATTTTTCATCAGGTTTCGTTCATAGAGATACTACTAGTAATGTAATGTAGGTGCACCAATAAAGGAAGAAGAGCTTGTTCAAACTCTCTTTGAGGTTAAACCTGGGATCAAGGATAAAATCATTGCAGTTTTGCATTTTTCTGGCATTTGCTGGAAAGGCTTCTAAAGAACGAACTATGTTGGGAGAAAACATATCCTTCCATAACTGCATTAAATTAATCACTAAACTGTGTATTTCAAATGAAGGAACGTGTATACTATTCCAAGTAAAGGTGACTGCCTCACTTTGATCTTTTCTTGACAACTAGCAAAGAAAAAGGGCTGAGCAAGGGTTTTATTCAAGACTGCCTTAAATACAATATTTAATAACAACAACATAGTATGCACCTTTCTTCTTCATGATTATCAAAATATTTACAATAATTTATTTACTGTAGCAAGTAACATTTATTTTCATGTATTAGCCTCATTGTCTTCCATGTTTTCTTTCAAGATGAGAAGTAATATTTCTGCCCATTATTGTGCCTTCTGAATTTATCACAACTATTTTAAAAAATATTTTCTTCCTGAAAATACTACATATAGGCACTGTATATCTGCTGTCTGAGACCTCTTTTATGTTTACTGCTGGAGTTGGCTTCTTTGTCAAAGCAGATGAAGCCAAACAGTCATGGAGCAGTTTTGGAAGCCTCCATGTGATTGGTCATATTTACCTTTAACAGGCTGCAGTATGAGACTGAAACATGGGATCTCCCGTCACAGCAGAGTAGAAATAGGGCTCTTCTGTGTGCCTGATACAGAAGAGGTCACTTTTTAGAACACCTTACCTTACAGTAAATGGTTTAAGAGAAGCACCAGTGAGCCATTGTTCATGTGAGCCTGCTATAGACAGCTCCTTGTCTGTAACAAGACAAGAGTGAAGCCCAAATTGATAACTGAGTTCTACCCATATCACTTGTGTATTCATTCATGTACTTTGCCTGCAGTGTTTCTGGAAGATAAAATAGTGCTTAGGCTGATGAGGAGGAGAGGATAGGAAGAACTGTTTGGACATAATGAGAAATAACATATCTTAAAGTAGAATCTATTTGTTTCTCTTTTTCACTAACACTCCTGACATGATATTCTTTTAGAGGCTTTGTTATGAGCATGGTTTTATCTATAATGCATGTGGGCAGATATGTAAAGGAGCAAGGGAAGGGAAGGAATAAATAAAGAGAAGAAAACTAACAGCCTCAGAATAGATACCAAGCTTCTGTGAAAGCACCAGTCAAGATAGGAAATTATAATCTTGTGTAACAAAGAGAAATATCTGAGCACAAATGGCCATGGACAAATAAAGAGTGACCCTGGTTGCCTCAGCACAGTTTTGTGTTGCATCTTTGTGAGGCTCCTGCTCTTTTGGTTGTTCATTAAAGCAGTGAGTTTCTGTGCAGAATATTTGGTTTTACTCAGATGTTACTGCAGTTGTTTGTGAGCATACATCCAGAACCATACAAAAAGGGCAACAGTGTATGGGCATCATTGCTGTCCTCTCCTGAACTGCAGCATGAGTCGAAGTTGCAATATCAAAAAAAGCAAGGAAATGTGCATTGTCACCTAATACCTGCAGCCATTTTTCTTTACCATGCTCTGAGACCTTGTTCTTTATGTCTTTATAACATCTTCATTCCACTATTGGAATTCTCTCTTTATAGACATGGAATTTCAATCTGTTCACTTCTTAATACCTTAAAGACTAAGTTCAACCTGTTCTTCAAAAGATTAGTTGGCTCCCAGAGTGTTAGGTATACACTATTTCTTCACAGTTCAGGGTGGTTTGGGCCTCAGGTGATGTTAATTTCTGCCAGGTTTGTTACAACTTCTTATTCAATATTTTAACCAATCATCTGAGTGTTTAAATGCTAATCAAGGTTGTTGCTGGCAGGGGTGAATAGCAACAGGGATGAAAAAAGACATGGACACAAGGCTGCAGTGTGATTTAACTCATCCAAATGCACTCATTCATTTCTCTCACTAAAGTCTGTAGTAATCAGGAATCCTCATAAACCATAGAGCAAATGTATTTTAAAAGGTAAATTCTGTAGGGCTGTCTCATTTCTATTAAATTGTGCTGTTTTGCAGCTGAAAGTCTATAGAAATTCCTGCTAGGCATTAACTGACTGAAATACAGAGCCTCACAGAGGGATGTAACCTGTTGCTAGTGTTTTCTAGGCATGTCCTCAAAAGAAATAATACTAATGAGAAAAAATAAAATCTGTATTGCTTTTTCTGATTGTTTTGGTTTTAACAGTTCAATCTTAAAATTTATACCCAAAAAAATATTTAGTCATACTAAAATACAACTGGGGAGGTGCGGAAGTACTTACAGGACCTGGCTAATGACAGCAGTGGCTTTTCATGACATCTGTTTGGTAGGCTTCAGCATGACCTTGTCAAAGTTAAAAGCTCATAACATTCATATTTTTTTTTATAGCATTATGATTCTGCATAACAGTGCTAAAAACAAAACCACAGTATAATTATCCTGTCAATCAAGCTGCCAGAGAAGGCATTTTCCACTAGCTTTGCACCTACTAAACTGTAAATAATTTATAAAATTAGAAGTCAAGACTAAGTGGAAGCATTTTGGGTCGAGTTAAGCACTTGTCAGAGCTCTGTGGTTTAAGTGACCTCACACTTAAACCTCTGGGTGCTTACTTCTATGCTGTGAGTGTGAAAATGGTCATTTGTCCTTGTATTGCTGTGCATGCACGTAATAAAAATATCAAGCTGTTAATAGAGCTGTGAACAGGTGTACAGTGGATGTTGTAATGATGTTTTATTCATTTGAATTTCCAGCCCATTTAGTCTCATCCAATGAACAACAAAAAATATTTTCTTCATTATCTCCAATTAATGTAAATGTCAAATATTTGAATATATTATCACACCGATAATTCAGCACACTGGTTGATATGTGGAGTATTTGCATTAAAGTGACAATTAAAACAAGGGGAAAAGTAATGCACAATGCATGTTCTTATCTCTTGTCATGTTCTTACAGAGATGTTGGACTTGCTTCTCTGAGATCTTTTGACTGTGGTAAACAAGTTGCTAAAAGCCTTTGTGCTTGCCATTGTTTGTATCTGATAGTTTCAAAATGATAGTAATTGATTTGTAATTATTTCAAAACAAGGTTTATTGGCTATTCATTGCTCTGCTCAGCCTGGATAGGGTCAGTTTCCCTGCTGGTAGCTGGTGCAGGGCTGTGCTCTGGGTTTCTGTGAGAATCACTGATAACACAGGGGTGCTGGAGCTGCTGCTGGGCAGTCAGGGATTCCTCTGCTTCTCCTGCTGCCCTGCCAGGGAGCAGCACAGGGAGCTGGGAGGGGACACAGCTGAGGCAGCTGACCTCAGCTCACCCCAGGGATGTTCCACACATCTTCCACAGTGTCCTGCTGAGCAGTAAAACTGGGGAGAGCTGGCCAGGGGTGGTGGCCCACTGATCAGGGCATGTTCAGAGGGTGATGAGCAATCCCATTGTGCATCATTTGGATTGTATTTTCTTTTATCATTGTTGCTGTTTTCCCTTTCTTTTCTGTCCTATTAAACTGTCTTTATCTTGACCCACAAATTTTGCCTTTTTTCTGGTTCTCTCTCCCTTCTCACTGCGGGGAGGGAGTGAAAGGCTCTGTGGTGCTCTGTCTGCCTGCCAGCTTAAACCACAGCACGCTTTAAAATTTAGTTGACAGATACTAATCTCTCACAACAGAGCTGTTCTGAGGGCAGAAGCCTGCTTTATGGATATATAAAACCAAATGTGTTCTGACAGGATGGAAGCAATAAAATAATTATCACATGTTTATCTTTTGATAGCTCTCACTCCTTTAACTTCTCTTGTGCTCGTTTGTGACTTGGTCTGTGCCTGCCCACTGGGTTCTGGTGGGGCAGTGCTTGTCCCACTGCAGGAGGGGGGCAGCTGGGCACCTGAAACTGCCTGCATGGGTAGGGCTCTGCTGCTTTCAGGAGAACACTGCTGGAATGTTCTACAGGCACCCAGAGGACACACCTGGGACATTACAAACAATAAAAAAATTATTGCACTCTCATGCCTAATTACTTAGCACCCCTAATACTTCTGTTACTTGGTTTGATTGGTAGATTGCTTATTGAGATCCTTACCAATAGACATAATTTTACCAATAGATCCCCATTTGGAGCCTAATTCTTTCTACTTTTTAATTATTTTTTTTCTGTCGTAGAGCCACGAACTCCATACAAGCAGGTAGTAATTTTAAATAGCACTTTCTCACATGGGGAAAATATGAAGCAAAAATAACCCGGGAATCCACACAAACCACAGCTCATCATCACACACTCTGCATGGAAGGAGTCATGTGTTCATAGCACATTTTCCTCCAAGTTTTGCATATGATCAAAATCTGCTCTGCTGAGAATATTGGACATGCTTAGTCTATTATTACTTAACACATGTGTAAGTTCCTGTGGTAAGCTTTTAATTGTTGAAGAGCCACAGAAACACTCAATAGCATTTCCCATCCCTCCTTCCTTCCTTCCCTCCACTTTTAAAAACTGAATATTTGTGTTTCACCCAAAAAGAAGTTGGTTCCCTTTGTGCTGCTCAGCTGTGTTTTTAGTAGCAAGTGTTAAGTGCAGCATACCAAGACTGTGGTGTGCAATCCCATCCACTTCTGTTCCTTGTCTAAGAATTTAATTATGGGAGTAGGTGACAGATGATTGTGGAGAGGAGGGTGGCTGTGGAAAAGACAGGACTTTGCTGGTTTGTGGTCTCATATTTATGCCCACACCACATGCTGAGATTCTTCACCTTTTTAGAGTGGTGAGACTGAAAGAGCTGCAGGTAGGAGATGCTGCTTGTATTTTTTCTCTTACAAACCAGAATTAGTTATTATTTTACAGTAAGTGGAATTCCAGGTTTTTGCAAAAAAAAAAGTCAGCCACTTACTCTTTTTTTTCTCTAATGCTGGGCTGTATCCTCTGAGATTATTATTTTAGAGTTTGAGAAGCAATGAAATGTTACCTTCCTTCAGCAAAATAATTAGGGAAGATGGGAGAGTTCCAAGAGAAATGGATGTCTGGAGCACAGTGGGTGTTGCGAGAGAATGGGGACCATAGTTTAGCTTGTAATAAATGAAATGAGATGATAAGTTGGGGCATAAATTCTAGGTCTGGGATTCAGAAGATGGAAAAGGTGGTTTAGTACCTCTGATTTCAAAGATAAAATAAAACTGAAATGCTAGGCACAGAGAAATAGTGATAGCAATGTAGATGAGAAAATATTTATACTTTTTCCATACTTTTTGTATGAGTTGAGTGGTGTGAGAAATAATACAAGGTTAATGTTTCTCTTTTTCTAAAGAAACTCTTCTTCGCTGTGATTTGACTTTAAAGCTCCTTTTCTTGTGCCTACAGTGGTTCAAATCAAACTTCTGAATTTTTAGGGTTGCTTTGATTTTTTTTCTGTTACCTTTGCAACATCATCAACATTCAGAGAACCAAATAATGATCCAGCAATGTTTAAAGTAGTTGGCATTATTAATAAAACTAAAAGAGAAGGGACCTGAAGGGGAACAGAGAGAGGATTCTTGGGAAGAGCATGCTTAAAGTTATTCCATTTCTGTAGCTGAGGTCACAGGGGACTGTCTTGTGTGGTAAAGCTTTCATGCTTTATGATCACACAGAAAATTTAATCCCACTCTGGTTAAAAATGCCAGCTTCATGCCACTGCAGAGGGAAACATGCAGCTTATGAATTTGCAGAATAAATACAAGAAGAAAATATTACAAAATGTGTTCAAGGAGACTGACAGATTTTTATTATAAGTTTATAATAAAAATATTGATAACAGCTGAAATTTTCTGTGTAAAACTATGCAAATAAAGAAATGGGTAAAAACTGTGAGAAGATCAAGTCATCTATTGTGTTGGTTATAGACCAGTTCTCATCAAAAGAGCTTTATACAGTCCTACATAGCCTCATTATGGGTGTAATGTATGGAATATCATAATCTAGTAGAATAGGAAAGAAATTGAGATGCAGTAGGCAAAATCAGAGGTAGCACAAACTGGAAGTAATAAAGGAATCTGTACATGTGAGCAAAGCTTTCTGGGAAAATGCATTTCAAGTTACAGTGAAGCTTTCTCTAACAGCTTCCTCACAATTTATATAATGGTAAAGTAAAAATATAATGAATATTAAATTTTTATCTGCAGAATACCCTGAATAACAGAGGAGGGAAGGAAGGCAGAAAAAACCCCAACAATAATTCTACAGGAACCTGGCAGGGGAGGGAAAGGGGAGGTCCAGGGGGGTTTTTTTGACCTGGAAGTTCCCCTTAATTCCTTTTACTTTGGTTTTGCTGAAGCCTTGGCATTTATAACTGCCCAAGTTATAACTGCTGTGTCGGGCACTGCCACCACCTGTGCTGCTCCTCACTGCTGGGGAGGTGGGGGCACAAATCCATGTTAGCTGCTGCCCTGCTTCCCTCCCTGTCACCATCTCTTGAGGTGCTCTATGAAATAAGAGTTATTTTATGACAGTAAAAGCCAAAATGCTTCCATTTCATGGTTGTTTTGAGTCAGTCTTTTTATGTTCAATCCCTTTTATCCACGCAGTTCTGTGTCACTGTCTTGGCAGTTGTTCGGCATTGGGTCAGGCAAGTGTCTCAAGAGACTGCAGTTCAAGTGTGCCCAAAAAAAGAAAGAAAGTGGTTTTTTCTAATATGAATAAAAACCTTTTTTTCTTTATTTTTTCCTGACTTAATATAAATTTTGAATCCTGGACATTACATGATTTGATTTCAAATTTCAGTGGGAGGTTGTTTTTTTTTTCCTCAAAACAAATTAATTGACCTATCCCTAGTTGGAAGCTATTTGTTATTCCCAAACTCTGTATTGGTTTTAATGTCCAAATTATTTTCTCAGATTTCTTGGCAGTTAGAGATATGTGTAAATAATTGGTAATAAAAGGAAAAGATTGCAGTGGGTAAAGGGAATTAAATATCTTCCCATTTCATTCAGGGAATACATCATAAAGGAGATACTTAACCAGAGTTTTTAGAGTACTTTTATATACATCCAACAAGTTAATCTCATTTCCCTGCAGTCATTATAACTAACTTCTATCAATGAATTCAGTGATTAGTGACTACATCACGTCTGACAAGCCTTTCCATGCACAATAATGTAAATTTTTGGAATTCACGGCTCAGAATTCACCTGGTGGAATTCAAATATGATACATATCAAAACTTCAACACATAGTAATTTTTTTGTAATTATGTACTATCATTTAAATTATATTTTTGCACCTAAAATATGAATAAGGTTGGTTATTTCTGATCATTTGTAGTACAACACAGGGATAAAGCTAAAGGGAAAGCAAAGAATGTGTTTGAAAACAATCTAAAAAAATGTCGGGGTTCAAATTGTAATTTATCGATGAGTATCCAAAAAACCCCTAATCCTGAACAAGAGCAGGAAAAAGAAAAGATGCTTTACAAATATCTTTTCCCTTTGTAGTTTCCCTAGAAGAAATAGCAAGGACTGTTCAACTCCAATGTATTTTAAGTAATTGATGAAGAACAATTTTCCTGGCAATTACTTTTAATGTCTGTATCTCAGAGGATAATAATATTTGAGCCTCAGGCCGTGCAATTGTATCTTCTGCTGTCTGTATTAGAAATAACGCTTAGATTCATGTGCTTATTTCTCTAGTCCTTGCTCTCTTTGTAGCATTCTGCATCATAGCAAAAATATATTTGAATAAGTATTTTCTTTTTTTCTGAAGTTATTTTAGAGTAACTATGCTGTAGTATGTGTAGAGAGATAAACTAATCATAACATTGTGTGTGGTGCTAAAGGGCAACAGAAGTGTGCCTGAGTGGAGACAGATAAGCTTGTGCAGCTTTGAGAATTTTTAAAGCCACCGTGTTTTGGACTTTTTTTGAAAAAATGTTAGAAAATTATTTCTGGCTTGCCCCTGAAAATGCTATCTGCATTAATGAGATCACATGCAGCAAGAATCTCAGACCTGAGCTGAGAAGCCAAAAAGATTGTATGATTTGCTCAAAATTCTTTTAACATCTTTTTTGTGTTAATGATTGAATGACTTGTGAGAGGATGGAGCCTCAGTGGTGAATTTCTGCAGCTCTGTGCTCAATAGCAAGGCCAACTAGGAGTCTATTCAGTGATCCTTGCAAATTAGGGCTGCTTGAGGGATGTGACGCGTCCCTGTGGGCTCCCCAGCAGATGAGAGCAGTTGGGAAGTAATAAGGCTCTGCCATTCAGGATCAGTGATTTATGACCCTAGAAATAATGCAAAGAGTCACTGAAATCAGCCTTTCTAGATGCCATAATAACAACACAATGGACATTTTGCTTGACATCAGTAGGTGTGCTTCTGGTTTCTGCAACAGCTTCCAGGAGATGCAAGCCCAGGTTTACAGATGGACAATCAGCAGCTCCTTGGGTTTTGAGGGTTTTTTCTGAAGGAGAATTTCCTTTTGCAGTTTGCACAAATGAGGCAGCTGCAGGCACGCATGGCTCTGCACACAGACATGGATAATATGGAAGGGTGTGCACTTCTCTGCTTGTTAAAAACTTGCAGGGCTCTGGTTACAAAGCTGACAAAACACTGTGGGGTAAAAAGATGCACAACATATAACCATAATCTGTTAGAGGAGCTTCACCTATTGCATTGCATATGTGCTCCCATCAGAAAACAAAAATCCATGTTTTAACAGAACCAGCAGTGTTCATCAGAGGGGGTTTTGTGCTTTGGGAAGACTATAAATGAAGAGTTAATTGAACAACAACAAAATAAGTATCAAGACAATCTCACAACCTATTTTTCGATAATTGTTTCTTCTCTTAAGAGAACATTACCTCTCTCACAGATGGTCAGAGTGATGCATTTGGGGAAATCAGCCAAACTTGGCTTTTTTCCTGGTTGCTCTGCTTAGTAACTGCAGCATTTAACCCCAGAAGTATTATTTAACTTTGCTCCAGATACTATTTTAATGAAAAGTACTTGACTTCACAGTTGGAAAACTCTCCTTAAGGTCTCTGAACACTTTTTTTTTTATTTTTTTTTTCCTTTTTTTTGGTGTTTTGGACTTATGGAAACAAACTTTGCCAAAGAAATGTTTACTTACTTTCAAATCACTTGGAAAGGGATTCTTGAAATCGACTCATAAAAAGGTTTAATGAATCAGGTTTATGTCATATTAGTAGTTACTTATTTTCCAACAGTCAAATCAGTGGTCTGGGGAAAAAATATTTATTTCTATCCCATACATTGACATACAAATGTAAAATAGGTAAAATAGTCGGGACACTCATGTGAAGCTGGGTGGTTTGGCTGTTAGGATGAGCACATTCTCTTGAGACTAAAATCCAGGACTTAGCATCTCTTTCCTCTAGTACCTTCTGCTTATGGCAATGTTTTCCAGTGATTTTGGTGTAAACTTGAAGGTGCAGGGGACTGAAGCAGCCATGTGCTGGTGGGTGGGATTAGGTCAGGCCACATGTCCCTGTGGGTGCCTGGGCAGGCAGAGGCTGCTCCTCACCCAGGGGTTGTTCCTCTGCTCTCAGGCTCTGGGATCCCTTCAGCAGGAGGGCAGCAGGGGAGCAGGAGGCAGACATCCATGGATGTCTCACCTGTCCCTTTCCCTCTATCATTTGTGAAGGCTCAGATCTTCCACAAAGGTTGTACAAACACCGTTTTTAGACATGAAACTGCAACTGAAATGATGATGTTTGGCTATGACAGCTCATTCAGTGCAAGCTGAGCTCCTGTGAGATGCATGGAAAATGATCCTGTCATTATTCTTGGGAAGAGCTCCTATGATATTTCAGATGACCTGTAGTTTTGGTTTCTTACACCATTCCAGTTCTGTACCTTGAAGGCAGAGTTTCTTCACACAGGAGTTTGATCTTTTGCCAGTGACTGCATTTGTGGAGATTATTCCCTTTCTCACTGTTCCTAGGTGAGCTGGGCTCCGTGCTGCAGGATGCTTTGGGTTTGGCTCCACGCCCAGGATCTCAGCACATTCCTCTTAATGGACTTTTTTTTTTTTAATCTCTCCCTACTTTTCTCTTAGCTGTCTGTCTTTTTGTCCAAGCAAAATTTTATTTGTATGATAAGCATGAGTAGGCCAACATACCTCTTGCACAGCTAGAAATTTCATTTATTTCCAACTCTGCTTTGCTTCCCCTCCATGGAGCTGAGATTAAGCTGGTTCCCACACTGTCACTCTGCAGCACAGGCAGGGATAGGGAGTCTAGAAAGGCAGAAAATACTTGAACAATGATTGAGCCAGAAATTATCTTGTAAGAAATATTTTGTTCAGCTAAAACTATATTAATTTTAAAACAAATATATAGAAATTATTGGTTTTAAAATGCTAAAAAACAGCTGTTTAAGAAATCTCTTGCCAAGAAAAAGGAATTTTAAAAAGAAACAAAAACCTCATATTAACCACCTCCTCATAGTCATCTACCAGGTGCAGTTAGGGCTGCTTGTATTAACTCTTCAAGTACCTTTGTACACATCCATCATTCTTTGAGAAAATGAAGAATTTCCTCAGAGAACTGTGCTCCATTCTGAGCACTTCACACCGTGGACAGGTCTCCTTTACCAGGATAGGTTGAAATAACCTTTCCCACATGGCACATGTTATCAATCCCTGACAGTTGACAGCAGAGCTTTTTATGTTTGCTCTCCCTAATCTATTTGAGTACAAAGATCTGGTTTAGTGCAAGTGATCTCTTTTTAAACTGCTTAAAATAACCTGTGTGTTACAGATTAAGAGGTTATGGAGCACAGAGATGAGCAGTTCTCTGGCAAATGCAAAGGAGTGTTACTCTGATTTGGAGTGGCAAGGCAAGTGTCTGTCCCACTGGAAAAGCCACTTGCACGGCTGCTCATCTGTTAACACCTCTGCTGGCAATTATCCAGGACTTACTGGGGAAAGAGATTGTTTGTTTGTTTGTTCGTTTGTTTGTTTAGTGTGGTGAAAAAGGATCTTATAACTGTCCAGCAGCTGAAGAAATTAAATCTATTTAGATATGCTAGAGAGGAAGTTTCTGCAGAATGCAAGTGTAAATATTGCTAAGGCATACAAAGGAATGGATGGAATAAAATAGGAAAAGAGAATAGCCTGATTTAATGGATTAAAAATAAATACTTCATTGTAGGGGTGTTTCTTAATGTTAAGTTGCTTGGTTTATTTCAGAGCAGCTGTAATATATAATGCATGATAGTTTGTGATTTGTTCATAATGAACAATTGTGTTAACTTCTAATTTTCATATCTCTAAAAAAAGAACAGAGAAACAAATCAATTCTATTAATTGCTTCTATTCAATTCCAATTATAATGATAGTGTTTAATGCCAGCTTGCTAAAGGCCAGTACGAGTTACTCATTACCTGCTTAGAGGGTTCAGCTTTCTATTTATTGTTTGATGTTAAGCACAAGTGGTGTCTGTTTGAAGAGGAAAGATTTCTTCTGTTCCTTTACATGTCGACATCATTTCACAGATATCTCTAATCCCACGGAAATGTTTGGAGTGTAGTCAGTAATGTGCTGGAGAGTAACTGCTGTAAGCAGTGAAATGGTAAATGGCAGGGTAAGTACCCTGCCTCAAAGTGACAGCTCTGTGTCCCTGTGGCCTGGCACGGGGCTGGCCAGGGTTTACAGACCCAGCAGAGAGAGCTGTGCATGAGGGTGGGGAGTTTGTTCTGAGGGAATGGTTGAGTTACTGGGGAGTTCCTACAGGAAAGGGGATCATGGAAATGCCAATGGCAGCTGGTGGCACCAACGGCATTCCTAAAGGTGGAATGAAGGCGTGTGTCCCAGTGGAGCTGGTACCCAGTGTGGTTTAGGGACTCTTCAGTGGCTGCTGGGTGCTTTCTTTGGCAAACAGCAAGGAGCAGGCAGAATGATCCAGCCCTGTTATCCAGGCATGGAAACAGAGACTCTTTCTCCTCTGTTCTTGTGGGATTTGTGGTGTTGGCTCTCCTACCTCTCCCCCAGCTGCAGCTCTCCCATTTTGCTCCTCTACCACTCAAACTCTTTGAGGTTCTTCCTCTGCTTTGGGAGCCTTTCAGGCGCCTGCCACAAGCCATGGCTTCTTCTCCTTGCAGTCTCCAGTGCTTTTTTACACATTTTTCTTTTTTACAAAAATAATAGAAAATTCATAAAGAAATTTAAATCTCTACAAGCCACATAGCAAAGTAGTTTGGCCTGAATATAAAAACAAAAGTATGGAAAAATACTTTTTTTTCTAAACACAGATTTTAATTAGGAAGAAGGTCTGAGCCAGACTGTTATTTTCAGGTCTGCACCAAACCAAGAGTTTTAATTAGTCCAGAAAGAATCAAGAACTTGACATGCTCTATCAGGATTAAAGTGGGACGAGGGAAAGGCAGGGGGAATAGTCAGACACAGAGAAAGCAGTTTTTTGTCAGCTAGGGGAATACCATTAATCCATTTGTCAGATAGTATACATATACTGCTCTCCTGGGCATTAACTAATTGTTCCTACATTAAAATATTTTCTTGTGTAAATTACATATAAAAGAAACTTCTTTTATTCTCCTTTGGTTGTCTTTTTAATTTTTTTACTATCACAGTTTATTCAGTTGTGTTTTTACATGTGTATTTAGCAGGTCACTTGGACTCCAGATGATCTTCAGAGGTCCCTTGCAACCCAAATGTTCTGTGATCTACTTTGTCAGCTATTTCTGCCAGATTTTGGCAGATTGCCTCCACTAATAACATTAATTTACTATGTCGTGTAACATACTTTGTTTACTATTTCATATCTTAGGAAAAAAAATTGTCGTGCAGTTTTATTTTCTTCAGTAGCTGTCAGAAAATAGTAACTGAAATGAGTTTGTAATCAGTCCTTGTTGGGAGGCTGAGCTGAATACTGGAGTGGTCCATATGTCTTGGAGGTTTAGGTTGCAGTTTTCTTAATTGCTGCTCAGCTTTTAAAGCACAGCATCTCTAATATAGAATAAAAATTAGTGTGATGTGATTTTTGCACAGTACTGCTATACCTTGTGGGTTTGTTTCAGGTTTTTTAAGTCTGTTTTTAAACACGGTGGGTTGCCATTTTAATTCAGCATGGGCACTGGGTGTCTTGCCATTGTGGTGCATGTTTAATTTCGAAAGAGGGAGTTGCCTGCTCATTCTTTAAGAAAAGAATGGAAACCTTTGTTTGCAAACATAACATTTTCTCCTGCATCTGTCCAATATATTGATTCCCACCAGCATAATAAAAACTCTCCCATAATCCATCTGAGGTCTGCTCTGATGGAGGAGCTCTCCAGCCCCTCGCAGTGCAATGTCAGCCCAGGGGGCTGGAGCAGCTTCCTCACCACTCAAAGCTGAAGTCTCTTGTTTGGCTCATGAAGAGGTGCTGCACTCCCATCTTTGGTTCTGTTAGATAGCAGCTCTAATGATTGGCAGGAGGGAGATAGCAAAGACAATGTTTGCTACAACACCTTCAGACTCTCCTGACACTGGAAATAGAATGTTTCCTTCCTGTGCTCCAGCTTTGCCGGTGGTGCTTGTGTTGAATGGATGATATCTTTGTCCTGACGCCAACAAAGAATACAAATAATTGGAGACAAGAAATGTGCTAAATATAGTTTACAGACCCAATGTCAACTACATCCTCTGTCACCATTGAAAATACACAAGTTCAAGATGTGATTTTTTTTCCCCAGGTAGGAAATGCCTGTGTTCTGTAGGATTTTAAAATTTTATCCTATACTTTCTTATTTTAAAAGGAGCAGACTTTATGTAAAGTCAGAGAATTAACTAACATTGTTGTGACTTGCAGTCAGAGATCAAATAATTTCTTAGCAAATATGAGTAATATTAATTACAGAGTTCAAAGGTACTCAGTTTAGAGTAAAATTCAGGGCGAAGTATTGAAAATTAATAAAGTTCTTTGGTTACTGAATGTGTAATGAGAAATGGTAGGAACCATCCTTATAATTTGTATATGTAGGGAAAAGTGGTAAAATATTCATATGGCTGTGTGTTTGCAACATGGTGGTTTACAAATACATCCAGAAATGGCAGGTAAATATTTATATGGGCAGATTCAGGCTAAAAGAGGAAGTTTTGTCTCCAGAAAAGGATGTCTTAATTTATCCCATTTTGCTTGTTGCAAGGGCCAGGAATTGCATACGTGTTGTCTTAGGTATATGTATGTACAGCTGCAATCTGAAATGCTGCAACTTTTAAGAATAAAAAGATAAAGAAGCAAACTGCACTTATTTCTATAAATAAGCAGAAAAAAAAATTGTCCTGTAAACCACATATCTTATATTGCTTCTTCTAGGAATCTTTTACACATGTTTTGTATGATAACATTCAATAGACAGTAAAGCCACAGCCTCAGTAAAGCCACACATTTTACATTTGACCCTGGAGAGGTAGTGAGTTATGGCAAAAAGATTTAGCATATTGTTGTCCTATGGACTGATGCAGGGAAGATGATTTCAACATGTCACATGAAACTAACATTTCTCTTAGTTCTTGCTGCTAAATGGAGTTAGAAATGTAGGGCAGGCTGGATAATTGGTTTACATGTCAGAAGAGGTAGGAAAGCTGTGTGTGGTAACAGCTGCACTTTGACCTTCCTTCTTGCTGATCCAAACCTATGATACCTGAGAACACAAAACATGTCAGAGACAGCTTTGTGCCTTTCCCTGCTCAGCTGCAGAGCACAGCACCTCGAGTGACAATGCTGAATGTCCTGCTGTACACGGGGGAGTGTTCATGGGTGGAGCAGCAGATGTGCTTTACATTTGCATCCTGCTCCTAGTGCTACAGCCAAGCATATTCAGTAATTGTATTCTTACTGGGACCCACTCGATAAATTGTACTAGACTGCTTGTCTTGTCTCAATTCCATTGGCAGCATTTTCCTCTCTACACATCTATCTAGTTGTGTTTAAGAACTAGCTTCTACTTTATCTCCATTTGGTCCAGGATGACAAACTATTAATTCACTGGGTAAGCTGCTATTTGGTGCAGAGAAATTGCTGCTAGCTCCTCATGCACTCTGCACGGGATTCCTGCACTGTGGAAGGGATCAGAATTTCCTGTGTGCAGGTACTCTGGGATTACCAACAATTTCTATATTATGTCCAAAATTATTTGAAGAGATTGCCCAGCTGTTCTGTGTCTGAGCAGCTGGTTGAGAAAGGCTGTGCTGCTGTGGAAAGAAGCTGCAGCTCCCTGATGGAGGCTGTTCATTCTCTGCTGCCCTGTCAGGGAAGGGAGTTTGGGTTTGGGGCAAGGCAGCTCTCAGAGGTGGTAGAAGTTTTTGGCATGATGACATCTGTCATTCTTATTGATGGTGAACTTCAAACGTGTCTGATGCAGCCAGACTGGGGCCACTGCTGACTGAAATTTATGGAGCCAGTGGGACAGATTTTAATGTTGAGATTTTGATGTTAATCCATCTTGAATTACCTACTTGAGAGGAACAAGGTGTGCAAAGAGACAAGAAATTCTGTCATCTGTATGTGCCATAACCAAACTAAGTGCAGTACAGATGTAGGAGCTGCCTGTAAATATTGTCAGATACCATTAACTTTCTTTGTAAGGAGCTAACCTAGCTGTTAGGTTGAAAAGCTCCTCAAGAAAACCCATTCAGTTTGGAAAGGAAGGATGAGTATTTTCAACAAAATAACAGGGGATTTGACAGTTCTCTGTGTAATGTTTTTCATTCTAAAGATGAAGTATCAGTTTCTTCACCTAGCCAAGTGCCCCTGCCTTATACCAGAGAGGCAGAGTTTGACTTGACATCTCTAATTTGAAGGCACCCTATCCTAAAAGATGAAAATATCCTCAGTGTTATGTTGCTCCTCAGTTATCCCAAGAGCTTGTAAAAGTCATGCAGCCCAGTCCTTCCTACTTAGAAGTAATTAATCAATTCTGTAGGGTATTTCATAACAAAAAATCTGTTTACCAGCTCTTGCTATGGCGGTGTTTGTATTTTCAACTTGTTCTAATATTATTTTTTTTTTTGTCTTTTTCCCATTGCTCTTTAAATCTTCAGATTTTAGTCAGTAAGGTAAAGCAGATTGGACTTTGACTGCTCTCCTGCTTACTGAGTATACTCTGTTCTGAGGGAGGAGCAAAAGAGATGATGCCAGCTGTCTTGGCAAGCCTGTCTCAGCCAGGTGTGATTACAGGTGGATGTATTTTTCTGTCTGGAAGAATGTATCTGCCCAATATTAAATTGAACTAGGAGATAAATCATATGGAACATTTCAGCCACTTCTACTATGATACAATCACATGCAAAATGAAAATGAAATACCTTTTGAAAGAAATAATAACTACTCTGTTTTCAAATTCAGTTACCTTTCGAAATGTTTGTAAAATAGAATATACCTATGGGAAACAAAGCTAAACTAGTATGCTTGATTATTATACCACCAACACCTCCTGTGGCTTTTTATACCTGGCTCCCAAAGTGTAACATTTTGATTTTTAAAAGAGATAACCAGATAAACACACAAGACAAGCTACTTCTCTGTAACTGACCATAACCTATGAATCCTTATCCCATCTGCTGTCCCTACAGCTGCCCTTTGTTTCATGCTATTCCTGTCATGTGGTTTTGGAGAGCCCACCATTCACACAGTCCTTATTCATCTGAGCAATCCACTTGGAGGCTTAGATATATTTTTTAAGAATTTAGCTTTTAAATCTTGACTGCTTTTGTGGTTTGCTTTTTTGACTTTCACTTTGGTTTGGTTTTGGTTTTTTTGGGGGGATTTTTTTTGGCTTTTAAAAAAATTTTGTCTAATGAGCACACTATTGATAATATTAAGGGCAGTGCATAAAGTGTTGCTCTGCAGAAGGCTTTTTTATTTCAAGCACGTTGTCTTTGTGGTGTCTCACGTAAGTTATAAGGATTTCCTTTGCTTCTTCTCTTTATATAGCACATAGTGAGATTAAGGACTCAGTACAAATAAAGAAGTTGTGACATTTTTTAGAATTTATTGCATTTATTAAAGTATTCCAAATTCCAACTTTTAAATATAGTGATATCAGTTTCAGATATTTAAGGGGATAAGTACCTATTGAGGATTTAGGGTAAGGTTGATTGAGGAAGTAAATCTACTTTCCAAATGTCTACAAAGAAAAATCAAACGAGAAATTCAGTATCAAAAACATCAAAGACAATAATGCAGTTGCTTTCATCTCCAGTGTGTGCTTGCACTTCAAAGAAAAGCAAAATGCTCACCCTTCCGCCAGTACCCCCGAAGGAGGATGAGCCTATAGTTGAAGATAAGTCTCCATCACTTCTTTGAGAGAACAGGGGAAATAGAAGTAAAATTTTGCACAGAAAAATAACAGCCTCATAGTATTTCTTTCACTGCAATGGTTGTATCATAAGATGTTTCTTGTACTCAAGAATCCTCTTGTTTCATTAAGGTATGCAAGTAATGCTGTACCCTTAAAACCCTGCTCTTCACTGAAAAACTTTATTTTCTTTATCTCTCAAATGTAAAGGATAAGGTGGTGTTCTCTGAGGACATGCTCTTCATCCTAATTATAATTTCTGCAAAATGTGCTGATTGCACAAGTGAACATGTATATTTGCTCATTCACGTCCTCCTATACTTTTTATCTTGGAATTGATGATGCTAGATTTAATTCTGTAAAGTCACTTTGTATTAATTATTGTGTGAGGGACATGTTCAGTAATTCTGGTAATGTGAGGAGAAGAGAGAGAGGTGAACCAAACTGTAATGCCTGTCTAAACAGTTTGCTTTGAAAACAGCAAATTTTAGGGCTGGCTATGTTATAGAAAATCATGCATGTAATGATTCCCCAAATTTAGATATGTGATTCAGTACTCTTGATTGTCAGTGAGAATGTGGCCCCAGAACAATCCCCAGAAATTAGAAGGGATAAAAAATCAGGGCATTTTCCTTCTGTACTCACTTTGGAGATTTTTATTTTTCAGGCAGAGGTTATTGCTAAAGATATGCAGTAAACTGAAAGCATGAAAATATCATAACTTTTATTTCTTTGAGTGAGAACAGGTTTAAAATGGTTGTTGAAATGAGACTAAATCCAGTTTTGGCTTTTTCTCCATGCTGCTTTAGCTCAGTTTCAAAGCTATCACTGATCAGGAAGCTTGACAGGCACAGTGTTTGCAAATCCTCACCAATGAGCAGTAACAGGATTTAAAAGTGAAAACTCTGAAGAGGCATTTTGCTCAGTCAGCTTTATAAATTCAGTTACTTAACCATCTGCAAGCTAGACTTATTTTATTTTTGTCTATCAGATATAAATCCTACCCAAATAGGAGTGTCAGAGCCTAGTGAATATCATCACACAAAATAATTGTGCAGACATTCACAGTTGTTTCATAACATAGCAATCAGCTGAAAAGGAATTCATAGCACAGTAAACTGAACAGGTTTGCTTTTAACTGAGGATCCATAAAACCAGAAAAATTTGGAAGTCACTTTAATAGGGAAATGTGTCTTTGACCTTTTCTCCTTGTATTTCTGTGGCAATGAATAAAAGTTTAGTCACTGGGCAAAACCAATCTCCTTGCAGAATGTTCATGGCCTGAACTGAAACCTTGTGGTCTGGTTGCCAGACCAGTGAGTCCAGTCAGCTACAAATAAAGTGGCAATTTTCAGGACTTAATAACAGTAATAAACAGGCCTTTAAGCACAGTAGGGCTCCTGTGTTGTATTTAAGTCACTGGTAGATTTCAGTATTTTGGCAATGAATAACGCATTTAATGTTTTTTCCCCAGAGAACATTCCTTAGTTAAGGATCCAGGAAATTTTCTAACAGCTTCAAGTATCATTCCCCTAACTGTGGTGCCATTTCTGAGAAAAGGGAGAGTGGAATACAGATGAGAATTGATGCAAACTCCTATAATGGTGCTGCTGTGTTTTGTTGGGCACTCTTGCTGTTGTGTGAATGCATGGATATGTACATGTATTTAATAATAATCAGTATTTCTCACAAGATTAATCATAATGACCAACTGTCATGGTGGCATCATTTCAAGCAGCAGCTTGAAATGTTGTTTCTGTGACTGTTTGGACCTGTTCATTTTCCAAGAGAGAAGAAATGAATCTGTTGTTTTCTTTCCCACAAACTTGCTGCTTATGGGCATTTGTTCTGTGAATTTTTCTAGTCTCCACTGCACAGGTGAGATGATGGAATGTCTCAGTTTGAATACTGTGGCTTTATATAATTACAATTAACAATATATTCTAGTTGGGGTAATAAGGGGTTGTGCAGCACAGTCCATATGGTAAACATGTAATTAGCTGGAGAATTACAATAAGAGTGAGGGATTTGGTAAAAGTAAACAGGTCATCCAGAATGTCATTGAATGATGAACAGCAATAAAAATTTAATGTCACTTGTTAAACTGCTGTAACCAGTTCAAATGTGAACATTTACCAATAGATTTTTTCTGCAGCTGTGATACAGATCTGTTAGGTTATTTGCCTGGAATTTTCTGATGTAGAGTTATGGATTTCTGAATGTGTCAAAAGCAAGAAGGAGAATACTATTTATGTCCTTACACAGTGGTCTGATATGATTTAGTCCTTATTTATTGAATTATGTTGTTAAGAACCTTGCATTTCTGTGCTTCAAAAATGACCTTTTAAATCAAGTCTTGATCTCATTGCTATTCAGGTATTTATACATATGTGCATTTTTCTGTGTATGTGTGTATTTATATGAAATATGTATATTAGCTTGCATATATCCAGGTATTTAATATATGTGTAGTGAAATACCAGATAGTTATCTAAAGATATTTTATCTTAGAACAAGTGTGCCTGTGTTGGTTACAGTTTGAGCCTGCTGTGAGGGTAGGCAAAATAGATGAGTTTTTCCTTGTTTCTTCCTCTGTTGCATGAATGTACTTTTTTGGATATGCTTTCAGAAACATAATGACATAGTTATGGCATTCTTCCTTCACGTCTGGAGCAAATTGATGACAGTCTGTCAAGTCTATCCTCACATTTAAACTTCCAAAAACTGAAGTTTTGAGTTTTTTTGGTATTTTGTTCTTTGTGACAGGAATACAAAATCACTCTCATCCATCAGACATGTTTTTATTTTTCAAGAACAGTCACAATCTTCTGGTTTTCTCTTCAAAAGATGAGTAATTTTGATACTTGCAATCATGTGTGCTCAGTGAATACACAAGTGTGTTTGAAAACATGTGAGCACCATGCAAAGCTCTGCTCTTTCCTAGAAAGTATCAAATCATTTATGCATCCTGTCCAGAAAGAAGGACCTGTCAACCAGAAAGAAAATGAAGATTTTGTTGGGAAAGGCAGCAGTGGGTGCAGGGTGGGTGCCCAGTGCCCTCAGAAGTGCCAGGTCCCTGGGCAGGCTGTTGGCAGCCCCTGGCCCTTGCAGAGTGCAGCTCCTGGGTGCTGCTCAGCTCTGTGAATGTCTAGAAAGTGAAGAAAGCAGGTAAACAAACCTCAGTGTCGAGAAACCGTGGCTTCCTTAGAGAAATGATGAAAGAAATGAATCATAATTCTGTTTTCTGAAAACAGAAAATGTATATCTTGGTTAATTAAAATAAAGCTGTCTCTGTACTAGCCATGAGACATTTATCTTTCTTGAATATCTGAACAAAATTTAGAAAACATGATAGTAGAGGTAATATTAAAGACATTAGACTTCCTATTTTTATTTGTTGTTAAAGTACTTTAGAGGAACATAATGTTTTGTAGCTTATCAGTGTGAAAAAGAAACTACCACATTCAAATATAAATTTATTGCTTTTCCCTGAGCAGTTTGTGCATGCAGTGAGTTAAAAAAAAAGTCTAGTAGATACTTTACAGAATACACAAATCTTGCCATTGTAGTTTCAAAAGCAAACGTGGAATTTAAGTCAGTGTCACAACATCACATTATTTAAACATTTTATTTTTGTCTGTGAATATTGAGTTGCTCTGGCATTTTAGTATTGCAAAACAGATGAAACCCTTTAAGGAGTTGCTGGCTGACACAAAAGCTTTTATTTTTTAAATAAAAAAAAAGTTAATCTCTTCAAAATGTTATTTTACTGACAAAGTTGCTTGCAATAATTAAGAAATTTAAATGAGTCATTCCCAGGGCTGTAACAATTGGGTATTACAGTTTCAAAATAAATAAGTGTTTCAGATATGAAATGTTCATATTGTAGCATGAAAAAATGCTTTGAGTCTTAAGAGTAGCTTATCTTCCAGTGGAATTAGCTGAAAACAATGTGCAGTGACTCTGATGCCTGGCTGCTCATTATTATGGGGAGATAGAAGTCGCTGGGGCTTTCTGCCCTGGCTGAGACAGAGCCTGTGCCAGATCTCTGAGACAATCAGGCCCTCGCTCTGATGAGGTATTTCTTTTAGCTCTGTGGCAAATCGAGTCTCCAGACTATTCCAGAGACATTAGAGACTTCTCTTTGAAATATTGTGCACTAAAAGCCAAGTCCACGTCTAAACCAAATAAAGATGAAAATGCCTGTTGATTCCATCTATGCTTGATCATTCTGTTGTTTCCATTTTAGGGATTCTTCTGTTGCTCTCACAGAGACCAGTGCTAATCCCTTAGCAATTTTGCCCTATGATTAAGTTAAAAGGTTTAAACTATTACAACTTCATTATATATTTTTACAAAATGTTTCTGATTGCTTGAAATAGGAGGGTAAATTCAGAATAAAACTGCAGTGACTCACCTTATTTGGGTTTTTATTTCTTTTTTAGTAAAGTCCAATGTCATTGATTAATCTTTTTTTTCTTATCTCCTATATTTGTTGCATGTAACACCTGTGATATGAGCCATGGTGCCAGCTGCAATAAATGGGCATATAGAGCATGGGATTAAATTAAATTCTTGTTGTGACTATGATTTTTGTGAGACCAATTGCAAAGGTCACAAATTTCCTTTGTCAGGGAGCCCAGCTAAGAATATCTTTGTTCTGAGCCCTTTGAAATGCCCCCCACACATCCCTTTGGTCTTTATTAATGTAGCCCCAAGCAATGCATTGCTACACAGCAGACAGTCAGGCAGTGACTGTATGGGAAAATAGCTTGTCATTCAGGCAGAAAAGATTGATTGTTAGTTACAAGGAAGGTTTGAGAATGATTTTTCAATATTGGTATAAGTTGATCAGGGGTTAAGAAAACACATTAAGGCCAATATAAGCAGGTTCAGCATTTTTTTTAAATTTTATGCACCTGTATCTTGAAAGAGCAAGTATTTTCTAACTCATGTCCTACAAGCTAAGAAGGCAAACTAAACAAATGTAATTTAAAATTAACTGTATTAGATTTTCTACAGGAGTTTTAAAGGTGTTCTGCTAGTGCAGATTAAATTTGCAATGTTAAATTGAAAATTATTCACCTTTTGAATATACATATACTATAGCTATAAAAACCTAGTATGAAAACATATTAGATATATAACCTTGATGAAGTCAGATTGTCCTTTGCAGGGGCACAGCAAATATTTTATTTGTCTTTAAAACAGTATTCCTTCCTGTTTAAATAATCCCCTGTCTCTGCATGAATGCCTGCACGTTAATGCTTAAATGTGTTTAAATGTCAGTTATCTGGCATTAGAAAAAACATCATTAATGCCAGATATTAAGCAATTATCATGGCAGGGGAACTAAGGTTTACAAACACATTTTTGCATTCATGTATGATTTGCTTGTGATCTTGATTTTCTGCATATTAAAGCATGAATTAAAATACTTGACAAATTCTCACATCAGTTTGTTAAAGGACAGAGCAAATAGACATCACTTATTTTAAAAATATGTGATTGCAGTGACTGACATGATTGTTAGGAAGCTGAGAGACTAACACTGATTCTGCTCTAGAGCAGACTCAGCCTGTAGGGCCTGAGCTCTCTTTGTGCACTGCAGCTCTCCATTGGATATTCCGCTCTGCTCCTGTGATCCAGCAAACGGAGCTAATGGATCTGATGTGTAGGGACTGAGCAATAGGGGTGGGTGCCAGAGCCAAGAGCTCTGCTGCAGACACACACTGGGACAGGCTCACCCTGGTGACCTTTGTCTTCAACCGTGTGTCATTTTTGCTGCTCATGTTTCATCCTTTGGGGGAATAAAGGCTTTGGGCACAGTGAAATAAAGTGTGATGGGAATAAACATGGGCTTAGGAGAGTGTAAAATTAATTTAGGCTTTTTTTTCTTACATTAGCCAGAATTTTTTTTTCATATTTGTTCAGTTTGTTGTCACATTAGAAGACAGCAAACCAAAGTGGAAAAAATTCTGATTTTTTTTTTTTTTTTTTTACATTAGCCAGAACTTTTTTTTCATATTTGTTCAGTGTGTTGTCACATTAGAAGACAGCAAACCATGGCTTGGATAAAAGGCAGTGATGCTCTTAACTCCCCTTTCACTTTCAGTTACTCAGGTGGTGCAACAGCTTTTAACATGCCCAGGAAGGTTTTTTCACTTGCTGCTATTTTCCAGGGAGTTCAGCTCCCCCTGAAACGATTTGTTTTGGTGCCTGAGTGAGAACTAAGGACTTGTGGAAATTGGAGCCTGAGCTTTGTGCAGCAAGCAGTTGCACTGTGGCTGTGTCATGGTGTGGGCAGGCAGAGGCAAAGCTCTGCTTTTATCCTGGAAGATCCACCTGGATTCCTCCAAGTGCCTCCCAGGAGGGGTCATGTCCCCATCCCGAGGGAGCAGCAGAACCTCTGATTGTGCAGGCAGCCGAGGCAGCCCCCAGCCCTGCTCCTGGTGCCAGGGCAGCAGGCGGAGCAGGAAATTGCTCTTTTGATACCGGGGTGAAGTGAGTTGACATGGAATGCACAGCACTGGGGCTGAGGCAGGGAAAAACTGAACTACGAGCACAGAGTTTAACAGCAATAAAATGTCTAGAGCTTACCTAACAATATTAAATTATCTAAAATATCCAGTAACTATTTTGGGGTTAAAGACTACACACCCATGTAATATCTAAATTTTGTAGTTATTTGTTGTCTGGGATTATTTTAATAAGAAATAATCTTATTTTAAAATAATGTATTTCTTTACAGTTTATGCCTATATTAGGCACTAAAGTCATTAGTAATGTTTGATCATATTTTACACAGAGGCACTAGAAACAAGTCATACAAGAAAAACTGCTAAGCACAAAAGGCCTCTAATTCTGGCATTCCCAGATACTTTTAGTAAGTTTCCCTTAGCTGAGGTTTTAATTTAGCATTAACAAAGGACTTTGTGATGTTTTATATGCTGTAATCTAATATTCAACCTGTGATTTCATTCAGAACTACTATACATTTAAATCTCACTTTGGAAAGTAGATACCGCAGGAGAATAGTCTTGGAAAAATCTAAATTATCAGTTACGAGCTGATCTAAAACTTACAGTATTGAAACATCCTTTGAAATATGCATTAGAGAATCTTTAAAGAGATCATACAAAATTCATCAAAACCCACTTTTCAGAAGCAGCTACTTTTTCATCAGGGTTCTACATGTCACTAGTTGTAGTTCCAAATTTTTTCAGGCATTTACATATAAACAAAATTGTGTATATGCGTACACACACACAGAGCTCATCTCTCACTAAGTTGTGTATTGGGGAGGAGAAAGCAGCTGTGCTGCTCTTGAGGTCTGGAGGACTTGGGGACAGATCTAAACTCGTGGTGTCTGGAGTTTAGGGATTGTGCAGGAACCTATTTCTGCAATGCCTTGTCAGTGTTTCAGCAGCAGATGGGGCAAATACAGCAAGGAATTTTGTTAATGGCCATCCATTCTTGAAAGGTGCAAATTTACTTTTCTACCTTTCACATATTTTTAATATTTTTAACTCTTTCCTTGCTGGGCCTCCTGTACAAGAGCAGACTGTTCCTTCAGTCAAACCCTTGAGTGTGTAACAGCATCTGACCTTACCCCTGGTGTTCACAACTCTGGGGCATTTGTGCATCTATTTTGCTCATTCTTGTATTTACTGTGCTGCCTCCTTGCTCTCCTGGATTTCAGCAATTTCTGCCCTGCTTACCAAGTCACATCTGCTGAGACCCTGTTGCTCCTGTGCATTGGGGCTGAGTGTGGCCCTTCAGCTGTGCCTATGTAAGAAATCCAACATCTGCTTTGAAAAGGAGACCAGAGAGGGAAGTATGGTACAAAAATAATTTTAAAGTCTCTCTTAAACATCACTTTGCAAATTATGTGCTTGTTATGCATTTTTAGCTAACACAAAATTCCAAAATTTAACTTCATGGAGCTTGACATTCAGGCACTTGTCCAGGGGACAGAGTGCCCAGATAGATATTAACTGAAACATCTATCAGAACTTAAACATCCTCCGCTAATTCATTATCTCAAAACAACCTGTGCTGAAGCCACACCAAACAGATCTACCTTGCAGCATGCCTTGCAGGTAAACAGGAAAAGAAAATTATGACCAACTTCTTTTTTCCAAATCATTATAAAATTATTTTGACTCCTCTTCTTCCTCCCTAAGGCATTTAAATAACTATTTAGTTTGTAATTATTTGATTTCATGTAACAAATCCCTTTCCACATGTATATTTGTATTTCTTTGCATAGCATATGATTTTTAGGTGAATCACATTTTGAGAGCACCATGTCTAGCTTAGAATTCAATGAAGAGTTTCATCTTGGGCCAGTTATGAACAGTATCAAGCACAGACAGCTGATATTTAAAACTAACATCCAGGGAAATGCCCAAAAAATCCTGTCTTGGTTTGATAAAATCTCAGTGGATTCATTTGTGTTGGCCTTTTCCTGAGGCAATAAAGAGAGGGTATTTTCAGACAGAGGGTCTTATTAACACAAACATTCCATGGATACTGTAGAGAGTTGATTGCCCCCTTCCTGACTTGCCTTAGGAAGGATAAGTGATTATTTTAGCACTGGCATCATTCTGCAGGACTGCAACATATTTTACTTTGTTAACCTTTCTTATTCCATTGGATTATTTGGTTGGAGTCAAGAGACTTAAGATGATGGTTTTTACTTCTATGATTTGCCAACCCTTATAACTGGTGTGGTGCCAGGTTCACTCTGAGCTGTCACTGGGCAAGTGTGTTCCAGCTACATCCACCTGTTTGTGCTCTGGCTGCCAGGAGAGTGATTGCTTGTCAATTTGGCATCTTTGCCAGCACTAAATCCTTTTTTGTTGTTGTTGTTTTCTTTTCCTTTTTTCTTTTTTCTGTTTTTTTTTCTTCTTTTTTTTTTTTTGTGGGGGGAGGAAGATAATTAGGGTTGGCAGCTTCACAATTGTGTTTTATGAATTTTCAACAATATCAGGGCAGGCAGACTTTATACAATAGCGTGTTGAATTATTTTTTTCTGTATGTTTTAGTGAACACATGGATATTTCAGGTGGTACTTGTAACTGTAAATCAGCAGATCACAGCTGAAGGCACTCTGTCTTTTGTTAACTGGCTAAAGCTGTTAAAGGTAATCAATTCCTGCCTTCAGTTTGTCCTAATCTATGCCATTGTTTAGCTCACACAATAACATTTCATCACGTGTAGAGGTCTTTTGTTGGTTTGTTTTCCCCAAACAATAGTGTCAACAGAAAGAAGTAAAATCAGTAACCAATCAAGACAAGTTTACCTGTCATCTTTGTCATTAATGAATGCATATGAAGTGAATTTGTTTGATTGTGTGAACCTGAGACAGAATAAACTCAATGAAATAAAAAACTTCATCTAAGACATATCAGCCTTCCACTGCACCTCCTTTAGCACTCTGATTTGATGTGTGCCTTAGAGTGGTTTTGTTTGGATTTTCTGTTCTAGAAAACTTGATGGCCCTGTCAAGGTGGCTTTCAGATTGTTGTGGATTATGTCTGTGCCCAGTTTCTGGGGAGTTTTGCTTGTCACAAGTACACTTAGCACTAGCAAGCAAAGGAATTGCACTTTCTGCAGGCTGTGGGTCTTGCTAACGGGTGAAGTAAGAATTTCCCTGGCACAGAACACCTCTGTGTGCTCTTTCATCACAGGTGAAGGCAGGCAGCAGACAGGGCAGGGGCCTTTTCTTCTGCCTTCATATTATTAGTGCTGGCAGAGGGAAAAAGAGATGGCACCAAAATGAGGCAATCATCTTAAAGTGAATCTGTAGTGTGTACAGGTTCTTCAAATGGACAGTTCTTTAACATACAGTTCAGTAGGTCAGAGTTACCTGAAATGGACAGTTAATTTCTTTTAATTACAATTCTGGAGAGATTTTCCTTTCTGCAGACTCTCCTAAGTTTCCACTGTAATCCCTTTCCAAGCAAGAAATAGGATTCAGGAAGGAGCATTGGGGCTAAGTAATGGATATGTTCCCATTCTCTGGGGACACATTTCCCCAGTGAACAGCAAAATGTGTGAGCTACTTGCCAAGCTATAAACTTAAGCAAGCTTTGTAAGTTGAGACTCTTTTGGTTCAAAACAATTTCTAATTCAGTCTTTAAAGTGTTTTTCAAGGTAACTGGTACTCTCTAGGCTTGACGCAAAGTAAGGAATTCCAACCAATTCTAATCTTTCAAATCCTTTTTATTTTTGTCTAGTAGATAAAACTCTACAAAGTTGCACATTTTTCATAATTGAGGAAAACAGAGGGCAAGGGCAGAGTTCTGTAGTGTTATACCTAAGAAGGGGGTGAATTAATATTTTATGGCAACTGGAACAGGCTGCACCTCTTAGCACCCAATTCTAAATCATTACCTTCCAGGAAACGTCAGGATTTTACTCTCAAATTCCCTATGAGAAAAGAGGACTTCTGGGAGTTCTAAAAATTGTTCCTCTTGATACTTGCCATCTTTTTTAACAGTGAACAGAGACATCATTTGAGTCCTTTCCAAAAATTCGTTAGCCAATTTCAGGGAATTAGTTCTCTCAGCCTGCTCTGGAGCTGACTGGGTAATTTGTATTGGGCCAAAGAAAGAAGTAGGGAAAGGAATTCCATGGGATGTTTTTTTCACCAAGCCCTCTCTATGTTCATGATCCCTTTCTGCTCCCTTACACTGAGCTTTCTCTCACTCAGCTGCAGTGCTGGGTGGGTCTGTGCCCTGTGCATGGTGCCTGAGGGCTCAGCTCCTCAGGAGTCACACAGTCCTGGACACACCAGCCTCCTCATCCCTCCCAAAAAACAGGTACAAGGCAAGCTTGGAGAAGGGAAATCACTGATGCAGTGCATCCCTGGAGAGCCTGTGGTGTTAAACCCAGCCCTGAGGTGCTCTGTAGGAACACCCAGAGGGAAATGTGCCACTGGCACCTGAAACCAGAAGCCCCAGTCAGTCTCCTCAGGTGTTTGGCTTGTCTGCTTTCAAGTGTAGGCAAGTATTAAATTTTCATTGCCATGATACTGTTTCCAGCTATCTGAGCACATCAAAAAAGGACAGGCTGCCATGATTCCAGGCCAGAATTGGTAGCTGGGATAGAAAAGGGGGGGTCTAGAAATCTTATATCTGCTAAGAGCAATGGCATCCACCTTCTTATCTGACTAAAATAAATATCATGTTCAATTTGTAATTATTACTACCAAGAATACCACCTACTGAGCAAGAGGATAAGTGCCAGAAAGAAGTAGTGCCCTGCCAATGTGACCTTAGAGCAGAAGAGGGAGGTACATGAGTATGTACACATTTATTCTAGAGAGACACAAAGTCCAGTGAGAACTGGGGGGAAGAGCACATGCTACAGATGTGCCCAAGTGGGTATCAGGATGCATTAACTTAATGCACTATTAATTTATTATATTTTGAAATAATAGTATAAAATAAACATAATTTCATCTTGCACATGAACTCTGAATTATGTTGTGTGGGTCATTCCAAAGGAGAGAAGTGATCTTAGTCTGAACTACCGCCACTAAACATCATAAATATGCCTAATGTCTGGTATAATTACCACATTGCTATTTCTGTTCTGTGCTGAAATCAGATTTGCCCTTCAGCTTTTGCACTGCCAATTATCAAAATAAAATATGAAGTTGAATAATGTAACAGTGGAATATTGCAAATAAAATGATAGTAAGAATCCAGCCCATGTGGGGTCATTGCATGTACAGTGAACAGTGCAGCATGATCTTGCAGCATAAGCACTATTATACTGCTTCCTCAAATATTTGGCATTCATGGTGACAACACTTGAAATTAGGAAGGTTAATGACTCAACTGATTAGCAGCAGAGGAGACATTTGCAAACAAGTGAGTTACAGTCATTGCTATACAGCAAAACCTCTGAAAAACCTTGTAAATCATCACAGACCTCTTTCTGGAAAAGTGTCTTGACTGATCATAACAAGAAGCTCTGCCATGATTTTTTACCTTATGGAGTCTTTGGAAATGGATCCAGATGGATGGGCATAAAAGACGTTGATCTGGTCACTCTACACCTGGTATAGCAACATTTGAGCTAAAATGAAATGTGATTTTGCGTGAGGAGTGGTAGTGCAATTCAAGTCAGATTTGGCTACCATCTTTGAAAGTTGAATGACCTGCTGTTTTATTTACTTACTCTTGGACACAAAAATGTGAAGTCAAAGTCTGAGCCATTAACCGCATGTAAACTACATTCTGACAGCTGTTCCTTATGGGCAGGACATATGAAAATAAAGACAAATTCTCAGGCTGGACTGAACAGGCCTTTGTAGATGTGAAAAACAATAATTTCATAGAGAAATATAAACTTCTTGAGGGAAGTTTACCACTGTCTGGAGGACAAGAAACCTTATCCCTTGTTACAGATTGTAGCATAAATGTATTGCTTTTCCATCTGGATGCATGTGACCTGCTGCAGTTTTTAATTTATTCTTATGTACAAAGCCTAGTAATAATTGTAAGCACTAACAGCGAAAGGAGGAAAAAAGAAAACTCTCCAGAGTTGTCAGCCTTTGAAACATAAAGGAATTAAATTTAAAGAAGTGCAGTCTCATTATTGCATCTAAATTTTGTAAATGCCTCTATCTATCCCTTTCTGAGGCAAAGATTCTTGTGTTTCTCATGCCTAATGATATTCAGAATTTGTAGCAATATTTTCTGGTTCAGCCCTTGCATTTGTAGTGAGTTTGCTGTTTGTGTGAGTGTCAGAGCACTGCACCACGCTGTTCTGCAGGAAGCCAGCCAGCAGAGTGTCATGCACTCACAGGTACCCTACCTGCAAACCTGTACATTTGAATTATTCCTGTTCACTATTGTCAATTTAGTTCAGATACTTTCTGTAAAATAATACCTAGAAGCTGACTGGAAACTTCAGAGGGTATTTCCAAGATCCCTATCTGCATATTTGTCTTTATAATACGTGGAAATAAGGACAGAGGAGAACTGCAGCACAGCTGCCCTATGTAATGATGGAGTTTGCAGGGTACAATGCTGATGAAGTTGGAATTGGCATCTACTCTATCATGTTGGAAAGCAACTGAGGGAGAATTTACTTTTGGAGGTTTCTTGGGAAGAAATGAAACTCTCTTTTGAGCCAGTATGTTTTATATCTTCTCCATTTCCTCATGTGGGATCACTGTCACAGGTCTCAAAACCTTTATGTTAATTTATCCTTAGCCACATTAAAAATTCACTCATCCATGTGATTTAGTTAGTTCAAAAAGAAAATTTTAAGAAATGTACCTGGATGGAGATATAGAGTAACATTTAAATTGATTGTAGCCTATTAAAGCTCATTGGTTCATCAAGGGTGAAAAAAGTATTAACAACTGAACTAGTGCTCATTCTCCTAGTCCTGATTTATGTTCATAAGCATGAATACAGATGAATGGAGTTAGGAGCAACACTCTTTTCAAAGGATTTTAAATAATTTTCAAGTTGTGATTTCAAGCTTAAATTTACAAAAAAGGTCTTTAGAACAGTAGTTTGGCTGATACTAGAGCAAATATTTTCTTCAAGTTTTTTTAAAATAACTCATCTATTTAGAGACAACGTATTGAAAACTTACTTTTAAAAGGTAATTTCAAAAATGTACTTTAGAGAATTGTGCTTTCATATAGTTATATTTAATGCAATAAGTTAACTTATGTGATACATCAGGAGTTCCTAGTGTAGTTCAATGTGGAACCAGTTGTTAAAGGAACAGCCCATTTCACAGCCAGGTGTTGAACTCCTGCTGTGTTCTGCTCCCTCTCACTGCTCCACGTCCAGGAGTTGTTTAGAAGTGAAAAGCAGGTTTTCTTCAAAGGAAACAAATTATGAAAATTCTTTCTGTGGGGGCACAAAATGCATCCCAGCCCGTAAAAGAAATGTCCAGCAGATAACCAGCCCCTTGTGTACTTCTCAGATGTTTATTTAGGGGTGATGGCAGGGTACAAGGATGAATGCATCCCAGAATAAGACATGGGAAGTACATACAGTGCACATGAAGGAACCTCAGTTACTAGCTGCTGCAACAATTGATTGCACCAAATGACTTGTTAATATAGATTAAAGCCTTAGTTGCTCACAATGGTAGATATTTAAAAATCCATCATTGCAAATCACATTGATGACTAAGGACCATTTGCCTTGCAGACCGGGGTTAAGGGTGTCAGCACTCAATTACAGCACTGGAGAAGGTAAAGTCTGGTTGCCTCTAAAGGCTTTTTACTGTTCTGTTGTAGAACAAGTCATGGCTTCCTCAAAAAAAAAGATTTTTCTAGATTCCATATCTGCAATAATTCTAAACTGAAAGCAGACATAGATATCACTTTTATTATTTATACTATTTTACAATATAGAGGCTTTTGCTCATCCTTGGTCAATCTGTTGTGCAAATACATCAGAGGATGATAGTTTTCCTCTCCCAGAGATTAAAGAGTCTGTTCCCATTTTCTGATTCCTTGTTCCATCCTCGTGACAGTCAGACAGAGTACCTTGTTTGGATTTTTACTAGAGTGAGGCTGGAGATGGGCTGGACAGCAACGAAGCTTTGCCAGCATCTACAGATCATTAACATAAATTCTAGAAAATAGCTCCGTTCAAAGTATGAGGTTGAGAAAATTGATATGCATGAATCCAAGTAATATTTTCACACAGAAACACAAATTTTGAATATGTATGTTTGAGAGAAAGATTCCAGAAATTTGGCTAAGACATTATTCCCACTAGGACATATGATCATCAAAAGAAAATGGAAAAGCATGGAAGCACCAGCTGTTTGTGAATGAATCAGATTTGGCCTGGTTAACATCTGAGATGAATCAAATATGGTTTTGTTAGAATGATAAAGGCTGATGAATTGAGGAATGTTTAGAAACCCTCTAAGGATTTCTCTGAAGACAATGTCTGGCTAGCAAAAGTAGCTATGATGTTAAATAAATATGGAATCATTATTGGGCTATTTACTTGTTCACCTTCTAGATAAAGACTTGCATTTCACGTTAAGTTTGCAAGAGGAATTTGAATATCTTAAGTATGTGTTATATAAACTAAAAGAATATTTTTTGTAGGAGAAAGTTGCTTCACTGATATTAGAGCTACTGTGTGAATTGTGTGCAAGATGATTTTGTTGAATTTTCCAAGTTTATGGCTTGTTATAAAATGGGAGAAAAGATCCAGTTTATAACTACAGTGCCTCTCTAAAATGTTTGTTTTAGCAGTGGCTACACAGCTGTGCATGATGGCTGGTGAGAAAAACACGTGAAATATTTTGTGTTTGTACTGTCACCTACAGAAAGTTCAAGTGAAGAAGGAAGATCCTGTAATGTGACTTCAAGTTTACAAATGAGATTGTAAAAAACTTGTTTTACAAACTGAAATTTTGTCAACCATGAAATGAATGGTTTAGCGTATACTTAGTGCAGATTTTAATTTACATGGGTGCATATTAGCACACACAGGTAAACATGTGTAGACATAGAATATAATGGGAATATGATATATATATGATATATATGATGTACTTTGTAGTACCACTGACACTTGGCATTTGCTGTTTTCAGCAGAAGTATTTCTAGTGTTCCAAACACTTGGAAGAATCCTGGCAGTGGGGAAATGCTGTCACTCCCAGTGATTTTTATGTCATACATTCAAAAAAGAATAACCCAGAATCCGAAAAGTAGAAGCTTACAACTAGCAAAAACCAACCTAATATGGAACTTCTAAAAGCCTTTCTGAGGGCATCCACTCCACAATATACCTCTGCCTCAAAGTAAAATTGCACTTGAGTTGACTTTCTGCAAATCAAAGATGCCTTCTATTTAATTTCATTCAAATGTTTAGCTATGCTTCATTGTTACCACATTAGACAGCAAACACAAATCCAATAAAATGTAAACCTTTCTTTCATTAAGTTGAAAGCAACTTGCTTGTGCAAAGTCTTTGAGATTGACTCTTTTAGAAAATAGTTTATTCTCAAAGGTAAGCAACCTTGGTCAACCTGAAGCTCTGCTTAATCCTGTGGGAGTGATTGATTTGTTTTTGCTTAGTCCACTGTCATGCAAATCATGAATTTAGTTGATTCCGAGTTTATTTACTTAGATAGACTAAAGACAAAAGGTTGCTGATAGCAGTTCTCTGTTTTCAAGGAAAAAGCCCCATCACTGCAGTACCTAATACCTAAAAGTTGTTTTTCATATATTAATTGATGCTTTTAAATAGCAGTAATTGATAAACTGCTTTCTTCCAAGTGTGTACTCACTCTGAAAACTGCCATTGTCATTTGAGAGGTAAGACAGTGCAGATGATTTAGATAACAACATCTAACACCAGTATGGTTAGGTAAATTTTATTTCAAAATATAAGGTCATGATTGATCATGGCATTAAGTCTAATGCAGGCCTGGAAGAATTGCTTGATCATTACCAGAATTCTTTCCAGTGACAAAATACTGTGATTTTATTAAACGAAGAAACTTTTAGAAAAATGGGGCTTTGCATCTGTCTGTGCTGCTTTAAGTCCTCAAAACCTGAGGAGCTCCAAAGTCTGTTGACTTTGATATAATAAAGCATCCTAGGGATGCTTCTGGACTTGGTTGGGTGTTAATGACTGAGCAGGTCTCAGACCTTACCCTGCCCTGCAGCACTGGGGGCTCAAGAGCCAAAGTGTGCCAGGTGTGAGTGTGGATGAGCCTTGGGTGGTGACTGCAGCCTTCAGCTTCCCTGTAACCTGCTGATTCAGTCTGAGCTTGTACAGGTTTGGGCAGTCTGAGCATCCTGTTGAGTCTGTGGGGCTGTGCTTAGCATTCAGCTTTATTTTGCCTTCACATATCACAAAATTTAGTACACTGGCCCTCCTCAGTCCTGTGGAATTTTCCATTTAAATTCTGGTCACAATGGTAGACTTGTTATTGTCCCATCTGGTACAGTGTCATGTATTTTAAAGTCTATTTTACTGGTAACTGTGAGAGGTTTTTTTTTTTCCATGTTCCTTCAAATATTTACATTCTTAGCTTTCTTTATACAAAGAAAGTTCAATAGTTTTATTTGCATTTAATAGAAAAAATGAAGCAAGAACATAAAATTCTCTGCTCTGTTGGCCTGGGGGAGTCTTGTGAGCCACTAGGGAGTTTACAGGAGGTGATTGAGAAAGGCAAGCTATTTACATCTCTAACCTCACTCCCTCCCTCCCCCTCTCTCTCTGAGCCTGTACCTGTGCTGGAAACTTCTTGTTTCCATAAAATGGAAAGATTGATTGAACCAGCCAAGAATTGCCTATTACAGGCTGCATGTGCACAAACCATACCAGAATTCATCAAGACTAAATTCTTGGTGAATTTATTTCCTGTGCTTTTGTTTGGAGGGAATAAGGAAAATCTGAAAAAAAAAATTATATATATATATGGACAAAATGGGTAAAATGTTTTAGTCAAGTGGACTCTCTCTGATTTCTTTTCGCATTACATTGTGAAGATGGCCAAACTTTGCTTTGGCCTCTGAAGAAAGATGGTTTTGCCTTCAGGCTTTTCAGCTGTCCCCACCAAAGGGGCACTTCTTCTGGAGGTCAGAAATAATAGAAAAAATTAGGAACTAAAATCTTTTACTGTCAGGTTAATAATGCCTTTCGACTGTAACATGAAAAACAAGCTTTTTGTTCTACCAGTCATTCATAATAGTCTTTTATTAGGTTTACTAGAAGAGTTCTATCATTTTTTTCTGAAAAATGGGCAGCCTCTCTGACATAAATCAAAATCTTTTTGCTACTGTTTTCCAAATGGATTATTTCAAATGTTCTGCTATAATATGAAGCATTTCAGAAAATGTGAATCATGTTATTTACAATGATAAGCACAAGAAAATAAAAGAGTAATATCAACTAGTGGGGTTTGTATTACAAATTTTTACGTTATTAATAGAAAATAGGGTAACTGATTAATGTTATATAATAAATGCTTACGAAAGTGATTTCCATGAAAGAATACATAGTTTTGTTGTTGCTCTATGGAAAATACACATAGTAATTATTGAATTGAAAGAGGTTTTGATTTTTGTTTGGTTTTTTTTTTTTTCAAGTGAAAGCCCTGAAAGAATATAATTTTTAGGTCGGCTGAAGTGTTTTAACTGGTATGAACTGGCTTGAGCTGTCTCAAACAATAATAAATGACATTGCTAGAAGGCAACCATGGTAAATTGTTTGCTGCACTGCTGTGCAGGTTGCTGTTCCTTTTTCCCCCCAATGATCTCAATACTAATGACAGTAAGGGAATAAATGAAACAATTTCTCCAGAGTATGTCTAATTATGTTGGATTTTATGTCCAGGAAAATTAAGATATAATAGTACATCAGCAGAACTGAACCTGATACCACAAAGACAGTTTTGTTAGTATTGATCTCAGACTTGTTTGCAGTGGATTGGGGTGAAGGGAGAAATTGAATGAGTAAGTCCAGATTAGCACTGCTTAGCACTTTGTATTTATTAGAGTGGTAAACCACTGGAGTTGTAATTACTGGTCTGCATTACAAATTGCATCATTTTTACTCCTTGGGACTCGCATGTTTCAGTGAGAAGTCTGGGAAATTATTTTTTAATGTGCTTGTTAGCACAGCTGTCTGAATGCTTGGCTTGCATTAACAGTGACATCAGAGACTGCTCTTATCCAGGAGTGTTGGGCAGTGCATTTACAAGAGGTAAATTCCCCGTTCTGGGGGACTCAGTGGATGTCTTTGAGAACACAAATGTGCTTCACTTTTATCTTTCTTCCTTGCTTCCTGAATTTTGAGAAAGTTCTAAATATATTCTTATCCAGCCTTGTACTTCCAGGTAACTAGAAGTCAGTGGGATTCACTGTCCTTCATGCACTGATAACTTCTGTTTTAAAAGCATTTATGTAAAACTGGTAGAGATACATTTGAGAACCCAGAATCCAGCGTGCTGCATCAAAAAACAGGGTGATAACTGACAGCTTTAGAAACTTTCTAAATTTAGATATCTGAAAATTGTGACATAATACTTTCTTTTCCACCTCTGACAACCCAGTATTAAAGTGCTTAAACTTGCAGCCCCATCTGCCAGGCAGTCCTCACCTCCAGCTGGCTTCCTGCAGACTCCTCTAACACAGAGAGTTTTGAACAACACTGCTTTTTGTTTCTTTTTTCTTAAAACTAATTACTCATTGGTTGTTTTTAAGAGAATCACTGCCTAGTTTCTTCATACATTTCTGTATTTTCTCCTCTTCTAATTCTCTGTGCTTCTGCTGTAGAATAACTTTTTTCACAGAGGATTTGTTCGTAGCAAAAAATAATAATAATTTCCTGAAACACCAATCATCTTTCTGTATATTTCACTTCAGTCTAGGACAGGGTCATATGGTTATATTCTGTGGCTCTGAAGAACAGAAGATGCTCACTAAAAGAGCACTCTTGTGATGAAGTAGCAGGAACTGTGACTTTAGCACAACACTTAGTTGTATTTCTTTAGCTATTATTTAGAGACAAGAATAGCATAGTCGTGCCTGCAGACATGCACACCTCACCAGCAGCCATGGGTTTGATTCCTTTCATTTGAAGCTGCTCTCTTTTCACCTTATAATGTAGGATGTCTGTTAGTTTCCTGCAGTGTAAGAGCAGTTGACTTCCTTATGTTGGGATTGTAAGATCTTTGGAACCATATTTTACAATGTGTGTAGGCATGACAATAAAGTGGGTTTTTCTTATAAATGAGCAGAGCTCAAATAGGGAGAGAAGAGAATAGTGTGTTTCTGTGTACTGTTCCCTTAATGAGGGCTCCAACCAAAAGTGGGAGTCAGCAGAGGTCATTCCATTAGTTTTACTTTCCCAAGTTTTTTTCCTACAATTAGATGGGTGAAGAATTATTTCTTAAGGAAGAATGAAATCCAAGATGCTCAAAACTAAGGGGTAGGTTCTGACAACAATCAGACAAGCTGCTCCATCCAAATCTGGTTTTAAGCCTTGCTTCCTTCAGAATTCAGGACATTTCAAAATACCTGTAGAAACTTTGATACGGTCTGTGTCATGTCAGCTGCTTCTTGATCAGGACGAAGTGACTGCAGTTTTTATAAGTTAAGAAGCAAACCAAAAATTCTTCATGTTTTGTCTTTCTGAGGTGTGGAGAAGTTCAGTTGTTTCCTAGTCACAGAACCACAGATTTCCCCAGGCTGGAAAGCCCTCATGGGGCATCTAGTCCCATGTTCTACTCAAAGCAAAGTCAGTGCTGAATTCAGACCAGGCTGCTTGGAACTGTCAAGCTTCAATACCTTCAGGGACAGGGGTTCCACAACCTTGCCATTAAACCTGCTCCAGTGCTTGCTTACCCTCACAGCGAGCACTGTTGTGTCCTGCTGGAGTCTCCCCTGATTTGTGTTCTAGCTGTTGTCTCGTGGTGCAGCTCTGTGCAGAGCCCAGCTCAGGCTGCCCCGTGACCTCCCCATGGGGGCTGGCAGATGGCTCTTCAGTGCTCCCAAAACCTTCCCTTTTCCTGGCTAAACCAGCCCTCTTCCCTCAGCCTCTCAGTCTAGGTCATGGATTTCTGCTCTCCCAAAAAAGTTGTGGGATTATTTTTAGTCTTATTATTATTTTAGTTTCCAAATTGCAAAAACTCCCATCAGCTCTTTTTTCCAGAAGGCTCATAATCAGTGTAGTTCAGAAAGAAACTACACAAAATAAAAATGATCTTTTCCTTGTAAGTCACTTGAAATCTGCCAGCTGGGTCACCCTGCCAGAGTGTGATATGAGTTATTAAAATAGCAGAAGTGGAGCAGAAAGCTCAGGCAGCTGCCTCTCCTCTGCTCCGTGTCCCTGGAAGTGCACTGCCAGCTATCTAGGCTGATGGAGGACCCTGATGGAGTTTTAAAAACCATTTTCCTTTTGCCATTCAACTAAGAGAATGAAAAAGAAAGGAAACAGAGTTCTGGACTGGGCAACAGAAAAAAGGTTTGAATGAACAGAGCCAGGTGTGTGCACTGCTCATCGTGGGCTTGGGAGGTTTGGGTCAGGCTCTGAGCTTGGCCTCTGCTCTGCCTGGTGCTCACACTTCTGAGCATCTGGGTCTTTCTTGCTGCATAGAATATAGACTTAATTTTCATCTGTCTAGGCTAGGAAAGGGATAAGTATAGGACAGAAAAAATATTTAAGAATATTGAAATTTAAAAAAAAAAAACAACTCTTGGGGGAAAAAAAAAAGTGTTTTTAAGACTTTAGGCATTTGTTTCTATGAAAGAGCATTCTGTCCTCTCTAAATGTTACTTTATAACAAAACAGTTGAATAATGGTGTAATCAAAAACTGAAAATAAGAACCTTCAATATTTTTTAAGGTATTAGAAAATTGTTTAGCATTTTTCAAGCCTTTTATGATGAATTGAAATGATCTCACAATATGTCTTTATTTTCATGTAGCCAGATTTTTCAATGAAAATTTGTTGTCGTTTTGACAGGCTTGATTCAGGAGAACAATTAAAACACAAATCTATTGTTTTCATTGTATTTCATACAGAATTTGTAATAGTTCCATAATATATTGCAAAAATTATTACCATGTAATCTCTATAGGAATCAGAAAAGCAATATTCCTCCAGGTACAGCAGTTTATAGGCAGGTTGTCAAATGCTGAAAAATAACAAGTTGACAACAGTTTGAAAAAGAATACCAAGCTAATGGAGCAGTGGCAAAAAAACTTGAGTTGTTAAAAACATGATATATGAGAGAAGGAAAGAATGGGCAGAACAGTGTAACATGAAAAATGAATGGGCATTTCATTATAGAAGACTTCCCTCTTGTTTTCAAACACGTTGCTGCTTGCAGAACCCTGTGTGAATACTGAAAGTGGTTTGTTGGCAGCAGCCAGCCGTGTCAGATGCTTATACCTTCTCTTAGCAAGAAATTTGTATTGATGTGTCTTCTGTAAATTTTCAAATTGCAGAGCCATGGTAAATAAAATGTCATTTCCTGAATAAATTAGGATTTTTTGCTATCATCTGAATTACTAATGTCATCCTGTGTAATATAACATTTCTGCCTCTCCTGAGGCAACCTGTTCAATTTTGCTTACACCTGTGGCTTAATATAGGACAGAAGGTCTTCCAAAGACCAATGCTCCCAGTGGAACACTGCTGATTTTCTAGAAAACGCTTGAAAATTATTTTAGTGTTTCTAGGTAAACCTCCAGGTCTTCTAGTTTTTAATTTGAACAGGCTTGAACAGATTTTGATGTGCAGGTATCAGCTCCCACTGGGAGCAGCTTTTGTTTTATAGCTCATACTCTTCACATTGTAACCTCACAGAAGACAACTAAAATTGGTTTAATTTCCTTTGTTTAGCTTGCGTCACTGCTCCAGTGTTCACAAGTGGTTTGAGGCAGAGTTATCTATCCCTCCTCTTGCTAGAATTAGATAAGTTCCCTATCACATAGAGATCAGTGGAATATAGGAACATTATAGTGGATGATTTGGTCAAATAGTTGCAAGAGAGCTTTTTAGGGGTTGAAGATGTATTTTCCATCTGATGTATTTCATCTCACCACAGTTAGTAGGTTTATATTCAGCTTGTTCAGAACTATTCAGAATTTCTTATTGAGGCCATATTGATATTTTCTTGTGAACACCATTTCTTCATCTGGGTTCCAAACTTGCTATTTATGTCAAAAAATATATGAAATGCACAATCAACTGGTGTGCAAAACAGTTTAAGCAAATGAGTAATAATGATCCCTTATTCAATTAAACATAGTTCAGTTCTATTTTAAACCAGGGAAAAGCTGAACAGTGACACAGAAGCACAGTGGATGTGTGCTCAAGAACTGCAGCTTTCCACAGAAGCATTCATCTCAAACAGTTAGCAAATACACTAAATAACAACACAGAGCAATCATGCAGCAGATCAAAGCCTTACACTTCATGGAATGAATTTAAAAGTAGATTTTTTTTTTAGAAAAGTAATAAAAGTAAGATCCTGAGAAATTCTTTGTTAACGTGAAAAAAATTAATTGAAACTGACTTAAATTTTCCGAGGAGTGGGGTACTTGAGTTTTCCATGACTAGAAAAGTTAGGTTTCATATACTGTACTGCATTTTTTTTCTGGTAATATGAAACACAAAATTCTGCAATATGAAACATTTCCTAGATTAAAACTTTCAGGTTTTAATTGCCAGTCCTTTTTTTTCCCCCTACTTAAATTATAAATTTAACTAATTTAACTTTTTAAAGAAGGAAAACTTTGACAACAGAAAGCATTTTTATCTGGAATTAAAGTAGTCTCTTCTTACCAAGGCAAAATACTTTCATAATAATTTTGCTGGGCAGAAATGTGGGGGAAATAATTTTGGTTTTATCCATGATAAAACCCCAACTAAATAAAAAAAAAAACCGCCCTGAAAAAGTCCTATCTGCACAGCTCTCAGGGTGACCAGGAGCCTCAGCATTTTGGAGGAACTCAATGTAATGCAGTGCAGTTGGGCAGGCAATCACTCTGAGAACAGGTTGGATTTTAAAGCTCACAGAGTTAATGCCTACAGACCAAGGTAAATCCTGTTTATCCTCTCAGGTGACGAGGTAGATCAGACAGATTGTATACAAAGATCTTTCCTGAGTCCTGCATTTAACTGGTTGGCAAAAATTGCCTTCTTGGAAAGACTCCTGGTAATTGTAGGAGTTCTGAAACAAAGCAAAATGAAGTGATTAGAAAAACACTTCAGAATAAGATGGTGATTGAAATTAAGTTCAGTCACACAAATATTCACAGTAAGATAGTTGTGTGTTGAATTGTTATGTAATCAAATATATTTAAATTAATGTTTTATGTTACAGCTGACTTCTATTGGTAGAGTTGTGGCAGTATTACTGCTTTTTTGTTTGGGATTTTTTTAATGGAAATATTGGCATGCCCAGGAACTCCTAAAGAAATGCTGCTGTTTTCAGTGGGTATGTAAAACAAAGAGCTTTATTAACTCATGTATTCCAAGAAATCCATGTACTGCTTTGAGCACACAGAGGATGCTGGTAGTTTTATTTGATGGTCAGCATTGCACCCAGGATAAACCATGCCACTGGGCTCCTTGCATATCAGCCTTTGCTGGGAATGCTCTTGAGTGAATCCAATTGCAGTTCAAGGGTGTCAGTGGTTGGCACTATTGGGAAAAGGGCCTGTGCCGGATAAAATTGAACAGTTGAACATTCAGCTCTCTTTGATTTGGTTCCTAACTTTGTTATTAAACGCTTTGTTATTTAACTCTTTTCCTGGGTTTCCATGTTGTAAGATAGGAATGCTGACATTTGTCATGTGCTTTGAGATTTAGAGCTGGGAAATGCTACCCAGCAGGAAGGTATCATTCAAAGACTGACAGACTTGATGAGTAGTTTTGGTCTTCACTACAGAGTTGGACATGGATGGTGGCATCAGAGAAATGCAGGAAAAGTAAAAGCATTTGTACCAACATTCTGCTTAGCATAATGTTACATTAAGAATTTTAGCTGACTTCCAAATTTACAATGTGTTTATTTCTAAAAGGTTTTGAAAAAATTAGATGTTTATCTCCTTGCATCTTTTTTTTATCTACATCTTGAGCCAACTTAAATATCAAGAAAAAAAAGATATAAAAATATTGCATGCCAAAGCTTCCAGTCACGTAGGTTTTAAGATTTTTAAAAATTTAATACAAAACTAGTTTAAATTTTAAAAATTATAGCTGTGTGAGTAAACATTTCCTCACATTTTTAAGAAAGCTCTGAAAACTTAACTATGCAAATGAGTTAAGTCTTTTGAAAAAATAATCAGTAGGAGAAAGAATCCCTGCTTATAGCTGTCCTAAGTCACAAGGAGCTATTTTGTCCATCAAAGTGTAGATTATATATGAAAGGCATAGAAAAACAGTCTGTATCATCTTTCTGAGTCTTGGTCCATTCTTTTTGCTTTTACCTGAAAATTTTCTGTTTCTGTTGATTCTTCATGTTCAGTTTCTGCAAGCACAAAAAAAAGTGAGATGTCACCACACTCTTTTATAAAAGCTGTTAAAGAGCTTTTTACAGAGTTTCATCTCTTGGAGAGTTTTGATTGAGCGTCTTTGAACCTTTACTATTGCAAAATAAACCTTGAAATCTTGCTGGGATTTTGAGTCATTTGATGGAATTGTTCCACTGGGTTGAAAATATCACTGTTGTTAGACTCTTGGTCCAAGGGAAAAAACTTTCTCCTGATCATCAAAATGAAGACTTCCTTGTAAACTTCACTGAGGGAGTAGTTTCATTACATTTTTGTTGTTTGCTTTTTACAAGAACAGGACTCTATTCTGCCTTTGGTTGGTCTCAGTAGCTACTGTATTAAAAAAGGCTTTCACTTAAATCTTATGAAAAACTATTCATGTCACAATTGCAATGTAACTTACATCCATTTTTTATCCCTAAAAATTGTTAGAAGTCATCATAAGACTCTCAATTTCTCAATCAGTAATGTCCAATTCCGTACATTTTGTTTTCTTTCACAGATCTTTTATTTTTAGCCCTACAACCCTGAGGACTTTTGATTATAAGATCTGACTACAACTTATGAGCTTAATAGCCATCATGCTATATTTATGATCCTATATCACACTTCAGGGAAAGCTTCTGTGGCTTGATTGCTGGCTTTGTTTGCAGTAGTGAAAGCCCCAGAGATGTCAGCATTTAGCTGTGCTCTGAAATTGCTGAAGTGTGTTGTTCCACCAGACTGGGTGGCCTACACAGCAACTCTAATAACAAATGGCTCTGGGTTTTTGGTGGGGAAGTAACAGCACAGGCATTGTGCTAAGGTTGCCTTCTGACTATTAGACAGCAATTTCTGAAGAAAAGAGCCTGCTGTTCTCTCACTTCTGAAATGAAACATGAGTGTAACCTGGAATGAACCCGTGTTTTATGTTTTTATTCATTGTTTGTTGACCCTGTGGTCAACCCTCTGTCACTATGATTAATCATTCAGACTCCAGTTGTCCAAATTCAAGCCTTCTCTGAAAGAGAAAATGGGGAGTGGAAGGAAATAAAACAAAGTATTAATGAAAGAAAATGGGTTAATCTTTGACATGATAATTTATACTTGGGCTAGCAAACCAACAGGAGTGCTCTTGTATGTGAGTGATTTATAGCTGCAATGGTTGCATGTGTGACAAGTGATTAATAAAATTTGTGATTAAAAAAAGTACTTCCTTTTCTTTTCCTTAAGTGTGCAAATCTTGGAACTCCACTTCTGTCTGCACAGTGGTTCAATTACAATGCAGACCTGTTTGTAATTCAGATGTCACTCTCCATTACTCATGCAAAAGTCCTCAAAATAGAGTTCACTTGATCTGTTAAGTACTGAAGAGCTGGGAAATCGAGCATGTCCCCAAAAGACTTTCTAGTCTATGGGGAAAAAAATGTCTGAGATGCAGCAGTTGCTTCATGTAACCTATCAATATGGAATTTATTACACATAAAACCAGTATTCTGTTACTGTACAAACTAGTTTCTAGATGTAAATTGAAGGTCTTGAATTGAATCTGTATTTCATAGTTAGAGCAATAACTTGCATTAAATCTCAAATCTATCCAGATACAGCTGTGGTTTTATTTTTTCTTTCCCAGAAGTTAGATCATGCTATGAGGAGGTACATAATCTGAATGGAAATAATTCACAGAGCTGTAAACATGACAGCTTCAGCCAAGTGCTGCTTATTAAATCCATACTTTCCCTTCTCCAAAAGTTAACAATATTAGATGAAAATTTGCAAAAAATTGTTTATAACACCCCCTGCTAAATGACGACTTTCAGAGCTCATTTGCAAATACATCACATACCAGGCCCTAGACTGTTCAAACAGCCACAGAATAATTAAATGGGTGTGCTGAGATGTAATTATATAGGAAGGTAAGAACAGCAGCAGTGATTCAGACTAAAGGTTCAGTGTGCTCTGTAGCTACTCTCCTAGCATTGGGTGGATGGGAGCAGATGCCTGGGGAAACAAGATTGAGGAGGAAATTATGCTTTTTATGTTATACTTCCCTGGTTTCTGGTAATCTGTAGCTTCCAGAGCTGGAATTTGAATTTACACCATCAAGTTTGATAGCTATCAATATATCATGAAGTCACATAAGCACTTTTTTAAACCCACTTTTATTTTGTCCCCCATGACATTCCATGGCAGTTCCCTTTACAATTTCAAATATGAATTGCATGTTTTACCATTTTAAGCTTGCTGTGTGAGCATTTCTTTGCTGCTCTCCTAGTTCCTATTTCATGAGAAATGGTGAATAACCTTTTTTTATGTTCTGTTTACTGTGCATGATTTTGTAGACCTGTTTCATATTTCCCTTAGGTCATCTATTTCAAGATGAAAACTTTTAGTCACTTCATCTTTTCTCCCATGAAATCTGTGGCACACATTCTAAATATCTTATTTAAGAGGGGATCGGTATCTGAGATAGATCCATCATGGATTTACACTGCAGTGTAATGATGCTTTTAGGGTTCATTCCAAATTTGTTTCTTAATAATTCCAGATATTCTTTTTGGCTGCCCCTGAGTCCAGACCTGGCATTTTCAAAGCATCATGTACAACAACTGCAAATTACTCTCTTTAGCAGTAATAGCTATTAAACAAAATTTGAGAGGATTGCCTTATTGGGTTTTTTGTTTGTTTTGTAATGGTTTATACTTATTTACTGATTTTCAGCATTTTCATCTAATATTTTACACAAATGTCAGTAAAATGGGTGTTAATAATTTTATGCATCCTCACTTATGGGTAGCATGCTTATTTGCCTTCTCTACAGATATATGCTGCTTAGCAGGAAAAAGTAAATTTAATCTAAGGTTCCTCACAGTGTCCCCTTTGGATTGTGTAATCTGAAATTTAGAGCTGCAGATTTACAGGCTTTACATTTTTCTAGAAGTCTAATAAGGTTGGATTAATAGATTGGCACAAAAGAAATAGTAAAGGCCATTTTCTGGAAATACCACCTTAGCTTACCATAATTTGTTGCAGCAACATGAAGTGAGATTTCTCTTTCATGCTCTTACAGGCTAAAGAGCATAGAGAAAACAACACTTGCTCTAAAGTGACAAAGTAAGTGTTGTTGAAAAATTTGTATGAAAGCTACCAAATTTTTATTCCTTTATAGGCATTAATATAATATGGTAGAAAAAAGCACTTTGTCCCTGAATGATGGTAATGTAATTACTAGCTTTAGGTAGAGGTTTTTAGAACAATATTTGTGTTATCTGTTCACAGCTATGTTTTGGTTGCCCTGAATAATTCTTCAAATTATTTTTGACCAGCAAAAATTATCTGTGGTAGGACAAGACACTTAGGGTGACAGGAAGACACAACATCGTGTTCAATTTTTTTTATAATTTCAGGAGTATGAAATTATTAAATTGAGGAAATGAACCCTAGGAAGAGGAGGCTGGCATTGTTCTCAGTGTTCCCTGCTGGTTCAGGTTATTGTCTCTCTGGGAAAGTGAATGGCAGTCTTTAATCAGAAACATCTATCAGAAAAAAAGAGAAGGATACAAAGTTCAAGTCAGTATTCCAGTATGTAGTTCTTAAACTAAATATGAGCTTCAGCAGAAACATCTGAGAGAAGCACATGCTATAATATTTGAGAGTAGTGTGTGCTCGCTTGATATTTCATCAATAAATTTCTAATATTTGGCTGCAGGATTCTTTTCTTCTTCAAACAAGTTTCTTTCCTAAAACAAGATTCCCAAAACACAGCCTTCCATACTTTGCAGAATGAAGTAGAAGTTTTTGATGGTTTGACCATTAAAATATTTTTTGATATTTCTTGTTCAATGTCCTATTAAGGTTGGGGGGAAAAGGTCAGTACTCAGAGAATGCAGACTCAAGAGGGTCTTTGGCTTGTGTGTTGAAAACTTCACAGAAGTTGATACCATCGTGTCTCTAGATTCAGATTTCTCTTCTGCCAGGAACAGCCTGGCTCATTATTTTTTCAGAAAGGTATCTCCAAACAAGCTGTGAAGTGGTATTAAACCCTGTATGAGCCTGTAAGTCTGTGGGCTCTGAGATGTGTAACCACTGACAGTGATGTCTGGAGAAACAGAGAGAAGGGTCCCTTCCTTTCTCTGCTGTAGCATTTTGATTTACAACATTTCTTTAAAACAGAAAATTGCTGGGACTTTTTCTTTCTAAATAAGTAAACCTGTGTCAGTGTACTCACAGAGACCATAGTATTTACATTTAGCTGTTGATATTTTAATTAACAATTTAAGCATGTTGTTTGCCCTGCAAGTTCAGTGGGAAAAACTCTACAAATAAACAGCAGCTCCCTCTTGGACAATCACTCTGTAAATTAGCTTACTTTGTCAATAAAGCGCATGCCTATCAGCCCCTTCATGGCAGCAGGGGGCAAGGATGTTCATTTACTTAAGCAGTAGGTTATACTATTAGTGTGTGTGATTGTTGTTAATTAAAATATGTGTAGATGTCTCAGTGCTGCACGGTTGGTAATATAAAACCTTTAAGCGTTTAGGCTATTAATGAAGTCAATAAATGGTTCTATTAGGAGATTTTTTTTGTTGTTTTTATTACTTCCTCTCTGTTTGGCTGGTATTTATTATAATAATAGTATGGTAGTCAAAATATAGCTAAGGGTTTTACAGAAACAGTAGAGCAAGGTTTTTATCTTGGGGAAGGGAGTGTATGTACTGATATTTATCCTGTAAGTCTGCAATAGGAATGCATGGATAGTCCAGCTATGAATTCTAACTGACTTCCATCAGTTCCATTTGATATTCAATTCAGAGTTAAAATATTCTTGACATATCCCTTTGATTTGAAATAATTTAAGCCTTTGCTTAATTTTCTAAATCCATCATAAATGTTCTCACACTTCCTTGTAAACAAGGTTACGTGAATATATGTATATTTGAAAGATCAGACTGTATGAATATGCATTTATAATTTTAATTTTAAAACCAAATATCTGTATCAAATCCTGAATTAATGTCTTGGCAGTACTGTGCTATTAGCTACATACAACCTCTCTCTGACATCAGCAGCAGGGTCAATTTAAACTCTTGTCACAGGTCTTTCAAATGGATAATCTAAAGGCAAGTTTCTATTTACATGGAAAACATCAGTTGATGGGAAATAGTGTTCCACAAAGATAAATAATAGATTTCTATATTAAAATTCATACATTATCTGAAAGCAAAGTCATAGCATCAGAAGTCTTCCATCATAGTCATGACACCATAATGTCAGTTAGCATTTTGTCTGCCTAATGCCCACACAGAAGCAGAACCAGGTGGTGCAATTGGTACTGGACTAGTAAAAGGGAGAGACTTTTCTAAGCTGGTGGTGGTTCAGAATTTCTAGATGAGCTTGGAGGTACCTGCCTACACTCTGCCTGACTATGACCAGTTGGGAATGGAGCATTGCCCAGCTTCCTGGGCTGCTCTCAATCCCCGTGCCTGTGTCATTGATGAAGACATTAAATAGCACTGGTCCCAGTACAGAACCCTGAGGGTCACTACTTGTCACTGATCCCCATCTGGACATTGAGCCACTGACCAATGGCTCCAGCTGTGCCTTGGCCTTCCTCACCCCATCCCTACACAACCAAACACATCCCTCTACTCTTTCCACTTTTGTCCTTGTTTCCACTGCCTGCAAATTTCCTTCTTGCTCTTTAGTTTCTTGCCCTCTTTGCATGATTTCTTGTGCTCTATGAAAAGTATTATTAAAGCTCAGTTCTGCTTCCCCTCCCTGAAGGCAGTCTCCCAGAGCCTCCTTTTGACTTCATGCAAGAGCTCGAATTTTGCTTCCCTGAAATTCAAGGTCCTGACTCAACTCTTGGTCTGGCCCATGTCCCTCAGGATTGCAGACTCCAGCAGTGTGGATCACTGCAGCCCAGGATGCCTGGAGTGCACTTTAATGTCCAGCCTTTAACCCAGCACTTGGCAGTGTTGGGTTAAAGACTGGACACAATGATCTTTTCCAATCTAAATGAGTCTGTGATTCTATGAAATGTCTCCTAGAAGCTGCTTTTACCAGAGTCCTTTTGGAATTTTCAGCCAGTGCCAGGCGCAGCAGCAGATGTGTTTGCAGAGGAAGTTCTCCAGCCACCAGCAGATTTGATGAGCTGGTACTTTGGCTGAGCTGCTGCAAAAAAATGCTGGACAGGGCTTCAAAGCCATATTGTGGAATTTGCAAGATGAACAGGACCTTGTTGAGCTCAGGAAAGACAACTAAATTCAAGAAGATAATCATTAAGGATTCCTACAGCTAGAGTTGAAAGTCCCTCCCTCAGACTTTGTCTTGAGACACAGTGCTCAGAAGTTGAAAAGCATGACCAACGTGAGACAAAAAAAAAAAAAACAAACAAAAAAAAACCACTGTAAGTTCTGGAATGACTTTTAATTTTTTTTAAATCTGTACTCATGGCCATTTTTCATTTCAACAAAAACAAAAGAATGTTTTTCAAGACCTGTATTTTGAAACACTATATATTGTGATAGACTCTTTTCAAGCATAAAGGTAATTTAGTTACAAACTTCACATCAAATTGAACTGAGTTGTTGGTGAGATGCAGAATGGCAAAATTTAGGTAGTTTCTGAAAATACTTTTCATTATACATATTTTCCTTGTAACTTCTCCGTCAATATGATCTGAAGTCTTTAGATTATGCTTTGTAGCTAGTCCAGCTATACCTGCACGTCATTATAGCATTGATCATGATCTCTTAAGAAAAGATGGGTTTATACTTTCCAGTATGAGTGGAGAAATGATTTTTGCATGGATCAGTGCAGATCTCAATAACTGCCATAAGGCTTTTTCTGCTTTATGCAGTAGAGGCAGGGACTATTCTGACACAAGAAAATAACTAACTGATTATTTGAAACTCTTCTAGCAAATCCTCTAAGAGCAAATTTCTTGTTACATTTTCTTTGTCAAAAAACCTGAACAGGTGGTAGATGACACAGAGACTGCAGAAATTTGGCACAAGTCTGCTTGTACCTGTTTGAACAAGTACAGATTCCTTGATTGCAGCAGTAAGTGAAATACTGTTTTGTGGACTTCAGGGTATTATTGATAGCTAAAAATCATAGGAAAAGCAACTTTGTGAATTTGCACAATAATTTAATTCTGCTTTAAATTTGAGAGGAGAATGGCATTTTGTTTGAAAAGGAATTTTTTATATGGTTTCTCTGTGGGCATCTGTGCTTCATGAGAAGTGGTATCCATGGAAACAGTGATGTGCATGAAGAAACCACCAAATCAAAACCAAAAAAAAATAGAGTGCCCAGGCTGTTAAATACCCCTTCCAATACTTGTACAGCATTATTAAATGGATGAGAAATGGTCCATTGTCTACTTAATTATTTTCAATACAGCAATGTAACTCTATTAGAAATGTTTGTACTAAACACAGATTGCTTGAACTTTGACAGTGTACTAGCAGCTTATAATTTTATCTTTGAAAAACTGCCATCTGTATGCAAATATAAGGAAAATGTGGAAGCTTGCTCCTATTCAGATTTGCAACTCAGTTCAGGCATTTTCCAAAGAGGTATGCTATACATGAGAGAGCTTTCAAGTCCAAACGAGATGTAGCCAAGTATTCACTCAATTCCTGGTAGAATAATTTAAAAAATACAGAAGATACTTGATTTTATCAATCCTGAATATGTAGGAATGTTGAAGCAAGTTCTCATGGGATGTATATATGTGTATTCTTCAGCTGAAACGCTTGGAATATGTTTTCCTAATGCAGGAAAGGATGTTTCTGACAAGTGACCTCTTGCATATTTATTACATTTTCATGTGAAGTTTTCTATGTTCCTCTTTATTTATCATTTTATTTTTGACTTCCCATATTTTGAGTAATGTGTAGCACTGCTTTTGCTTCTTGCAAATAATAGGAAATGTAGAGCTTGAACTGATATGAAAGACTGGGAGAATAAGACTGATCTGAATGTTGTGGGAGTTAGCTATTACAGACCAGTAGACAGGGAGGTGCATGCAGTTGAATATTCTTGCAGAACTTCAAGGCCAAAATTTGTCTTTCATTAAACACCAGGAAGTTAAGTTACAGTAATGTGATAATTCATTCAGAAAGGACAAAAGGGGGAGTCTGCATAATTACACAGATGAAAACACGGAATGATGCTGGGTTTTATGACTGAGAAGCAGGAACAGCCTTACTGGTTCCAGGAACCTGTTTTCTGTTTTGAGCTCCTAATGGAGTCTACATTGTGGTTTCATATCCAACAACCTGAGATACAGAAGCAAACTACGCTCTTGGAAGCTGATCAAACCCACACCAGCTTCACTGACAATGACAACAGAGAATGTTATTGTAGGATTCTGCAGTTATCATTCAGATCCTACTTCATACACACACGTCTGTGTGGTTCTTATCAATAATTACAATTTTATAACACTCGTGGCTGTCCCACCCTGGAAGTGTTCAAGGCCAGGCTGGATGTGGCTCTGATCAGCCTGGCCTAGTGGAAGGTGTCCCTGACCGTGGCAGGGGAGTTGGTATTAAGATGATCTCTAAGGTCCTCCCAAGCCATTCTGTGGTGTTAAAATATTTCAGTTTCTTCCAAAGACATCCATGACTTTGGTTTTCAGAGCAATTTTTCCTTTATCACTGCATACTGTCAAAGCAGAGGAAGTTTACATTATCTAAAACATATGATTTGCTAAAACAGATCAAGCTGTGAAACCCATTAACTTTGTCTATTTCTCCTTAAATGAACTAGTGGATGATGATTCAGATGAATATGACCTGTCTGTGATGCTTGGTTATGCCTCAGGTCAGCAAATTACCTTTGGTCAGCCTCCAGCCTTAGAAGTCTAATTCTGTGCTTCATATGACCCTAGCGAGCTGCTCATTTAATATTTTCTCTAAGACTGAGTCATGCTTTAAAATAATTTTGATTTTCTCTTTCGTAATTTGCACCATAGTAATGTTTAACCAGAAGGTTAAGCAAAAAGGAATTAAAAAGGTGGTGAAATAAGTAAACAAATGCTCTGCACAATGATAAATATATTTTACAGATCTGTTGTTACTGCAAAGGATTGCCATATAGCAGCAGATGTTTGAAATCAGTCAGTACATGGAACTGCTTTACAGAAACTTCTGAAATAGGAGCAGCACTTCCTAATCTTCCAATGAAAAATCACATTTTTCATGTCTTCTCCAACATTTGTGGTATGGAATTACTGACTTCACTTTCTGACCTTAAATAGGACATCCTGACACATGGTCCACTTGTGACAGTGATTAATTAGCATTAATGTCCTTGCTTGGTGCTCTGTCAAGAACGACAGGCTGTTAAACTTATGATATCCCCACTTTCACACAGACCAGTGCACAGAGGGCAGAGAGGAACAGAGGAAAAAGGATCTGTAGGTTTATTTTGCTACACCTTAAATGAGCAACTGTGAAAGGTTAGTTATATTGGAAAGTAGGGTCAGGCCTTCATAGACTATAAATTATATATATATATAGTTCTGCTTTGTGAGCACAGTCACCTCATTGTAGGAACTGGTGGAAGATCATTCCATAATAATCAGTAAAACTGAATTATATTTATATGTTGTTTTTTATATCAACTTTCCTTCAAAGTTAAGAATTCAGATTTTTCAGCCTTCTTTCTCCCTGTCTATTTTTGTGGGCCTGGGGGTTTCACTGGTAGCAGTATCAAACATTATCAGACAAACAGGGTTTGAAGATCTATAGTTTGGTTTTTCGTAAGACTGTTGCAAGGCTTTACATTAAATATTTTTAACATTTAGTAAAAATTGCTGGTGACAAAGAGCTTACAGTCCCAGATATTATTTTACATTCCATTTTATCTAAATTAGTTCAGTAGGCCTATCCATGTTATGCCTGTGCATTTCTGCATTTAAGAACTAAGTAGGTTGTTATCATCCTGAGGCACATAAACGTACAATATGGATTTCGTTTCAAGATAATTTGTAAACAAACGTGTACAAAGTACATAAAAGTCCTTGGAATCTAATGTTTCAAAAAGTCAACAAAAGAGTTTATAATAGTTTTAATCAGTGTAGTGTGTGGCAGTAATACAACGCAATGCTGTGTAATATTAAAGCATGCTTTTCCCTCTGTTAATTTTGTCACCAAAACCCACTTGTGATGACTATCAGCTCTCTATATGTTGGTTATTGTGCAGTTTTAAGTTAACTGCAGGTGGATAAAATCAGTTCTGAAAAATCCATTTTCAGATGAAGCCATTAAGTTATGCTGATAGTGATCACTGCACTCCTCTCTAATGTAAAATGTCTCTGGTCTTGCAATGTTAAAAGTATCCTTTGCCTTAAAGGAGCTCAGTGGTGGGGAGGGAGGATGAAACCTTCTCATTGCATTCCACCATTATTTGCTTCAAAAGTATAATCAAACCCCAAGGACATTGCAGCTAGATTGTAGACTGCATAAAATTTTCATGTGTCATAGTCAAGAGAGGCTGGAGACTTGGGACTGGCAATTGAAAAAATATGAGGAATTTTCATGAAGTGCTGAGTACTTTTTCTCTGTATGTTTGTTTGAGTCAGCTCAAGATTAGCACACAAAACCTAAAGCAAAATCACTGCTGAAACTTCTGTCCATAACACATGAAAATAGCAGTGCTCAGAAGGACACAACAACCTTGAGGGATAAATTCATTTGTGATTCTCACTAGTACTAAGTTTTAGTGAGTAGATTAGTCACGGATAAACTTCCACCTGTCTGTAGCCTCTGACTTTGAAGCTTACTGCTGTTTCTTTTGTGATAGTCACAGGAAAATTCTAGATCAGATATTCTTGTACCTTGTAAGCCACTGCCTTTGGGTGCAACAAACTAAGTCATATTAATCAAAATTGCTGCAGTATACTACCAGGCCCTGTTGTTTGTTCCTAATGCACCCTGCAGACCTAAAACCCTGTATTTCAATTCTCCTAAAAGCACTTACTTTTGGCATCACCAAGTCAGAAAAGGCTTAAATAGAGTACAACATGTAATTCTTGGTTGGTTTTGATAGATTTTTTTACATAGAGGAGGTAACAGATACTTCAGAATTGTCAGGCCCATCAGACTAGGGAGAAATTAATTCTGGGGAAAAGGTTTCTTAAAAGCATGAAGCAACTTATCCATGGAGATTGATTTGTAGAGCTTGCAGGCCTGCTTTACTTCAGCTCCATTGAACTATCTCCAGGTATGACATTTTACTGTTCTTGACAGAGAAATGAGGGCTGATGGGAATGTAAATATCTTGGAAGAAATAGGAGTCGTAACAATTAGTTTGACAGAGTAGACTTGAGAGGTGGAAGTGCCTCTTGTCAGAAAACCCTACTGTAGAGCAGGGAGCACCCCAGGACTGTTGTTTTGCTGGTGCCTCTCATTTTACTAAGACATATAAATGGAAATGATTAGGCAAAACTTAGTGTCACCATCTCAAATTTAGTTATGAGTAACTACTTCATAATGAAAAATGTCTATTTAGGTTTGAGAACTGGTCTTGATACTGTTTAGCATCTTTTCACGCTGCATGCAATGTGTCATTCAGGTTTTTAGTGCTCTGATTTCAGCTATATGAAAGTGCTAAAGGCAGAAACAGAGTATAGCCACAAAGATTAGGGACTTTTCCATCCCCTAGTAAGAATTGTGCTTGATGTGGTCTTGTTCTCAGGGTCTATGTACCACTAAATTCTGACAGGAATAAAATTCTTAAGAGTAACTGAATTCTTCTTGTGGACTACTAATGACAAGAGAAAAAAATGATTTGTCATTGGAAATATCAAGTGGAGAAACTGGGTCGTTTGTTGAGCTAGATCTAGTAACCAGACCCAGACTGATTTTTCAGGTGATATAGAAGATTATTGTGTATCAAAAGAAAACTCATGAAAAAGAGGCAGTGATGGCAGGGGTGCCTGTTACAAAAGTTATCACCTTCTGACTTAGAAGGTTGATTTTATTTTTACATTATTGTGCAGTCTTGTCTATCTGGTCTGTAACATCAGTAGAGAAGTGTGTCTCTTGTTCCTCATTGATCATCCCTGATACATGGTTGAACACCTTATTCCTGTAAATCCTTCTGAAGTGTTCCACACTGGCTTCACCCCATTGTTATAAAGCTGGCGTGGTGCCTTTGAGTTGGGATCTAAAACTTATCAAGAATGTGCTCCCCTCGGATTCTTTAATGTACTTTGTGAGGGGCCCTTTTTATGGCATCTAATGAGCTGTCCCACAAATGTGCTCAATGCTGTCATCAATCCCTTCAAGGTGTTCCTTATACATTTTTCATTTCCCTCTAAGAAACAGTTAAATGAGAATATTTGAGTCCAACAAGAGAAGTGCTCACTGTGTAAGCAGCCTTTTTCAAAGCTGTGAGAAGGATGCATGTGATTTCTCTGAGACACCAGTCAGCAGATCCTGCTTAAACAAAGCATAGTCTTGGTGGTCACCTTCCCCTTACTGAAGTGTTAGTATCTTTGAAAATTTCAGACAGGCACTCCAGCACGGAGACAGAGAGCACAGGATTTCATTCCTTGAGTCCCCTGTTGTTGTATCTATGCTGTAACCTCTCACAATCATACAGGAATTTCATAGAAGTCATGGTCTGTAGGAGGTTGTAGCCAACAAATTGTTTTTATTCTTGCAGTTGTGCAAAAAAACTAAGTTGACATGTTAAATATAGCAATAAATATAACATAAAGACTCAGAAGTGGACTGCAGCAATACTGTAGCAATCCGATTTTCCTCCCAAAATTAAAGATAAGAAAGCCAAGTATCTATGGTTAATGCAGAGAGAGTTAAAAGTTTCAGTCTTAACTCAGATTTTCTTGTTTGAACTAAAAGATGTAATTTATTCAATTCTAGGGGTTTTTTCTTTAAAAGGAGGACAATACTTTTTCCTGTAGGGGATTAAAGGAACTTCCATAAAGTTTTAAGCTGTTGTAGCAAGAACAGCAGAGGGACTTGCAGGAACCAGCTGCTCTGCATGCAGTTTCTTCTACCTCTTGACTACAGCAGTCAAAAAAGTGATGCTCAATAATCAGATTATGGTAAAATTTCTAAATTTTTACAATTCTTTGTTTGAATGAATCCCTGTTTTGCAAACTGGATACTGACCAGCCATCCAACAAAGCCACTTGGGGAACAAGATCAACCAACACAGAGGACTAAAATGGCAGTGTCCTTTATGTGCAGGAGCTGTTGGCTTAACTGATGATCTGAGAAATACTGACATATCTTAGTCACTGAATGAAGAAATGTTTGTCCTACAACAAAGCCCTGGGGATTGTAACTAACACCATTTTAAGACTTAGCAAATAATTTCAAATTTGGAGTAGAAGAGCACAGTCTTACTGTTCCTGCATTTCTCCAGCCTGCCACTACTGATGGTCTTCTTGAAGAAAAAGGGCTGCAATTCTCGAATTTAACAGAGGATGTTGCAACTGCTAAATGTTTATGCCCATATGCTACCACATATTTGGCTACACACCCATGGATTGGTGATGCTACATTTGCATTCAAGCATGGGTTAAATTTGTTAGATTTAAATTGCTGAAAGGACAACATTTCCTCTAAAAGCAAAATAGAACTATGAGTATCTCCCTAATTCAGATTGCTGCAAGGCAGTTTTTATTATTTTGCCTTAGGAGTGGTAACAGCTGAATTGAAGTCATGAGTTCAAATACAAAAATACACCATTATGAATGTTATTTCTTTCTAAGTGCTGGATACATAAATGGATTAGCTCACAAAGATGATTAAGTGTGGTTTTGGATGCCAGTCTACATATTGTGATATGCAGCTCTGTCAAAAAAAAAAACAAAAAACAAACCAAACCAAAAAAGAGAGAGAGAGAGAGATTAAAAAAAGAGAGGCTTTAGCCCCCTAGGCAAAGCTAATGTTGATGCTAATTAATTCAATGGACCTTGGATGAGGCCTGCTTTCCTCAGGGAGGTATTTGTCCTCATTCTTCACTCCTGGAGTTTGTATTCAAACTACTGTATCCTTCAGTCACTATGAACAAAGTTACCTTTAAAAAGTCATCTATGAATATCATCATGGTGACTGACTTTTATCTTAACCCTGTAGGTCAACAGTATAAAAAATAGGAGCATTCAGATTCAGGTCTGTTTGACCTTTTCAGACTCCATGAATCTGCTTAATTTTTTTTTTTTCAGCAGAAAATAATTTTTTCTGGAGAAGAAAAAACCCAATTATTGCAGAATAGGTTTATTAATAGAATGTGTTTGTTGAAGATGGGAATATTACCCTTTAATCACCATTGTGAAAAGAAGATTATTTAACTACATTGCGTTATCTACACATGTTTTTTCTCCCACAGTATTATCGACAACTTTGTTATTTGTTAACAAAATATTACAGGGAAACTAACCTGCCAGGAGTTATTCTGGGGGATTAGTGTGTTGCCTGCTGCTGTTGTTCTGACTGCCTACACACCCCTGCAGCAGATTCTCAGCTGTGACTGTTTTTCCTGCCTTCACTGTGGCACCTGGAATTGTGCTGTAGCTCAAAGCTGTTTCCTGTTCATTTGAATTTCCATTAGATGATACAATTAGCTGGTTGGTGCACCCTTGTTAGCCAGACAGATTATTTCCATTTGGATTCAATGATTCTGCTGAAAGCTCATGAAAATGCAGATTGAGAAGTTTAGCAGCTGAAATAAATAAATGGAAGTAAAGCTGTGTAGCCGATCCATCATGCACCTCAGACTGGCCTCTCCAGACACTGCTGTCCCAGGGAAGGTTCTCAGCCAGCTCCAGTCACATCTTGTCACAGACACAGCCAGTCCTTGGGCAACCCAGGTCTGCTCCTTGCTTCACTCAGACAAGGAGCCCTGCAGTACCAAAAGGAGCTGTGTGCGTTGTTAGCAGCTGATTTAGTGTCTCTGAATTCTAAAGCTACTGCACAACACTGTAATTACCTAGCCAGGTATATTTGATAGTATAATCTAATGTTTTCTTAAGGCTCTCACAAAGGATTTTGTTCTGTTAGCTAATTGACTGTGCACATTCAAACCATGATTATCACAGAAGTAGCTGGTACACATCTCCCACATTGCATTAGGTTTCAGTAAGCATTGGGGGAGGCTCATTCCTTTTCTGAAAAGAGCCTCACAATATAAATGTCTAAAACTATTTTAATAAGTAACTGGGTGTCTCCAAGTGTGCTCATTCCTTCTGCTGCCCTGTGGTTACTCTGCAGCACATTCAACATCAAATACAGATGATTAATAAAATCATATTCATCAAGAATTAGAAGTAAGACACTGTAAGCAAACACTGTAAAATTTGCTTAATTCTGTTTGTTGTTCCCCAACTTCAGCATATGGGAGAAAGAGCAGACTGGGGAATGTTGCACTGCAGCACCCATTTCCCACTGGCAATGTGCTGGTGTGGCTCTGGGTGATGGTGAGAGCCTCCAGTGGAAGCTGCTCAGCTTGTCATTGTCACCAACCCCAACACTGCATCCTCAGGGTCTCTCCTCTGGCACCCCTTGACCTGGTTGCTCACAGGGGAAGCAGCATAAAGCAAAGAGCAGTAACAGAGCTGAGGTGAAACGCAGGCATTTCTGATTTATTCTCATTTCTGGGCATTTTTGCATGACCCGAGTCTGCTCTGGGTGTGTCTGCACACCGCAGGCAGAGGTGGCTCAGCTGTGCCTCTGCCACAGCGCAGAGATGCCAAAACCATCACAGCCCCTTCTGCACGTGGTGCCAGGGGCCATCCAGGTATAACAGCTATTAAAAATCCCTACGTGTGCAGATTCGTGCTCTGACTAATCCAGTCGTTTAGATTTGGTCTCTGGAGCTGTTCTAGAAATTGAAACTCCAGTCATTAACACGTAGTGCTGATAACATGGTGACTAAATTAATTTGTGAATTTATGTTAAGTAAACAAATAAATAGGACAGTAATCCTTACCAAAGGGAAAAAAACTAATAAAACCAAAGTCTCCTAATGTATGGGGACTCCTGGCTTAGCCACTTTTCTTCATAATGTTTTTCTCAGGTGTGAAGGAGAGAATCACACAACTGATTGGATTAATAATAAATTTCCTTGATACATTAATGGAAGAAGAAGTTACATACTAGGAGCAGGCAGAGAAAAATTTCATAAAGTCATTAATACCTCCAAAGATCAGTTCTGAGATGGGATGCTAAATAGTTGTTTTGTACCTAAGGATATGACCATATTTATTTATGTATTTTAGTAAAATTCTGAATAAACAATTCAGAGTTTGCTTTGAACATGTATTACTGATATTGGGGCAGGGAATTTCATTGCATTAGTTTGACTGCATTGAGGAAAGCAAAGGTTTTTGGTAATGAAAGATGTTTTTTTTTCTTTCAAACACCTTTATCAGAACTTCCAACAAAAGCAGTATTATGCTTGTAATCCTTGTAGACATGATTTCTCTTAAAACCAAACAAAGGAACAAGAAGCTTTGCACTCAATTTCTGAGACATTTTATGTGTTAAAAGAAAAAAAAAAAACAAGTCTTGTAGTCGTGAAATATGACTTAAAGGGTCAGGAGTGAAAGGGTCAGGAGTGACTCTGCAACCTCTCATCTGCAGAGTTGGGATGGATGAGGAGAGCCCTAAACTGGTTCCACGGTTTGGGGTTGGCTCTGTGTCTCACTGGCTTCCTCAGCCACACCTGCACCTTTGTGGGCCCCCACTGGTGTACCCTCATCAGACCTGCCCATTCCAGAAAAAGTCAAAAATAATTCATTTTGGTGGCTCGTATCATCACTGCACTTTTAGAGAAGAGCCTGTCACAGAGGGGAATTACAAAGATACTTTCACTCTTATTACATATGTTTTTACTGAACTTACAAAGCTGCCAAACCAACTACTCCGCTGAGCCCTGAAACTGTGTGTGAGCATGTGTGCACACAGCTTTTCCCCTTACAGATGCTGTTTCCTTATGCCAGAAAGACTGTACAGCTGCTGTGTTGTCACTTTTTTATCACTTCACTCTATACTTTGATTGAACCTTTTTCAAGTGTCTCTTTCCTTCTAAGCACAGGGGGGGAAAAAAGGCATTTCTAAATACATTCAGTTAAGGATTTATATTTGAATCTAATAGCTATTTATATGTATTCCCAAAAGATGCTATTGTGTGTAAGGCAAAATACCAGAAGTGATGAAGACAGGTATTGATTATCAGCCCCAAAAAGGCTGGAAGGAAACAGCAGAAGCTGTCCAGCTGAAATCTTATCAGGTCCTGCAGGGCATTCTCATTTTCATCACTGCTACTGCTCTTTCCTTCACTTTTTTTCCTTAAATTTGTGTCTTGCACAGAATACAATAACAATGCTTGGGAATTAATCTCTGATATATTTTGCAAGCTCTAAAAGGTAGCCCTTCCTGGTTGTAGTATAATTCTAGTATAAAGACAGACGTGGAACTGGAAGAGCTGGGTCTGAGATCTTAATCACTCTCATTTTGCTCTTATAATGTCTTTTAAAAATTATTGGTAATAATTGCTACAATTTTTTATTATGTTGTACCTGGCACAGACTCCAAGAGTTGGTAGTTCCACTTCCATGCTCATTGCCTTATCAGATGTGTTTTGATCTCTACCTTTGGGACAAAGGGATTAATTTTGTAGTGTGACTGTTTTATTTCCCCTTCATCATGTTAGAGCTGCTGAACATAGAAGATGTAGAACAAATCAACAAAAAACAAAGATAGAACTTAAAATTTTATAGTTGTGTAGTCAGAAAAAGAAATTGACATGAGAAAAAATTCTGGAGCTGGCTAAAAGACAGCGTTTTCACAGAAAAACATGGAGTTATGGTCTGTACGCATCGTTGTAACAAAGGTCCAAAATAGGCTGAGGCTCTTAGAGCAGCCTGACTTTCTCCTTCCCAGTCTGTTTCCTGCTCTTGCCACTTGCAGGTCATACCAACAATCTTTGTGTTCCCAAAAATGCAGGTGTGCACAAAACACACAGCTCATTCACATGCTTGGATACCGTCTGTATGCATCCTTGTAACAAAGGTCCAAAATAGGCTGAGGCTCTTGGGGGAGCCTGAATTTCTCCTTCCCAGTCTGTTTCCTGCTCTTGCCACTTGCAGGTCATACCAACAATCTTTGTGTTCCCAAAAATGCAGGTGTGCACAAACACACACAGAGCTTATTCACATGCTTGGATACACAGATCAACACAGAGCATTCATTGCCTTTGTTGCCACCTACAGCACCTACAGGAACGTAGAAAAACAGCCCAGGCCTGTTCCTTGTCTCCAAACTCTCTGTCTTGATGCACAGCCACTCTTATACTTGCAAAGCCCTCAGACTTTGGCTATAAATCCACACAGAACTGTTGCCCTGATTACTGGCCTCACTATCTCCAGCCTGGGTTGGTTTTTTGACAGTTTCTGGTTTATTCCAGCATCCCAGCTGCTGCAGCTTGATTGAAGTTCTCATTTCTCATGCATCTTAAGCCCTGCACTGGACCTTAAGTCCTCACAGAATCCAAACCCAGAACCTGAGCCCTGTTTATCCTATCTGCAGTCTCACATCTTTGCAGGACTTACTGCTGAGTGAAACCTCAAGTTTGCTTGTGAATCACACATAAGCAGAGAGAAAAGTCACACAGAAAAGAGGTGGATGGAGTTTCATAAAACTTCAGTTATTAAGGACAGGACTTTCTAGAGAACTCTACTGAGCAGCAGCTTGTTTTCTGGTAATCAGCCTTTTTTTTTTTCCTTTTTCTATTAACCCTCCTCTCCACTTCTCATGCTTGTTTCTCCCCAGTCGACTTGATTCCTTCTCACATTCCCAAGAGCTGCTTAAAACACCTGGTAAATTGTGCAGGTTCCCACAGTCACCTCTGACTGAAATCAGTCATTGCTATGACACAGTAATTCACCCTTTCTTATCGGTTCTTCAGGACTTGGAAAGGTTCCTCCAATCGCCCATCATTCAGGAACCCGAGAGTTCTGTCTTTGGTACTCTCTTCACTATCTCCTCTTTGTTAGAGTTTGTGTTTCTGACTGTGATTTATTGCATTTTCTGTTTCTTGTCCTTGCTTTTATGCTGAATAGCCTTTAACCAGGTAGCAGTCAAGCCCAATGTCTTTACTTGCCAGGTTTTCTTGTTTCAGGAGCAATTTAGTATCAATTCACATTTCATCTGTTCTTTAAAAACCTAAACAAAGCCAAGGGGAAATCATAAATCTGGCTGTATGATGAGCCTTGGCCAAGATGACAGAAATGTGTATGGCTACTTCTGATATAAGTTAGCCTTGTGTAATAATACAGACTCAGTATTAATTCCACTAAGGCACCTTATTTCCCCCTTGCATGTCACTGTGAGCCTGACGTGTACATCTGGCAAGGAAGGGATGAAGCAGGATGCAATAACAAAGTGCTCACATTTCAGATGGGTTTGTGTGTATGACTGCACCGAGGCCAGGAGTGTGAGCTCCTGCCCCACAGAGCCCAGGGCTGGGAGCTGTCTGCGGGATGGAGGGCTCTCTTCCTTGGTTTGTACAGCACACAATATGGTGCCATGAATAACGCAGTATTCAACTGGAGCTTTATATTTTCTGCAGTCCTTCTGGCTCCCTCACCACAAGAACCAAAATTCAGGATCACCGAGTGATGAAGTTGAAGAGGAAAGGAAATGAGTTTTTATCTAAGGAGAGTGGCAGGATGGAAGGAACGGCACAAGTGGCTGAGGTGCAGCAGGAAGCTTTTCAGTTCAAGGTCATAAATATGAATCTTTCCCAAGCTGGCAGTGACCAAAAGCCCAAACTGTCTGAAAGCAGCATCACCCAGTAATGACAGAGATTGGAAGCAAGAGAATAGAAAGGCATGAAAAGCTTTTGAAAGTGCCCTTGTGGGCTAATGCTGTTACACCGGTGAATAAGTCTCTTGAAGGCTGTGAGTCTGTGGCCATTTATCTGGTAGGCTTGCTATTCATCTCCTTTGAGTGTAGTGTAAATGCACTGTATTAGGGTCATGAGGAGAGCAAACCTAAAACGTTTAAATATTAGAAACGGGTTAGCCAGCTATCCAGCAGGAAGGTACAGACTATTGCAAGCCAAACACAAAGAAAGCAGGGAAACAAAAGATAACATTTGGAAAGAGGTGTCTGCACTGAGGCTTGTGATCTTTTGACCAAGTCTGCTAAGGAGGAAGGATTGTTCGATGCCATGTGAGACAGCTTTTCCCTTGCAAAATGAGGATAGAATATTCCGTGTTCTTTTAGGAAGTCTTCTCTCTGCTTGCAAAATATTGTATGGACACAAAAAGCAAGAATGTACAGAAAGAAAATCATGTCTAGATTCCTCAAAAGTTTAAAATGTTGATAATAGGGATTTTTCATAGAAGTAATTAAGGATAATTTGTGCTTCTTCTATTTCTGAAGTCTGAATAAGAAAATATTGAGAGAACAGAAAGTAGGAAAAAAAGGGTTGGAATATAAGAGTCAGTATATTTTAGTATTATCTTGCATTAATATCACTAAAGGAAAAAGGAGATCAGGTTGAGGAACTTGCAAGAAGAACTGGTGAATCCCGGATGTTTGTTCGTAGTTCACCATTGTAACATCTCTCATCTCTGCCTGTGTTGAGGGTCTGAAATCTGTGTCCAAACCCAGGTTTGACTTTCAGAATTTGGTTCTTTAGCAGTAGCAGGAGAGTCAAGTCTACACCCATCATTAGGAAGTATGAAATCCATATATAAAAAAGGAGACAGGTCTCCCTGCTTGCTTTCCTGCCTTCCTGCCTTCCACCAGTAAAGAAAAAAAAAACCCAGCTTTTTAATAAAAAGTAAAACCCCCTAATTCATAGCCAGTGTTGAACAGGAACATTTTTCTAATCTTGAAAAGGATGGGAGAATTTCTCAGATGTGAAGTTGTAATCATAAAGGATTGGTAAAGCTTAGCTGTAATCCAACAGTATATAGCTTGGTTAAAACCCATTTAAATAAGCAAGGTATCACTGCTGATGGGAAAAAGGATGAGAGATTCTCCTCCCAATTGTGTGTTTCAGTATCTTTCAAAAACTTCAAAACAATTTTCAGAATTTTGTTATGTGGATTCCTTGCTGCATTCCTTAGGGTATATCTTCTTTGGAGATGCTCGCAACCTGTATTTGCTATTCTGTTTTCTGGACAGCAGCTTTACTAAGCTTTGAAAAGAGGATGTTAGCATTTTTTAAAGCCTTTTTTCTCCTTTTTATTGTATGAATCAGTGTTCTTGAAGGAGTCAAAGTTCAATCCTCCTGCTGCATTACAATGCCTTTCAGTCTAATATTAGAGAGCGAGTCCCATTTTACTTTGTAATACGGAGCTTCACTTCGGCATTAATTTCATTCGGAAAGCAGCTGCACTTATAATAGATTCCTTTAAAGCAAAATGGAAAATATACATTTATCAAATGACTTTCTTCCAGTAATGCTGCAGCAGTCTTTATTGCATCAAAGTTGTCAGCCATCAGCCCATCTTTCTGAATAAAGATGTGCCAAATCATCGAAGCAGGCTTTATATCGAATAAGCAATACATGAATTCTGTGGCAGGAGGACAGACAGACAGATGCTGTCTCAGCCTGTACAATATGATGTATTTATTTATGCCCATATCACACAGCATTAGCAAATTTGGAGAATATTTCCTACATGTACACAGCAAGTGACATTACATATTAAAAAATTATGCTTTTGAAATTGTTTAGCCTAAGAGACAAATAACATCTTATAACAAATGAAAGACTCTTAAAATCAACCTTAACAGCTTTATCTTTCTCTCCTGAGACTTTCTTTTTGTCTTCCAATGTGCTATTTTATGACTTCCATTTTCATCAGTTTCATAGTCCAGATCAACACAGTTTTTACTGTTTGTCGCTGTAATCAAACCAACATTTAAATTGAATTTTTGTTTTGGGCAGTTTTTTGTATTGCTTAGGAAAATGCTAGGTTCAATTGAATTGTTTATTCAATTATAAATGTTTAAGCTTAATTGTAACTGTGCTGCGAATCAGAATATCTATTTATAAGAACCTACTGATATTGTACAGAGACACTAGAGTTAGTCATTTGATTCATCTCTTTTGACATGAAATAAAGGATACTTCATCATTTATCATAGTTGGTTCTATGGTTTGAATCTAATAAACATATTAAATATAAAGGCCATGGACTTGTTGGAGTGAATCTATAAGAGGCCATGAAGATGCTCAGAGCCCCTCTGCTCTGGATACAGGCTGAGATTGTTCAGTTTTGGAGAAGAAAAGGCTCTGGAGAGACCTCAGAGCCTCTTCCAGTGCCTAAAGGGGCTCCAAGAGAGCTGGAGAGGGGCTTTGTACAAGGAGTAGTGACAGGAAAAGGGGGAATGGATTTAACATGAAACCAAGGATGTTTGGCTAAGGTATAAGGACGAAATCTTTCCCTGGGAGGATGGGCAGGTCCTGGCACAGGGTGCCCAGAGTAGCTGTGGCTGCCCCTGGACCCCTGGCAGTGTCCAAGGCCAGGCTGGATGGGGCTGGGAGCAACCTGGGACAGTGGAAAGTGTCCCTGCACATGGCAGGGTGGGGCACTGGATGAGCTTTAAGGTCCCTTCCAATCCAAACAGTTCTAGGATTATAGGACCTTCAGGGACACCTATCCTTGCAGAAATTGTGATGTAGGATTAGGTAGTGGAGATGAAAAGGAGGGAAGATATTTTTAGTTATTCCAGATATCGAGACTGTAAGGTTTCTAACCCTGCCTATTGCACAAACACAGATGATCAGACTATGTTTATGGCAAAATCAGTCTTGAAGTGTCAAAGTAAACTTGAAATTTAGACAGTGTATCATATCTCTAGCATGATTTTTATCCCATTTACTTAAAAGTAACCATATTATTTCATTTTCTGACAGAAAATAATCCCAGAGAAATTGTATACAATAAATAGAAACAGATTTGAAAGGGCGGGGGGAGATCTCTGCTCTTCCACACTTTCCTGCCTTCTTGTCAACCAAGATCAAGCCTGAGCTGGAAAATAATTCAAATATTGGTGAATATCTTATCCTATGATAAACTAAATGAATCAAAGTAACTACAAACCTGTTGTAATCATCTGGTTTCAAATTCCTGTGTTCTGAGTATTTCTCTTCTGTGTTCACAGTAGGAATAAATAGCTGTAGGGACAGATACCCCCAGTAAGACAGCACTAAAATCAATGGAATTACACTGCTTGGAAATCTCAACAACTCTATTGCCCTAGGTCTCTTTCATCTCTGTAGAGCTGAGAATCCTGATATCTTCAGTTTAATGTGTGCTGGCTAAGCCTTGCAGCACAACACTCAGGATTTGCAGCAGCAATCAGGAAACCCCACAATTAGGGTAAAGCTCTGTTGCCAGCTGTCTTCTAGGTTGCCACATACTAGATATGCAGCAAATACCATACACTGTTTTTTTACTGGATGGTGTAAATGAGCAGATAGTAAGGAAGGCCAGAATTCATTGAAACTATGGAAATTCTGTTCCCAAACTTACATTTTCCCAAAATTTTTATGCAAAGCTTCAGCTAAAGCTTCTTCCTCAATGAGCTCTAAAACCTAGAAATTGAAAGGAAGAAAAAAAGACCTCCCCCACAAAAAAAAAATCCTATTTCTTTGGTCATAGTTGTGTGAGACTGACTGATCTAAATGATCTTACCTCCCTGGAGAAGTATCTCTTTCCTTAATTAAAAGCACAGCCACTTGCCTGATATCCTGATGTCTAGGAATTCTCTTGGACATGTCCATCAGCAGGCTTAGGGAGACAGTGTGTCTGTATCATTCATCTGGGGTTTGCAAAAGGAACAATCACTTCTTAGATAATGCATAAAACATCCCATGTGAATTTTAAAAAAAGTAGAAAAGCAAGGATAAGCAAGCAATCATAACTATTATATAGAATATATAGCACATGTTCTATATCACATATATGGAACACATATCTACATGTAACATACATATATATATATATGAAAAATACACATCTATATATAAAGTAGTAGATAGAATTACAAAATATCCTGAGTTGGAAGGGACCCACAAGGTGGACATATGTATGTGTATATATATGTGTATATATATATGTATATATATGTATATATATGTATATATGTATATGTGTGTGTGTATGTGTGGGTGTGTATCTTGGGCATTTGTTTTCATCATCAAATTGCTTCAAGGATTTTGCAGGGTTCAGAGATGCAAGGCTGGTCTGCCAGTTTGTTTCACAGAACAACTCTGTGACATTGAAATGCCATTGATGGAGCAGACTTCAGTCAGGGACAGCCAGGCCGAGTTACCTTGAACTCATGGAGTGCAATTCCCACTGATCCATGTTCATGCCATTGAAGCAGCCAAACAAAGTAAATGTCTCTCTGCATGACATATGTAAATACATTGGGAGATTCAGTCTGGTTTTTAGCTAGATGCTTAGAGACAGAGAAACGGAAATTAATAATCTAATTCATTTGAGTGTCTTCAAAATGCAGGTGAATTAAGAACTGATTTGCCTCTTGCTTGAAAAGATGTAGATTTTCCTCTGTTAAAGCTCCCTAAGGCATGACTATATTGACCTCAGATTTCAGATTTCTAAAAAGCACTCTATCAGCAATGATGAGAACAGCTGAAATTTAAAACAACCCCTACTCTTGCAAACCTTGGTCAAGAAAAACCCACGATAACTTTAGACAAGGAATGAATGATATTTGAGGTATCTTGTAGCTTTTGTCTGTCTTGTCCATTTCCCCAGCCCCTCTCTCTTGCCTCACTGAGAGCCAAGCTCAGAGGGATTTCACTTTGTGATGAAGATTGGAGCATCACTTGGAGACCAAATCCCACCCATTTTTGGATAATGCAGGTGGAGTCCTCACCCTCCATGGGCAGAAAGATTCCTTAGCCAAGTCTAACATCCTCCTAACTCCATCTCTGCAGGGCCTCACAGACTCCCTGTGGCTGCACTCTGACAGCAAATCTATTCCAGTAATTTACCTGGGAGGCAAATGCCATGACACAGCCCTTCCACTCCTCTCTTATTTGCACAGCTTTTGTTGCTGGACACAGACATGAAGGATGAGCTGTCCCTGGGGTCAGCTTGGGACAGCTGCCCCTGCTGTCCCCTCCCAGCTCCTGGTGCTCACTCTGTGACTGTGTCACTGCAGAAGCTGAAACCTCCCCGTGTCACCAAGAGGCCTCAAACACAGCCCCACAGGAGCTGCTAGGACAAAAGTTATCTCCAGTCCACAATCCCTGGTACTTTATTCTGTGTGAAGAGTAACTCAGATCAAAGGGATGGTTTAGCTGGGCTTTATTCTGTACCATAACTCAGACTCCTCACACTTCAGAGTTAGACCAGCTTACAAATTCCTGCTATTTTTTGCAGTGCTGTTAGTAGAACAGCATAATATCGTACCAAGATTTCTAGTCACGGCAGGTTTTGTGTTCTCTGGTTTAAGGAAAAACTCTGAGGCTTGTTTTACATTCCTGAGAAGTAAAAGTAGGTTTTACATGAAAAAAATAAGAACAAACAAATAAAGAAATTACAGAAACTTTAAAGCCAGGCTTTCTGAAGTCTGTGTTTTACATAATTAATTTTTAGGTATAATTTTTTGGCAATTCTCTGCAAGTTTTGAGCTTTGTGTGGAATTGGGGGCACATTGCTCTTAGCTGCCAGATCTGTAGGTTGCTAGATGCAGCTGAATACTATTAAATGTTCTAGAATTGGGCACAGCAAAATTGTGCCTATTAAGTTAGAAACTAAAAAGAAAAAAATCAAGCACTGACTGTGCCAGCTGATTTTTGTTAGAAGTACAATCTATGCTTATTAAGTGATTATTCCATAACACGATGATAACTGAAAGAAAACAGGGGTAATTTTATTTATCTCTTTATTTGACTCTCTCTTGGCAAAAATTATACAATTGCAGAGGTTGAAGATTTTGAGTCAAATTTCTAATAAGCCATAACTGCTAGTCACAGTGACATTTTTCCCCCACTGGGAATCATGTTATGCATGTTTCTTTTTTTGAAGAAAAAAGTAGAAGGTTACAACAATTCCTTATGATTTTCTGCAAGTTACTATGCATCTATTATGATTGTGACACTGAAGTCTATACTCTTTTTTGACATGAGAGGAAAAAATGTAAGTAAAATGTTGCTTTCATAAGTTTTAAAATGAGAATTCCCACAGCATTGCACAGTTAGGTCTTACATTAAGCATTTATGGCAGCTACAAATTCACAGCATGGTTTTTGAGGCAGCAAAAAACCAGAATGAGTCCAATTGACATTTTACAGTCAGAACAAAAGTTTGAAAATGTACAGCTTATATACAACTACTTATGCATTACATATTAGCCCCTTAAAATAGAACTAAACTTGGTATTGCCCCTTCGTGCAGTTAATTATTAGTAAATTTAGTCCTTCAATCATTCTGAACAATGAGGAACATTCAATTATATAGTGCTTGCTAAATGATGGCCAAAATCTGCCTTAATTTACGCTCTGGAGTCAGTGACGTTCAGGAGGTTGTGGGCAGAGTAAGAGGGCAGAGTCCAGACCTCTTAATAATTAATAAAGTAGAACAAAAGTGAAGAGCTCATTTGGAATGTCAGTGTGGATCTGCAAAGCTGTGTGATCCAGGAGTGTGCACCTCGGGGAGCTCAGCACTGAGCAGCAGTGTGACAGAGAGGGGAGCAAAACTCACTCCACTTCAGGGCCTTTCTTGAATAAAAAAATTTGTATGGATATTCTGCAGTTTTGTGTGAGCCTTGGGGAATGCCTTTGATGCACTTGATTAGGGAACAAGATCTCAACCTTGTAGACTCAGTAAGATCTTCACATGTTTAAATACAGATAATTAGTCTCCGTTCTCTCCCTTTTCTTCCATTTTTTTTAAACTTTCATCCTCATGATCTTGGTTTGACTGGTTATTTTTTCCTCATTTTTTGCCCTATTCATTGATTATTAATGGTTGTTTAAATGTCAGCACAGTGCCCTCTTCCTAATTTATGCAATACAAATGACCATGTCTAATTTTTATTTTGGAATGTAAGTTTAAGCATATTTTTAGAAGGATTTTAACAAGGAGTAGAAAATTCCTTCACATCTCTCTATGCAGTGCAGTGGAGTGAAGTGCAGAGATGTCTGATGGAGCTCCAAGCATGCTGACATGGTAATATCCTGCTGAGATTGTAGCTCAGGAGCAAGGACAAGGTGGGAAGAGCTGTGTGCTCACACATCCTGCACAAAGGAGGGCATTCTGCTGGGCTCCATGTTTGCTGCATGTTCAGCAGAGTGAATTTCTGTGCTGTGCTCAGTTCACAGAAATGTGCTCTAAGCAATGTGAGGAGGAGATCAGGCAGAGCAGTTATCCTGGGCAGGGCCAACAGGATGGATAGCATTATTTCAGATGTCTCAAAATGGTGTTATGAGCCCTGGGGTTCAGGATCTGATTATCCATCATGCTTTGGCCTACAGACTTATTTTAGTTTATGATTCTTTGCTGTCTTAAAGATGGCATATTCTGCTAAATCAGAATGTGAGTTTAGCTATGGAGCTGGGTAAATATGTGTGGCTTAGCCATTTTTTTTCTATTATCATGGATGAAAGCTTGATTTTGAGCCTTATTGAACATAGTTTTGCTCTGATTATGCAGCTCTAAAGAGGCATTGGTCCAAGGTAAATGTTGGTCAAAATGTATTCCACCGTATCTGGAAGATATTCTGGTAGTTTTCATTCTCTCTCTGTTGGCAGCATTATTATTGACTGGTTTAAATTATTTAACTAAGGATTTACCCATTTTCCATATCTGTAAATAAATTCCCTTTCTCAGACAGGTGTTGCAAAGACAATTCACTTGCTTTTCTCATGGACTTCAAACCTGATGTGACAGAAGCAGGATATTTTAGTCTGTTTGCTGGTTTTCAGTATGTGCCCATTTTGTGTATGGACAGAAGAGGATCACAGACAGATTCAGAAGTTTGGCATGCTGCTGTTTGAGAAACTTTTCATGAAGCCATTTGAAAATTATTTTGTAGGCATTGTACACTCGGTTAAATCTATGTCAGATCATCATAAAAGGAATGTAAAAGGAGTTCACTGTGTGTATTTGTTCAAATTCCTCGTGCTGCTCTAGTGTTGAGGTGCCAAATGCCCAGATCAGTGTCTTACCTTTAATCACTGTACTGTGGCACAGGCTAAAAGGAAACACACCCTCCCTCTCCCCAAAAACAAGGAAAACTGCTGTTTGTGTTGTGCTCTGGTGCACCAGTTCAAAATGGCTTTCTGTCTCACTCCACTGGTTTCTTGGAGGTGGGGATTGATCTGAAAATCTCTTGCATGATACGTTTGAAATATTTATCTGAGGTTGAACTGTCAGGTGGTGTCCAAGTCACTCATTACTAGGCAGCAGGGGGAGGCTGTGCTGTCAGGGAGTTACCATTTTCACAACACACAGCTCTGTGTATTTATGTGCAGCGTGGTCTGTGCCTTAATGAACTTGGCAATGGGAAGAGGTCATTGCAAGGTATTTGATTTAAATGCTGAAAATTGCAATCTGAAGATAACAGTAGTGATACCCAAACAATATCTGTAATATTCAGGGTCCTTGCTTTCTTATTTCTAGATGCAGAATTATTCTTAGATTTTTTTTTCCTTTTCTTTTCCTCTTTTTCTCTTGCCTGAAGATTTTTAGTCTCTAAATATGTCAGTGACTGGCTTGCAACCCAGTATAATTGGTACCTGGTAAATGACCTGTGTTTTGTTTCTTACTCTGAATCCTGCCTGATCTACCTGAGCTGAGTGAAACATGCCTTCAGGGTGCTACAAAGTTTGCCATGATCAAAGAACTGAGGGCTTTTCTGATGGTGCACCCAGGCACCAATAAACACTCGTCTTACCTCCTACAAATTGTAAGTGCAGCTTTGCTGCAGATTATTAGTATGAAATAAACCATTGGGTGAAATCAGACATGTCATTTTTCCTGTTGTGTTCCTTCTCTTGTGCCCAACATTATGCCATCACACAATACTACAGTGCTATGCACAGCCAAGAATGAAAGCTTTCATTATATTTTAGATTCCAGGAGCGTGACAGACATTTTTACATTATACAAACTACCTAAAATTGTAGTTCTTAAACGTTTTCATTGTCTGAAAGGCACATCTTGTAACTGTGGGATAGGAATGTTATCTTTAGGTCAAATTACTGTGTGCTGAAGCATGACCCAATTTTCAGTTTAATGTGAATCCTATTTTTGGTTGTGCAAAAAAAATATAAGAAATACCCATTGACTGTGAGGTGCTTATTTCAGTTTTATTAAAGAGTTGCTGATTGCAAGTTATGGGATGCTATAAAATTGAAACTGCCTTATTTAAAAGCATTCTCTCTTGTGCAATGGGATAAAGGTTGATTTTGTAGCTGTGTAGATATTGTGGGAGGTTATTTAGATAGTAGTTCTTCATCTGCAGATATTTTCTGTTCTTTCCCTTAAATAAAAGTCCTGACACTTTTACATTTCGACAGTTAATCTTTAATTCTTCACCATACCAATTAACTGCAAACTATTAGAGAAACAATAAGCCATGAATCATCAGCTACAAGTAGGCAGAGTTTAACAGTCAAGAAATTGAACATTTCTTAATCTTATATACCCTCAACATCAAAGCGAATAAATCTGAGGTTAAAAAGAAAGGCTATCTGATTCCCCACTGCTTTAGGAAACAACTTATTTCTTTCTCTCTTGTTCATCTGCCAATACAACACAAAAAAAAAGGGAAGGACCTGATTCTGTGATCCTTGTTTTGTACAAGAAGCTTTTATTTCTATATTAGCCACACTAAGCAGAATAAAATATTAATAGACATTATTCACAATACACAAAATTCATGAGAACAAACACCCTACTTCTGTAAACTTCAAGTTCTTTGGAGAGTCTTCTTGAAGAGTAATACTCCCTTTTCAAGGGTATTATGTGAGGCAGTACAGCTATTCAATTAAGAGCCTTTGAATCCTTTAAAAGCTTTTATTCTGCCTAACTAGGAACATATAAATATCTTCATCTTTCACAGACTTACTCTTCTGTCAGAAGTTAAGCTGGGGGTTCATGGATGCTGCTGGATCAGAGCCAGACCCTCCTGCACCTTGCAGAACAAAGTTGTGAGATCAAAAGGCTGAAGACATGTCTGTGGTCAGAGCTGCACGGGCACTGGGCTGCTTCATCTTAAACCTTTTGAAAATGATTGGTTAGTGCAGCTCTTCCTAAATACTGTTAGCAACTGCAGAAGAGTCTGTAGAGAGAATAGTTTAGGTCATATTCAGAAGTAAAACAGTTGTCACCTGCTAAACACAATTGGAGGGTGGGCATTTACAGAAAGCCAACTGTTTCTAGAGCAAGAGGCTGCCTTTCACACAGGGCAAGTGCATCTGGGAGAGTTTTTCACTAGTGGGGTGTCTGTGAGTCAGGATTTCTATACAGCCTTGCAGAGCATTTCACCCTAATAGGGCTCCTGCAATGGAGCTGAATTTCAGATCACTGGGAATGCTCTGCCTGCTTGGAACTTTGTTAAAATTCTGAGTGAAGCAGGCTCAGATTTGGATTTCTGCACCTGCTCATGAGATTGGTAAGCAGAGGTAGGCTGGGATATTCTGGAGAATATTTTCCTAAATTTGGAAATATTCTCAATTGCTAGAAGATATTGTATAAATGGTTTGAAGAAGTCTCACATCTGCCAAATGATCTATGTTGTTGGTCTTCAAATATTTGATGGGAGGTGGCTTAATTCAGAATAATTTCTTATTTCATAATCCATTCTTAATTTGCCTAATTGGTATATTTTACAGATATCTCTGCAAACACTTACAAAATATTCAGTCCAGTGTTGAAGTACAAGATTGAATTTAGTAACTGGCATAGCCAAAGAATATCAAGTAGCATCCATCTAGATACTTCATGAAGAAATGGTAAAACTTCTAATTTTATGTGGTTTATATAGTTTTAGTTTTGTTAGTAAGCGTTTCAGACAACTGTAGTGTTACTGAACCTGAGGTCAGTGCTGGTTCCTTACCATTACCTTTCCTTTCTCTATTTTTAGTATAATTCTAGGAAATTATTTTTCCTTGCTCAGATATTCCAGAAAAAAACCCCACGTTTAATCAAAAACCCACAAGAATCAATAAAATTCTTCTATAATTATTTTTTTTTTCTGTGCAGTTTTGTGCCAGAAAAATTTCCTCTATACCACCAAAGCTTCAGACGTGTTTAAATAAATTAAACAGGAGACTTAATCAAATTCTATTCTGTATCATCAGCAATAATGAATAGCTAAAATTCCTACTCTGCATTGGAAATGCAGAACTGCTTAATTCAAATTTCAGTATCAACAATGCTGATATAAGGGAAAGACATAAAAACTGTTAAAGGACAAATAAACAACAAGTAAAATTTTTAAGAATCATCATGCGATATAGTTGTACAAAGATTAAATGTTGAGATACAATTTTATCTGCATTCAATTACTCATTTACTATCACATTAGACATGAACAAAAGTGAAAACATAAGAATGATTGCAAGCAGTGCACAGACCTGGAAGAGACCTGAAAAATTCTACTGGACCATTCATGATCCGAAGGCAGAATGTCCAGTCTGATATTTCCTTTCTGTGAAATTTCCTCATAATTGATATGTTTTCAAGAAGTTTATCAACCTGAAAGAACAAAGGCTTTTTTAATCAAGAAACCTCAATGATCTATTTCTTCAACTTTCTGTGAGAATATCTGTAATCACTTCCACTTCAAAACTAGTCAGTAGATATTGTGCGGGACTTTCTGTGTATTTAAAAGCTTTGAAAGTTGAAAAGAGGAGTGACAAGGTGGTGTGAAGGGTTTGAAGCAATCTGTATTTACAGGAATTCTTTGCAATGCAAATCCGGGTTGTTACTTTCATGTTTAGGGTAGAGATTTTCCCAGGCCAGTGGTTTCTATAACCAGCGATTCAAGCAGCTCATACTGTTGTGATCTCTACTGCAACTTTTCTAGTGCAGGATTCTGAGAACCTTGTCCATGCTCAAGCCCAATCTGTTCCATAATGAGCAGTCCCAAACCTAGCACGAACACAAAATAGAGGAGGGCACTATTCCTTTTCTTTTCCTGTCTGAATGGAAAATAGGAGGCTGTTGTTGGTATTAGGGGATAATGGAAAAGAGGTAAGAATAAATCATATAAAGGGGTACAGAAGTAGTCGGTGTGGCTGTCAGTGTACTTTTAAAGTCTGGAAGGATAATTTCCATGAAAGTGGTAGAAAGGGAGGAGGATTTGGAGAAATGAGTCCTTCAGGAGATGGTCTGTGCAGTGAGGACATGCTGCTGAAGCACCCAAATTCCATTTGCAAACACATTGGGAACTGAACTTGGAACCTCCAGTCTTAGGTAAGGGATGTTACATTTTGTGTCAAAACAGAAAAAAACCTCTCCCCTTTTCCATCTCGCTTTAGAGGGAGCTGCCATCTAAACTACAAGTGATGGTGCTAGCAGTCTTTCAATGGGGATTTATAGAATAAATGAAAGGCCATATAAAAGAATACTACAGACTAATTTGGGCTTACAAGCAGTTTTAAAAATGTTGATTCCCTCATTTCAGTCCATTGCCTTTCTGAGCAAGGGGCTTATTCTCTGTTGAACTGTGAAACTGAACTATTTTTTAAATTTTCATACTGATATTTTATTTATCTGTGGCTGTACTTTTGTATGGGAAAGTCACAAAACAAACTTGGGTGAAATACTTTCCCCTCCTTAAAATATATAATTATAAGAACTTTGTATTTCTTTTCTCCTGGAGGTTGAATAGCAATAACACTCCTCTAAAAAAATTTACATTTGAAAGAACAGTCTTGAAATTTTGATGCCATCTCATATACCTTTACATCTCAAAGAGCATTGAATTTTAACTTAAAAGTCAATTTTAATCAGAATATATTCCACAGTTATTGTTATTTTTCTTTTTATATATTTGAGGACAGTTATATATGTACATACAGTTCTTTCCTGCATGTATAAAACAATTGAAACCTAGATATATTCTTTGGTGGCTTTTCTGGTTTTTTTTGTTAGGTTGAGATTTTTTTTTTCTGAGTTACAGTTTAATTTCTAAAATTTTTTACCAGATTTTTCAGCTCTCCACTGCCCATAACAATCTGAACAATATCTTCAAACTTCTTAAGGTGCACAAACAGTATCCTTCTAGAACATTACTCTGTGGCTTGGCAGTGGGGGGATTGTTTTGTTGTTTTATTGTTTGTGGGGTTTTGTTTGGGTTTTTAGGATTATTTCTTCTTGTTTACTATTTATGAAAAAAGTTTTTTAAGTTGCATGGATTTTTTTTGGCTACTGTTTTTTTTGCATGGAAAGTCCAGCACTTTATTTATGGAAAATAATTCCCTAGTTCATGTTGTAGTTTGGACCTTAAACTGAGACCCTTTTGTGTGGTGAGGAACTTCATCTTAACTCCCCAACTAATGCCATATTTGCACTGTGTTTTTTTTAAGTGGTTACTGCATTGTATTGTATTGACAGCAAATGCTGATTTACTGAATTGTTGACTCTGTGGTATTACTTTGGTCACAGAAGAATTTCTGTTCTTCAGTTGTGGGATTCAACATCTTCTGGTTATGCAGTAAGAAATTACATTTTTAAAATTAAATGCAATTACACTTTTCATCAATGCTGATATTACAACTTTTAGGACTTTCTGAAGAGTGGGGTAGGTATTTGGCCTGAGATGTAGAGCTTCCCACTGCTGTTCAAGGAGTAAAGACAGAAAGCTTCAGCCCATTATGTTTAGGAAATAGACTTTTCTGGTTTAGTTAAAAGCTGATATGTAGTAATACTCTGATAGTCTGAAAAAAATGATGTCACCTTCCCTTATCCAGGAGTTACACAAAGTGGAATTGTGCTTGTTACTAAATAAACACTTACATATTCCCTACCTTCCAGACTACCAGGAAACTCTAATAATTATAATTTCTAATAATTCTAAATTCTAATAGTAAATACAGTAATGCAAGAGTTTCCACATCGTGGAAGTAAATAGGAAATTGGTCTTGTGGGATGTTCTGATCCAGTCTGACTACTCCAAGCTTTCAACACCTGAAATCCTATATGTGGATAAAACACCAGATGTTTAGTTAAAAAACAAACAAACAGTAAACCCCAACAAAAAATTCAAAAAACCTTCAACAACCAAATGTAGTGAACACGGTTGTATTTTTCATGGCAGTTACTGCAGCAATGCATGATTTAGTAAGTCCTATAGAATTAGGATTTAGCAATATGGTTTGGCAAATACAGTATAATGCCATTTAAATCTCTCCCTTGTCTCCCCAGAATCATTTTGTTATAAAGTAGCACCATGAGTGGCATTACAAGGTAAATATCACCACATTCCATCATCAGCTCCCCAAGCCTAAGCTCCAATATATGAACAAAGCTGAAAATGAGGAACTGGTTTTCAGCTCTGTTTAAAAAGCTGTGCTGGTTTTGGCTGGGCTACTTTGTTGCCAGCTGGGGTTAAACCACAAAAAAACCAAACAAAATGGGAAAAAACCCCCAACAAACAAAACAAACAAACAAACAAAAACAACAACAACAACAACAAAAAAAACCAACAAACAGAAAGGAATGTAAATGTGCAGTCAGAAGGGATTCTGCAGTTGTGGTCCCTGGAACCAGCTGACTCCCACTGTGCCCCAGCATAAATAAATCTTTCTTGTTGCTGTCTTTCATTAAGTCCAGTTCACTAACTTCATTTTCCATTCTGCCTTCTTCAGTGTTTTCTATGTTTATTTCTGTTATGCTGTTTCTAAAACAGCCCCTCAAATAGCTGAAGATGAGCAAATTGGCCTAGTTGTGAGAAAAAGTTGTTGAAAAACAGGGGGGTGGAAATTTTTTCTGGTGACTTTCCCAAAAGAAATGTTATATTGCTGTTCCCAGAGGGTGTCATTACATCATTGTCATGTGAATTAGGACCTACTGTTCTCAGTGGGGAGTTCACATCTTCTGGCTCATGTGGCTTCTCTACAAACAGGCACTGGTTACACAGGTAACTTTTGACTATTTTGGTTATTTTCTGAGCTGACATAATGTTTATAAATTACCTATGCAGCTTCTTCAAAGTGAAGCTGAGATTGAAAAGCAGTGCATTAGACCAAACTATTGCTCTTGCCATATTGGTAAAAGAACATTTTTCAATCTTTGGGGAATGCTGCTGAGAAAGGAGGGAACCCATTCTGGTGAATTCTCTTAGCATTTCCTAGCCTTTGTTGCTGTGTAATTTTGAAATAGCAAAAGTAATCAGGGAAAAAAAACCATTTAATTTATATATTTGCATAATTCTGGCCTTACAGAGGGGATTTAGAAATTAACCATATTCTGGAGTATAAGAACTCAAGGGCAAAGCCTGCCCTTCAGTTTATACAGCTGCAAACTCCAAAATGCATTTCAAACTGCTTTGTACTCTGCTATCAAAGCCTGAAAACACAATGAAGCATTTGAATTTTAGTCCTTGGGGAACACTGCTCTGCAGTCCGGGGTCCTGCACCACTTTGCAGTGATGTCTTTAGTGTGATTCTTTGCAAGCAGGGGCTCAGTGTGGAGAGGAGGGAGGGAGGGACTGTGGGGTGTGAACACAGGGACAAGAATACACTGACACAGGAGGTGACAGACTGGCATTTCAACCCTGGGCCTGGGCTCAGACATTTGGTGGATATGGCTCTTATCAGCACCAAAAACGAAATAATTTCCAAAGCTGAATCCTACAGTCAATAAGTAAGAACTTCCATGTTGCTTTACTTGCAACACACAGTAACTGTGAATCTTGATCCAGGCTGTCAGTAATGGAATCAGGGTAGATCCACCAAGTTCAGCAGAGAGTTTAGATTCCCATCAGCTTAGCTGTGTATTATTGGAACTGGAAATATATTTGACTTGTAGACTTTTTGGAGCAATAGTTTGCAGTAGAAAAAAAATGGAGCCAACATATAAGTCATATTAAGTTTTAATCCTGTACTCCTCCTTCTTTTTAGAAGCGGTTCACTCAGTCTCCTAATCACAGTGTTTTATGTTGCTGCTTTACAATCACACACTCCAAATGCAAATCACTGCACTGGTTTCTTAGTGACAGCAAGCCCTGACAGCAGTAGGTACTTGGAATATGCCAGTAAGATTTTAACAGCTTTGAAATGGTCGCAAGGGACACTGTTTTGGGAGATTACAATCAGGGCATTCCATCAGAATGCTTTATTTCCACCACCAGCCTATATGCAATGAGCTAATAAGTGATTACTGTCTTTGTGTCTTTTTATTTGAGGACTAGGTAGAACATTTCATTCAATGAACAATGATTGTGTCTTCTCTAGGCATATGTGGCTTATTAATATTAATGAAACTTGCACATATTCATCTAAAAAGGACTTATATCCTACATAGTCACTATTTATCTAGGCAAATTTGGCTTCATCATTTTCTATTTACTAAAAATAAGTCTTGTGCAGTTGATTTATAACATCTTCCTGTTTTGTGTTGGGAATAGTTATCACTGTCTCAATGCCCAAGAGTGTGTAACCACCTTGTGCTCACTTAAGAGAAGAAAGCTAAATGTGAGTTCAGAAAAAGATGTCCATTTGGCAGCTGTTTATCTGTGGAAAAGGAAGGTGAAAACTTAGAGATTAACACGGAAGTTCAACAGGTTTCATTCTTGTTTTGCTGTGAGTCTCATTCTGTGTTTAAAGTGTGATATAAAATGCCAAGCACGGATTGCAGCAGGGATCAGAAGGGAGCAAACTCTGTTCAGAGCACTTTCCACACATGGCTTCTGACAAACCCCTTTCTTTCATTCCAGTTGAACTGTTGGCTCAACAAGCTTCCTCTTTAACCACTTAGAAATTATATTTATAAAGCAGAAATGAGAAACTGAACTCTACAGTACTGAAACATGTTCACTGACATCACAATAATTTTTCTAAGTTCTTTTCACCAGTTCCATTAAAAAGTCATGCACTTAAAATACTAACTTTTTGACATGAAGATGAGTATCAGCCAACTTTCAGGAATAACTGTAGTAGAAAATGAAATAGTGATAGAATTTTCTGAAACTTGGTGAGATGGTCATATCTGCAGCTTATGACCCACGCAGTGCAGGCCTTTTCTAAAGGTGAGTATATTTGTAGCAACAGTCCAATATTTGGGAATTGCAGTGAATAATGAGGTGAATCTCAGCTGCCATGCAGTGTCCTGGGAAAAAGGATGCATGTAATTCTTAGGGTGTTCATAAAGGAAGATTAAGTTCCAGAGGGATAAAATGTTGGTTCTGTATCTTAATTTTCTTACTCTAAATCAATTTCTTCATTATTTCATGCTTCTGCTGCTAATATATAAAAGGGATATAATAGTTTGAAATTAACCTACCCTGTTTCTTGAAATTCTGGAGTTTCTGAGAGTATAGCTCTGGGATATTCTACTCTTTCATAATATATCCTTTTTAAGCAGGTGGCAAAGTTAGTGTAGTCCCTGAGCATAAAAGGCTGCAAACAGAATTTCTCTTTCAAATTTAAAAGAAGACCTCTGATCATCTGCTATTATTTTACTCTTCAAATAAACTTCTTTTATTCCTCACTTATATAATCCTTTGTTACTCTGTGAATAGTCTGACAAAAACGTGCAGTGCAGTCTCTTGGATGAGTTGCTTTGCCTCTGGCTTAGTCAGCTTCCAAGACTGGTTTCCATATCATGGGCTAATTTAAACCATTCCTGATTATCCCAACCTGAGGCCATTCTTTCAGGGACAAAGGCTCCCCAGCAGCTCAACTAGCATAATTTTAAATGCCTTCTAGCCTTTTGGAGCATTCTGCTTGTAATAGGCCACTTGATTGAATTCCAGATATCTTTTAAGTCCAGCTAAACTAGTTTTAGCTGTCTTTCACACAGAGACATTTCTCAGTTCATACAATTTTACCTTTTACTTAGGTAATTGTCCTTTACTATGCCCATCTTTGCTAATCACCAGTTTTGGGGTTTTTTTGTTAAGTTTATGCTCTTCTAGTTCTGTAAACCAATGTCTCCTTGTCCTAGTGTTCTTTTGGATAAACCATTCATTATGTTATATGCATAAAGAACAGAAATCAACTCTTACATGCTCCCAAATGCCCTTGATGTTCAAGTGTTCCCTGAAGTTCTCTACAGCTTGCCAGCTAGAGACAATTCTCTTCGTCCTGATCTTTGTCTTGGACTGTTCTTCAGGATGCTTCCACAGATTTGATTGTCTGATTCTCCCTTAGGCATCTTTAAGAGCAATTTTTGGTATTCTGAGAACCAGGCTTGGAAACCCAGGACCTGATGTTGGTCTGTCCTGATGCTCAGTTTGTAGAGCTGTATAGCCTGATGTTGGGAACACCTCATTCTTCCCCAGTTTTGGAATCACCCTTGACTTGAGGTAGCTTCAAATCAAGTTCAAAGAAAACAAGTTTCTCACAGTATCCAAAACCCCCCAAATGTTTGTGACATAAGCAAAAGTTAAAAAAATAAAAGAAGGAAAGCAATATGTGCTTTCATTTAATACCACAATTTTCTTACCCTGTTATTACACTAGAACGTTTTCTCCATGTTTATGTAAGAGTTTTCTTCACACTACTATGGCAGGGATAAAGAAAAAGACAAAAATAACTGTTCTTGTGAGTGGCACCTGCCATTGTATTTCAAGCAATGTGGTGAAGAGGAGAAGTCTAACACACCTTTTGGAGGAGGATATTTCCTAGTGAGATAAGTCTGCTTGTCTTTGGTGTTCATTTCACAGTTGTAAAAACAGAACTCAGTCTCTGCTGAATCACTCCAGCAGAAAATCTCATGTTTTCCTTCAATGGTTCAAACTTGCTTATGGATTTCTTTCTAGATTGTTCCCAGTAACGACAGACATTGTCTTTCTTATATATTTATCCTGTTTGTACATATTGCACTGGTGTGGACTGTGATGATTTTCTCTTGGCAAACCTTCCTGTACTGTTTCTTTCTTGAATAAATGTTAAAAGAAATGTATTAAGGATGATTTTTAATTATAAAAGTTCTTTGAAAAGATTTTTTTTTTCTCACCTGTATAATTAGAAGACATTTTAAAAGAAAATTTTCCAGTCAATTAGTCCCTAGTGAAGCTCAATTTGTTTTACAAATTAACCTTTTCTTAAAATAACAGGATGATTTAATGCAAGAGTTATTCTGCTTCTTTCAGTCTGTACTAAGAGTTCTCTCTTTCACAGATGTACATCCCTCTGAAGTCAATAGGAGATACAATTTAAGTTAATAGGGTTTTGTTCCCTAAAGCTTAACTTAAGCTTATATGTTGACTATGCAACACTGGAATACTAAAGCTGTTTGTACAACTTTGAGCTGAGCTCTGGCTCAAAAAAAAAAGTGTTTAATCTTCTTGCTGAACACTGCCCATGCATATTGGTGGCTGTAACTTGGGGGCCACATTTCTCCACTCAAAGTGAACGTGTGATGCTCCTCTGTATCCCACTGTGGTTGTGTGATGGTATGCAGGGGGGAAAATGGGGAAGGACAGTGGTGTTCCACCTCTGCTCTGCCAAGGTGGCTGTGTGGTTCACTTCAGCTGTTTTTAATGCTGGAATACTGCTGGGAACTAAATCTGGAAGAAAATCCTGGGGAAAAACCGATTTAGTTGTATATTGTGAAAATATGGCACGTATTAAAAAATCCTGGGACTCTGACTGGTTTGCACATCTCTCCTATCCTTAGGAAAGCCTGTAGCTGGACAAACACATCTTTCCTAAAGGCTTATTACTCTATGCTATGAGCAGAGGTGATGGTTGTAGGCAACCTGAATTCAGCTGGAGTTCTGCTACCTGCAGGGAAATTCTGACTGAGCTGGATATTGAAAGCACCTCAGGGGGCTGGGGTAAGAAAGCCAGTCTGTGTATTACTCCCAAGTTATTCTGAAGACAAAACCACAGCTGAGGGTTTTGCTTTAAATTATCCCCTTCTGCAGCTAGCAATAATTTTGAAATGCCTTAGAAAAGGAATTGGCCTTTTATTCCCTTTTTTTTTTTTTTTTTTTTAAATTTGTAATGTTAAGCTGGGTTTAGGCATAGCTATGAGCAAGTTCTATTGAAGTGAGAAGGCTGGGATGGGTGGATGGTAAAGTAGACTTACAGGTAGAGAGTTCTGGACAAAACCACTGATTGGAGCATATTTTTTTTCCCTTGATCCAGACTCCTACTGGCGTTAGCTCATGCCATGAAAGAAAGAAAATGCTGGTTAAGGAGATTCTTAAGAGGTGGTTCAACTTGAAAGCAGCAGAAGTATTGCAAAACAGACTGGTCACAATTTGCAGTAGTAACCTGATGCCTGTTGTCTTAGAGCTGTACACCGCCTCTGCCCTGGGTTCTGCACCATATTTATCCCAGCTGAGCTTCCCTCTGGCACATGAGCCTGATCATTTAGTGCAGCAGTCACATAAATGTGCCTCTCTGGTTTAGGGTGCCGGGTTTAGAGCTCCCTCCCTGGCTTTGCCCCCACCTGTCACAGCAGTAGAAGTGCAGTGTGTGTGTGTGTGCACTGCTCTGCTCTCGGCTGTGTGCCCAGCATGGATCACACCTGGACACACCTGGCACGGCCTGGCACTCACAGGATGGGGGTCAGGCACAAGCATCACCTGAGGAGGGATGCTGGCAGCTCTGCAGGGGAGAGAAGGAATAGTTGAGAGTGTATGTGATACATCTGTTTAATGATCTTATCTCTCCTGGAGGATCTTTTCCAATATCTTTTAAAATGTTAGATCGTTCAAGGGGGGAAACAGAGGAACAAATACACTGCCTCTCTCTGCTAAGTGCCCAGACTTCCCCAGCTCTCTGTTTCTATTAGAAACTCCAGGTCTTTCAGTGCTGTGTCCATTTGGTTTAGGAATAAGTGCACTTTCAGATTTTCTGCTCAGGGCCAAATAAGCTCTTCTGTGTGAGAACTGCAGTAAGTGGTACTCCCTTGTTTCCACCCTTGTGGACTGAAGTGACTTTATATGCTGCATGTGGGCTGCTATAGCTGGGTCAGTGCAAGGTTAGCTATCTCTCCATGATTACCAACAGCGATTTTTTCAAAAAATGAATTTGCCATGGCAGTCAAAAATAAAATAGCATGCAATATTGCAATTTGTCTCACCAAAACATGCAGTTTAAGTGGGCAAGGAATATGCCATTAAGGAAGTGTAGTTGATTTAGGTGACACTGGTTAAAATTTGAGAAAACTTTTATTATGTTGTAATTTTTCTATATTCATTCTTCAGTGCAAGTACTATACTTGGAACTAATTTTCATTTATTACACATTTCATAATACTATTAGTCTGATTAATTAATGCATAATACATCCTGGAGACTAATTTGTTTACTCCTAGAGGGCTCATTAGGAGTTGCTATATGAATGTGAGATTAGATTTTAAAGTGAGCCACCTTCTAAAGATTGAATCATATGTCTGCTTTGCAGTAAACTGGCAAATGAAAATCTGGTAATCTATATCCCTCATTGAGATGCAGAAGCGTGTTAAAAGTTTACTGAAGCTAGACACGTAGCTGGGCATTTCTCACAGCTAAAAAATACCTATTTCCTTATCACAGGTACAGCTTTACATATTTTGAATCGAAATACTGATTTATTAGGACAATTTGTCACTCCTGTGAATCTGAATGGAGTAGTACATGCATTTTTATTTTGCATTTAAATGCATACAGTATTCTCATAGGGTTTCAACTTTGTTATTTTACTTTTTAATGGTGTTGTCTAACCAAAATGAATGGGTAACTGCACTGAAGTTCAGCTTTCACCAAATACAGTAAAATTTGGTCCAGTTCCCTTGAGTGCTGTGAGTCAGTCTAGATTTTATTGCCCACTGCTGTATACAAATGTCATATTGTTATAAGGTTTTACCCAAATGACTTAATAAGAACTTTCATTTTTAAACCTTATTTTTTTGTCCTAGCATGAATTCTGAATGTTTGGTAATAACTGGTGCAAGCAGTGTGAGAGGACTGAGCATCATTACAGAAAGAGTCAGTGGTGGCTCTTCTGGGAGTATATATATTTATGTATATTATATTATATACTTATGTATATAAGTGTATATAATATATATAAGTATATGTATTATACTTATTTATTATTTATATATATATATATATATACTTATGTAATTATAGAAAAGTTCCATGCATATCTGTCTGGGTTTATTTATACTGTGCACATATATTCATAAAAATGCCTTATTCATTGGTACCCACCTAGTTCTGAACCAGTCATTAAAGCTGTTTTCTATTCTCTCTGTTTTCTGTTACCCTTTCAAGTAGAACAGATCAATGCTTTTCCGAAAGCTTTGTTTTAAGCCGTGCTCTCCATAGACACTTGATTTACAAATATTCTGGAGTCATTTATGGTCAAAGTTCTGAAAAAAATCATTATGTCTTTTATTTCCAAAACTTGGATTGGAAAACTTACCAGTCAAGATTGTAATGACAGGTCCTGCTTTCTGTTAACTTTGCCTTTTTATTGTGAAAAAACTCCCCTTTTCACAATATTGGGAAGCTCATGTTTGAGCTCTGCCTTGATTAGGAAAATGTGAATCCACAACATGAAGAAAGTGAGTTACCTGAGTTTTTCTTTCATCCCCCTGCACAAAGAGTTTAAGCTAAAATAGCAATAACCTACAAGGTCTGAGTTGTGATTTAACTGTCTTTATTCTTCTTTCAGGAAGAATATTTGCATTCCTCTTTATGCTACTGTGAAATCACAGATGGCCTTAAAGTTTTTAGGTGGTGTCCCATTCTTTCTTTTAATCTTTTTTGTTCTCCTCACAAAACCTTTCATCTCACTGAATAGGGATGATTTTCAAATCAGTCTTTAGACTGAAATCTTAGCCCTGCTGAAGGAATTAGGAGATTTTAAAATTTATTTTGGAGTCTAGATTCTGAGTGTTAGCCTTCTGTGGGTTGTAAAATGTTCTGTGGATTTGTGTCTTTTGATGATTTTGTGGATGCTTACCAGAAACATCTATGGTTTATGGCCAATCAAGGCAGTCCATTTTCTGAATCATCCCAGAAAGACCAGAACACTGCTTCACACATTTGTTCTATGTTTGTAAATATAATGTTTGGATTTGAAAGAATTTTACCTTGCAATGGTGCACAAATAAAACAGGACTCCACCTTTTGTTAGCTGCTTGTTGTGTTAGTTGAACGCACTGTGTAAATCCTTGGCACCAGGACTTTGTCCTTGTACTTGAAACAAAACAGGTCTTGGGGGGGAAAAATGAAGTGTTTCTTCAATTATGGAAAATGGAATTGCTCACTAATAGCTCTCAGTCTTATCAAGGTGAAGATGAAATTGAGTCTCCCATCACAGGGATGACAGCAGAAATGCTTTTTGCTGCAGGGTTTCTCTTTCTAACTTTTGGAATAGAAAAGGGTTAAAAAACTAACTGTATCTTTCTAAATTATCACCATCCTCCTAAACCCCATTGTGAGGTAGATTTCCTTTTCCAGCAGAGGTTCTGCAGTAGTCAGGAAACTATCAGTTCTGAATTGAGATGGTCATTTTAATATACATAACCTGTACATACAATCTTGTCAACAGTATTTTATTTCAATAGTTATATCTAAAGTCAATTATCTTATGTCAATGAAAATATTTGTGTATTTTATTTAAAACCCCTATTTTTAAAGTCTATTCACTATTTAAGAGTCCCTGAATTACATACTACTTATACATATATATCCTGAAAATTGTGTAGACAATAATCAATGTTTATGGAACGTCACCACACTCAAATTGATGGACAGTTTAAAGGGAGAAGATATTGAGAATTGTCCTATGTTTATTCCTCTGAGACTTTTGGGTCATTCTAGGAACATTCCAAGAGACACCTGCACTGGAAATAGGACTACTGTGGAAAGGAAATGTAAGGAATAAGCTCATTGCCTAATTACTTAATTTTGTTCAACAACTTCTGCTCACAAAATTCCCTTATTTCTTACCATCTGTAAACTCCAGCTTCACTGACAGGGAAATACAAAGCCACCTCCACTCTGAGGTTTGAATTTCTACTAACCTGCTGTTTTTGTATACAAATGATCTTGATTTATGCTGCAAATTAAGTTTTGGGACCAAGTCTGCCTTTGTGATGCATTGGCAGCTGCCCAGTGAATACTCGAGAGGTGAGTTGGCTCTTTGGGTGGCAGGGTAGGCATTGAGGAGAGCAGCATTTCCTGGATGCCTCTCCTTGACAACACTGTCAGATACACTTAGAGTTAAACCTTGATCCCTGGAATGCAGTAGAGTTTTGTTTTTTACTTCAGCGGAAAGAGAATGTGCCCCTGAAAGCAGTTAGTGGAGTGCCCAGGACAAGCTAATTTGTTTTGCTAACACAGTTCAGCTATGTTAGAAAACACTTTTCAAAAAGAATTAAACTTTCCTCTGGTATGGACAGGATTAATGAAACTTCCTTCAGAGCCCATCAGCACCATTCATTTATAATCAACCAGAGCCATTGCTGTCTAGTGACAGGAGACACTGTCCTGTCCTTATGGAAGTCAGTAGGATCTGCTGTGTCAGTGGGTAAACACAGCTGACAAGTTGAGATGTCTTGAGAGCTCTTTTGCAGCAGCAGGTATTTTATGTGATTCAAAACAGGGTAGGCAAAGCTTCTCTTGATGAGTTTTCAGCATCTGTCCTTGTCTGTTACTCCACAGGGCTGAGCAAAGTGTTTTACCTCAGCAATACTGCTGCCTGGAAGTTCAAGTAATAAGACTCTGGGAATCTCTCTTGCATGACGGTTTTAAAGAAATTAATTCTTTATTGTTAAGCACTTGTTTCCCAACTGCCAGCAACTATGGGCAGGATAAGCAAAGCATCTAAACGTCCTTCAGCAGTGTTGATTAAAGCTTAGATTATTTCAGCTGGTTAGAACAATTTGTTTTGCCATGGATATTCTCATGACAGAGACCAGAGCTCATATGCAGAAAGCAACTCCAGCATCATCCAGAAGGTTTTGTGTTCAGCACTCAGTGCTCTGTGCTGGGCTCCCTGCAAACCATCAGGAAAGAAGAGGAAATTCAACACTTTTCATTCTATTTTACCAGTTTACAGTCTTTTCAAAAATTCCATTGTCAGTAATTATCAATCAAGGAATGTCCTGCTGTGTTTTGGGAGGCAGATATTTGTGGCTCACCTGAACACGTTTTGGCAAGCTGCAGGTTTTACAGAGTTGCTTGCTTCTCTTGCAAGGCTGTGGGATGGGGCAGTCAGCACCAGCTGGGGCAAGGAGTGCAATAGGAATGTACCTGTGTGATCCCTGAGCAACGAGCATGATTTAGCAAAAGTGCAATTTACAGCACCCTGGGGATCTTTGACCTGCAGAATTGAAGAATCCACAACAAGGAAGTATTCTGGGACATAAGACATTTATGGCAACTCCTCAGCCATTGTATTGCTCAGGGTCATATTTCTAAGATTTGTGTTGCTTAGGTTTGCCATGGACACATACAGTGAGAATAATAACTAATTATATGCATTTGTTTCACTTTTTAAATTCCAATTCACATTCAAACACTCACCACAAATTTTACAGTTTTTTCCAACATCACAGCAAAGAAAAAGGCCTGAGATGTGAATAAAGGAATTGTGAATACAGCATTGCAGAATTGTTTTTTCCTTATTAATATTGCTGATGGAAAGTTTACTCCCCAGCTAACTCCTTAGAAGGTTGTCCAGTATTATTTGCAGACTAGCACAAGCTGGGAAGTTGTATCCATCATTTGAGATGAACAGTGATTAAGTGGAATAAGGAAGAGATTGAATAAATTTTAATGAAGCATATTTAACAAATTTGGAATTTGGGTTTGATATTATGGCAATGCATGGTATTATTGTATGGTGCTGGAAAGCATCCTTCTCTACTGGGATGGAGGTTCAGAAGCATTTATCAGCAAGAAGGGAGTGTGCATGTACAGCAGTGACACATGGGATTAGTTTAAAGGCACTGGAGTTCCTGGAGTTCTAAATTATACAACTGTCTTAGAAAACCATTGTCCCTAATCTGCCAGCAATTCCTTTTTTCCCAAGATCACCTGTGCAGCTGATGAAATGTGTTTCCAAAGGAAACACACATTTTGTGTTTTAGATACAGGGTGCACACTGAGTTGTAATGATCATGTGCACAGTAAACATTTAATTAATTAAGCTTCCATAAACATAATACAGGATGAATTCAAAGATAGTCAGCATTACCATGCTGATTTCAGATATGTTACACCAGAATAAAAAGACTTGATGCTTTCAATAGCTGGATAACTTAGGTCACACATTCAGCATTGCTATGGAAAAGAGCCTGTCTGTCCCCTCCTGTGTTTTCCAAGCTGTCCATTCATTTCAGCCTCTTGCTCTCTGCCACTATGAGTGTTTGTGCAGATGTGCCATGAAAGGGATAAGGGAGATAATCTAGATAAAACATAATCTAGTATCATCTAATTTCAGAAAGCTTTCTTTTATTCATTCATCCTTTGTCATAGTAGCAAGACCTTAAAAAACATTGTCAAATGTAACAATGTTCTTCTCATAAGTGTAGACATAAATGCTCTTAGAGAAAAGGCATTAGATTTTGGCTCTTTCTGCACAAAAAGCAGGTTCCTTTCTGTGTTCTGGGGCACTTTTATGACATTATATCAGTAAACCTATTGTTTAAATTATCACTTCTTGTCCTAGGTCACTTCACATCACGTTAGTTTGTCAGCAGTTGGCTTTTACTCCCACATGGTTTCTGAAAGTCTGAGCATATCCACACTGCAAACTGCACTGGGTTAGGTGTTGTGCAGCACAGCTCGGGTTCCCTCCCCGCAGAGGGGCAGTGCCTGTGCTGGGTGCCCAGCCAGGGGCAGGGACTGCCTTCACTGCAGCTGGGCTCTCGTCTACTGTTTGCCTCAAAGCTGATAATCTCATGAGATTTCCTACGCAATTATTCTGGGTTTAATTCATGTCATATTCTCAATTCACTCACCTGCCTTCAGGCAGTTTCACCCAGAACAAGGCAGTGATGCCACTCTGCCCAGCGTCGAGCACAGGGGTAAGTCTGCAGCTGCCAGCAGTGCTCCAGAAGATGCTGTAAATTCAGGAGGTTTTGTCTGAGCTCCAGGGAGGTCAGAGCCGGCAGGCTCAGCCCTGCTGCCCTGCAGGGTGCTGCTCTCTTGGGCAGTCCCTGCTGCCACCACGCCCTGCCCTGTGTGATGGGCACTGCAGAACCAGGCACCATCCCTGAGCTCCGGGGAGCTGAGAGGGTGCTGGAGAGTCTGCCTGCCTTCCCTCAAACTGCACAGCCTCTAACAGGTGAATTGCTATGGCAATGGAGGGAAAAATTGTCTGATGTTATGTAAATCACTGCCATGAGGAGTAACCCTGACTGACTAAAGCTACAGAAACATGGCCATTTACACCAATAAGGACAAAATCTTTTCTCTAATCTTGCAGTCTATGTACTAAATTAAGGTGAACTCTAAGTGGTGTACTAATGAGAAACATGACTTACATGTTTCTTTTAATTTAAAAACAAAATAATTGGTTGGATCTTATTATTGTTTGATTTACATCCTTTAATGTGTATTATAAAATAAAACTTTAAAAAAATTGATTGAATTTTTTTTTTCACTCTCTGTACTTAATACTTTCACCTATTTCCCAGGCTGCCTTCTCTTTGTCATTGTGAGCATTGCACAAGGACAGCTTCAGACAAGAAATATTCCCAGCTTTAAACAAGACTCTGCTTAAAAGTCCTCTTTGGGGAAAAAAACATACATAGAACAGGATCCTTCATAATCACATTAGCAAGAGACTACAGTCACTTCTTTTCACCTTGGCAAATTAGGATTTTGTTAGCACACTTTTAATTTCTTCCAAAGCTTGTCTTAATGAATACTCCAATCTCAGTAGGAGAAAATGGTAGAAATGTTGTCAGAAGATGTTGATTACACTCAGCAGTAAGTATGCATTTGACAATAATATTTTGTTTTAACACAGGTGAACTATAAATGGTGACGTACCAAGGGAAAAAAAAAAAGTATAAAAATGCAATTCTGTAGAGAAAGATATTTCTAAAGATTTTTGCATTTAAGAAATGTGAAGGTAGGCTGTAATTTTGCTTATCAGCTGGGTCAATAATCCATTCATGAAATGATTTCCAATTTCTTTTGCTTTGATGTTGATTTGGAGGGAAGATGACAGGAGGAGAAGAAGAAGAAGGACAGGAAACAGAAAAAAAGTCACTTTTTCATCACTACAGAACAGTAAAATAGTAATTTTTTTCTGCCTGTTGATAGACTAACAATCCTTGAATATTCAATAATATTTCAAAAATGGAAATGTAACAGAGAATCTTCACACTTTAATTTTTCTGAAGTATATGATTTATATAAAACTGTCACAATTTTTTTTCCATGGCAAAATACAAGACTTGTTCTAATAAAAGAAAAAAGAAAGAAAACACATCCACTTTAGAGGGAGCAAAACTAGGTTTGTATTTTCTGCAGGCATTCCACTTTTTAAAGATAACTTCCCTCCGTTTTTCCATGCTTCCTGTGTGTGCCAGGAAGGCCCCAGTAGAATATGAGAATTTAGCTAAGATTTTCAGAAGTAACTAATATGTTTGTTTTCTTCATTTGCCAGACATTGAAAATCACATGCAAAAACACCTTGATGCCCCAAATGCTTATTTTTTAGATCCTTTTCTTCTTCTCCTCCCTCCAATATGAAAGTTTTCTGGGAAACTGCCTGTCAGTTTGCACAGCCAGATCTAGTTTCGTAAATGAGGTAAGAGGATTTATCAGCTGACAGTTTTAATTGGTATAATTCTCCAGAGCAATAGCTTTCTTCATATTCCTGTGGATCAAAGTTGGCAGGACTGGACCTTAACACCACAGAGATATTTTCCAGGTGCATAAAGTGCAGTGAAAGGGGTGGAAATGGAATGTGTGTTGGCCATCACCAGGCTTCTCACAAACCTGCTGTGGGTTAAGCGCTTTTTCTAATAATTTCCAGCATCTGGGGTGATAATTTAGCAGTGATTTTCAGCAAGTGATTCTTCCCAAATCCCCAGTGTTGCTCTCTGCATTGTAGCTTGTGGAGCTAAATAGGCAGAGCATCCTGTTGCTCTGTGAGTACTTTGGAAATGATGAGTTTCCTGGAATACTCTGTAGAAGTGTTTGGGTATCCAGTGCTGGAGGGCTGCTGCTTACGTAGCAGTAGCATGTCTCATTTCTGTTGTTTTGCTTCTACTGGTCAATTGCCCTTACTACAACTGAGGTGAAGTTACTATTCATAAAAACTGGAAACTAAATCTTTGAAAGAGCTGCTGGCTAGGACTTGTAGGACATGCAGCTGAACTATGTTTATTCAAAAACAGAATTTAAGAGGCATCTCTCTGTCGTTATTGAGTTTGGACCTTACAAACAAACACATCCCCTCTCTGGTGAGGCTTTGTCACAGTACACACACACCTCACACCTCAGGTGTGTTCAGAGGAGAAAGTGACACCTTAGCCAGGCTGTGCTAAACTTCACATCCTCTGTATTTCTTACATGTCTTTGTTACATTTAATTTTGCTGATAAATCTTTTCTCCTTTCTACCATTTTTAATCCCTCAAAGATTTTCTGAATCTGTATTTCAGTCAAAAAGGTTTGTTCCTTTTTCCTCTTTTTGCCCCTTCCTGGGAGTGCTCAAAGCTCAGGAGCACATTCAGTTGCAATACTGCATCTCTAGGCAGATGTGGAGCAGGATCAGTGATTAATTGCTGATGGGCTAATGGCTTTGCAGTGGCTTAGCCAGCTGTGCAGCACAGTGCCCTTTACACAGGGATGGGGAGTGCTGAACTAAGTCCCTTTACATACCATTTGTAATTTCTTTGCTGTGTTTTAGATATTAACATTTGGAATTAGTAGTAAGTTCAGGTCTGCTACTAAACATGCCCTGTAGATGCAGAGATACAGACATTTAACTGCTATGATATTCTGGAATGAGGGCTGGGAGGAATGTTAGACTGTTAAGAGCTTGTTTGGACACTACAGCTGGTAAAAACGCTTAGTTTTTCACAAAGGGAAAATAGAAATCAGAAGTGCTTTCTTTCTATGAGTATTTCATTTGGAGCTTACCTCAGAGAAATGTGGAAAGTCAAAATAGAAACACTGCAAGAATAAAAATAAAAATAAATTAAATTTAAATTAGATACTCTGCCAGTCTTTCCAAAAGGTTTCTTTTCAAAAACCCTCTCTTTCCAAAATGGGAGCTTTGCTGAAAACCCAGACACAAGGTGAAGGACAGACTGAAGCATGCAGCCTGCTGATCCAATGCTTCAGTGAGAACAGATGGTATTCTGAAACAGTCCATTTGTGATCATTCCATAATAAAGATTAAAGTTGCATATTCCCCAACAGAGGTGCTTTCGGCAGCCTGCCAACTCACGAGCAAGTTCTTGGCCCTCCTCTTCCAGCATTTGACTCCTTTTTGTTTTTCTCTTCTTATCTCAATCATATTATTTTCCAATGATAAATCTTTCTATAAAAAGTCAAGATAATGAGAAGGTTTTATATTCCCATTATTTTCCCATTATAATAGTCTATTAAGTACAGGAGGAAATAGTTTAATTGTTGGAGCTCATAATCTCACGGTAGTGTTTTCAGTCCTACACGTGTTGGAGCTTTCTCTGTTTCCAAGGTGTGTGAGGTTGATAATTATACAATGAATGCAGGCCATTCTCTCATTGAACGTGTCCTTGTGAGCTGAGAATGTGGGGGTGTTATAACAAGGCAGCAGCTGTAACTGACATTCTAATCACAGTTGGGAGTCAGATTTTTTTTTTTTTTTAAGTTGGCTGCAAAATGTTTTTTACTGGTTACAGTGGAGCTCTACCCTGCCAGGCTGTGGAGTAGCAAACAACCATCTGAAAACCTGGGATAACAACACTGAAAAAATTTTACATTGCTCATAATTACCAAGTACATAGGTATTGCATCACACTTCTTAGCTTAGTGTGATGTGAATTTTGATGCATTTCTTGAAAAATTGGTAAGTATATTTTCAGAGGTCCATTCTTTATTTTTTAAAATTTTGTTTATTTTGTTATTTTTCATGTTACTATGCCATGTCAGTTTTAGAACACTGTCCATATATCATCTTAGTGGTATTACATTTCAAATATATATGTGTGCAAAAGAAAAGTTTTAAAAGCAGGGCTAGACCTTTGAATGCCCATACCAGTGTTTACAATACTGCACAAACACATAGATATTCAGGCTCTGGTTCACTTAGAGTTGCCTGGAAGGCACTGAGTTCTTACTGAGTATTTTGATCAAAGTAGGTGCTCATTAAAACTGAAGAAATACCTTGCTTTCACCCTTCCTCCATTACTCGTTGGTCAGTCACCATCAGATGAGGAAGCTTTCTTTGCATTCTGTAGTTCTTATAACATCTGCTGGAATTGTGCCAGTTTGCAATCTGTGGGATGGAGAATCCTGATCCCCACAGCAAGGATGCAGCAGAGGTTGCCCAGGATGGATGTGCCCAGTGCTGTGTGTTGCCTTCTCTCCACAAATCCTGGTTTCTTTTGATGTTACGTAACAAATGTAAATGCCTTCTTACTGTAACTGCCATATATTATCTCTGATGAGATCTTCTGCCTTCCACTACTATTTTAGAAACCATTAGAGGAACCTTTTTAACATTTAATCCTTGGTTGCACTACTGTGTCACTCACAACAATCCTTCTCTCTGAGCCTGGTGACTGTGATACCCCTGTAGGGAATGTAGGGCTTTTGTAAATAGCACTGAACACATCTTGGGAACATGGCCCAGCATAAAACAAAATACCAAATAAATACATTTGGAGTAATTAATCAGTATATAAGAGTTCTGTCTTTGCTTGTCATCAGCTCCTGCAAGAGATAAAAAGAAACTAAAAAGCACTTGGATGTGGATAGATAGAAGGTAGGAGACTAGAGATAGTGGTGAAAGTAATCTCACCCCTAAAGAGTTACAGCTGTGCCAATTGTCGAGCATTAAGAACAAGCCTGCCCTTAATAGGCCACAGCTGGATCCAATTAAGAGGGGCATTATAAAAGAGCAGGTTGGCTGAGGGAGATGGAGTTTGTTGGCTGTGCAGAGAAGAAGAGAAGCAGTGCTGTGAGGAGCTGCTCACGAGATATCTCCAAGAAGGTATGAAACCTTTGTAATAGGACGGCACCACTTGGATGCCTCCACAACCTCTTCACTAGTGTAACTTAAATGATATTTGGTTATAGTATATAATATTTCATGGTAGTACATGGGTCAAATGCATTATTGTATTATGTTATTGATGACAATTTTGTAGCTTGAATATACCATGGCAGGTTCACATTATCTCTGGGCAGGCAAAGAAGTAACTCCAAGTAGGCCACAGCCTTAGAAAAGCAAGATCCTTAAATAAGATTAAAAGATCTTTGAAGACTAAGCTTGGGTGGAATTGTAATGTTTTGTTCTTTTGAAGTAAATTCTGTTCAGTGCTAATCTAAGAGAATTGTAACCATGTTGGTAAAAATAGGATATGATAATTGATTAGGTTTCTCTCTGTATGCTGTCATTTTCTCACCTAGAAGAAATAAATAAATATTACTTTGCTTAAAATGTTTGAAACTGTTCACAACAGGTACCATTCTTTGTTCTTTAGCCGTCACAGTCTAGAGATCCTCCCCAGAATCATTCTAGAACCAGTTCTCAACTGGTGAAGAGGTGCCAAAATGTGTCTTTTGAGACCAGGCTTACATAAACTCTACTGTTAAGCAAACTAGATTTTGAATCCTGATATCAAGATCCTTGCTGTAAGTGCAGCATCCATTACTAGTGCTCCCTTTCTTTTTTTCCAAGAGCTAGAGGATCCCCACTAAAGTTGCAAGAGGCTACATCATAAAGGGATTTGATAGATTTTTCCTAGCAATTACAATTTTCTTCTTTCCCAGTGGTTCCTTGCAGAGCTCCTTCCTAAAAAGTTATCCATAACCTTCTGCCACAAGAGCACATGAGCTTTGTTATGTATCCGTGAAATACATCATGATCATCAGCAGGAAAGAGAACTTAAGTGTTCTGCCATAAGAACTGTGTCCTGACACAACTTAGTTCCTCTGGATGTCATAGAATACTCTGGTCTACAGACTTAAATATTTAAATTACTTGTGGTTATAACCTAGGAGAAACTGGGAAAGTACCTGGCAGCTCTGTTGGGCTGTACTTCTGGGGCAGTTAGAAAAAGTGTCACACCAAGTTTTATAAAGCACATGAGCTGAATTAAAGAAACAGTAGGTATACCTATATTCCAAGGTGTAACTGTGTACAATCTTTTTTATTGCTAAACATTAAACTAGAATTTTTTTTTCCAGTGTAAACTTTGGCCTCTTTATGCTTCCTTTCTGCTTTTCTTTCTTGTATTTTTAAACCACTGTTGAATTATAGAAAGGCAGAAAGTATTGTACTGCAGGATCTTTAGTGTTATTCTAGCAGATAGCAGCATTCTCATTACTGGGCTTGGCATTCTTCTTTGTTTCTCTGTCTGAAAACATTTGCTTTTGGACATAAACATAGTCATGTTGGTATCACATGAAATTTTAAGTATGGCAATATGGTTTGTGTAATTCCCAGAGGTGTGTGCTGTGCCTAAAGCCAGCAGTGATCTAAACTGAAAACTGGGAAGGAGCGTGCCTTTGGAAATGACGTGTAAAGATAAATAGTTTGACACCAGCTCTTTGGTGAATTTAAAATCAGTTAAGGGCAGTGGCAGATGTCTAGTAGAAGCAGGTCTGAAATGGTTTATATCTTCTGAGATTTTTAGTCTTGCATGTTTGATTTAGAGAGAGGTGTAGAAAGGAAGTCACTGATGGCAGCAGCAAAATAAACTGACTGTCCACACCTTTACCTGCTGTTACTCAGGGGGAAGGTGATGCTGTGACATCTTCCATGCCTCTGTTTTGAAATTCATCCAGGCTTACTCAGAAGAGAGACCACTTGAGTATCTGTATTTAAAGCTGGGGAGTGGACAGTTGTTCTGTTGTAGGTGGGAGGAAAGAGAACTTCTACTGTCAGAAATAATTGTCTCATGGCTATGCAAAGCAATTGCTTCTGTTCTTGCACTCAGAGTCAGAGAAAGGCTGTAAGACCATCAGAATACACAAAGTTGTAAGACTAAGGGGCAAGAAAAACAGTACATAAATTCTTAAGTATATGTTTGTTTTATTAATTTAATCTTTTTCCCACTCCCTTATTTAGTACTTCAGTTCTATCTCTCCTTTTTTGGCTGATTCATAATTTATATCCTGGTTTACAACACATTTTGATTTTTTCCTTGCTGTAAACCTTTCAGTTGCTGAGCAGAAGTAGATGTAAAACTGATACAAAAAAGCATAAAGAGCTGCTGCTCCTCCCTGAATTTAGCAATCAGTTAGGCAAACGTTTACACAAAGAATACCTGTATTTCTTCTGAGGTTTGGGTCTCTGCATAAAATCAAGACTGGAATTTCCCTGTGCCTTGAAGTAGACACTGTTTAGCTACATTAAACAAAGTGTTTGCTGGGAACCTGGTGTGAAGCTTTCCCCTGTGTGCTTCTGTTCTTCCTCCAGCAGGGATGTGAGGAGCTTGAAAGCAAAGGGATGTGCCTGGGAAGGGCAGACCTGAGCTGGCAGGGGGAGATGTCCTTTGGGCAGCCACTCAGAGCACTGAACAGCAACTAGAAACAAAGGGTTTTGTTGCCTTCTTGTTTTACACTGTTTGAGTGTTAGTTACGGCAAGACAAGTGCCAGTAGGGGCAAGACATTCCCCATTGCCTCTTTCTTGTGAGAGCTATTAAACAGCTTTTGAATGTGCCTGCACCATCCTTGGTTTGTTTTCTTTTACCTTGGGCTTGTTTCTCTCATCCCCATGATTTCATGACTACTGTGAGATCACTCTATGCAAAGACTGATTTAGTAAATGGAGGTTGGTCTTCAGCTGGTGTAAATCAGCCTTTAATGTTCTGGGGGTTTGACTGATTTACATTACTTTCTGATTCAGTGTTTATCTCCAGCCTTAAACATTAAAAATCAAAGAATTTAAGTTGCAACCCTTCCACACTGGTTTACATAACAAAAAATTTTGAATCAACAGTCTCCTTGGATCCTAATTTTGGGGTAAAGTTTTCAGTTATACCCAGGAAAAAGACCGCAGTGTTATTGATCATTTGCTTTTCGAGACAGTTTTTAATTGACAAAGTTGCTTTTAACCAGAAGCACTATCAAGAAACACAGTGTTTGCTGCTTTGTGCCTTTGGCCACTGCAGCTAATTACCAAAATGTGCAGTATAAAAAAGCATTTCTGTGCTCATCATCCTTTCCTGTCTGTGATTCATTCCAGGTTGCCACAATCAAGCATTTGTAGCATCACAGTTTGTTACTGCATAAGTGGATTTGATGTCACAGAATCATTGTTTTCTTCCTGTGCTGAGAAGGAACAGACTGTGATTAGGAGGGAAGTTGCTTCTGTGATGCACAGGCACACGTGAGAACTCGGAAATCAGAAGTGAATAAAGAAGAGCATAGTCAAAAAGAAATAATTTTAAATTGAATTTTTCAAAGAGGCAATTTAAAGGAGATGATGAAAAAAATTATTTAAATGTAGTGTTATATGAAAGATAAAAGGCAATTTTTGCACCTAGGCTGTATTTGTCCTAAAGAGATGAAGTAGGATTTAGAGTATTTATACCCAACTTGAATTAGTTGGTAGCTTTGCTACAGAATATTTTGTTGACATATAGATAGATTCAAAGAGATTGAATTTCAGTGCTGAGGAAGTGCAAACACAAATCCAAGAGTTTACATGTAAGAAATCATAGCACAAGACTCAAAATCACCTGGTGTTTTCAGAGGTCCCTCCCTGCTAATCCTTGTTGAGTTGCATCATAACCATACTATTCCATTCCCAGCTATAATATGTCCATTAATGCAAATACTATTTTTTCAGAACCCTATGCAAATAATATTGTTCTGTTCAGTACTACTTGTCCAGACATTAACTTTGAAAATGTCAGGAGATACACACGGTGACTATGATTTAATGATACTGAGAAGGAATAACATATTTTGAAGGTTAAAACTTTAAGAAGTTTGTTTTCATTAATGCCAGTTCTTTTGAATATGCACTAATTTTTTTAACAGCATTCCCTGCAATTTTGCGAGTATTGTTGTCAAATGACAGTGACTTTTAATTTTAGATAGTTTTTTTACACTCATTATTTTACTTTTCCTTTCAAGAAAGTTGATTTCCATGGAAAGCAAAACAAAAAACCCCAAGCCAAACCAAAGAGATGGAATCATGCTAAGCCTTTTTTTGGACAGCTTTTAGGACCATTGGTACCACTAATAAAGAACATGAGGAAGTTCTCCAGCACCCTAGCTGGAAGTTCATCAAGCTGTTTTCTTTTGATTCTACAACACTAAGGAGATATGTACTGAATTTTACAATCAGTTAATTGGGCTCATGATACCATGTTGAAGCCTTGTCAGCACTCTGAGAACCATCTCTCCAAATGGAGTTTAGGCCAGATTCCAGACCTGATGTTCCTGCGAAGGTCATCAGATGATTTCCATGGTGCCACAGGCTGGGGCTCACCAGTAGAAAGGCTGTGGCTCAGTGGGCCCCTCTGTAGTTCATGTTCCTGCTGTGACTCCTTCATTCCTTGTTTTGATTTCCAGCCCCAGCTCCTGTGACAGGGATGATGAGCTGGTAGTTGTTTGTTCAGGGTAACATCTGTTATGTCCAGAATTACATGGTGAAGCCTCAACAAGTAAGAAATGAGAAAATCTCCATGTTCAGTTTGTGTGTACTAGTATATTATACAAAAAAAAACCCAAAAAAAAAAACCCACCACCAATTAGAATGATAATTAGTTTCCCCAGCTGTGCAGGGGGATTGGGCATTTGTTAAGGCATTAGAAAGCAGGGGAACATAGACACAGTCAGTCAAAATCTGCTGTTGATCAGTGTCCCTAGGATGTGCATTTTTATTACTGGATCCAGTCCCAGAATTCTTTGGCTCTGTTTTGCACAATGTAGAGAACTTATTTCTCTGGTCCTTGCTGCCTTGGAGCATCCCAGCTGTGGCTGGGCTGCACTGCAGGAGCAGCCAGAGCACGTCCAGGTGTGAGGCTGGGCAGGGCTGCTCAGGGCACCAAGACGAAGCCATCAGGATCTGTTTTGTGCCTCTGCTTTGGTCAGGGTGCCAGGGATGGTGCAGGCACAACCCACTGTGGGGCCTGGCAGCTCCCTGGGGCTTTCCCAGGAGGCTCTAATTTGTAGTGGGTTGTAAGGTGGGAGGCTGTAGAGGGAGAAAGGGAGGGTACAGCAGGTGTTGAACAGCAACACAACGTGGTAGGAATACAAATCAGCTCAAAGTTAGACCTGGGTAGAATCTTGAAAGTGATAGAGATGAACTCTATAAAAATTCACTTTATGTTTCTGTAAGGTTCTTTGAAACTTATTCTTGTGTAGAAGATATATTGTTAACACTTCACAGTGAGAGAAAAAGCAGAAATATATAGACTTTCAAATAATTCTTCTGAGGTCAAATTAAAAGATTTCTCAAGCTCCTCAACTAATAACACACTCATTTTTTAGAAATCTATTTAAAGCATTCCATTGTTCTCTATAAATATTAATGTTTATTTTAATAAGTGCTTTACAGGTTTATTTTAATTGTATCTAAAACCCTCCAGTGACTAGAAAACTTTGTATTCAAGTCCAGGTGTACAGGCAAATCCAGAATGTATTTCTAAGTTGTGGCAGCACACTTATTAATATTATTATTAATGACAGCTATTTTTGTTGTCATTTTTGATTGCCACAAGAGAACACAGAAGCTTCCAGCTGGGATTCTTTGAAACAACATTCCATACCTTACGGAGCCGTTATTTCTATAAAAAACAATGAAATCAGTTAGCATAGGTAATAAAATAATTATACTAATTTATTTTGGCTATTGAGTGTTGAATCCCCTCAGCTAATAATCCACTTGAAGTTGTTACTCAAACTGCCCTGGATGCTTTTGCCTTAAGGTTAATCATGAATTCTTATTCACTGATAAATCTATTTTTAATAAATTCTTGCAGTGATTTTCTTCTAGTGTTAATTCGACCATTATCAATAAACTGAGGTATTGTTACCCAAAAGTAGTAAAGGATATTTCCCACTGTCCCATCAAAGGCAACAGTTATTTCTTGACTTGTTTCTACCTGGTTACAAATGTACTTGAGGCTGACCTGCTTCCAGTGAGGAAAAGCTGGTTACTCACAGTGGTGTGGCAGGAGAATTTGTTTAGGGGGTGTTGGGGAAACCATTTGTGAGCTGGCTCAACATCCTTCCACAGAATGGAGCCCAATACTTGCTGTGTAATCAATACAAATTGTTCTCTTTGATTCATTTAAACTTTGTTTAATTTTGCATAGTTGTGGTTCCCAATAAGCCCTTTAAATTACCAAATCAAAAGAAAGGTCAATTTCTGTCTCGACTCAGAAGAAGTTATTAGTTGTGTTCAAGGAAGAACTCTAAGTCTGTCTTTATTATCAATAAACTGAGGTATTGTTACCCAAAAGTAGTAAAGGATATTTCCCACTGTCCCATCAAAGGCAACAGTTATTTCTTGACTTGTTTCTACCTGGTTACAAATGTACTTGAGGCTGACCTGCTTCCAGTGAGGAAAAGCTGGTTACTCACAGTGGTGTGGCAGGAGAATTTGTTTAGGGGGTGTTGGGGAAACCATTTGTGAGCTGGCTCAACATCCTTCCACAGAATGGAGCCCAATACTTGCTGTGTAATCAATACAAATTGTTCTCTTTGATTCATTTAAACTTTGTTTAATTTTGCATAGTTGTGGTTCCCAATAAGCCCTTTAAATTACCAAATCAAAAGAAAGGTCAATTTCTGTCTCGACTCAGAAGTTATTAGTCGTGTTCAAGGAAGAACTCTAAGTCTATCTTTATTTTATAAGGCAAGGGTCCAGGGAATCTGTAAAAACTCTGCTTCCAGCTCTGCTTTACAGAATGCCTAATAATTTAGAGAATCAGGATTTGATCCTTCAGAATGTTATTGATAAAGTAGCACTGAATAAATTGATCGTTCTATAAACCGACAACATTCAAACTCTGTCATCCCTAGAGAACACATAATTTTTTGTGATTTAGTACCCTTTCCCTTAAATTGACTCCACTTTTCGTCAGCAGACACTGATTCTCTTTGGACTGGATGCTTTGTGTGACATAGATAAACAGGTGTATATATAGAAGTGAGATACCATCAACCTGTCTATGATCTAAAATCATTTTAAATCAGTCAAAACTCTTCCAAAGACTTCATGAAACACCAAGTCCATGTCCAGCAGGAGGTATAAACATGACCAAACCCAGGAGTGGGAATGGTTCCAGCAAGGTTTGCCCTCATGTAAAGCAATCTCATTCCTTTTCTCAAAGTCAGAGACTTACAAGCATACGAAAAAATGAAAAATTTCTATCTGTAGCAGCAATCTATATTGAAGTTGGACCTGCAGTGGTAATTTTAGCTGATTTACTACTGTGTTTTATCAGTCAGGCCACAAAAAGCAACAGTTTCTGAAGCAGTAAATCCCCTCAAAGAACAAAGTTGAATTTTTATGTAAGTGGAAGAGAGATTCTAGGATTTGGGCAATCTAGAGTGTGGTTTCTCAGGTGTATGTGCTTCATGGTGATCATAAGGTTTAGGAAAGGTGTTTGAAATGGCAGGGTTTGGGCTTTTCTGTTTGTTTTTCGTGTTTGTTTGGATTTTTCCTCATTATGTTTACTAGCAGTGGCTGTTTTCAGGCAGTTTCACTGTTTGGTACTCCTGGGACTTGCTGGGGCAATCATCTTTCTTTATTTTCTTTATTGGAAAAATAAAAAACTCTTCTAGTAATTAGTCTGCTTCAAAAAGTGAAAATTTAAAGTCTAACCTGATAAATACAGGTGTGATTAAATTACAGTAATGTTAGTAACTTGACTTCATTGGAATTCATGAAAGGTTAAATACATGTACAATTGTTCATTGCTTTAAAGTATAAACTAGTCACTTTAATTGTTTACAAAATGCCTTCCATATTCTGTTATTTGTAATTTAGTTGGATAGGAGAGCACAGGTTTTTATTTACTCTGCAGTAGCAACACAACTGGGAAGAGAAAAGTTAATCATACATTATGCCACCGTTTTCTTAAAGTCTCTGCTGTGGAGATTATTTGGTTATTGAGCATCAAAGCTTTCACATGCATAAAGAAAAAAGCTTGAAAATGAACTGAAAATATTGTATGGGTGAAATAAATAAGATTACAAAAAGGGCTTGTTTAGAGGTTGAGCTTTGTAAAGAGAGTTTCATGTTGTCAAACAGCTTGCTAATGGTTTTGACTGCTTTTGTTCATCAGTAGATAATTCAAGGTTTTCTTTAAATCTTAGACCTTTATTTTCTATTTTTACAACTGAAGGCAATAGAAAAGTAAGTAGTACAAAAATAAGAGTTTTCAGGTCAGGGAGTGTGTTCATGTGGTGGCTAATTCAGAAATATCACTGTACAAAATCTTACATTAAATAAAATTAGAACCAAAGCTCTAAGCTCACAGTCAAACAGTATAGTGCCCACAGACTTTTTCAGTCACCATGAAGCTTTTCCTCTCTTAAAATGCGGCAAAATCCATTCATTTAGAAGCATGAAAAAAATTTCTGTAAGTGATGGATTTAACACACTGGATAACCTTTTCATTAGACAATTATGTGTTTCAGTCCATGGGATATGAAGTGTATATTTTTTGTAGTATGTTTTCAGATGTCAATGACCCTATTTCATGGAATATAAGTCACACTGTGAATTTAAAGATCTGAAGAAAATCAATAGATGAGACATTGAAGACTCTTATAGCAACTGAAATTTTTTTTTTGCCATTTTTTTCTCTCTCTTTTTTAATCTTCTTGCCGAAAGCTCAGCCCAAACATCAAAAAATCATTGAAAGACTTGGATAATAATTACTAGAGTCTTGGATTTTACTGTAAAGAGCTTTTGTGTCCTCAAAGTATTTGAAGTCCTAATCCACTAGGTACAATACCTTTGGGTAAGACACCAGTAATGTGAGAGAGAGTTAATCCATGGAGCAATAATAAGTATTGCTCTACATCAATATTGAAAATCTTCTCTTACCTCCACAGTCAATAAAATCCAAACTGTTCAGACACAATCCACATTAAACTAGTTAAGACAATTACATTTTTAATAGCATGTGTGCATTTGGCGTTAATAATAGGGAGACATTTTCACAGCCATACCTTTGGTTAGAGCTTTAACCAGAGCTGAAGAAATTGGGCCATCCTTTACATCCTTCTCCCCATCATCTCCTTATGTGTGTGCCAAACTGTCACCCTGTCCTGTTTCTCACCTTTCCCATGGAATTAAAAGTCCAGAGCTGGACACCCAAGTTTTTAAGAGCTAGCCCTATTCCCAGAAGTGTATGATTAGACATCTAAACACACATTTCTCAGAAAAAAAAAAAAGCCTGGATCTCCATATGCACTGATTATATGTAATCCAGCAAGTTTAATCCTGAAAAAAAGCCATTTAGGAATCCTTTAGTGATTGTAGGGATGCAATTTTGTATTCTCTTATTAAAGCTGTTTAGGATTTGCACAGAGCCAGAGCTCTCTGGTTAATTCTCTCCAGTGCATGGATATAAACTATGAAAGTCACTTTGATAGTGGAACATGAGAGGAAGTGAAGAATACAACAAAGTGGAACAACAGCCCCAATCAAACTATCACAGATTTCAAGGACACTTACCCTGCTACTTAGTCAGAATTAATAATCATTTAACCTTTTTGAATGAACAAAACACCAGAAAAAATGGCAATTGTTAATGCAGTATAAATTTAAACAGAAAACTAAGAAAAATCAAGAGGTGTATGTTTGCAAAGTAAATATTTATCAAATATTATTTGTTCAATTTGTTTCCAATCAAGTAGAATTGTGCAGAAAAAAATGTTAGATTTCGTCAGGCTATGTTCAGTTTAATAATGCACGCAAGGGTGATTATGCTTCTACAAAATTGCTACAAGGTAATTAAAAAGGTAAAAAATCTGAAAAATCAACCATAAGTTTCAGATTGACTTGGCAAGCATTTTGATTCCAAGAATTTGCCTTGGCTTTTCTTCTTTTCATTTAGTTTGAAGCAGCAATTCATATTTAATTTTCAGCTTTAATGCAGTACTGCAATTTGGCTTTGTTTACAAAGTGCCATCCTCCCTTTGGGTACTTCAGAGAATCTCTTGGATGTTTTCTGAAAGGCCTTGAGAGGTCCAGGCAGGGACTGATGCTGCCTCACAGACCTTGCTAGGAACTATGAGGACAACATGGATTGCCATCAAGCAGTTGTTAAATACACACAGTTTAGTCCTGTGCATTGTTCCAGCTGAGAATTTATAATGCAAAACCTCATTTTGAGCACCAAGTGAGAGAACAGGATTAAAAGTTGCCCTGGATTTGTGACAAGAAGAACAATCAGAGAGACATGGATTACATTGAGAAGGGATGTCTCAAAACATGGCTGTGGCTGCTAAATCTGTGAGCAAGGAACATGAAGGAACTTCCCTAAAATCAGAGCAGGACCTGGCTCTCCCATGCACCTTCTCTATGCTCCACCTCTCACACAACACTTCCTAAATCTTCTATGCCCAAGTTACCCACTTTTGCTTATTTAGTTGATCTAATAAAATCTGGATACTTTGCAGTATTGATTGGTGAAAGTCTGGCTTAGTGGCAGAATCATTACTTTTTTAATCTTGGAACTGCCAGCCCTTAGTAATCTAAACCGAAATTCAGTTTCTTCGATTAAGGCCTGCCATTACTAATTGTTTTTAAATGTTGCTTGGATGGTTCCAGTTCAAAAAGTTTAGTTCTTTGGCAATATCTTGCACTCTTAGTAATTCATTAAACCTCTATGTTCTGAGGCATGACCAAAGCAAGGAAAGGGAAGGTGGTGGGAAATCCTGGAACAAAAGCTGAGTCTTGGAAGGTAACTTTCAGAAAAAAGTGGTTTAATGATTTCAGGTGCTGCACATGAGCTGCATCTTTATGTCCACTCATTCTTTGTATTAAACTGATGCATGTCAGGTGGTGAGCAGGACTGAGCTGGCCTGCCAACCTCACAGCTACTCATGCAGTTCTGGAGGAAAGGTCAGATAAGGATAATGTGTCAAAAGGGTGTAATTAAAATTCAGAAAGATTAATACCTGTGGTATTTAGTGAAATTGCCTTCTAGTGGAATGCTCATCTATTACTTTGATATTTAACATTTCTGCTGTTAAAATGTTAGTGCTTGTAAAAGTACAAAATTGGCGGCAGACGTTTGGTTTATATACTCTTTATTCCAAAAAGGATCACCATAGGAGAAGCAATCAGCTTGGTGGGTTTTTTTAACCTGGAACTTTTCTGTAGGACTCTTTCAGTATTTTCACTACAAATTTATATTTGATAAGGTTTTTTAAATTATGTCAGTCAGTTTGACAGGTGGTGCCAATTTGGGAGGGCAGAGGAGAACATAGCACTAACAGTATCTGAGATATGTGGAATGGTCCCCAGTGAAATGAAAATGATACATCTGTAGGATGAAGAGGAATAAATGTATTTAATTCAACATTAAGAGAAAGATCTTTTTAACATGATTCAGCACATACTTAATACATAATTGAAAGCAGATGAGCAGCCTCACTGGAATTTGTGGTATGTACGAGCTACAGTTCCTCCAACTATTCCAGCTACTACACAAACACATAAAAGATGGCACACTTCCCAAAAAGTTCAGTTAAGGTGAGAAGAATAGTGGAAACTGACAATCTAAAGCAGTTAATGCTAAAATAGTAATTAGATAGGTATGAATATAATAAAGGCATAACTTTTTCTTTTCCCTACTCATTATGAATATCAAAAGTAGGTTTTTTTTTTCCTTTTACACATTTCCTTTAAGTCTAAAATATATGCACAGAACACTGCTGAAAATTTTAGCAAAACAAATTGTAATGACAATGGGCACTATTTTCCTGAATTCTTGTTCATTGTTTAATCTTCAGTTTCTAAAATAAATGGAAATTTTGCTTTATGGAGTAGGTCCTGCAAGACATTTACATGAGTCATCCTTCTACAGATGAAGTGGATAATTAAGTGAGTCATCCACAGAGAACTTCTAGATTTAGTCAGTAAAACTTCTACATGACTTTGCTACAAGTTAACAAGTCAAGGTTTAGAGTACTGGCAGTACTAAATAGCTGCATTTCTTGTTGTGACACAACATGTCCAGCCATTAAACTGAAAAAATTCCCATTAATATAAAAATGGGATTTAAATTGCATTCAAAGCAATGGAATTCAGAACTGTCACTGACATCACCACTGGAGCCAGCCATGTAAGAATTTTGAAGACAACAACCCAAAATTTCTGTGGCTCTGAAAAGAGTATAATTACTGTGTCATATCACTGCTTCATGCATTTAATTGTGGGGGTATTTTATTTACAAAATTACAAATATGTTCAGTTAATGTAATGAACAGTGTGTGTCTATCTCATTTTTGATAATAAAGTAGGCTGGACAAAACAGCTAAAACACAAAAGTTTAAAATTCATTCAGTCACTACTCAAGCAGAATATCCATTTAATTGCCAGATATTTGCAGAACAAGGATAAATTCTGTAAGTACACCTGCTGGGATAATGGATTCTTTCACCCTTCCTTTTTATGCAGAGATAAGAAATAGAAATCCTAGCCCAGGCATCTTAGCCATTTAGAATCAGACTTGCTTTACCTGCACACACCTAGGTTTTCTATGCATGCAGCAACAACTCTTTGAATTATGTGAGTACTTGCTGGTTTCTCATTACTTCTGTTATCCACTTAATTAACTAGTTGTGTCTCTTAGCTCGTTATAAACTTTGTTTGGGGGGGGGGGGACAACAAAGGCAATTGCATTGAAGACTTAAGAGGCAAGCAGAGGATTTTTTGTCAGTCATGAAGGCATGATTTGCCTTTGTAAACTGCAGGTATCAAAGCAGTTTTTCTATTCTGTTTGGACACACCGCGTAGTAACAGGGGGATAAGAGGCAGCTGTGCTTCAGACCACATGAGGTAATTTGCAGACACATTTTAATTGCCTTTTAGAGAGCATGAAGGAGTTCCAAATAGTCTAATGAGTTCCAGCAAACACCTGTGAAATGCTTTTAGCCCACCATGTAAAACAGAAATTAAGGAAGAAATAAAGCACAAATCTAGCATGTGTGCTCTAATGGAGGTTGGGGAGAAAAAATAGATTTTCTTAAGTATTCAGCACATTCTCTAAGACAGAAACAAAGAAACAAAGAAGACTACAAACTATTCTCTATATTCACAGCAACAAAAAGCTAAAGAGACAAATTTCAGGAAATGGTCTTTGTAGACCAGGTAATATACGAGCCTTAGGAGCAGAGGCTCGTTTGAGGTTGAATTATAAATGGTTTCAATGTATAAGTCTATTTTTAAGGATTATGTTGTAACTCAGCAAAGCAATTATGGTCTGTCTTAACTTCACCTGTAAAGGACTGTACCCACTTAAATCAGAGATGTTCTTGAGTGCTTTTACTTCTTTGGGGATTAAAAAGAGCAGTGGAATCTCATTGAAAAGATCCTGCAAATGACTTAACATTAATTATATTTATGCTTATGTAGTGTTCTGTATAAGATATTTTTTGTTGGAATCGTGGATTGGAAACCTCTGCTGGTAGTGCATTTTTTGTTTGTGTTCTATATTTTAACAGTTTAATGGAAATAGTACATGAAATCCTCAATGAAGTTGCTGCTTGAATTGGAGCCTTGAATAAAACAAGTTATTTATCCCTGTTTTGCTTCAGCTGTATGAAAAACAACTTATCACCCATCAAAAGAGCCATGAGATTCTGAATGGATAAAGATGAGGGATTTTTCCAAGCTGATTAAAAAAAAAAAAAAAAAGTTCAGAAATTTTGGAAAAAGAAATATTCCAAACCCTATACAATTGTAAGATTTATGGGAGGGAGAGACTGTGGTGGGCATTGTTGTGTGGTGGCTTGTCTTTCAAGCCACCTCCCAAAATCTTTAAAAAATTTTGGAAAAAAAAATATTCCAAACCCTATACAATTGTAAGATTTATAGGAGGGAGAGATTGTGGTGGGCATTGTTGTGTGGTGGCTTGTCTTTCAAGCCACCTCCCAAAATCTGTACTGGGAAGATTTGCAGAAGAAAAATATCTAAAATTCTTTTCTTTGACATTTAAAAAAGGCCTAATAGTAACTCTTTTTTGCCCCCAAGAAATCCAGCAAGTTAATGGAAATTATATAGGTTGTACATTAAACATACAGTGGAAGAATATCAATTTGACAAGAAAAAGTGAATGTTTAATACTTGGCATTTGATCATTTCAACTTGCAAGACTAATTTGTGGCATACAATAATGCTTTCTTAGGCCTCTGTGCAGATGTTGCTCTTCTTAAATTATGAGAATGCTGAATGTTTGGTTTTGTAGGGAAAGGAAGGAAAGTTTGCTGTTTGAATGACATGAATGAAATGACAGTTCATCTCTAGAATAAGACATTGTGCTCTAAGGCTGCTGTACCATTACTTCCTTAGCAATGAAAAATTCCATTAAAAATAATCTCTATCACACACTTTGTCGTAGCTTCTTCCTCGCTGGCAAGGACAAAACTCTTTAGGGCACATGAGTTGAAGGAAAATTTTATATGTACAGTGCATGCTGTTAGCAGAGATACCAAACTGAGGGAGCAAGTGTGGAATATCCATCCCTCTCTTGCGGTTAATCCTTCAGGATTAATGTCCTCTGTTTTTCACATGAAATTCAGACATGAGTAGGAGATAAAGCAATCCATTTTTCATTTCTACAATAGAGACAGAGATTTGAAGGAAAAAAAGTCCCTATCAAGCACAAATTATACAATGCCTTCAATCTGGAATTTGTTATGGAATTGCAGAAGTTTTCTCCAAAAGGGGTGTGGTAGATGGCATTGAGGTGGTGTGAGCACAGCCAGCTGCTGCAGGATTGGCAGCAGGGTCAGCAGCTGCCCCACACAGCCCCAGGGTGAGCCCAGGCTCCTGGCCTGGGAGGCACAGGGGCTGAAGGAAGGACATTAACACTGAGCAGAAATTATCATTAATGCTCCTGCTAAACTGCAGCAAGCTGCAGCCCAGGAATAATCCATCATGAAACTAAAGGTGAGCCTCCACACCTCAGGTGTTGATACTTCCAATAAAACTTAGAAAATCCTCACAAAAAAAATGTATTTCTTTCAGAAGTAAAATGCTACATCCTCTTTTGCATATAAAAAGGTCTCTAAATTTAAGAATGAGCAAGGCTTCTTATTTTTGTGGAAAGAGAACAAGATTTATATTGACCAATGGAGATGATTAAAAGTGTAGGAGCCCTGTGGTCATACAAAGGAATTGAAGAATAAGAAGTTTTTCAATTATATTGAACTCAAAGAATCTTTAAGTTAATAAAATTCTTTCACTCAGTGTTTTATAATGAGTAACTTTTTTGTTTATGTACTTTTTTTTGTTAATAATTGTTTATTTAGTATTATATATCCTATTTAGTATTATATATCCTATTTTAAATTACTTCCAAGTTATTCCTGCTCAGCATTTGATTCATTTGATAAAGTTGATTGCAACCTGATTGTCTGTGGTGTTTGCAAAAATACTGCCAATGATTTAATCATAAAATCCACACTGAGCAGTGTCTCAAATTTACTTAGTGTGTTCTTTTTTTCCTGTCTTCTTTTCCTCCTCTGTTATTTGAATAGATTCTTGTGTATGAAGACTCTGTTGTCTCTGTTCTTGGTTAAAAATTAAGGAACTCTTATGAAAGATTCCTCTCTTTCACCCAAGCATTTATTTTGTTTACCCCCTCCTCCTCCTCTGGCAGGTCTGAACATCCAGCACCACCTTTCTCTGGATTTTGTAAAGTATCAGAGCACACTTTGCTCCAGCCCCACCTCTTTATATCTCCAAGAATTTTTATCTTCTTGCTCTTATGTACTTTTAAAAGGGCTAAACACATTAAAGATCAGTAAAACCATTACTCAGAATTTCATTATACAAGTACTTGAGATAGGTTTGGGAGGCAGTTAGACTCTGCTTGTTTTTTATTACTTAAAATATATCTTTATTTCCTGGTATCTTTTAGAAATGAGTGCTTTATCTCAGTATCATCATAAATACACTGCAATATTACCAATCAGCATTCAGAAACATTACCTGCGCTTGATAATGGCATTACCACTTTTGAGGATAGCCTGAGGAGCTCCCTGCAGCTGGAATGTGCTGGAATTCTAAGGAAAGCTTTCCTTTGGTCTGTGTTTTGCAGCAAATTCTCCTTGCATAGGGTGATTTTTGTATTGTTTTCTTTAAGGTGTCCATACCCAATACTTGGAGAGTCCTAAAGAGATTTAAGGGCTTTTTAAAAAAACCAGTTGATATCTTCTAGTCATGTTTGTGAATAAAAATAAGAAGTTTATTTTGAAACTTAAGCTTTCCTGTAGTTTTTCTCTGAAATTACAGTAGAAACTCTGTCAAGATTTCAGTACTCTGTACCAGAAATGTAATCCTAATTTCAGAAAGAGGTTGTCAATTTTGGCTCTCTGGAGTCTGTGGACTGTGAAATTCAGTCAGGAAAAACTCTAAGCTGATACAGATTTGATAGGTATTGCCCAGGCTGAAGAATTGCTGTGCTGGGAGCCTGCTTCAGCAGCTCTTGCTCTGGTCCTGCCAAGTAGCAGAGGTACCTGTTCTACTGCCCAGGACTCCGGGAAAGGAGAGATTATTTGGGAGAAGGGGACGTTTTTCTGTTAAAATAGGAGCTGAAGAAAGAAAAACTCAGCATTCAGAAAGCCCAGTAAAACCTTAAGTAATCAAACTTAGAGAAAAGTAATCAAGGAACAAGTAAAAAAGCTTCAAAATACTTTACACTTTGCCAAAATTCATAGCAGCAAAGGATTTGTAGCATTTGGGCCTTACATTTGCCAAAATTCATAGCAGCAAAGGATTTTGGGTCTTACAATATTTATGCCATTGTAGGGTGTCAAAAATGAACAAATAGATGGAAAAACGTAATGAGAAGTGGTAGCCTGTTTTTATTCCATGTACTAATGTACAGTTGTTAGTGGTGGGTGCACAAAGCCAGAGGTGGGAAGAGAGGGAGGAAGGTGTTAAAGGATCTAATACAGAAGGTTGATCTAAATAATACAGGTTGATCTGAACCCAGCATGCTCTATATATGCATCTTTAAACAGGATAAAAATATTTGTGTGTAGCAGTGCATCACTGGAAATAGCTGTAGCACAGTCCAGAAGTTTGTGTATCTCCAAAGAGGGTACAGGAAAAAGCCTGTTAGAATCAAAATTATATCATTCTTCCTGAAATTTCTGATTGTGGTAAACTAAGAAAAATCTGTCACTTGTTATGCAAATACCTTGCTTTTCCATTTGCTTCTTTTTTGTGCCCTACCTGCTGTGGAGCTGCCCCAAAAGAAATATTAATAGAGTGTTGTAGGGAAGAGGAAAAGAAGATTTGCCCTGCTTTGTTAAGGCAATCTCTTTGGATCTGTGGATTCCCTCTGGCTAGAATGGATTATTCTTTTCGGGGTTAAAGCCTGGCATCAAAGAAGAGCCTGTGTCCGTAGTAAAGACAGGGGAGCTGAGTGAATTGAGTAAAGGACTGCCCAGGGTGTCAGCAGATCTGACAGTTTGGCAAAGGCTTAGAGAGGGACAAAGGCAGAAAATGAGCAGGAGCCATCTGCTGCTCCTTGCCATGGATGAAACAAACTGGTGTAAGTGATAACCATCCTTGCTGGCCTTTGCCTGCTCATACCTTGTGTCTCCCTAATTGATATTTATATTTTTGAGTAATGAATAAATAACATTTTTCCCTGAAGAGTCATGTCACTGCAAACCCACCAGAGGCTCCTGGGAGGAAACCCCCACAGATGCCAAACCCTGACTGGAAGCTGCTGTCACAGAGCCTGTGGGGAAGATCCTAGAGATGCCAAAACCCCAACTGAGACAGAGTCTGACATGACTGGAAACCAGACAGGTGTATTCCTGCCTCAGAGAGGGCTTGGATCACACAGACCTTTGCTGAGCACAGTGAAGCCAAGTGTCAGAATTACACTAAAATGGAACCAGGGAGAGAGTGGCAGATGAGAGAGAAGCTGCTGTTATACAGCCAGTCATAATTAGGAAAAGAACATAAATATTAATCACTCTTCATCATCTGCAGTAAAGAGTTCAATCATCAGACTTTTTAAAAAGTAACATGTTTTTCTATTAAAATCTATTTCTATTACAAACATGTATAATGTTTACAACAAAAATGTAGGATGTGAACCTTCTGCCTCCACACTTTTTGTTTAAACATGCTGTGACTCAGAAGAAAGTAAATATTACTAAATGCTCCTAGTGAGAGCAGAGTAAATGTAGGGGAGATGTTTAGAGTTGTTTCATGTCCTTATCATGACTGCTTTTTGCCTCTGCATGAAGTGTTAAAAGTTATAGTAAATCTCTAACACAAAGCAAGGTACGGTTTATTTTAATCAAGGTAGAAAATTTGAGCTTTCTAAATTACAGGGATAATATTGTAAGAAGTTTGTGGAAGTAGGCTGCTGTAGTGTTTGAATTGGAGTCAGACCTCTGCTGCTGGCCTTCCACGATCAGACGTTTGGAGTGTATCATTAAGAATTTATGAATAATTAATTAAGCCAAACCAAAATATCATCTTACACTGTCCTAAATATGAGCCTCCTACTTGTATGGTCTTTATTTGTATAAAATTAGCTGTCCACATATAGTCCTCTACCCACCATTGATTACCTAATTACACAATCACTCCATCAGTAAATCAGCACAACATCTGTGACCCTCCATGTCACTGCAGTCCCCCCTGTGATTCCCCAGGAGCTTTGCTGAGGCGGTTCTGCTGACATAATATATTCATTATCCATTAGATCTGGCACACGCTCTGCAGTGCTCAATTACAACACAATCGAGCGCAGGGCCCGGTGTCAGCCCATGTAATGACTTTCTGATTATCTGTCTTTAAATGATGAATGAAATGAAAATGTACTATTCAAACCCAATGGAAGATTGCTAAAGATGCTAAATGAAAATTTTACATACAAGCTTTATGGAAAGAGGGATGAGGTTAGAGGGCAAGGGTTTGCCTCACATTCAAAAATGAAATCTTTTCTGAAGCCACCACGAAACCATCTGGTGAAATGGTGCTGCCTTTAAAGGTGTGGTCTTGTGCCCAATGTATTTTCTGAATATCTCAGACGTTTTCAGTCTCACAACAATTCATTGGAAGGATTTAAATGTCAATAATTTTTTTTCAATTTCTTATTTTCCTTTTTTGTTGGAAAGATTTAATTATTAGGGTTAACTCTGTGTGTAAGAGAATTTCTTCAGACTGAAGTTTATTATAATAAACACCTGTGAAAGTAATCACTTCAACTTAATTTTTAATTTATGAGTTATGGGAAAAATGCTCTGCATTGTTGCACTGTAAATTACATTTCTATGTGGAATCCAGAATTTTCTAGCTTATTCTTAAAGAAAGGAACAGCAGACCTGGCCTCCATTTTATCTTCAGATAACAAGATAAAAGATGTTCATCTTTTATGATGAACATCTGTATTGCTGTGCAGTGCTGTAAAACCTGAGATAACCAATAGTGTAGATCACTGCCAGGTGTGGTTTCTTACATAATTTCTTAAAATCCCAACTTCAAACAGTGCAATCAAGTCTTGAGGAGTAGGCTGCTATCTCATTAACACCACAAATCAGTGTGGGAAATAATATTTTAACTGAACAGTAGACCTCTAAGTGGGCTAAAACAAAATGGGTGGCAGTCTGGCAGGATTATCAATAGATGGGAGATTTGTAAGCAATCTGCTGTTCAAACAATCATGAAGCAGATGTTTGATGGTACAGTGGTTTTTGTCTCTGTTTACATCTTCACTTATTTTAGTTATAATTGAAAATCCCATAAAGCCACATGTTAGAGTGCTCTTTGACTCTTGGTTAAATTAGAGCTTCCCATTTTACACCCTTCAGTTGAATACTCCACTTTTTTTAGTGGTGTGCAAATTTGATGGGAAATGTAGATCTGTTATTTCAAATACAATGTGACCAGTGGAAGGGTTAATTTTTTGCCAGAATACCATGGAACCTGTTTAAGACTTTTCAAGTGCATCCAGATATATTTATCAGCATCCTGATATCTCCATTCTAGTAGTACTTTTACTACTAAATTATTTGCACCTGACACACACTGTGGACAAATTAATTTTGCTCCTTGTAAATCTTGCGTGCACATTCTGTGTATAAGCTGAGACAGCAATAAATACAATTGCAATACACAAGTTTCTGCTGTACAAAAGCAAAGAAAGGCAGTGGCAACCCTCTGGAATTGGCAATAACTTCCAGTTCAGTTCTAAAACTTGTGCTGTAGAGCAGCTGAAATAAATTTGGGTTTAGAAATATTGTCCTGTTTGGAGAGCTTGAGGGAAAGAATCAAAAGAAATGGTGTTTAGCTCACTGGCTCTTCATGATTTTTGACAAATCTGTGATTAAATTTCAGATGGAAATGGATTTGAGTTGAAAGTGGCACCACTAACTGAAAAGCTACCCAAAGATTTCATTGCACTCAGGTGTGTATTTGGGGTTGAGTCAGCCCATTCCAGAGGCAGAGGCATTGAAAATATTTGTAGCCCCTTAAGAACTTGGAACCTTCTATTTTCCCCAGGCCCCAGGGTCTCATTTTGAGTAGATGTTCAGTAATAAGCTTTCTGATAAAATACAGAGAAATATGCCAAGATAACATGAGGTAGAGAGTTGGTGTCAACAAAAAAAGAGAAACATTCATCCCTTACAAATACTTTGGTTTCATCTAAACCAAGGGACAGAATTGCTCTGGGCTGATCTCAGGAATCCAGATGGATAATACAACCTCATGAAGGGAAATTGTGGAATCTATTAAATAGAAAGAGGAGACATTCTGGAGAAATAACTTTAACAAATGCATTACTACTTTTCATCCTGTTCACACTATTTTAATCACCATCATCATAGGACCATCCTATACCTGTCTTGTTTTAGCTTTTAAGAAACCAAGGACTGATTTTTTTAAAAGCCAGTAAATACTTTCAGTTGAGTAATACTTTGTCAGAGGGCAAAAGAGTTGTCCACATGCAAATTTTTATTTTGAATGATGATGTTTCCACCTATTTATAGTGCAGTCCTGTTCCTCATTAGAAAAAAAAATTAAAAATCAAAATTCCTATGATTTACTATTTTTTACTTGGTTGTAAAACCCAAAATGTGTGAAAGGCTGAAATGTCTGACAAGTAAGTCTTGTTTTCTTCATTTAATTTTCTCTACTCTTTCCTCATTGGTTATAATCCCCAGCAGCTCTGGAGATTTGCAGTATCAGGTAACAAAGCTTGGATAATGCAGCAGAGCACAAACCCATGGCTGTTCCTTAAAAAGAGGATAGAGATGACCTCTGGAAGAATAATGCAATTTAGTGCTGCTCCACTGGATTTACTCATGTTTGTGCTTGTTAGCATTAGAAGGCAAAAAGCCAGACAGCAAGGAGAAAAAAAAGTGTGAGAAAAGTCAAATCAAGTTAAATGCTCAGGAAGCTTGTAGTGATTTTAAGACCTTGGTATTAGATTAGAAAATCTGCAAGTTTACAAATTAATTGGCATAAATACACCTACTAAAGTAATTATTAATTATAATTTTATTGAAGACTAATTGCAGCATCTCTTTCTTCTGTAAATTGGGTGCTGATCTTGTGTAAATAACTCTGGTGAAATCTCATGAACAACATATATTTAGTATTTGTTAATATTTTAATGTTAGATGATTAGAGTACAGATTTTACAATCAGAATTTTGTCATTCCTAGTAATTTTTTCCTCACTTTTTTCTTTCCACTTCTCACTGGAACTTTTCCTCACTGGGCCAAGGGGCTCTCCCAGGATGCCAGCCCCTCTGGTTGCTGTGCCAGTGAGATGCTGGATAGAGAAATTCCGTGGAGTGAACTGAGGGAATTCCTTATGCATGGGAATTTCACTGGCAAGCCCAGGGCCATGGAGTGATGGGGAGTGAATGGAGTGCAGAGAGCAGCAGGACTTCCCTGCCCTCCTGCTCCTGACACTGTAGCCAAAAAGAGCTCAAGATGTCGCCTTTGCTTTAGAGGAAGCCATCCAGTGCTTGGATTTATCCTGGCCTGGGATACAACTTCCCTTGGGCTTGGAATTACCTCAAGTGATTTACAGCTCCTGCTGAAAGGCTCCATTATATTCCCAGGCTTTGTTAGTGGTGTGGGCTGGATGATTTAGGATGGAGGCCATCAGAGGTTATTGTGTTGTCAGGATAACGTGAGGAGATTTCTGCTTGTGTTTCCCACTCATGTAGTTTGTTCAGCCTTTCATCTGCAGGGCATATAGACAGAGCTTTCAGGAAAGAAAGAAGAAGGAAATCCATTGTGGCAACCTGGTGGGAGTCATCTTTCAGTGGTCACTTGTTATTTGCCTCCATTTTGTTTAATCAGGCATATGTAGAAATACACCACAGGTGTGTGTATGTGTGTATATATATATATATATATATATTAATTTCTTGAATATATAATCAGCTGAGGACCACCTTCTGGCATATTCTGGCACGTGATGCTGTGCAGACGGTGAGGATGAGAAGCACAGCCTTCAAGGACACTCTAAAAAGCTTAAGACATCTGCTTTCCATGATATCAACTACAGCTGCTCAAAGATGCTGGGTTCTGAAAAGAGTTTTTAGTCTCCCATGAGTAGATGGAACATGGTGTTGATGCATTTCAGTGGTATTGGACATCACCTGCTAGCCCTATTATTCTGCTTGCTAGTGATAAAAAATATTTCTACAAGTAAAAACTACAGCTGTAAGGTTTATCTCTGATCTTTGATAGAATAGCAATGTGCCCATTACTGATCTGTGTGTTTGCATACATTTGAGAAACCCAGAAAAATGCACAGGTGCTTGCCAAAGGACTTGTAAGCTGCTACTAAAATACACACTGATAATGCTAGGGAAACAAACAGGCTTTTAATTAGAAAAGTTGTTATGCTACTAACATAACATAGAGTTTCAAGTCTCTAAGTAAAAATAACTTTTAATCTCAAGCCTCTTACAGTATTATATTGAACAGTAGTTTAAATACTCAGCAACTGGAAGGCCAATGTTTTTGCAAGCCACGTGGGGTTTGTGTGAGTGTCCTTGTTAATAGTTGTTCTCAGCAATCAGAACATTTCAAAGCCAGGTTTAAAACATTAGGCAAGTGAGTCCAACCTTCACTCTCATTTTCATGTTTGATCACTGTTTCTCTGCAGATAAATGACAAAGACAAGAGGGTCAAATTAAATTTTCTGGTTTCAGTTACGATCTCTTAAAATGATGCCTTATAATCTGATAAAAACACAAAGTGTAACATGCCTCAAGAGCTTTAGAAATAAAGCTGGGTTTCTGTTTTCAAAGTAGCAGAGACTCCAGCCTCTCTCACTTGGTTGTCAGGTTTTGATTGACAATGATTTTCCTTCAGTTATCCCCTGCTTCAAAATACCATGGGAAGGATATTATGCATTCCCAACCTGTCAGCTTTGGCTGCCTTACAGAGTGTTCAATTATGCTCTAATCGAATAGCTGCCCAGTGTAGGCCACATAATGACTTCCTGATTATCTGACTTTAAATGATAAATGACATGAATATGTAACATTCTTTTCAAACACAGGATAGTCACTGAGCCAAATGAAAACTGATTTTGTGCCCTTTTGTCTGAAAAAAAAGAATTATATTTTATTGTTATTCCATTCAACAAGTTGTTCTGCTGCTTGTTTTGCCTTAATTAAGATAAACAGGGAATGAGTTTTCTAGGAAAATGCTGGTCTTTTTGTTTTCAAACAGATGCTGAAGGTGCTAAATGCTGTTTAGATTGTTCTCCTTTCTCTCTATACATTGACTTGTTATAAAGAGCAAGGTCAGATTGATATGATCAGTTCCTATTGGGAATATTTCAATACTTGCTGGCACTGCAACAAGTCTGTTTCAAGTAATGTTGTATAGACAACATTAAGGTCTGCATAAATTATTTAGTGGCAATAGTGCTAGATGTTTTTTCATTTCCAGTCTATGGTATTAGTACTAAGGAACCAACACAGCATTAGAAATCAAATAAACCTCTATCACCTCATTGGGATAGCACACATTTATTTTGCAGAAGTCAAAGGCTTATTGGGGAGGTTCTTCAGCCTCTTTAGCCAACAGCCCATGGTGGGCAGTTTTCTGAAGCACTTTAGCTTAGTTTTAGGCATGATTGATTGCATCAAAGTCATTTGTGAAAAGTTGCCCTGATACAAAGACTTAATATAAAGCAGCCTCTGATTTTTGAACGCAGTCTGATCCTTGGGGCTTCTGTACCACTAGGAATAGCATGTGATGTAATAGATAAAAAGAATATTTGTGTGAAGTGGAGCTCAATTTGAACTTTGTTAATCAAATAAAACTGGCAGCCCAGGCCCAGCCCTGCAATGAAAGATGCACTTGGACCCCATTCTGAGCAATCCATCCCTAAGATCAGCTCCTGAATTTGCATTCTTTCTGATTTTCAGCCTAATGTGAAGATTCAACAGCCATGTAAAATTCCCCAACTTGTCTTCAGCAGAGCTGTCTTTTCAGTATAATCATTTTACCATTATTGTTCTTATTAGGAAGATCATGTCTGGGAGTAGGACCTCAAGGGCCACTTAATTCTTGTAAATGCTCTAGTGATTGAAATATTTGAGAGAAACAACCCCTCTTCAGAGGGCAGCATTTTGGGAATAACCCTTTGCCTCAGAACTAATCCCTGCTGTGTCCTGGAGGGACTGATGGTGGTCCAACCATGGCTGTGTGTTGACACATGGTGTGCCTCTGTGGCAGAGCAGGAGGCAGAGGAGGCTGCACACCCCTCTGATTTGCTGAGGATTCAATCCCAGGTGCCAGGCATGACCAGTTGGGCTGAGCTGAGCAGGAGCTCATTTCTGCAAACCAGCAGGTCGGCTTCTGAAATATCTGCTGGGTGTTTATATTGCCACCCAAGAACTGCCACAGTTTGTATTTCAGTAGGTGACATTTACATGCTTTAAAATATTATAACATAGTTCTTGCACTATTGCATCTTTATGTCATGGGAGGAGCAGTGACTGGAGGAAGAATGTGTTCTGGGAGGGGACCATGTCCATAGTCTGAGAGCCTGTAAGAGCTGAGTGAGGCAGGAGAATCTGGTCAGGCATAGTCTGTGGCTGTTGGCAATAACTTCATCAAATCAGCAGCCTGCCAATAAGAGATGATAGTCCAGCTCAGCTTAACTTGATGTAACTAAACTGCCTTCCTGTGCTGTAGAGCCCTGTTACAGTGTGCAAAGTTAATCCAGCTTTAGCCTCAGCTATATTCCTGTAATTTTTACCCAGTTACTCTGCATATTCTGTTTCTAGGGGCTGGTAATATGTTTTATCAAACAGGAGAATTGAATTACCTTAAGAAAACTATTTAAGGTTTAAAAACAAAGCTTGTGGCATAGTAGGTTGTGATTCAAGAAATCAGAACACTTGTAATATTTTCTCCTGTGACTTGAAAGGGACTAAAGTGATTTTATATTAGGTATAAAATAACATCTATTTTGAAATGAAATAAGTATTCCTGGATTGTGGAAATACATGGGGTTTCTAATTAAACTTCTTGGGGCTATATTGTAACAGTTCTTCTAGCTACTACCTCACAGTTGGAACATACAGCACAGGTGACACTAAGGGGTACCCGAGCTCTTGCACAGTTAAAGCACTTTCAGCTGCCCAAGTTCACTTGATTTTGTGCTGCTGTGCTTGTGATTCTTTGAATTAGCTACAGCTGAGCTGGCTGCAGCTAATGAATCTCTGCTGTGAGCGTTGTTATTTCCTTAGTAGAACTGAAGCACGCTGGAGGATATTTCTGGGTTTTGATCAGGTAAGGTAGTATTTATACATACAACAAACAAATTTAATTAACTAAAGTGTCTCTTTATTTTCTTCTACTTTATCTTTTTTGGTCTTTCTTCACTAATTGTTATTATACCAAACTGAGGTAATGACAGTGTGTGTCTATACTGCTGCAGTGACAATTCTTAGTTACAATGCAGGCAGACTTGTTCACTGTTCCTAACCCCTGCACTCTGCACCTCGGTATGATCAACTATCTGAGTGTCTGCCCTGGTTATTTGGGTTTTTGTTGTTGTTTTCTGTCCTCTTCTATACTTTTGTGTAGCTGCTGTGTTCATTTTAGCAGTGCTTGAGCTGCTTACTCAGAAGTGATGTCTGTATGTCAGACTAATAGAGGGACACTTTATCTAATTGTCTGGAATTCAGTAAAGAAAGAAATAGATGTAATTTAAAATCTATTTTAAAAGACTAAATAATGCAAAGTTAAGAGGAGGGAAAGCTAATTCACTTGTTTTGTAATTCATCTCTTGTAAAAAGAGTAAGAAAAACAATAAGTACAATTCTGAAAATTTAATCCCTTTTATTAAACAGATGAGGAAAATAGGAAAACAACCAAAAATGTATTGTGTCTCTCTTCAAAAGTTGTTGTGGGAAGAATATGCCAATATATTTTGCCATACTTTATGAACTGTACTATTCTCTCTCTTTTGCTTTCATTCCTCCCCATTTTAGCCACATAGCCTTGGGCACAGGTATTGCTGGTTAATTCCTAAAGAGCTAAATCCAGCTAAATTAAACCTCTCTGTTCTGAACTCAGGAAATATAATATGAGTTGTTTTATAAAATGTCCTGTTTTGGAGCTAAAGTAGAACATAAAATAGAAAGAAGGATGAAAGGTGCAGCAGAAATATCCCTAACAGTCTCTCATCCCCAGTTCTGCAGTATGAAAATCTCAGCTAGACCAGCATGGTCTTATTATCCTTCCTAGTTGTGTAACACTTTATTGGGCCCTAGAAAGGCTAAGTGAAGATGCATGCAAACAGGTCATCAGTAAGTCTAAAAGACCAGTATGAACACAAAAACAGAAAAGTTTTTCTGAACCTGCAATATTGGGCCCTAGAAAGGCTAAGTGAAGATGCATGCAAACAGGTCATCAAGACCAGTATGAACATAAAAATAGAAAAGTTTTTCTGAACCTGCAGTAGATTAGTGTGTGCTCTGATGGTGTTCATCAGGTAGGCAACCTGAGATAAATATTTCATTTCTGAAGTCTGATTGCACAAGCAGCATACTTGGTGCAGACAGAACAGAATGGAAACATCAGTAAAGAGAAAGGAAACCAGAATGGAAATATCAGTAAAGGGAAAGATGACCTGTTGTTAGTTCCCCAGAACGAAAGTGTGTTGCTCCTTGATTATCAACAGTGAGAGATCAGAGATGATGGCTCTTTTAAGAGGATAGTTGCCCTTTTATTGACTCTGAATTCAGATGTGTTAAACTAAATATATAACTTAGACCTGTGTCTGTGTGGAAGACTCAGGAATATTGCTGGGGTACGTGGCATAATGACTGATAGGGCTGTGTTGGTAAGTTGTGCATTTCTAATCGTATCAAGATTGTTTCCTGTCAGGTTCAATTACTCCATGGGAAATTCAGGCACAGGCAGGAGTCCTGCGAGCTCACAGCAGTGCTCCTTAAGGCTCTGTACTGGCCTGCAGCCGTTCTCCCAGCAATTAGCAGTTGTTTAATTTTTTATGTTTGTTTGTTTGGGGCTTTTTTTCTTAGTGTTGGTTACTCTGTAGAGACATGAAATTATTCGTGTTGGTGTGGTTGGTCCACCAAGCCCTCAGCATTCAGAAGCAGGTTTTGGATACCCATTGGAAATCTTGTGTTGATAAGCAGGAGGCACAGGAGGCAGTGCAGCACTGTGAATGCTGAGAAGGCTTTGAGGAATTTATTCTTGTGAAAGGAAAAAATAATACTGGGGATGTCCCTGAGTCTTGACATATATAGTATACACAACTTTGGTTGCTTTTAAAAGGAAACCCAACATGTTTCATCTCCCAGGCTCCTCTGGCATGTGGGGAGTCTCTGGGCTGGTACCCACAGCACCTCCTCCTGTGCTCACTGCAAAGAACACAGCATGGGGACATCTGCTGCTGTTGTCATTCTGGGGTACAGAATCAGGGCAGCAGCAACAAACATGAAATTTCAGTCCAGCAATGTGAACTCTGGGGTATTTACTTGAGGATCACGAGATTGCACTGTGAGTTGGAAGCTGGTCAGCTGGACACAGGGCTTGGGGCACTGGGGCTGCTCTGGGGGGCTGCTCCCCACCACAGCAACCTGCCCACCATGTGCAGCTGGCTCACAGGGAAGTGTTAAAATGACCTTGCACTGGAGTAGTGTTTAAAATCTGCTCTTTCATGTTAAATAAATTGAGGGGGGGAGGGTGGGGGGAAGGATGGGTCAGATGCTGTACAATGACAATTAGGATAATGGGTAACCTGTCATGCAAATGAGTCTAAAAGGCCTTTAATCATTGGGCCTGCAGGAGAAAGGATCTGAATTTATAACTACTTGTTATAAATGCATTAAGAATAAATACTGGGAAAGGGAAAAGGACTATTTAACCTGAAGGAAAATGTGAATTAAAAACCCTGCAAGGTACCATCTGGCTGTGATCAAAGTGGATCTGTCCAGCTTACCAGGCATTGAGATTTGCCTTTGAAAAGTTCTGTGGGGTCAGCAGAGCAGACTTATTTCAAGGCAGAGTGATGGCAGTTGGCAAAGACTGTAAGAATGGGGGTAATTGCAATAGCAAAGCTTTGTCCAGTTACCCAGAATCTTTTCCACACTGTTTCATCTTTTCCCTTATAAAAGGATGCATCTAAGTCAAGATGTTCTACCTCCTTTCACAAAACAGAAGTGCAGCCTTGCAGAATTAACTGTGGTGGGAGAGTGGTGGCATCTTTGGGAGCAGAGAGGATCTATGAATAATCATTACTGCCTTGTGAAGCTCAAAGGGCTTAAGAAAGAAGAGGGAGCTGAAATATTTACTTTTTTTTTCCTTCCGCTCTGTCAGTGTTGACATTTGACATAAGGTAGGGGAAGGGCTGTGAGCAAAACATAATTATTATAACCAGCAGCAAAATATATTTCATTGCACAACAATGTTGAATGTGGATTGTCTCATTGTGTGTTAATGGTACCCTAACTACTGAGAATAAGTAGAAGAGCCACTAGACATTGTTAATTAAAGAGAAAATAGAGCTTAATGAAGTTTTGTATTTGATTATTGTAGAAGTTTTATCTGAAGCCAGTGCCAGTCAGCATTGCATTTAGCTTGCAATAAACACAGTCCTATACCTTGCCCCTTTGCACACTAACACATCACTTATCTGTACTCGACTGGTTGTGCTCTCTGTAGACAGCATCTGTCAGATCAAATCAAATTCTTTCTCTTTTTTCTGATGGTCATTTGAAAAATGTGTATTCAAGAATACATTTTTGATCACAAATAGTTATACTTGGAAGCAATTCATCCAGGAAGACACACAAGCTGTGAAGCAGTTGCATCAGCAGTTGATTTTCTTTTAATGTGCTTCAAATCATCCATGAAAAATGCTCTACCTAAAAATCAAAGAGAAAATATGATTATTCTTATGTGAGATATGAAAGTATCTGAATAACATAGAGTTATTACTGAATTTTCTACATAATTCTGAAATTTTCAGCCATATATGCTTCTGTATCTGTCTAACTTTGCTAAGTTTGAGAGCTCTGGTTATTTCATTACAAACTCTATTTCAATTATTGGGAATGAAAATAAATTAAGACAGGAAATGCAGCTGGGCTATAGACATTGAAGACTTACTAAGCAACCAACAGTAAATCTTCCAAAGCGAAATTTATATAATTTACCTTAAAGACATTTTCTCAGAGAATGGGATGACATCTTGCAGTCCTTTACAGTATACTTACTGACAAAAAGCCAGGATATTCAAATACACAGAAAAGAACCCTAAAAGTCACTGTAGTTTCTGAATTTCAAATTAGGAAGAAAGGAAGAGTTAAGTCAACAAAGCCATTTGGTGTTTGTTTTCTTAAGAAAATGGTAGCAATGTACAGGTAGACTGTACAGAGGAAGTCTGAGCTTTGTGCTGTTTGCCTGCAGATTTCAGAACAGGATAGGTGATTTAACACTGAAATATTTTCATACCTGTTCCCTTCCAACCCTCCAGCCCCCACCCCCTCCCCTTTTCTGGATGTATGTGATAAATGACAGATTCTCCCCGATGATATTCCTGTGGTACTCCAAAATAATTCTGCAGACGTGGTAAAAGCTTTTAGAGACTGTAAAACTGATTATCTCTTCTGTAGCTCTTTTCATCTTCAAAGCACTTACCAACATTAACTAATTAATCCTCACAGCATCCCTCTGAATTAGATATCATTGCCATTATACAGATGGAGGAATTGAAGCAAACACTTCGTGAGTGGCTCCTGAGCTCCAAGACAGTTGGTGAGATGGAATTAGAGTGAGTTGAGATGGAATTAGAATGCACAGACCTGTGTGTCCAGGTTCTCTGGCTGAGCTGCCCCACCATTCCTCTCTTGAGAAATGCACCTATAGGTATTGGTTACATAGATTCTGTTAATAAAACCTTGTTAGGAATGGCTTTGATGGGAAATTTATTTGTAGTCAGACAGACTATTATCTTTTTTAATCCCTCGTCTGCAATGTTTTCTGACTGGTCCAAGTTTGTTGAAAGATAAATCTCTCCTGTAGGATCACTGCTGACTGCAAACTTCAAAATTAAAGAGCAAGAAATTATGGTGTTTAGGCAGGAAGCAGAAATTGGAAAACAAGCCTCATTCCTGTAGTCTGAATTTAGTGGCTTGTTTATCAAAGTACTTAGTATCATAAAATTGAACTTAAAAACATGTAAATTTACACTGCTGCTTTAATGAAATAATCTACTCTATAGAAGGCTTAAGTTTTAAAAGTTCAGAGGACAGACAGAAGTTTCAGGTGTGATTGAAAACTCTCCCATCTCCTTTAGGGTTGTGTTTTTAACCATCCCAGAGGCTGATGAGCACTTGGCTGCATTTCTTTGGTCTCTGTGGCAGCCTTGCCATTTGAGGGGCTGTTTGCCAGACCAGCTCCTCAGGTGTGCAGCAAGCACAAGGGCTGGTGAGCAGAAATTTGGGTTGCTGGTGCCAGGCTTCAGCTCTCTCTGGGCAGCACTGCTGGGCTGTGGCTGCTCCTCAGCAGGGTCAGGGGATCCCTCTGCTCCTGTGGAGCACAGAGAGCTGCTCTGAGCAGCCCAGGGTGGGGCTCAGGTGCTGTCAGTAAATACTGCCCAAAGTTCAGCAGACGTGCTCTTAAATTAATATTTAACCAGATTACTACATTTTGTCTGCTTCATTAATTTTTTATTAATTTATGAAAATGCTGTTGATGGAAGTAATATTGACAGGGCGTTTTTTGTTTTGGATGCTGGGTTTTTTTAATATCTTCTGGTAAATGGGAACTTATATTCCTTATGAACACAAACCATCTAACAAGCCATATGGGGCAAATGTTCTAATAAGACAACAATTATTAGGGCATGATGCATTAATGTTTTATGTTGTTCATAACTCAGCTTTAAGAGATTAATAATGGAGATGTGAGGGGAATGCTGTCTTAAGTGTTTATGATTATGTTAATATTAAGACATAGTCTAGGAGAGGAAATTGCTTTCAGGTAGTTACTTTTATTGTTTGTAGAGAGAGTATTGTGAAGGAAATGTTCTGTCTTTTTCCAATAATTCTTAAGCAGTTCTGCTGAACTGAAGTTACAGGAGCAACTCATCATTACTGCAAATCTATGAGAACTTCTTGTAACTTAACTTTCCTAAAAAATAATTCTAAATTTGCCAGAGCTGAAACTCTTTACTCCCAAATTACTGGGAAGTAAGATTTCCAGAACTTCAATTAATTTTTGGAAATGTCACAGTTTTTTCCTTCTAGGTCTGAAACAAATCCTAATGGCTCAGAACTCTGTTATGATCTTACTTTTGCATTGGCATTTGGCCCATGCACTCAGATTGACAAAGCCATTTTGCAGCTGTCCTTTCAAAAGGTAGAGAAGGATGAAGGTAAAAGTTTGAAAGTTTGAAGGTAGTATTTAATCTACAAGGATAGTTTGAACAAATGTAGTAAGGAGAAGGGGGAAAAAAAGAGATGAGTGAAATTTTGTGAAGCTGTTTACTTGTGTGCATAAAAAAAATATTCTGAATGCAGTTCTTTTCTCTCAACTTTTTTTTTACTCAAGCAATCGCTAGGTATTCTTTCTTCAAATAGTCACTGAAACAAAAGTGCCTTTCGTGGGAGAAGAGAATTCTTTGCTATGTATTGGAAATGTGTTGCTATGTATTCAAAGTGGTGGTGTGTCATTTTGTTGCCGTAGGTAGAATGAAAATGTGGTATTCACACCTTTATGGAGCAATTCTGTCTGGCTCTCCTCTGTCACAGAGTAATTGTAGCTGTGTGGTCTTCACTTGGCTCCAGTCTTCTGTGTGAATTTTTGCTCTCTGCCCCTTCTCTTCAAGCCTTGATCCTACTTTCTGATCAGAACCTGAACCCTGTAGCAGCTGAGTTGAGCTCTGAAGAAGCTGAAGTGAGGCAGAAGTTGTGCAGTACGAGTTCACTTATGCAGAATTGCTGCTGCTCCCAGCACACCACCAAGTTGTTTGTGTCTCCCTGCTGCTCTGGAGTGCCTGCACGGGGCTGTCGCTGCTTCCACCCAATGTGTGAAACACACGACTGTTTATCACAGCCCAGCAGGCAGGATGCTGATATTTTCAAACAGCACCACTGCACCCTTATCTCAATAGCACTAATATTATCCCCTGCCAAAACAGACATGATATATTGAAGTATCTGTAACCGTTACAGGATCTCTGCATATTCTCGAATTTAGCCTGCAGCAAGTCTGTCATCCATGGTGATCCTGATGTTGCAAGAAGCAGCTTAAAAATGTCATCAGGGCATTGGTGCTGACTTAAAAGCAGCGTAGGCACTACTGACCTGTGATTTGAGACCTGTCCATTAAAATAGGCTGCTTGCTTTTCCTCCCTTCCTACTGCTTCTTTATGTGCTGGTAGTAGTCCCCTGTCCTGGCTGCAACCCTCTGTCAGATAGAGGTGGAGTTCAGCTAAAATAGGCAGAATCATAGGTTAGGTTATCTAATTTTTAAACTGTTTATAATAATTAAGAAAATGTATCCCAACCCACCAAATTCTGTTTAAGTTTGGAGAAAACTTTCTTTATTTTTGCTGATGGATTAAACCTAACACCATAGTTTAGGAAAAAGGACAAGTCCAATACTGCAAACCTTTTTATGTTTTATTATCTACAATATTTGTGTACAGCGGTGCTCAATTACACCACAACAGTGCAGAGATCCAATCTTCCCAATGTAATGACTTCCTGATGATCTGTCTTTAAATGAGAAATGAAAAGAATATGCTGCCTTCTAGCTGCATACACAACAAAGTTTATTGCCACCCAAAATTGCTTTTTATTCCTTGAGTGGGTGGGGAGGTGTAGAAGGAAGGTTGAAACCAGACTTTTTCCTAACCTGTTCTCAGGTTATATTATTGGGATATATTTCCAGTGTTGTTCAATCTCCCTGAAATACATCTCCCTGAAATTCAAAGGGGAAAAGTGGCTGTATGGGGTTAATCTTGGGATTTTACAAAAGAGTTCAGATCAAATCAAAACCCTCAGCTATTGGTGAGCCACAGGTTCTCCTTGATCATGTAAGTCCTTCCATCACCCACTCCAGCACGGCACTTCTGAAATGCAGAAATCTGTCACTTCTGAGATAAAGCCACTAATCCACCTCTCTCCTTGACACTTTCTCTGTTCAGTGGGCAGATTTCTTATATGGATATTTTCTGTCACTTTTGCCAGTACTACCTCTGTGTCATAAGCTGATGGCTTTAACCAGTGATTTTCTGTTTTTCAGACTCGACGTGGAAATCCAAACACCTCTCTGTGAAGTGTTTTCAGAGTTCATCCCCTGCTGAAAGTCTCCTCAAGGTAATGCTTGTGAATGACAGCAGGCGTATTGTAAGCTAAATTTTTGAAAAATGTTTCTTGCTCATCCAAAGGTCTTGTGAATTCTATAGCCTGTGCTATTCCTCTCAGTGTCAGCATCAGTCTCGCTGCTTAAATATCCATAATTGTCCTTGTTCTGATTATTTTGGGTTAATTTTTTAATCACACTTTCACTTTCCATGCTGTTGTGCAAATTTTGCAGTTTGATATCACTGTGCTTTTAATCTTTTGCAATCACCTTATTTCTATATACTGCTTGATTTTTTTTCCTCTGAGAAGTCAACTTGATTATTGCCTTTAACTGCTTTTAATTTTTGCTACATCTGCTTGAGCATTCAGTCTATCTCTCTCTTAAAAATACATTTGGTGTTCATTGTCATGAGCTTGTGCACTTTATTTCTGAAATAGGTCTCAGTCTAGTTCCAGTGTGATTTTTATATGAACTCATTGTGTGGGTTTCAAAAGGATTTCCAGTGCAATGGTTCCTTTTAGATTCTTGAGTGGAAGGCTTATATGTTCAAATCTTTAAGATTGTGACAGAATGCATCTGAATACCCACTTCTGTATGTATATATAAAATATATATGTGTATGTATATATACTTGTCTATATACACCTGCAACTCCCATTGCTGCAGTAAAAACAGACCATGCCTATACAGATATGCCTATATCACTGAGTGAGGTTCTCTTTTGAGAAGAGAGGACATTGTGATGACTGTGAGGTTCCTTATAATCTATTGATCTGCTTCCTGAGCTGTGGTGATAGGTTTGTGCCCTGCAGAATGAACAATATCCGCTGTGTTACAGGCTGCAGTCGTGGGGATTTGAGATTCCTCCTGACACTTGCAGCAGTCTGCTTGCAGAGTGGAAGGAAGTCCTATTTTTGGGAAAATAAAAATGTATATGTTATTCCCAGCGCTTTCGCTCCCTGGTGCAAATTCAAGACCTAGGATGTAACCAGGAGTCTTTTCAAGTGCTTGCACTGACTGCTGTTACTGCCTTGCTCAGGTCTGGGTGCAGCAAGGTGCCCAGTTGCTCTCCCTGCCTCACTGGTTTGCAGTCTCCTGTTGTAAGGAATGGCTGAGGAGGGATTTCTCTCTTGCTGTGGCTGCCCCAGTGCTTCTTAATTACTTATTTCTCTGGGTGTTTAGAGGCCTGTTTTACAATATGGTTCTTTCTCACAGCAGAAAGATCTTGTCAGCAGAAGATTATGGCACATGTAAACTGGTGACATGAGGGGTTGTGTCTGTCTGCAGTTTCCCTTTGCACTTGCAAGTCAGAGATGTACTGAAAGACCTATTTCTGAGTTTTGAGTGTCAGCATAGCAACACTCAAGGGTGCTATTTCCATGATTTCACTGTTTGGATATTTAAAGATGGTTCCAGGGCTGCTCATACATGCAGGTTACACAGAACTGCCAGATGAAAAATCTGTAGCACATACATGGCACAGCCAGACAAACTGCTGTGCTAGAAGACTGAGAAATTTAGACTGATTATTCTGGGAAAGTAGTAGTCAAATTAGAGAAAATTAACCTAGTTGGTGGGAAGAAGACGTGGTCAGCAACTTAGAGAAACATGAGAGTTAAACAAATTGGCAATGGAAATTCCTAATCCTTTCACTTGGCATGTTTCACCTGGTGATTGTGTATTGTCCTGCTGCCCTGTCCCCATGGCTGCCAGCCTCTGGTCCCAAAGGCTCTGGCATTTGTGATGCTGTAAGCAAGGTGCACACTTGTTAGATGTGATCTCTCACTTTCCTGGCTGAAGGATCATCAGTCTCTAAGCAGGTCTCAAATATTCAAGTGCATTTTTCAGCTACAAACTCAGATTTTGCGCATGTATTAATTATTCAGTACTGATAAGAAAGGGAGAAAAACAACTTGGGAAATTGATGTTTGTATCAGAGGTAATCCCTTCAGTTGTATTAATTGTATTTATTCCTTCAGATCACTAGAATGAATTGGTCAGATTGTTCAAGAGGACAAAAATTTGGAATAAAGAGTTCTACTAGTAGTTTTCTTAATAACAAATGTATTAAAAAGAAGTGAATACAATCCAGATGTGCCCCAAACAACTGGATTAGAATATGCAGTAGCAATTCACAGGGGATATTTTTACACACTGTGTATCAATGGGGTGTATTAATCCAGTTTCTCGTGAGATGGTAATTACATTTCATGAAAATTTAACATAAATTTCAGCAATTCAAAGCCACGTTCTCTGTGGGTCTTTTTGTTGAGATTCAGTTAATAGGAGAACTCATGGTCATTCTCTGTGGGTTTTTTTTTTTTTTTTGTTGTTGAGATTCAGTTAATAGGAGAGCTCATGGTTTATGCAAAATTGTTACTTCACACTTTTCCTGCTTGGGAATTCTTTCTCTGTATCTTCAGTATCATTAAATGTGATCAATTGCAGTTTGGAACTGATACTTTAGTTTCAATCCCAAAGTTATTTGGGTTGTTTAGGTCCAAAAACAACCTTGAAGGTCATTTGAGGAAGGGATATTGGGCAGCAAGTTTCTTTTGTCTCTAAAAGTTTCCACTGCTTCTGTCTTGCTTTGCTGCCTCATATAATGCACAAAAGAACACTTCTAAAAGTGCATATTTGTGGAACTGCTTTAGAAACTTAAAGTACATTGTTTCAGAAACTGTGGTAAAATACAGAAAATAATTTAAATACAACTGCAAATATTGAGGTTGGTACCTAGAGGGATTATAAACTAGGATTTTGCCAATCATGAATAAAAACCAAAGCTCCTGTAATTGCTGGTGTCATGTGAAAACACTGGATGGAAAGAATAAAGAATTACACAAGTAATTTGGGCTTCTCAGTGGTAATTGATATTTACTCACCAGTCATGTTGGGACTGGTTTTTTTTTTTTTTTTTTTTTTTGTGGTGTGGTCTGATTTTTTTTGTTTTGATTTTCTTTCAGATACATCAAATATACTGTTTTATAATCATCTTCATCTAACAGTGCTTAGTGATGTAGATTCTATAATAATGTATTTGTGGGTTTTTTTCCTCCTCAGAGCTCTTTTCCTGTCTCTAAGTCTCTCAGAAAATATCTTATTTCAGTTTAGTTCCTGCAAGTGTACTACCATTGTAGCACTTTCAAGAAATTTTGACGAGAATACTTCACAGCCAGCTACAACTATTTATAAACTTGAGATTGTCTTTGATCCTAAATCAGCTTTCAATTACCATTTTAGTTATGCTGGGGAAAAAAAATTAATCACATCCAGGATACAGCAAACTTGGGAGGATGAAGTTATTTTAAGGCTTGTGGTACTAATTATAGCTAACTCATTACCATACATTGTTGCTGGCATTCTACAATACTTGTTTGTATAGAACTTGTCTGGCCATTTAGCATGTTCTACTGTTGGTTCTTTCTTTAGTAATATATGAATTGCTTGATTACTTGAGTTGTGCTTTTTAATAATTGCTAAGATTTGGCTATTGAATACTGTCAGATTTTCTTTTTCATAAATGTTAATTGGAGAGAGTAAGGCAGTAATAGTTTTGGATTTTTTTATTTAGCTGCCTGGTGTTCTTCTTGCTCACTGAGTAAACAACAAAAAATCCAACTTGATATTTTAACTTCCCCTATTTTAACCTTTCATCAGTGCAGGGAAATTAATTGGAATGGTTGTTCTTCTCTCCAGTATTACATCCTGTATTTTAATGCCAAATACATCCTTGTGCCAGTGTCTTTAGCAAAACAGAAAAGGGGGCTGCTCTTGTAGCAGAATATTGAGCACTGCTATTAGTTTTTGCCATTAAGCCAATGGGCATCTTAAAAATCTTGTTGAGGAATAGAATCCCTGTGACTCCTGTAGCAAAGCCTGCAGTGATTATCACAGCAATTCTCCCTTAAGAGACAACGTTCTCACATTAAAGTGGAGTCCAAACTGTTCACTTTTCTTCCTGTGGTTTTCTTACGCAATAGTGAGGTATCTTTTTCATGTCAGTAGAATGGGAAATTTATGATCAAGGGTTGCATTCACTTAATGTTAGTCTCTGTTTAAAGTATAAAGAGAAGAGACCTGAAGTAGAATATAAAAGTCCTGTGGTGGTACTGAAATCTCTCAAGGTGTTAATCAGAAAGTGCCAGCAGAAATCTTGAAAGAGTAAAATACAAAGAAAGAAAATAAGGAGAGAGTTGAGTAAAATTACCAGAGGGCTGTGGGATATTTTGTGTTCTTGTTTTAAATTCAGGGTGGATTTTTGGGAAAAGGTCTTAGAGCAACATTGCTTTGCCTGTTTTTTTTTGATGGGTAGCTGTACATCTGCATTTAGACCCCAAGTTCCTGAACACACCCATTCTTCACTTGCTGATCTAGCAAATATCTGTGATAGTAAAACTGAATGCTAGGCAAAAACATGAATAAAATGATGGCTAGTTGCACAGCAACTTCAGTGTGAGTATTTTTGCATCCAGTATGCATCTGCAATCATGAAGGTGCAGATGTAGAGAAGGGTGAGGGGATGTGTATTTCTAAATCCAGCCAGCAACTTCCACATGCTTATAAAGAACAAGTTTTAAATAAGAAGGAAAAGCATTATATTCTTAAAGTAATATTTAAGGTTATTGCATTTTAGTTATTTTTTAGAAAGCTGCAATTTTTTTCTAGCAGCATTTATGTATTTGGATATAAATGTCTTAATATATAAAAATCCTCCTTGCTTTCCAGAAACTGAAGAGTAAACTCTGTTGTAATTATTTGCTCAAAAATCTTCTATGTATAGCTTGGCTGCAAGGCTGGTCATACCCAGGGTTCTTTAGGGAATGTTTACATAAATAGTTTGCTTGCATATCTATTTATAAATACGATTTGTGCAAATGCTGAAATAAATATTTGTTTTCCCTTGCAGTATTGCTATTTCTATTTGAATTAGTAGAAGAATAATTAATGTGTAAATATCCATCAAATATAGCATAACTTTATACCTTCAAATTTTAGTTTCAAGTGAATAAACTTCAGTCAGTATGGTTTCTGTAAATGTCTAAAAGCTATAGATTGTTGTTTCTGTATGTTACACCTTGGCCAAAAATGAATGGAGAAGTGACACATGACTGATGCTCCCATATGCAGTTATGTTCTTGCCAGTGAAAGAAACCAATAGAAACAAGGAAATACGCCCCAGAGCTGTAGTGAAGTCATTGTTTTGTTGGTGAGGATCCTGTGATTTATCCATGAGATGTTGGACTGCAGCACAGTGTGGCTTTGAGAGACAGCTCATCATAATCTCTGGGGCCATGACCTAAGAGATTAAATAGAATGATGAGTTTGTATTGTCAGAGCAATTCTGTCTAGAGGACAAAACATTTTATTTAGAGGGTAGATTGATGGGATTAAAGCTTTGCATTTATTTCCTTTACACACTCAAATTTACTGTAAGTTGTTTTTTATTAAACCAGACAGTGGATTGTTAAAGGAATTATTTTAGGACAGATGATTTTATTTAAATGAATATTGAAGGATTTATTAGTAAACTCAGTCCCTGTCATTCCTTTGCACAAAAGCAACTTAATCTTTTATTTCATATTTGTTTTAACTTGCAGACTATTTCAAAGAATTGGAGGCATGTAATTCTGTCTCTTCATTCCTTTTCAGCACTAAATAAATTTGATATTGCTGCAAGGTATTTTTTGCTTGAAAAAATAATAATCAGAAATTCAAATAATTCTGAAGTCTGTTTTCTTTAAATCTTTAAAAAATGGTACAAATAAATAGTATATATTATTTGTCATCTCTTTACGTAGCTACACAACTCTGCAGAATAAACAGATGAATACACTTGAAAGCACATAGTCTTTTCACAAATTTAATTCCTCACTGCAAGAAAATTACCTAAATGTTTAAATAACCACTTTACACAGAGAGCCTTTTCATTGTCTTTCCCTTTCCCTGTAGTTCTCAGCAGGTGTTTAAATGTTTTATTTTTTTCATTTCAGACTATCCATGTAAAGGAATACCAAAAATGTGTTAGTTTTAGATAATGCAAAATTCCCTTTGCTCGGCTTCTTAGTTCATAGTTATCTGTGTGAATTAGAAATCTATTACTGAGTGTTCATTTTTCACCCAAATCTATTCACCAAGCATCAAAACTCATCAGTGAGATGGAGTAATGCCATTTAATTAGTCTTTGATATACAGTTAAATTAGGTCTTAATAAGGGGTAGTGCATCCTAAAATCAATTATCTCGCTCCTCTTAATAAGAGCAACTAATTAGTAGGTAAATCGCCACAGTTCCCCTTTTATCCTACAGTTTTTACAGTCTTGTGGAGGAGATTAGGCTGAGGAAATTAGTCCCTGGTAGCTCTGAGAAATTTCAGGGCATACCTTAGAAAATGTTTTTCTAAATGAACTGCAGTACAGAAAAGAAAGAAAAAATAAAAACCCACTTAATTTCTTGATAATTTTGCCCAAATTGCTTGTGTGGGGAACAAAACAAACATGAACAAGGTTTTGCCCTGCCTGATGCACCCTATTAATGTACACTGAGTTTCTGCCCTGGCTTTTCTTTCAATGCAGTTATCAGCCACCCAAAATATCTATCTTCTTCATGGAAATCTATTCAGCTGCAAACAAGGGATACTTACAGTCTTTACAAAATATGGTTTAATGTGGAGAATGGCTTCCTTTTAGGAGGAGAATCAGAACTCCAAAGCTGAAAATTTTTTGCCACAACATACAAACGAGGCACAATGCTCATGGAGAAACCAGGTTTTATCCATAGGTACCAAAATTTTCATGTGCTTCAAGCAAAAAATACTGCTTTTGGGATTCCAGGCTTTTAGTTAAGACTTCCAGCTTCCTCAAATGAAAGTTTCTTCCATTTTTAAATTTTTATTTCCAGTTACAACAACCTAACTGCTGAATAAAGAGGAGCATTGTGAGGATGCTCAGGTTTTCTCCACAAGATCCATCTGTCTCAAATTGCTGCTGGACTTTTACTGACTTTGACAGCCCCTAATTTCATTCAGCCATGTAGGCCAATACACAGTACATTGCTATAGATTTGTCAAATTTGGTAGTGCCTTGTTGATGCTTTGCTCTCAGAACATGGTGTCATTCTCTTTCCTTGGATAATTTTTTAAATTTTTTTTGTCATGGTCAAAAGTTTGAAGGGAACTCAAGGACACGTTTGTGATTAATCAACAAATGCAGAGGCTTTTTTCATTCTCTATCTGCTGCTACTACATCCTGCATATACTAGTCCCTTCACACTAAACTTCCTTGCCAAACATGTCAGAGAGATTTTATAGCTGTGAAAGTGTGATGTGATTGCTTCAGTTTCCCTTATGCTTATTGTTGCAGCTTTTCTAGACACTTTCTGGTGTTAGTCATTAATGACAACACAGTGCCCCCGTTTAGAGAGTGAGAGGTTGCCGTCTGTTCTTTGTTTTTTCTCCCTGCTGCATTACTCATACTTCTTGTGGAGTGAAATGCTCTGCAGGCAACCATTCCCCCCTGAGAGACTTGGTGAGACTATGTGACACAAATTTGACACCCATTTCTGATTCAAACTCTTAGCCCAGCAACTCAGCTCATGACCTCAGCAGCACCAGGAGCTGGGAGAAGCAGCCCTCCTGTCTGACTTTGGGCTGGCCTGGGACAGGCAGTGACAGTGGTGAATGTCTGACTCCCCAGCCAGTGACATTTGCAGCAGCAGCTCTGATATTGTGGCACTGATCTGCTTGTTGGAGATCAGCTTAAGCAGCAGAGAGCACCAAACCAAACGTGTCCAATTTCCTTCTGTATTCCCTGGATACAACCCCAGAATCCATACACAAAATGGTCCCAAGCTGTGACAGAGTGTAGGTACCCATATCTGTGCTCTGTGCACGAGCTGATGAAATCAGCACTGAGTGCCTGAGCACTCACAGAAAACACCTGTGGCTACTGGGGTAAGGGGGCTAGCACAACACTGAACAAAAACCTCCAGTTAACTCTGCTTTAGACTTGCTTTGGTACCTCAGGTGACTTTTCAAGCCTTTTTGTCTTTTCTGACCCTCTCAACAGTGGAGAATTTAGTTTGGGGTAGAAATTTTCATAATCTACTATCCAATCTAGGTGCAGTTTAAGCATCTGTGTTAAAGCTCCTTCTGTTGGTGACCTCATGTTAAGAGGACGGAAGGAAATAAAATTAACCCATAGTGTGGTTTCATGGCTGAGTTTTATATTTATATGTGGGTGTCAAGTTTCTGGGTGGACATGAGTGGCAATTTTTAAGTTATTTTAAATCATATACTTTTCTTGTTTTTGTTTAATTTAAGTTGGAATGGTGGACTAAAATTGTAGAATGGATTGGGTTGGAAAAGACCTTAAAAGTTTCAACGCCTCTGCCATGGGCAGGGACACCTTCCACTAGAAGTTAAACTAGTTTGCATTTTATAAATGGAAAACTGTGGGAAGTTGAGGAAAAGCCATTAAGCTTATTCCTCACATTCTTGTTTGTATGCTGAATTTAGCATGTATGCAAATTCTTTTAAAAAAGTAGAAAAAGTCAACATGCTTCAAAATACAGCTGGAGAACATAAAATATCTCAAATCCTTTCTTTGATCTCTGCAAATGAGATGTGGTTCAAAATGGGGACTAAAAGGTCATCACCTCCCACTCCTCCTTTCCCCCAGCTGTGCATTTTCTGTGAAGGCCAAGGTGGAGCCCAAACTGGGGTTGGGCTGGGTTTCAGAACCAGCTGTGCCCCCACACCACAGAAGAGAATTTCTGACAGCATTTTCTGAACTGCAGCACTAGGCTGGGATTAAACCACTGTCACAATAAGTATTAACAATCTGTTTAAGCAGTAACAAGGTAATTTACAGAGTGAAAATGAATGTTAATTTCTAGGTTTCTTCAATTTATTGTGTGTCTGACAAAATTATTGTACCGGGTTTATGTTGTCTTCCACATCTCTCTCCTTTTCTTGTTTGCAGTGGACTTGGTCCAGGTAGGAGTCTTTGCTCTTGCAAAATTTTAAAGGGATGGTGGCATGCCAGTTTGAGAAAAATCTAATTCAGTATGTTTGCTTTTAAATTAAATTAGGTTTTCCTTAATGAAGACTAGGTGAAGGGAGATAAAAGATATCTTTTCCTCTTGTCTACTCCCTATTTCAATAGCAATGCATCTTTTCCCTGCCAAAGGGCATGGTGGACTGATGAAATTACCAGGTAGGACAAAATGTCATCTCCAAAGGCCCTTCCTCTCTTTGGTTCTCCTTTGACAGCTTTTGTTGTGTGAGCCACAGCTCTGAGAAGTGAGGTGGGCTCTCCTCCTTGGTAATATTTATAAGTCACCAAAGTGATTTTATGTAAAACCAAAAAAAATAATGGCTAAAATCAACAACCTGTGTTCAGTGTCAGGAATTATCAACTGTGCAGGTCTGTTCTGTTCCCTGTCATCTCATCTCCTCAGAGGAGCTCGGACACTTTGCTGCTGTCACATTGGCATGGTCACATCATGATTTACATCTGCAGCATGTAAACAACAGCACTGAGAGCTGTTTGACAAGTGGCAGTTTCCCTGGTAAACAAATCAGGGATGCACTTAGAGTGATTAACAGGGACTGCCAGTGTTTGAGATGGGGCTGGTGCCTGAAACAGTTTGCCCTAAGCAGATCTTCCTCTTTAGGACTGGTGGAAGAATGAAGAAACAAACACAAAAATTACCTGACTTCGGGTGTAATACTTGTGTAGAGTTCATGTTTAATCAGTATTTAGTATGAAATTATCAGTGGTGTTTTACCCACTGGCATTTTGTGGGTATTATTGCAAAATCTAAGACCAGGGATCTTTATTGAATAAGATTTTTCCGAGGCAATCAGTTGTTCTGTTGGGTAAGCAAAGGAAAGGAAATTCCAGCCTGACAATAAACCCTCTGCTGCAGTTACAGCTGTGACTTGGTGCACAAGAAGGAAGGATGGAAACTCTGACACTGGGTGACAAATGTCACCCCATTGCCCATGGGTATTTATTTTTATCATGTCTTTGATTATTTGTAATATGGATTTTTTTCATGCATTCCAACACTTAATGCTCATGTAAGTTTTGTCTGCTCTGATCTTGAGATAACTTTTCAGAGCTTCACCCGTGGTGTCAGAGGCCTGTTTTAAGAGAAATTTTTTTAAGAACAATACAGATGCTGCTTTTAAGAGTATACAGGTTCTAAAGCAAAAAGAAATTTTAATCATTAGCATGAAATCGCCCTGACATTAAGATGAAATGATCACTGTAACAGTTGTTTATTATGAACTGTTCAGAATCCCACTCTTAGCTTTACTATAATTAAAATTACAATGTTATTTAAAATAACCAGACCTCTTTGTGGCCACTGACCAGTGAGTTTCCTGTCCTTTTCCATATCTGATTTGTTTAATCCTGCATGTATGTAAAACGCCACCAAAGAAGAAACACTACAAGTATTTAAAAATAACTTTTTGCTTATATAAAGAACTATACAAAGGAAGTGGTGACAGAAATAACCTGTATGGCTGCATCCTGGTGTTTTTTATTCATGAAGGGTTGTTAGTTCATCTAGAAATGTTCTTTGCTAGGTTCGCTTTTTTCCCATATATACCTGTGTGATTTGTCTTCCTATTCCATATCTTCTCCTCGGTGACAATGACTTGTGCTGATTTAAAGGCTAAGATTGAGATCAGAACCAAGGGACATCACAGGTTGAATGTTTTTACGTATTCATCTTTTCAGGAAGAATTTGATTCCTGTTCTCCCTCTCTTCTTTGAGATAAAGCCTTCTAGCCTCTCTGGGAGTCTGGGGAAAAACAAAAATGTCAGCAGCTGTTCAACAAATTATAAATTTCACCTGAATTTAAAATTTAATTTAAAATAATCTAACCTTGACTTTTTAAATGCTAGAAAGTTTGATGTTTCCTTCTACATGAACTTGAATTTACTTTCCACATTGATAGATGGCAATAAATATTCTTTACTCTGTTGGCTGTTAATCATTTTATGTTTCACCTCTGTGCTTTGGGTAAACAGAACCATGTAAAACAGTAACTGAGGAGTAACTTTCTTATCCTGTTGCTTCCTTGCTACTGCAAGTATTTCATTCCTCGGTGCTTTTTTTTTCCCTCTTGTGTCTCCCTTTCCTATTGTTTCTTACAGATCTCCAGTTTGTCTTCTCTTTTTCCTTTTTTATTTTTCCCCTTTTACCTCTTCAATTTCTCTTTAATTTTACATCCTTCTCCTCAAAACGCAGCCCTGTACTAACATGAACATGAAGCAACATCCTTCTCTATTCACTTTTCTGCCCCAAGCCCTGGGGATTTGCCCTCTCCAGAGGGAAAGCTCATTACAAGCCTAGCCGAGGGCAGCGTGAAGCAGTCAGAGTAAATTCAAACCTCTCCAAAGCCCCTCTGGGTCTCATTCTGGGGAGGGTGATTTTGGCAATGCACTGCTTTACTCATTAAAATAATAACACTTTGCCACACTGCTCAAGGTCCCTGGCATTGGGGAGGAACAGGGTGGAGGATGACACAGAGCAAAGCAAACAGAGATGGCTGGGGCAATTCTCAGGTTGTTTTTCAACTCTCAGCTGCCTTTGTGTGTGCTCTACCTGTGGCTACAGCTGTCACACAGCTGGGTAAATGTGTAAATAGTAATTGACTCATCTTGACCCATTGTTCCATTTCAGAAACAGGTTATTTAACAAATTAATGTCAAATGCTTTTCCCTAATTCATGAATTGCACTGCTATTGCATGGGAAGTGTTATGACTCTGAGGTTAGAGTTTCATGACAGAATCATTCTATGTTACCATCCATTATGGCCGTGACAAATCCTGGCTCAATACTATACACTCACACAGGAATCTTAGATTATCAGGATTTTTTCTTTTGGAAACAGTATTAAGGATATGTTGTACATTAAGCAGTCCCATTTTGTGCCACCAGGATGGTAAAAATACTCTCTACAATTCCAGTTCTTATTTCAGCCTGAATGCTACCCCTACTGTTGTGGTGCCTTTAGACTTTCATTTACAGAGAAACACTTGTCAGGATAAGTAATTTATTCAGCACTTTTCACTTCATATTACAGTTATATTATCTGAAGACAGAATTACATAATGCACTCTCAGATATGAATATGGATTGTTTTGTTGCAAAGTGTGTGTATGTGCTTTGCCATCAGATATGGGAAATGTAAAAACAAATGTAGAAAGGAAAATGTATCAGACATAGAGCTTTTATCTTGGTAAGGAGTTCAGAAAATAAAAGTAATTTTTATTATTGCAATTTATGTGCTTATTTTGATACATTCCCATTTCGGTCAGTGGCAATTTTTTAATCCAAGCACTGAATGTCAGGTATAAATGACAGGTATTTAAAGCTTGATGCTCATCTCTCCCTTCGTGAAGACTCCACAATATTACAAAGACCAGCAGGTTCTGGACTCTTTTCCCAGGGAGAATTCCCCCATCAGGAGTTAGTTCCCTTTCCCAGCTCATGGGGCCTCTCTCCCAGCCAGGCTCCTGCATCACCTGGGCTCTGCTGCCATCGATTTCACATTTGCTGCACCACAATAAGACTTTAAGCTTTCCAGGCTCCTGCTTTTTTTGTCTTTTGAGTACAGATGCAGATTACACATCTGTCCCTTCTCTTGTGCTTACAGTCTGCTGCAGAGAAGGGGAATGCATGCTTCAGCTAGTCCTGAGCTAAAAGCTTCTGTCACAGCAAAGAACTTTTTCACCTGCCTCTATATACCCAAACTCAGAGAGGAAATACTTTGGTCTTCCAGCTCTGATGGCTTGGAATCACTTTTGCTGAAGCTCTTTGTGTGTGTCTGCCCTGCATTGCCTGTTTCATTTTGAGGCCATTCTGGTCATCACTGTGAGTGTCTGCAGTGTGGGTCCTCTGTGTGACCAAGGGATGTTGTTTATTCCTGTTCCAGTAATCTCTAGGCTATCATTGTGTTTAAGGGGGTTTTTACCCAATGAGGAATTAGAGTCTCATATTATAAGGCTCATTTGGGTCCTGATCCAAGAGAAATTATTACTCAGATGCTCTGAAGAACTGACAGATGTGACAGTATTGTTGTCCTCACTTGTACAAAATAATTTTCATATATTTGCCCTCTGACTTCTGTCTTTATCATTGATGTTGGATTTGTCCTTGCCAGCTGCCCTGTCTGGAGTTCTCATCTTCCTTTAAATGTTGCTTGACATTTTGTCCACTCCTTAACCAAATCTGAAAGATCAGGGACTACTAACACATTTAAGGTAATATTCTCCATAATTTTTAGTCAGAAACTTTCCTTCTTTTTTCTTTTTTAAGTACAGGATTTAATGAGACAAAATCAGATACTGCCTCTGCACAACTAATCCTGTGTACTCAAATAGGAGACAAATGTCTGTGAACGATAAAGAAGTATGAAATCATGATTTGAATACTATGGATTTATCTTCTTTTAGTTGTTTGAGACATAGGTGTCCACATTTCCAACTCATTCTTCACAACCATGATAACAAAACAACTTCTGTTTCTACCGGGCAAGTTTCAATCTTGCACAGCTGTTGTGTAGGAGAGTCTAAGAAATAAAACTACCCATTTTGTGAATTTGCAATACGCTTGTGTGGAACATGAAACAGGTTCTGTCCTGCACTAGGCTGTGGATTTTGTTTGTTTTAAAAAGTTAACAACATAGGCAGATTTGTGTATTGAGTAAATTTGTACATTCATTCTAAACTTGACTCTTGTTTAGGTCAGTACTGCATGAGAGTTTCTTGATTTAAAAAAAAAAATATTATTTTTACTCAAAAATTATTATTATTTAAATATTATTATTTAAATAATAATTTTAAAAATATTTTTTACTCAAAAATTTAAGTAATTCAAATATATTTATGGTTGTCTATGGGTTTATATTCAGCTCAGAAATTCAAATATTATTACGAATTAAATGAAGATAAATTAGATTTACTATAATATTTTAAACACAATGTTATTCATATTATTTGTGTAATATATTCATCTAAAACCTGACTATTTGAAATAATTTAGCCATATTTCTTTTGTTTATTGATCTAGAAATAAATAATCTATAATTAAGTGAAGTACTTAATTTAAATATCTCACCTTTAAAAATCAATTTCAAGTCAATTACTCCTGTTTGCTGTTGGGGTTGTTTTCATGATGGGTTGGATTTCAGCATCCTAGCTAACTGTCCAGAAGAAGTCTGCCTATTTTAACTTGCTAAATTTTAGGCACAGGTGTACATATGATTCTGTTTTCTTTGTATTCTGGTGTGGAATAAAGCAGCAAACCACAAAAGAGAAGATGCATTTCTCTGATAATTTTAACTTCATGGTAGGTTCCTTCCGCAGTTTTCCTGTAAAAAGCCATAGTAATGTAAGTCTGTAACTTAGAGCCATAAAATGGTCCTTTCCTGTGCAAGCCTTGCAGTTTCAGATTGTAGATTATCAAAGCAAGGAAATGAGGGACTGAGTATCTGCACTGTGGTCACTGCCCATAGGATGTGGGAAGATTCCTTCATTCGTTAGTCAGTACACAATTTTAAAGAAATTGGTGAATAATGTCTGTTACCAATTAACAGATTTAGAATCTTTAGCTATCTTCATCAGATATATCAAGCTTCTTCATCAGTCTTATAAGGAATCAGATCCGTGGTGTTCATAAAATCAACAGTAATCATGCTGACAATTTTATTTTAATATATTTTCAATGGATCAGTTTGGTTTAGGTTTTTTTAAGAGGTAGGAATATTCTACAGTGTCAATATAAATATGGAGACAAAATTATGCTGAACAATGAGGAACTGTATCTCTCATGTCACATACATCTTTCATGTAATGAAAGGTGCTTGCCCCTTCTGACTGGCTGTAATTACAGCATTGGCTGCAATTCATTTGAAGAAAATTGTTTTGGGTGTTTTACCAACATAAATTATGATAAAAATATTTATGAAACTGCTTAAGCAGCTTGTCAAAAATGTGCCTCCTCTGATAAAGAGAAAAAAATGCCATTACATAGTTCACGTGGTGATTTTTAGCCTCATCCTTTTCAGCATCCCTGTTAAAGGAATTTTTAAAAAAAGATTATTTGTTGCTTTGTTTATCTTGTTCAAAGATTATCAGTAAAATTTCATAACAAACACAGGAAAGTTCATTGGGGAAAATGGAATCTCATACAACTGAGAGGAAATGACTGTGGAGTAACAGCACTGAGAGACCTTGAGGCAAAAGTGGGAGAACAAATGAGATGTTAATCTGCACTGAGATAGCTGAGAAGTGGTCAGTGCTGCCATAAGCAGCCCATATAAAATGTTCTCAGTTTGGAGCAGGGGAAAAACCCTTTCAGCATGAGCTCATGAAATAATAAACTCAAGATACCACATTACTGATAAGTCTGATCAATTATAATCTGCTTAGAGGAAAGCACGGTAGATAAGGGAGCTAGAATCAGATTTAGAGAACAACAATGCCTGGGAAATAGCAGCTTCATTTGGCATTTTAAGGGATGTATTGTTCATCTACTCAACTGGCCTGCAATAAAATGACAAGCTTTGTTATTACAGCACAAAGATGCTGAAGGCCACAATTTTCTAAACTTTGCAGGCAGACAATTCCTTAGAGGTGTATGAGATGAGCTGCATGGTGTATTCCATTTTCATACAGTGCCCTCACAGTGCAGTTACATGCACAGGTATCTTTACAGTTTTTCTTTGGTGTTTTGAAAGGGGCTACACACATATTTAATGTTGAATATCTGGGAAACTTACCTGTTTGTTTTTTTTTCCTAAACTAAGTGGAAACCTCAATGAAGGCAACTTAGATCACACACACATATATATATTTTACATACCTACATGCAAATTAAACTAATGATGTCTACATCATTAATGATTCCTACATGTGATATGTGTTTTGTGCCCTTGTTGGCAATCAATATTTTCAAAGTGCCAGGGAACTATATCCCCCAAAGAAATAGGCACAAACTCTTAAAGTTGAATCCATAAAAAAAATACAGTAATTACATGACTGAGAGTATTTTGAATCTCCTAATAGTTTAAAATAAAAGGGCAACAGGCATAGTTGTTACCCAGAAAATAAAATATTTCTATAATCTTTTATCAGCAATCTCTTGAAGGTAACATTGATTTTTCTATGCTATTAACAAGAAGATTTAATCTCTTGGCACCATCTCTGGTTACTTGTTGGGCATTTTATCAAGCAATAGATATAAAAGTGAATCTATCTGACTCAGTTTGTCATGTCCCACATTTGACACAGTGTTTGAGTTGCCTAGTGTTGCTTTATTAATTATGTTCATTGTAATCCAGCAGCAGCAAACAGAAAGCATGTTCACAGGGAATTCAGCTTCAGCTGTACCATAAACTGTTACATAAATGAAAACAACAGAGCTCAGGAAACATTAAAAATGTAGCTGTCAATTCAAGTTCTGTTCAATCACAGAAAAATGCAAACTAATGAAACTGAGAGAAATTATGACCTATATGAGCAGATCCATTTTAAAAGCCATCTAGAAAAGCTCCACTCAGTAATTTCAGGAGTGATTGAAAGAAGTATGTATAGTTCAGCAGAAATCAAGGTGGTGGTAGCATTGTTTGGATAATTGGTTATGTCAGATATGACGAGACTGGATATAGAAGAGGCTGTAAGCATGAACTATACCATTGATTTTTTTTCTCAATCAATGCTCCTGAAAAGCAAAAGGAAATGAAAATCTTAAGAAAAAGAAAGTATGAAAAGCCCCATTATATTCTGTGAAAATATATTCTTGTATAAAAACTTGTCATATGAGAAGCAAAAGGGTACAGGTTTCCTTTCTCTGTTTGCTGAAGTGATGTGCAAAGCTGTTAGATTAACCAGTAAGAAGAACAGTTTATAGAAATCATTACAGACATAGGTGTTTCTTACAAAAACACTTGCTCAAAACAAGCTTGTTATATAAAACAGACTTGTTAGGAACAGAGGGACTGCTTGTCAAGCTTTGTCAGAAAAGGGCCAAGATAGTAAATAAGCTCTGTGTTCACACCGTTCTTATAGGGACATGCTTTGTCTAGAGTTTGAATTTACACTTTTTAAAAATGTGAATTCCAAAAATACAGAGGAAAAGGCGGTAGAAAGCACTGGAAATCAAGATCCAAATATTACCTAACTGTTTTAAATGGTATCTTTCATACTGAAATGTGTTGAATAGGTTGCAAAGCTAACACTCCCATTCTGACTTTTCTTCTTTCACCCAGTGTTTTTCTGTCTCTGGTGTGTTTCATTGACTTTTTTCAATATTAATCATAGCAAAAACAAATAAGGCAGTTAATATCTCAGCGCTCTTCCCTCTTCTACCTCACCCCTTTCAAAAAGACAATTCTTGTTCAGATCTGCAAGCCAGTTTGGTACTTGTCCTTTTGCCTATTTTGTTAAAATCTCTCAGTATCTCCCTCAATAGAATGTCTACCTGGTTTGCTTCATTTTCACTGACATCATTTGTAATGACACACCATTCTGTGCCCTGGTTTCTCTTCAGCCTCTAATAAAGGCAAGAAATTATTTGTCTGACCTGGCAATTTGTTAATATTATCTGAGTTATTCAGATCTTAAACTGTGTGATGGCAAACCCAGCCTCAATTCTGTGTTGTTAATGTCGGCTTTTTCCCCTTGAACCTACCCCATGTTCTTGCATGAAACTTTTTTAGTTAGTTTATTTTTTCCGGAAGTTTTGTCCATTATCTTTTCTTTTAGAGCACCTCAGTATAAAGGACCACTTCTTTTTGAATCTTTGGACAATACCACCCCGATTTTATGTAGACAAGCAGTTGAGTATCAATTCCAGCCTCAACAGCTCTGGTGCCTTTGCAAGTTTAAGATAGAAATGTGGAGAAGGACATTGTCTCCTTGTGGAAGGGTTTTCTGTTCTGCACAGAAGTGTTTTGGGATGGCAAATCATGTCCTGCGCACCAACTTTTCATATTTCATTTCTATGCCACTGTAGTGGAATTTAACTGTTTTCAGTGTAGCCATTAAGCCCCCTGGGAAAAAAAATAGTAGAGCAACCTAAATTGATCATTTGCACATTAATCAAAATGAAAGATTTAAAATTTATGCAGATTGAAATTGGATAAGTCAGTTTCAGAATTTCCAATGAAAGCAAAGGAATGGCAGCAGACTGCATCTCAGTCATCCAGAAAACCTGCCTTTATCTAGCAGCTTGAGGGATTATGAAGGAAAAAGTCTCAAATTCAACACCTTTTTGTCCCATTGCATTGACCCAGAGATGCTCTAGTTGGCTTCATTTTCTTATAGTTTTCAGCCATTGTATCCATTTGGATTAATTTTTGAAAGAGGAAAGGATAGGATGGGTGGGCTGACACAGGTAAGGTTTGGGTTCTGCCTGTTGAGGAGCCAATCTGAGTGTGGGATCAACAATCCCTTCCACCCTCCTTTCTCTGAGGGATTCACATGCATACACACACACTCCCTGTCATCTTCCACACCAAGCCCAAGGGGTCTCAAGCAGTATTTTAGGTAACATACTAAGCATTTAATTTTCTTTAGAAGAACCCAATTATGCTAGAAATTAATAATTAAAAATTATAAATAGAATAAAGAAGAAAACATGAATATTATATCCTACGGCGACGTTTTTCAGCATGATGTGTGGGGAATTAGGTGCAAAAATCCCATTTATGTTAATGGATCTTGCATGTCTAATTCCTCATATAGTACAGTGCAAATTTACCCCCTGGTGTCTTTGATGGTACAGAGGACCAGCACAGAGGGGGAGAAGAGTGATTTATTTGATGATCTGTCAATCATAATGGCAACCACAGAAAATTGCAAAGCTGATTTTAACCTCTCTAGAAACAGCTAGTTAGACCATATGCTTTTTTTCTCTTGCCAGATGTCATCATTCATCAATTTCTCATTAAGAAAATGGCATTCAAAAAAAAAAGGGGGGGGGGGTATAGCTTTGTCTTTTTTTCCTTTTCTTTAATGTAAAACCCAGGATGAGTAACCTGCTTCAGAAATGGAAGTGCTCTATGCCCTGTAAGTTTTGCAACTACAGCTCAGTCTGAAGTGCTTAAATCTTTCATGTAGTTTATTAAAAAGGTTTTACCTATTTAAAATATTTCCAAATTCAGAGACCATTTCAAAAACCTATTTATTCTGATAACCCTTAATCCTGCAGAGTAATCTAAATATTCAGGATATAATATGAAGTTTATATTTTCTTTCTGTGTCACTGACCTGGAGGTCACAGATATCTACTTGAGTTCATTCAACACATGTGAATAATAGGCGTCTCCTCTGTCTGCTGTTCTGTGTTTGGTATTTTAAAATGAACCAACCAATAAACAAGAACCAGTGACAGGTAACAAAGATGTTAACATCAGAATAAGGCATTATTTGTTCTTATTTTCTTGAAGACTATCAAGAGTCAGTGCATCAAGAAAGCTTTATAGTTAAGTAAGTTGTCATTTTTACTTCTACACTGGTTAAATTTAAATCTAGGTAATAGGGTTTCCCCTCCCTCTCTTTATTTCTTTTTCCTCCCAAATATGTGCTTAAAGCATCCTGGAGAACCACAGGGCAACATTCATCATTTCCCAAATATGACATACTTTCACTTCTAAATAACACCAGCATGTTTAAGTGTTCGGTAGGCTGCCGTTAAACAGCTGTTTTGTTATTAATATTTTATTGCCCTACGTTTTCCAAGATATTTTGACACTTGCTATTATTTCAAATGCAGCTTTTCTTGGAGTTTTTAATGGTTTGTGTATATCTCTAGACAGTTTCAAGATCTTGAAGCTGTCATAACATGTTAAGTAGGCAAATCAGCTAACACAGTAGTTTCAAGAAAGATAATTTTCTTTGCATAACTTCAATCTGCATCATTTTGCATGACTTATTAACAGGAGCTGACTCATTGACAAACAAGGCATATAGCTTATGGAATCAAGAATGGTTCAGAGGGAATGTCTTCAAAAAGCTAAGCACTGATCAAAATTCTGACTTTTCTCTTGCTGACAGACAGTTCAGAATGTGCAGAGGCTGCTTGTTGTTAAGATTTCATTGGAAAGCTTTCCAGAAGTATATTCCAGTTTTGATATACATAAAATATAAAATGGCTTTATGCATGCAGCCTCACTCAGCACTTGAAATCTAAATTTCTAAAGGCCATGTATGGGACAGTAGTTGCTTCAACATTTTAATTTTCTTTTTTTCTTCATTTACTCCTTCCATTCCTGGAGTAAGCAGGGCAGTGCAGTTCAGAGTAATAGTGAAAATAGAATTGTGACTCTTTCTTCTTATAACCAGATCCTGTGCATGTGGTCAAAAATGTCATTGTGTTGCATTGTGATTAACCTGTGCCCTTCTGCTTCACACCCTTCCAAGGCTGAGGGAGGATTCACAGCCTCCCAGAGCTTCAGGCCGAGTCTCTTCCAAAGATTCAAAGACTGATTGCTCTGTGTGTGGTGATTGGGTTTCTGATATGACCTGCTATCACAAAGCAGAATGCCAAATTCTGGTTGTTTAGGAGCTTGTGTTAGAAAAAACATCTGTCCTAGAGGTGAAAGGATTAATTGTATCTACTGAAGCAGGCCTCAGTCTTACCTTCTTTTATAAAATTAATCACAAAGCCAGTAAAGACTGAATAGTGTTTTCACTTCTTGTGCTTTACAACAAACCAGAAGTTAGCAAGAACTATTGCTGCTCTTTTCTGTCTGGTTGTTTGTCAGGTGCTGTGAAAGCGACTTCAGAAGAGTAACTGACTCTTCTCTCCACTCCAGCAGATGGTGGCTGTTTTGAAGCTTCATACCAAGCTTTAGGAGCAACAATCCTAAATCTGTGCTTGAGAGTTTTCATGAAAAGCAAAGAAAAGTCTGCCTGCATCCTTTGAATGCAATTATGAAGGTAGAAGTTGATGCTAAGTATTGGTCTTTTTTCAAGTGAAAGTCTGTGTTCATTTCAAAGAAAATGTGCAGAAGTAATGTCTTGAAGATTGAATTTTTAACACATAAAGATTTTGATATTGAAATCTTTCTAACTGTCATTTTGCTTAGTAGAAAGGAAGCAGCTCTTCCCACTAAATAAGATTTATCAGGAGGACTGAAGTTTAAAAAGACAAATGATTATGTTTGACTTTTTAAATATTTGAAGAACTAACATGACTTACACTACCTACATGGTGACACTGACTAAAGAGAGGTTATCTGTTTTATGTGTATGCATTACAAGAACACACAGAGAGCCCAGTTTTTCCCTCCTGTCTGGGTGCAGTGCACTGCCCCAGTGACACAAAAATAGCCTTTTGGATGTTGAGCAACTGAAAGGTTTTTTTGGTAAAAGTTCTGTTCCCTGGAGAGGAAAGCATCCTTCCAACAGCAAAGTGATGATGGCACTGCCCTTTTCAGTAATCCCTGAGCCAGAGGGGCCCTTGCAGCCATCAGTCACTGCACCAGCTCTGCCTGGGCTGGGGCTCAGCCCTGCACAGGTCAGGGTCCAGCCTCCCCTGCCATCCCCCTGAGTGACCCAGGAAAGCTGAGGATGGGAAATGGCAATGATAAAACTGGGAAATCTCTGATGTGACCACCCAGAGCCACCCCTGAGGTTCTGAGTGTCTGCAGAAGCAGCTCAGAAGCCCAAGTTTCTGAGTGGCAGCATTAGGTGGCTCCTGTGGTCCCCCTGCAGCAGGGGTGGCCTCGTGCTGACCTGGGCAGTGACCACGAGCCTGCTTTGATGTGTTGGCTCACTGGGGCTTTTGGTTCAGGATAAGGTGTGGTATGTTCTGTAGTGTGATTGCTACCATGCAGTTTGTCTACTTTTAAAAAATTGTTTGGCTTTTATTTTGTGCACCTGGGCAGTGACCACGAGCCTGCTTTGATGTGTTGGCTCACTGGGGCTTTTGATTCAGGATATGGTGTGGTGTTGTGTTCTGTAGTGTGATTGCTACCATGTAGTTTGTCTGCCTTTAAAAATTTGTTTGGCTTTTATTTTGTGCCCCTGCATTTTTATTATGCTTTATATTATAGGTGAGTAGGATGTCTGGTTTTTTTGATCCTTAAGCATTTTATGAATTAAATCACTATTATGTGCAGCAAGCAAGAAAATAGAAAAGGAGAAGCAGCACAGTTTACTTAAAAGTAACTTGTCAGACTCATTTAGAAACCTATACAGGGCTTTTAATAATCCCCTCAATAATCCACATGGCACATAGCATGCTGGCTCAGTGCAGTAATTGTGCAGTCTGTTAGCCCCCTGTTCCTAAGGCATACACCCCAACAGTGATGGTGAGGTCAGTGCTTCATTCTGGTGTTGAAATATAATCATCTGAATTTTGATTTATTTCTCTTTTGTTCTCATAAGTGAGAACACCCTCAAGTTTCCACTGGCTGTCAGCAAACCAGTTTATTATGTGGCTTTCTGCCTGAATACAGGGACAGAGAGACTCCAGGCAGTCGATTTTCTTCTCTTTTAGATGCTTATATGAATAGAAAATTAATCTGAATTTGATTTTGTGAAATTTATAAATCAACTGCCTCGTTAAAAGAATTTGTGAAAATTGGGGAGGGGGGAGAAAAAAAAGCAGCAGTGTGTTTTTTTTCTGGAATTAGATGTGCAGAGCTGATGAGCATTCACAGATATATGGGCACCAGTCTATAGAACAAACAACAGAAGGCTTTAGGTACTCCTATGTAATTTTGATGTCCTATTCATGCCACCTCCTTGCTATGCCCCACACCTAGAAATGCATAGTCTCTACACAGAGATTAAAGCAGAATCAATACAAAACAGATAGAATGGCCATTTTAATCTTTTATCCCAACTCTTTTCAGTTCTGCACTAATTTCAATGAGTCACTTCTGAAATCACTCCTGAAATTATGTTCTTGAAAGCAAGAGAAATTTTTCCTCTCATATTATTTTCTGAAGTCCATTGTTCTGGGGAGGTGGAAGACTCAAAATTCTATAAAGGAAAATACCACACCACAAGTTGTACATAGGTGTAGTAACCTTTATTGATTTTTTTTCCTTTTTTTTTTTTTAGCTAGAGATATGGGGAGCTGGAGCATAAGGATTACTTGATATTCTATCATCAGTGACTTTTGAGAAACTTTGAGGAAATATATCTATTCTCTCTACCCATTTAGGCTGTTTTATGATATGAATTATTTTTGACTGGAGATTTGAGTTTTAAAAAGTCCTTTGAGGTGAGAAATCCATATGCCAAGGGTGATGAAGCATTCTATTCTAATAAATAATGAAGACATTTTTGTGGCTTGTTTACAGAGTAGTAGATGCCCACTCACACTGGACATTTTATATGAGGGTCATGATCACCAGAAGTGTTCCAAGCACTTATGAAGTGTTTGTTAGCTGCAGTCAAGAGCAATTCATTTCCTCCTGTGTCAGCAGTGGTTTAATTCCTCTAAGGAGGGGAGAGAAAAACACTGGAAATATTTACTATTTTTAATGGCCCTCTGCAGCTGAGTCGCTCATAGATGGAGCAGTATAAATATGAGTTGACTTAGAGCTGGGTTTTGCTGCCTAGCACTGGGGGAACTGGATTGACATAAAGGCAAACCAAAATGGGGAACAACCAAGGAACCTGTAGACGCAAGGAGCTATCACTGGGCCATGGTTTGGGACACTTTCTGAGCACATCAGCTGCAGTCCTTGCTTTAGAATCATTAGCTGCTTCAGTCTTCTCTTTCTGCGCTGGGGAGCGAGGCCCTGCCGCTGTGACCTGTCCCTGGTGCTCTCTGCAGGCCAGGATTGTCACCTGCTGCCACGATTGTCACCTGCTGCCAGAGCTGTGGCTCCCTTGTGAGCAAGGGGACTGTCTCAAAGGTTGGCTCCAGATCCCAGCACACACCAGCTTAGATGAAGTGATTCTTGGGGTGCCCAAGCCTGGAACCATCCTGCCTTACTTTTTCCTGCCTTTAAAAACTGTGTTTTCACCTTTTCTGTGTAGTAACAATCTAGTGTGTGGATATGGAGAGAATTGAGGGCATGGATATAATCAAAGAATTGCTGGGGAGAGAGGCTGTGTGATGAGGAGGATGAGCTAGATCACTGTGTGTTTGTGAAAGCACAGAAGTCGCCCAAGGGAAGGGCACAGGCAGTCAGGGAGGGTGTTCTGGTGGAATCCTGGCTTAAATTGACCAAAACCACTGTGCAATCTCATGCTCAGCATGTCAGTCCTCATCTGCATCAGCACCATTCTTTCTTGGAGACTCAAGGGTAATGCAAGGACAGAGCTGAGGTTTGCGCCTTAAGGAGCCCATATCATTTCATCAGTGTTTAATTACCACCTGCAGATGAACATTTTCCAATAAAAGGCTCAGGAAGGAGCTGCAATCCCAGTCTTGTACATAGTGAGTGCTTTGCTTAGAGAAGCAAAGCTGCTACGGACAGAGAACACGAATCCCCTGAGAAAATGAATCTCAAGCTAAACTGTAAGATACAAGAATAAACCAGCAAAGCTGATTTGGGTGAATGTTATAAATAAATAAATAAATCTTCATTTCTAATTTGCATGAAGGATTAACAAAAAAACCAACCAAACAACAGCAACAAAAAAACTCATAAAACATGAGGCATAGATGCAATTTTATATCTTGGGATTATAAAATAAAATACACAGTGGATATTAATCTAAAATTTTGCTTGCATAAGGTTATTCAGTGCTGTGTAATCCCTTCCAAACCACATAATCTTAACTTTGGAAATACCATACTCACAGGGCTATGATATGCAGGTTAGTATTCAGTCTTCTTATATATGTTGGAATAATACATTTATTTGAGAGTATGGTAAAGTCCTCTTTTTTCTTTTTTTCCTCCCTTTTTTTTTTTAACAAAGCAAGCAAACAGACTTTGCAGGACTCTAGGGATGTGTGATACAAATGAAAGTGTAGATTTAAATGTCCCTCCACTGCAAGAGACATACTGTTCTTTTTAAGTCTCTGTGTGGATTGATCTTTGAAGGACAACAAGAAAAATTTTATTTTTTAATGCTTTATTTTCATTCTAAATTAACTTCTTCTTCTCTAACTCCTCTTGACTATTGAATGAACCCAAGGGTAAAATGCAGATTCTGTTTTAATCTTATTTTGCATAATACATTTGCCCATTTGAGTCATGGTACCCAGAAGGAAAGAAGCAGTGTTTAATTATATAATTCTAGAATCCTTTTTGCTAACTTTAGTATTTGGATTCTATTCATTTGTAGCATGTTAAAAACGAAGTCATGTTTTGAGATGTGTTGATTAAAGGGCACTTTGAAGAATACTGGTGTTAAGTGTTTGTGCTCTTTCAAAAATGCTGTGCAACTTTTGTTTATTTTTGTTGCAGCCAGATAACAAAAATGGCAGCAAATGTACACGTGTGTTTTAAACAAAATTGTACCTGCATATATGTATTTGTTGTGCATGACATCTCTGTGGCAGGCAAGATTTCTTAATACAGATATGGTAGATCTTTGGTTTAATCAGATTTTGAACAAGCACAGGAAAGTTTGAAGCTGTATGAATGCTTCTCTTTGAAGCTGCCCATATTTCAGAATAGCCAGAGCTGGTTAAGGGCCTTCACAGCAAAGTTGGACAGCAGGAGGTGCAGAATGGTGCTCAGCCTCTGCTGGGGCTGAGTCTGCCTGGGGCCTCACGTGCTCCTCTTTGGCAGCCTGAGTGCAGAGACTGATGAGACTGATGTGATCCAAGGCAGATTGCTGAGATTGGTGGCACTTCAGTTAAGGCTGCAGCTGAGAAAGCTGACTCTGTAAAAGGGTAAGAACTTGCCCAGAATGGTCAGGGTTCTTCATGCATGCCTGTGCCTAAGTTTAAATGTGTTTCTTACAAGCATTGAAACTGAAAAATGTAAATTCTGTTCTGTTTTGTGGTGCATTTGGTGAGTGTTCTCTATACTAAGATTGCATACAGTTTTGAACAAGTCTAGCTACTCTGCAGGAGTAGCTCTGAAACACTTTGCTGAATGGAATCCTTTGTGTCTGGGGTTCTCTCACACAAGGGGGGGTGTGTGTACAAAATTAAAAAGAATTATTTGGTACAGTATGCTGCATTTCAATTCATCAAGGGTCTAAAGAGTTACTGTAGTCTGATTTATAGTAGAGGTTCTGAAAAACGAGGTTTATATTGTCCTGAGCTATTTCAATGGTGTTGCTGGCATGACACTATAATCCAAAGGACAGAATATCAATCAAGCTAGGATGTACAGGAATGTAAACAAGCTTTAGAAAAAGCATCCAACAGTTTGTTAAATAGACCACAACAAAACAAGTCCATTATCATTGCAAAAATAGCTCTGAACTTAGTATGTCTAATTATCTGAATAGCTTGGAAAAAAACATAATTAATCCATCAGTGGTATAGGGTATTCCAATTCTGATACTGGATGGTGAGTTTTGTGATGATGCATATTTTTGTCAATATATTGGCTTCTCCTAAAGATGAATAAACATAATTTTTTTTTTTTCTCCTTATGCTATTCTTATTCTGGAAGAGTTTAGGAATGCAGTCCAAATCCCAGGATACTTTTTGTTTTATTAATATCAGATGTTCTTTTCATTTAATATCGAGGAAAGATTTTTCTTTTCATTAATCTGATATTGTTACCATTTTGGGAAGCCACCTCAGATAGGTGAGGCAGCGAATCACACCTTTGTTGGATGCTTCAAAGTAATATACTTTATTTACATTTCAATCATGCTGAGTGAGCCCACACATGCTCCAGTCATTTGTGCAGGGCTACCCAGTGCGCTGCTGGTTTCTGTGGAGTGTGGGCTGTGCTATAAGGAGTTGACTGTGCTCCTTTGCAAAATCAGGGGGATTGTGCAGGCATTGACCCTCTGGCTGGTTAAGCTAGCTCTGAGGGCTCTGGGTATCTGCAGGGGCAGCAGTGATGAAGCTCTTGAGTCACTGTGGCAGCTGCAGCAGGGGCTGGCAGGGTCAGTGTGCAGCTCTCTCTCACAAGGTATGGTGTCTTTTCAGACACTTTATACGGTTTCCAGAAGCAGAAATTGTTCCCTGGATTTATATATACACACACATTAAGCCTCTTTGTAAGTGCTTTTAAATCTGGTTTGTATTCCAGGTGGTACATCTTTTCCCATTTGCACTTTCTGTTTGCTGTCTTTTCATACAGATAGTACTGAAATATGCTCATCTCTTAAAACACAAACAAATGTCTTTGGAGTTTGCAAATCAAATAATATTGGGGAAGAAATCAATATTTATGTTTGTCCAAGTTACAAAAAATGTCAGTCAAACCACAACTGGAAAGCAGTTTCAGGTACTTTCTTCTATTTCTGTTTTATTCCATACCCCTTACTTTGCCTCTACCATACCTGCTATTGAATCTCAATTCTCTAATGGCACTGAATGAGCACAAGTGGAAGTATTACAGAAGTTTATGCAGATGTTGTTGTAAATATATTATCATTCACTTCACATTTGGTATTCAAGACTTCAGTTTGGCTTCCCACCACTGTATACTTCCATCTTCTGATATAACTGGCTCTGCTCTGTTTCCCCTGAGGTGTGCAAATTCCAGAGCCCTGTGTGCTGGATAATGGATAGACAGCTCAGCAGAGCAGCAGCTCAACAAGGCTCAGCCTCTCCAAAATCAGCCAGCCATGGAGCTGTGTGTGGTGATGACACTTCATCTCAGCAAAGTGTTTTCCTAGTGGTTTACAGCTCTCATATCAGTAGGAGCCTTATCTAATTGCTCTGCTCACAGTATCTGCATGTGTATCTATTTCTTTCACCCAAATACTTGCACTAATGGCCAGTCCCTCTGCTCCTCAGTGGCTGAGACTACTGCACACTTCTGCCCTTTGCTGCTTGTCTGATTTGTTTCCCTGTGAGCTCCCTGGCTGTTGTGTGTAAAATAATCTTAAAGTGACAAACCTCTGAGAGGACTCTGAATCTATTGTGGGCATTGACATTAAAGCAAGCTTTTAAAATTTAATTATATCAGTATAGTTCTCTCTTCTTTTCCTTTTAATTCTTTCCCTTTTTTCTTTTCCATATGTCCTTTTTCCCTCCCTTTCTTTCCCTGTTTTTTTTTTCTTTTCTTTTTTTTTTATTTTCCAGAAATCATATCCTTCTCTGAATTTCTGACACATGCCCCGTTTTTGGTCATTGTCAGTGTGACGAGGGTGATCACAGAACAGAAACCTGTGCTGTGAACTGAGTGGAAAATTTAAACAACTTTCTTTACAATTAAGCAAACCGTGTCTTTATTTTGATTTGCAATACTCTGTTAATAAGTGAAGTTAGCCTGAATTTTGGACTAGGAAACCATGTATTTCACTGGATATGTTCCTGAGGGATTCGAGTCTGTTCTCCATTGATGATATTCTCAATGCATTATCTGACTCTTGTTTCAACCTGTGGGTGATGTCCTGGCCCCAAAACAATTAATCCAGGCACACAGCATGTTGATTATTGCTTTGTGAAATACATATGTTCTGGCATAGCCAGCTCTGCCAAACTCCTTCCAAAATCAGTATTTCATCCTTCATGGATATCTCAGTTGCAAGTAAGGTATCTCTTGCTGCATTTCCAGTTTTGGTTTCCTGTAAGCTTAAAGAATTTAGTAAGGTTTTGGGTGTTTGGTTTTAGCTTTGAATTTATCAGCTGTAAGCCACATGGTGAAAGTGCATACCAGGGTCATTGTTTTCATTTCTTGTCTTATATTGTGACAATGACATTGCATCTAAAAAGTGTCATAAATATAAACTGCATGTGCCAAATTGTCCATGTTGTGATGACAAACAGGAGATTTGTATGGCAAAAATCACAGGCCTTCATGACTTCTTTAATAGCCAAGTTGTCTATCTGTTCCCATCTTAACTACAAAAGGACTTTGATTCAGCTCAGTCTGCTTTCTACAAACTTTATTTTATGTAAACCCTGTTCCATGTCAGCAGCCCTGCTTTTGCCAGCCCCATCTTGTCCAGAGAAATAACCTGTGTGGGCACCAGTGCCCCCATTCCTGATCATGAGCCATCTTTCCCTTTTTAGGTTCTTCACATTTTTTTACAAGAAGTTTAAACAGTATCGCATTAATTTCACTTTCTTACCTGGGCAGAGTCAGCTTCAGGTCCTGTTCCCACAATCTTGAGCCCATCTCTGGCTTTCAGAGCCTCTCACTGGAAGCTGAACCAAAAACTGCTGGTGTAAAACCTGCAGGTGTAAAATATGGACCTGTAGGTTCTTTGTTTAAATGCTAAAATAGCTCAAATCCTTCCCTCTGAGTGTTGTACTTTATAACCAGTGCCCAAACAGGTGGCAAACCTTTTTAAAGAGGCAGATTTATTATTGAGGGAAAATGTACTGATATTAAATGTGGGGATGAGAATCCACAGTACTGTGGGACTACTGGAAAATGGGAAAAAGCCTTTGGCAAATTTTTTTTTTTTTAAATAACAATCAGCAGTGGTTCAAAGTGTGTGGTTTTTTCCCAGTGATCTGATCCATCACAGCAGTTTAAGATTGTGCAAGTGAATCTTTTAATCTAGATGGTGGATGAATGATGAAAATTTGATTTGATTTGATTACATTTCATTTAAGAGAATGAGTCACTGGTCCAACTATGACATCTCCTTTTTTTATCTGGCAGTGTAAATTGAGAAATATGCAGGCTAAAATGTCAGCATTTGCAGACTCACAGATAAAGTACAGGAAGTCTATAGGAGGCTGTTCTCAGATGGTGCTGGACTCCTCATTTTCTAATCAGAGAAGTTCCTTTATTGTGTGCTTGGATAGTAACTGAACACAGATTTCAAGAAAGAATGCAGCAAACTAAGTTGTGGTTTTGCCTTTTTGAAATAGATTTGATATTAAGTTATTCCTGCCTTTTGTGTAGACAGAGTTTGGCAGATCTTCTGCATTTCAGATACTGTAAAATTCATGGAAAACAAGAATTCCAGATTTTATAGAGGGGTTTTTTTTCACCTGAATGACAGGGAAAGGATTTCAGCTTGTAGTAAAACAAGAAAAAAATGGTTAAATGAATATTTGTACTGCTAGATGTTTTAAGGGAAATCTGAAATTCTGCAAGGTCTTTTTAAATTATTAAGTCCTAGCAGTACATTTTTTTACTGGTGAATGGTAAAAGTAGCAATGATACTGACTTTCCAACACATTTACCACTGGCATTCACTATTGTTTACATTAAAATAATTTGATAAATTGAGTCTTCATGCCATGACTGATCAAGGCAAAAGTACTCAGTATAAAAGTTTTGAGAAAAGGTCTGATTCTTTAGTTGCCTAAATCCCATTAACAATAATGTTAGCATAAAACCTTGGGACTTTATTAATATTTTTATTAACTTTCCTCTAAAAATATTCATAATATAGCATGTACAGGAAACAGAACCTTTTCCTTGACTTTTTGAAACAAAAACAACAATGAACAAGCAATAAAAAAGGTTATTTTTTATTTTCAACAAAAGCATTAAACAATCTATTTTTAATATGTACTATACACTATTTTATTAATACTTGTTAAAGAATTTGTTTGAACATTACTTACATTGATATCACCTGCAAGCTAAAATGATATTATTCCTAAGGATAACATTTTTTTCTATTCCAGTGTACAGGCTTCCATGAGACCAGATTTCTTTTTCTGCTATCAAACAGAATTAAAATAACTAAATGTCATGGGAAAAAATGGCCATGCTAAATGCATCCAGGGATTGTACATCTCACTGCTCCGTGGGTGTTTGAAGGTACCGTGTATCCAGGACTGAAAAGGAATTCTCAGGAATAGGATTTACATCTCTGGAGAGCATTGATAGCAGGGCTTTTGTCTTGTCTGTTTAAATGAAATGTATCAGCAAACACAAAGCAAAGCAAACTGAGGTGAAGGGAGGAGAATGGAGTGAAAAGAGAGGACTGTGGTTCCTTGTGGGATGAGTGATCTGGGGAATGTTTCCCAAATAACTGAGTGCACGTTTATTTTATGTAGTAACAGTTTTTTACAGTCTTCTCCCACGTTTCCTGATTAAATGTTCATGTAATGATTTGCACAAAATGAGGAGGGCTGGAATTTTTTAGTACTTTTTCTTCACAGTAGACCTTTAAGTACAGCTGCAGTTAGAAGAAGATTGTAAATCAATATGTTATTATTCCACGTATCATGTGTTCTGCTTTCTGCTGCTCTCTACAAACATTCAAGGATTGTACCTGTTTGGTGAGATTGTGCCTATTGTGCATTGAAATCAGCACAATGCTTGGCTCTGCACTGCACAGAGCTGTTCACAGGCACTTGTTGCTGTTCTGTTGTGCAAAGAGAAATCACATGAGCATGGTGTTGTGATATTTTTTTCACAAAAGCATATTTTGCTATTCAGTGTAGGCTTTTTATACCCAATAATTATGTCAAAAGCATTCATTTAGTGTTATCCTGATTTTCAGAGCTGCTGAACACAGTCATTTTTTCACTGAAACTGAAGAGAATGATCTGTTTTTGTTATCATCAGAAGTATGGCCAGATAGGCACAGTGGAGTGATCCTGCTGTACAAGAATGAGCTTTTTACTCAGATTTTGCTTTCTGCAGTCCATAAGTGGCTCTTGCTGGCTTATGTCAGCTGTCTTGGAGGAGGATTGGAGCAGTGATCAGTTTCTTAATTGCATTCTTCTCTAAATTATTTGCATCTTGGTAGAAGAAATCTTTGCTCTTTCTAAATATTCTGCAGGACTTGGTTTAAAATCAGATCTTGTTGGGGTTGTTAAAGGGTAAATACCCTCAGGTGAAAATGTATCAATTATCTCGCTTCATGTCCAATAACACAGTGTTTACATAGGAGAAAAAAAAAAAAAAAACCAAATCCAAAGCCCCTAATTAAAAAAAAAAAAAAATTACTATTCTCCAGAAAACAAAGGAACTGTCTACATTATCCCTAATTACACACTGTGTACTTTAAAAACCACCCAGAAAAATATCACACTAGAATTACAGAGAAGCAGTCCTCATTATCTGTCTTAGGAAATTAAAGAAATAGCAGTTTGCACAAAAATGTACAAATTTAAGGGGCATTTAAAATGGATGAAAAAGGGAAAAAAGGGAGAAGTCAGCCAACTTCCTGTATATTGCTATATTTAGAAATTTAAGAAAATTTAAAAAATATTTATTTTATGAAACTGTGTTTCATTTTCAAAACTAACTTTATTAAAAAAAAAAATCTATGCTGTGTAAAGGATTGGTTGGTGAATTCTGAGAGTTCTTATATATTGAAACCAGTGCACCCTGGGACCTGTGATCACTGCTGCCTGTCTGCTTTTCAGAACTGGCTTGAAAAAAACTGGTCTGTGCATGTTTAGAAGACCCTACTTCTGTTTTACACTCAGAGATTTGATTTTTGCTGCTCTGGGAACATGTTTAGCTATGGGAATTAAGGAAATTAAACCCTATGGAAAAAAAAAACCCAAAAGACCAAAAATTTAATAATTTAAATTAAAAGAACTGTTTAATTGGGACATTTTTATTATTGATCTTTTTGGCAGCTCTTCTGTAATTGTGATGCTTAGAAATGCTTCAGACTGCCCTTCTTTTGATCAACAAATTTTCCTGGGAAAACAAGAAATGCAGGTAGTTCTTCAGCAGAATTTAAAAAGCATTGTATTCCAAAGAAACAAAATTACCACCCCCTTGCCCCCAAATATTAGTCAGGGAAAAGTAGAATAGCCATTAAACATAGGAAAAGGGATATAACATTGATTTTATTCTATTACTTTATAGACTTTATAGACTGCTGTTTAAAGACAATTTAATGATGAAATAAATTTTCTTCATTTTCTTTGAAGACTTAGTTTCAAGCATTTGTGATTTTTTTTTACTATGATGTAATTCTCAAAAAAGAAGCATTGTAAACTCTCTTTGCTTTTAATTTTTTACACACCAGATATGGATATGTTTGTTCAGAAATGTAGTTGCTGAATTTTGGCTCTTTTTATTAAATACCGTGAGGTTTTCTGATTTTCAAGCAACAAGCTTATTCAAAATTTGAGCAAACACTCCTCCAGTGTAATAAAGGATGTGCAAATAATGCAAGGATAATTCAATATATATTTGTCTCTGACAGCAATACTGAAGAATCTCTAGTCAGCACAGCCTCAAGTGTGTACATCTGTGAATTTTAACTTTTCATCATTTTACTTCCAGTTTTATCCACTTCTTTCCTCCCCCTTCTTTTTCTCCATTAATAAATAAGATCATTTAGAAAAGTCACCTTTCCTAAGGGTCCCACGGGGTTATTTGGTATAACAAGTAAGATTGTAATTTCTGTTGAGGCTTTTTAGAACTAATGAAAATTATCAACATGTCACACAGCTGCATTTCAGTTTTGTTTGTCAAAGCCCAGAACAGAATTGATTTTATAAATAGATACTAAATGTGAGCACAGAATATGCATGCTGATGAGCTCATGATAAAACTTTGTTTAGAAATACTTTTACAATTTGCCCATGAAGAGGAAAAAATTATATGTCAAATAGGACAAGAAAAAGCAATTTTTTATAAAGTCATTTATGCAACTTCATATCCTTCACAATTTATCTTCCATAAGTGTTTTTTTTTTTCTTTGTGCTCCTTGATGAGATAAAAGAAGGTTTCATGTGTAGTAAGAAGGAATCACATGCTTAGAAAATAGAACATCTCGTTTGACTGTGGCACAGATTCAATGAGTCTGACAGGAGTTTTTAGATAAAGTTAGTTAAAATCAAATTGATCTGGGCACTCTTTCCTACTTAAAGTGACTAGAATAATTCCTACTGCTTGTAGAATGATTAAATTTCTATTAAGCAGCAGAGGAGGAGGGATAGGGTTCTTACCAAGCCTGGTTTCCAACACACTCTTCACCAGTCTTACAGACCTGTTGATCTTTTTGCTACAACTTTCAGGTGTGTCTTTAGGATTACCCAAATTCATCTGCTGCAGTGACCTGGAAATATTTTCTTTCCAAACTTATTCTAATAATCAGACTTATTAATCTTTATATTTTAACAATCTGATTATTCTAATAATCAGGTTGTTAATATATAAAAGCTGCTTGGATCATGGTGCTGTGGCACTGGTTAGCAAAGCTGTTTATACTGAGAGAAAAAAGAAAATACCAGATATAGCACTCTTTTCATCAAAGCTGAAATGTGTTGTGCTGTTTTGAATTACAGAGCAGGTGTATGCCCACTCAGTGACATCCAGCTACCAAGGTTTGACCTCAGTGAATACATAAAATATGTGTTTGGGCAAACTGTGCTGGTGATGAAGCTGTAAAGTGGCCCAGTGGTGTGGCTGGGATTGGAGGTGTCACTCTCGAGAGCTCGTGCACTCCAGCTAATGCTGGTGGCCTGACATTAAAAAGGTTGTTTTCTAAATCACCGGTTCTAATAATCATTCTGGTTTGTGGTATTTGGAAAATAATGTCTGTGCCACAGAACAGCTGAGGATAGCTCTGAAAAAATCAACAGCACTGATGGGAAAGGAAAAAGCTGCTCAAATTCCCAGGTATTGGCCTTTTGCATTGAGCATAGCCAGCATGGCTGGTGTTGTTAGAAGAACAAGAGGAGCAAAAATTGAGATATTTAAAACATTGAGCAGAACTGAAATAACATTTGCAGCATGTATAAGTGTTGCAATAAAGTAAAAATAATTTTGCTGGGGATTTTTTGTTTTGTTTTAAAAATTAATGCATCTTGTTTTCTCATTAGTTTTCATAGCATATCAAGAACAGTCTGTGATTCATTTTCCTTTAAGTTATAGTTTGCCAGCTGTATTTCACCACCAGGTTATTTTGTCACTGCTGTGCTACATACCCTTTTTTAAGTGATGTAACTTGGTGGCTGAAATAATATGCGTGGCTGAAAAATTTTGATTCAGCCATTCTGCAGAAGTGAGCATCATCCTTGGCTTTGATTTTGACAGATTAATACCTCTGCCTTCACTCTCTCTAAATATAAAGTTGACAACGTAGCTGATAGATTAGACCTTCTCTCAAGTCCTAAAACCTCCTTTCTAGCTATGAATTTATGTGTTGTACAAAATTAATATGTAGAACAATGGCTTGTTCTGTCTTGGTTCAAGACTTAAGCAGGTCTTTCTACTTTGGAGAGGTAAAATACCTCTTTCATTTTTGAAGGAAAGATAGTTTTAAGTGTTTATCTGCATTCTGTAATTTTGAAAATCTCATTCTCTGTAGTTTAGGCCTGTGAGTTAGGGTAAATAGATGTACTGATGCAAATCCATGGTTTGATTTCAAGTTGGATTGTTCCTTGTAATTCTGTGCCACAGATTTAACAGAAGGTGCCTTATACAAATTACATCTTGTTCAAAACGTAGCTGCCAGAATATTAATTTGAACAAAATATCCACAACCCACATTTTTCCCAACTTCTGGATCTTTTGCTGAATTTTCCAATCTGTTGATTCTGTGCTTCTGTGTATTTCCTGATTAACTGGCAAGTTTTTGAAAAGAAGCCATCTTAGGGATTCCTTGTGCTCCTCTGAAGCCAGGCTGATTTCTGGCTCTTTTGTCATGCTCTTTTGCATATCTGCTGGTTAGTCCAGCACATACAAATGAGTGACTGCTGTTTATTTGTGAGTTATTTCATTTGATGCAGATTGCTTCAATTCATTCTGGCTGATACACAGGAGATTTTTCCAGCCTCTCTTAACTAGACCTGAGAGCCTGGCTTAGATTTTCTGAGGGACTGAAGTGCTTTCAAGTGGCAGGTGATGGAAGCTGATGTGACTTTCACACCTGAGCTGGATGTGGCCTCTCTTCCACATTCTCAGCACTGTGTTCTCCAGGAGAACTGCTCTGAGTGTGGACCAGGAGCTGCATCCTGCCTCCCCCTCTGGCCAGGCTTTGGGATCACACCCCTCACCTGTGGGGGCTGCTTGAGAGTGAACTGAAGGAGTAGAGAGGAGCTTAGAGCTAAAGAATAACGTGTCAGCATCTGTCATAGGCTGGGAGAGGGATACCTCTGCCCTCCAGGACAAGGGAACCTGAGATATAACAGAGCAGTACCAGCACTACGAGAAGGGTGGGATGGGATGGGATCCATGGGATAGGATCCATGGGATGGGATAGGATCCATAGGATGGGATCCATGGCATGGGATCCATGGGATGGGATGGAATCCATTGGATGGGACCCATGGGATGGGATGGCATCCACGGGATGGGATGCGATGCAATGGGGCAGGGTGGGGTGGGCTGTGGTTCATACTTCACGTCTGTGTCCAGCCTCTCACAAAACAGACTTCTAAACCAGTTGCAAAGTTGAAGATTACATTAAGGGTATTAATACACTGGTTTGATTGTATTTGGATTGCTTCCTAAGGAGAAAATGTTATTTATATTACAACTGTCAGAGAATGGAAGAAGAATTGCCTTAACAAACGCATTACATCCATGTGTTTATAGATCCAGACTCCCTTAGGGAATGCTGCCAAAGATGATATTCCTCACATTTGGTTTGTGTGTTGCATCTTACAGTAGAAAAATACACACTGTAAAGGCATTATTATCCTCATAAATGAGGTCTTGATTAAAAAGAAAATTTATACATGTCCTTAAATCTCACTAAGGCCAGGGGGACACAAAAACAAGCTGAAAATTAAGTATATGTTCAGCATCCTTAATAACTTGACTACATTCTATTGCTGGGCCAGAATTTTAGGAAATGTATTTCTGAAATTATTCAGATGTGGTGCAGTGTATATATGAAATAAATATCCTTCTTTCTTTTTTTTTTTTTCCTGTCTTTTTCTTGGTGTGGGTTGTTTTTTTAGTTGGTTTGGTTGGTTGGTTGGTTGTTTTTTTTCCCACCATACACTGATTTCAAAGGTTAGATTTAACAATATAACTAAGTTTTTCACTGTGGTTTAATGGTGTTCTGGTTTTTAAAAAGAATAGAAAATAAATGTAAAGTAGTCCTGTCTTTTATCTTACTTTCAGGATAAGACATTTTCCAGTGTAATGAAGGATAGCAAAATCTGGTGTATACAGTAGGAAAGTACTGTGTGCTTGCAGAGTTTTAGCAGTTTTAGTTGCTGCTTAGGAGCAGGCTGCTCCAGTGCTCGGATCAGAACAGGGCTCATGGCTCTTAGTGCTGACATGGAGGACAGTGCCCAGGTCCTTGGGTTTATTTGTCATTTAAAATTAATTTGTGTGAAGGAAATTTCCATAAAACACATGGGGGAAATGGCAGTGGCTGCTAAAGTTGGTTTCAAGTTGACAACATGAGGTTCAGTCTCATGAGACCTTGATGCTCTTTTCTAAGGTGCTGTAAAATCCAATATCCCGTTGAAGAAATCTTCCACCATGAGGTGAATATTAAGTTAAGGAAATACAGACAAAGAAATCTTTTTATAATATATACTTCAGAATTATTTCTTACATACTTATCTTTCCACATTGTTTAAGTATGATCTCTATATACTTAATTAAAATGCTTAAGTGAAATTCTGAAAAAAATTTGGAAATGTGTCCTGCTTGGACACAGGGAGTGGATGTGCCAGTGGACTACAAATATGTGCTCACATATGTTGACTTTTTTTCTCTGCTAATAGATTATATTTTATAAAACTTAAGGAAATACCATCACATTTGAAGCCTGGATTTAGTAAACTCTGATTGAGGAAAGATGTCAGAGATTCTTGAGGAGGAGCAAGGGAGGCTGGCAGCTTTCAGCAGCTCGGTGCTGATGCCTTGTAGCTCCAACAGTAAAGGAGCCTTTGCTGCCTCTTATTAGGAAGTTTTTATCTACATCTGCTTAGAACAGGAGCAGCTCCAGGACTGCAGGGGCATTGTCTCCATCCAGCCTCCCAAGGACACTGTTCCTTATTTCATCGAGGGTATCATTGTAAATGTCAGTACAAGTCACAGAGAAATGTCTGCTGGGCCAGTGCTGTAGTGCTGCACTTAAAAGGTGAATTCTCCCACAGTGCTGGGGACTTTAGGGTGGACAGAAATGTGCTGTGAAGTCCTGCAAAGAAAAACAGAGAGTCTTAGGGCAACTCTTACATTTAGGATTGTAAGGTGTGGTTGTGGGCCCTAATCTGCAGGAAGAAGGCAGATGTCTTTTTTGGTTTATGGTATGAAGTGTGTTTCAAACCACTTGGAACTGTTAACTGATAAATAAACAGGTTTTACTGGAAGCTTTTCATGTGAATTTTTGGAATGTGTATTACAAGCAATGAAAATCTCGTAACACTGGAATGCAAAAAGCAATGTACCTTATCAGCTTTTGTGAAAAATAAACCATATTACATGTATTTACACTAATTGTATAATTAGACATTCAAATTACAGTATGTAAATACTTAGTAATCAGCTGAAATTTGCTTTGAAAAACAAGATAATTCCCTCAACACAGGCTACCTTAAAAGAATGTTAAGTTAGGAGAAACCCCACGAAAGTACAATGAGAAAATTAGCCTGCAGTAATCAAAACTTCAATAACAGGGGAGCAATGTGTAATTCCATCATTTCCTTTTGTGTGCAGCTATTTTTAATGATTTGAAGCCTAATCAGGTGATGTGCTGAGCACAGTGAAATAAATAAGGGTTCTCAAGGATCTGTAAAGCTAAAGCCTAGCTAAGGATTCGCCTTATTCCACTAAAAAAGGGGAATCTCTCTTTTCCTTTGAGGAAACCTCTTGCTCTTTAGAAGATATCTTGGAAGAAACAGAGAGTAAGGAGTTGGATGTGGCAATGAGCCACAGAGAGAAACCACAGCCAAACACACTTTAAAAGGCAGTCCCAGGCCCGGGGAGTTTTGCTGAATTAGCAGAACACAATATTTGTTATGGTTACTCCATCTCAGCCTAAAGCTGTTCTAGATACAGTGTGTAAATAGAAACACTTCTCCCTGTGGAATGTTCCCCTTTCAGCGTTAAATAATCGAGCATCATTTTTGTAAATTGCTGGTTGTTGTTTTTGACTGACATGTTTACTCAGATAAAGTAACAGTTTTTCCTCAAAGAAATCTACTTAGTGTCTAGATGACATAAACACATTGGGGTTTTTTGTGGAAGAAAGAATTCCCAAGTGTTTTTTACAGTTCTGCCTAACTCTCTTTCAGGCTTACAGACTTATTTAATGTTTTTCTTTCCCTACTACTGGCTCAGTTACAGTCTATGTTTTCCTGTATCTGAAAAAAGTGCATTTGGTGAGTGTGGGACTGGTGTTTGCTTAGGCAACACCTTCTTGCTGTGTAGACTGAACCTCGTGAATCAATTATAGCCTGTTCTGCTGGCTGGCATGAGTGGATGTGATAAGCCACACACTTTGTTTGACACTGATCTTTGCAACTCTAGCTTGCTTTACTTTTCTAAATGTGGCCCTTGTGGTGGTGAAATGAGAGGTGAGGGGCTGCAGCCACATGACACACGTCAGCATGGTTTTCATGTGAGAAAACCATGTCAGTAGCTCTTCAGGGCTACTGACTCAAAAAATTATGGCTAAACCCTGTGTGCTGACACTTTCTCACTTCTGTGGAATGAGAGTAAATGCTAAGAGTGAAGAGCTGAGAGAATTTGGAGATTATGAGAATTTTGGGAAAGAGAGAGGGAGGCGAGAGTGTCATGAGATGTACCCCCATGCCAGGTTTTGTCAGCAGATGGAAGGCTTTTAAAATTTAGCTCAGAATTACAATTAAATCTGAAGCAGCAATAAAAGACCCAGTACAGCAACAGAACTAATTATTTACTAAAATGATGACATGGTTGTATAACCAGTATTATTAATTTATACTCAGACAAAAACAGTAATAACTATTGATGCTTAAATCCTTATTCTTGTTGGTCCCCAATACCTAAGTGGAGATGTTTTCTTTTTGCGACAAAACTGGAAGATCTCAGACTATTTACCAGGCAGGGAACAACTGCATGCTCCTTTCTGGCTATCCACAGTAGGTAGGAGAGCCAGTAAATGGAGTCCTCAGCTCTGTCATCTCACTGCCTGGATCACTGAGCAGCCCCTGGCAGGTGCTGCAGCCAAGTGGGGTTTGCAGCCACCCAAGGGCAGTGCCAGAGCATGGCTTTCTTTCCCAAACATGAAGTGTGCTGCTAAGGACATTTAGCAGGTGTGAAAAATGCTGCTTTACGCAGAAGTAGGATATAAGTGGATCAGCATCATCCCCTGGCTGCAGTGGGAGCCTGGAGCAGCTGCTCAGCCCCAGCTCCAGCCCCTCTGTGAGCCTCGACTGTGCCTTTGCCCTGGCATCTGCATGTCAGGGTGCTGAGCATCTGCTAGTAAAAGAGTACGAGATGATGAGCAGTAGAAACTTGGAGATGTTGAATCATGGTCCTCTTGTCCAGCTCCAGGCAGGCTGTGTGCTTCCAGGTTTTATTCAAAAGCCAGAGTTGGGTAAATTCACTGGTAAATTGAAGTAATCCAAGCATGGCAGGAGAACATCCTTTGTAATCCAAATGTGTGGTCAGGATAACCATGAATATGTTTTGCACTGAATACATAATGCAGCAGCTTAGAACACAGACTTGCTGTAAAGGCAGACCTGGTGAGCAGTGTCTGGAGTGCAGCTGCTGGAGACTCGGGCTCCAGCTGTCACTGAGAAGGTCCCAATGCCTTTGGATTGCATTGCAAAGTTATTTTGATTTGCTACTTGAGCGAAGACAACCTTGATGAAAACCAAAATGTGACTTCTGGAAAGACTCTGGGCAGTGCTGTGATCCCAAAATAACATGCAGAGGCTGACAAGGCTGAGTCATTCCACTTAAAAACAGTGTAGTCACTACTACTGGTTAAGATACTAAAAAGATTTCTTTGACATTTCTGGTATTTGGATTATTATATCCATTTCTGTCCATTAACTCTTAAAGAAGTTACCTGACTTCATAAAACCGTAGGATTTGCATGCAGTAGATTCATGGTGGCATCTGTGGAGTTTTGGACAGTTTCCCAGTTTTTCTAGGCAAACAATGAGTTGTCACACTCTAAAAGAAAGAACTACAGTCAAGAATTACAATAGCCAAACAAATCCATAAGGATTTCCAGGAAACAACAATTGAACCCACCAAGTCAAGATGGCAGTGGTTTTAAAAGAAACTGTCCTTCATTCCAAGATGGGCAAAATTCCCAGGATGGCATCAATAGTTTCTCCAGTAACTCAGTTAAAGGCAATTTAGATCATTTGCTCTGAGACAAAAGAGCATGTTTGAACACACCATAGTCCCAGATCCAGGTACAAACCAAAAAGAGTGTCAGCTCTAAAATCCAATGTAATATTTCAGTGCTGTGCTCTTAGAGGATCTCTTGCATACAGTGCTTTTGGTTTTATGCCACCAGCCATCATGTATCCAATTGTAGGCTCCTTACTTCATCACATGCTGGAAATACAGACAGGAAAATACTCTCACAGTTGTCAAAGATTAATTTAAAATTACTAGAGTTCAGCAGCCAACACTTGCCATAATGATCTATTTCTGTATGAAACAGGACTTTCTGAAAGTGTTCATTTTTGACCATTGCATATTATCTTATCATGTCAATGAAGATAATCATTCTGTGTAGCTTTCCCTAATCTGAGGGGATATATTTGGTCAAAAAACTCTTTAAGCATTCTTATGTGAACACCCTCTGTCTAAAGGGAAACTGATAGCTTAGTTTTCCTGTGAGAGGTTATCATTGACCCCAATACACGGATGTTTAGTAATGTGTTTCCCTTGAGCTTTGCTTATTTTTAATAGAACCAGAAGCTTCAAATCATAGCAATTTGAAAAATCTGAATCTACTTCTTGTAATTTAAGGTGTCTTGTCGTCTGTGTATTTGGACAAATGCTGTGCATGGTTTGTGTTCAGAGCAGCTCAGTGAAAAGCAGTGTCATTAATATTTGTCCCAGCCCTGCTGCTCTGTTTCCTCTTGTTGTTTGTTGTGTACATAGCTGTCAGTGCTGCTGACATCCTTCTTCCAGGAGACTTGATTAACATCACTAAGTTATTGGGAAGTGCTCAATTAGCAGTGTCTCACTCCTGGTGGTGACACCTGCTAAGCCTCCCGTGGTGCTTTAAGTACAATATTTCTGTAGGACTTTTCAGGCCACATGTTCATGAGTCAGATGAGCAGTGCAGCAAGAACTCTGATGTGTCTTTGGTGGGAGCTGGCCAGGACACAGTGACAGGCATGAGGAGGGGAAGCTTGAAGTGCTGTGAACATACCAGGCACTTCAGTGGCTCAGAGAGACAGCTAAATAAAAGAGAATGAATGGGAGCCAGGTGCTTTGTCCTTAGGTTTCAGTTCAGTCTTTGATATCTCCCCTTTGCCCACGATAAATGATGATACCAAAAGTTTTGGTTTTTTTTTTTCTTTCCACTAGGTTCAAGCCTACTGTGCAAACCAGGTTATTTTACTGTGAGATGAAATTTCAGGATTTCAATTTCAAGGACACAGCTATAAAGTGCTGTCACTAAGAATTCGTGTCAGTTATTTGTACTAATTAATAATTTCTTTCTGTGTCATTGTGTGCCAGCATTTCAATGCAAAATATTGCTTCCCAATTTCCCTCTATTAACCACACCCTAAACTTCATTCTAACCAAACAAAAAGGCCAGATTACTCAGGAATGCAGTCTCTGTCAAACTGTCGAGCCCTTACAGGAAGAGAGCAATTAAGCAAAGCTGGAAGCAGTTTGAAGGCAGTCTCAGATTGATGGGCAAAGCAGCTTTCCCAGACCTTTGGCTGGCCATGAGATATTAACACAGTGCAAGCATCTTTATGTTTTTGAGAATGCATTTTCTTTCTGTGCTTCTTGGAGGTGTTCATCACCTGGTATCTGATCCTCCATCTCATGAGGTACCTGGTAGATACATTGCTGGGTTTTTTTTCCAAATTCTGTATTATAGAGCACATGTATATTTTGCCATATTTAGATGGGGAAAACAGAGATTTGGAATTAATTATTCACAGTTTTAGCTGTTTTCAAAGCACTGAATAGATTCTTTTTTTTTTCCTGGTGCCTTAGTAACTCTTATTACCTCATATTTAGGAGAGCCACTAACTGCTTTTATGTGTGGGTGGCACAGACTCCTTTCAGTAGCATTTGCTACTAGAAAGTATATGGGATGTGAAGAAAGTCACTTTTCTTGGAACTGTTAAAAATAAAATTAAGAAAAATAAAGGCTTTCAAGCATCTACATGTACTTGTTTAGCTTATCAAAATATTAGCTTTGCTTTGATTTTGGTAACTTCCAAATATACGAGTGTGAAATGTGTGCTATCTGCTGACTGTTTTGTGCACTGGTACAGAGACTAATTGAGATTGGCATGAAGGGTTTCAGCTCAGCATCTTCCCCAGTGCCATGGCACCTCAGCACAGCTGTTCTGAGCCCTTCTGGGCTTCCCTGGTGGCCCCAAGGCTTCCTGTGGCCATCAGCCCTCCTGCCCTGGAGCTCCTTCAATGCCCTCATGGAGCTTCTGTGAGTTGGGTGGATTGGGAGCTGAGTGAGAAGTCAAGATGCCAGACTGAGGAAGAGCTGATGTCCATTGTGCCTTCTCTGACCCTTTGTAGTTTACCCTGAAAGCATAAACACACCAACACCTTCTCCCTGGAGCCCCACCCCAAGGCTCTGAAGAGCAGCTGTTCCAGGAGCCATTCCTGACTGCACAGCCTGGACCCAGCCCAGCTCTCAAAGCCAGAGATTACACATTTTACAGTAGTTGTTGGGGCATAAAAGTAGTATTACATCTTGTAAGTGTCAGCATATCCCACATGTTTTCTTGTGGTTGGGATGAAGGGAAGGTAAGTGGTTTACATGATGAATTACATTTGCACTTTTCTAATTAGAAAATGTGAGACTATGCATAGGAAAAAAAATTTTCTAAGGCTTTGAAATCAAAGGTGTGTTTTAATTTGGATTATGACTAATAATAACTAATATTTGGATTACAACTAATTTCTCTTGGCTACTTTGTACTTCATTTCCATCTTTCTCACTCATGTTGAATTTCCCTGTTTAAAATTTTAGGATTCATTCTCTATCTGAAGTACTACATCCCCCTCCAATAATCTGTCATTTTCCAAATTGATTTTTCTTTCTTATTTTTTCATTACAGTGCAAAATTGTTACTTTTTTGACCTTATTTTTGGTTTTTCACCATCCTTTTTCCTTCACTTGCCATGTCTATGTGCAATGGCCTTTAACACACTCCAAAATTGTTACTTTTTTGACCTTATTTTTGGTTTTTCACCATCCTTTTTCCTTCGCTTGCCATGTCTATAACACACTATCACCTTGTTTAATTGCTGTCCCTTCTGAACTCTTCCAATTCTCACCTCCCTGTTCTTGAGTCCCATATTTCATCTATGCCAATTTTTATTACTGCCACTTTTATCTGTGTCTCCCTCAAGCTTCCATCATCCTTTGTGCTACATCAAATGAATGTTCAGGTGGGAAGTGTATCTGCTCTTTCACTTTTCCTTCCCTCAACACCAGTGTGATTAATCCTTCTCTTTCTGATTGGCCCGTGCAGGGATGATTGAGCTGTTGCTCAGACTTCTACCCTGTTTTTACCACTGCTATGAGATTGAACTTCAAACCCTGAGAGCATCCAGCACTGCCAGGAGCATGGGAGGCAGTAATTTACAAAGTGCCTGTGTCTCAGGCACTTCCCCAAGTTATGAGTGCAGAAAATGCTCTGTAGGACTCACTAATGAATCAGGATGCAGCAGTGCCACTGCATTACGTAATCTCGCATCCCTTGAGATGAATGAATTATGGATACAAAACCATTATCACTTCCTCTTGGCAACATTTTCACTCTCTGTCAAGCTGTTTACCTGTGACTTGTTGGCAGTGCTTTATTTCCTTCCTCCCCCAGTATATTGCAAAGCTCCTGGAAGTTTTGTATTTGTATTATATTTCTGTAGAACTGCTTTAATTATTTTTCCTCTGAATTCCCTCTTCCTTTGCTATTACACCATTAACCTCTTATTAAAGTTTACATTTATTGCTTTATTCATTTTAATAATTTTAGTTTCATTCATATAATGCAAAGTGTTTTCAAAATCACTGCGAAGTACATTTGATAATAACAAGGTTCTACTGTATTTGTATTGGACTTTCTAATGTGGAAAATTCAAAACTTTAGAGAGACCACAAGGAAAATTGCCTTTGTCAAAAGTATGGGTACCTAATCAGAAATATGAACATGTATGTGGTCCTTTAAAATTCTGATCATGATACTGGAAGTAAACCCTTAAGAAAATGCGACTCCTCTTATTAATACATGAAGTAATTTTTTTACATCTCCAACTAGGATGTGAGACCTTTTTATTTTAATGCAAATGTCCTCTCTTTCCAATCAAAAAGCCTATATGGCCTTCCCATGTGTGAAGTTCCTTTAATGGAATCTTTTCAAATATATCATAGTGCATATTCAGTACAATTTATAAATAATGTGGTGTGTTAGGTCAAAGCATCTTATAACATTACATCCAGGAATGGGGATATACAGTCTTCAAGGCTCTGCTCCTGTAGAGGCAGGCACTGTATTAATCTCCTTTTGGTTTTCATTTTCACTCTTCCTTCTCCTTATAATCCACTTTTGCAAGTGGGGCAACTAAAATGAACAGAGAATATTGAAAGGAATGAGGGACTTGTCTTTACAAACAAACTATGGGTCTGCTTGTAGTTGAAACAACGGGAAGGATTCCACTGATTGATAAATGGAATGAGAGATTTGTCTTTACAAACAAACTCTAGGTCTGCTGGTAAATAAAACTGGATACTGAGAGATGAAAAAAATGATGGGAAGAACCATAAATTCCACTGGAATTCAACAGATTGACAGAAGAAGAAGAAAAGGTATGGAGGGGTATACATTAGAAGGGCGTCTTAAGTATTAGAATTTTGGGAAGTCTGAACCTCTCAAGTACCTCAGCCAATGGGGAAAGAGAGAAGGGAAATGCAGCCAGGAAATTAGGATAAAAACAAAGCTCTGTCCTCCAAATATCTGAGAGACCCCAGGGAATGCCCCATGGCCTCTCCCTTTATACAAATATATTACCGGACTCCTCTGTCTCCTTTTTGGACATAAAACCTTTTGGACACCTCCTCTGGTGTTTGTGGATTAGTTTTCCTGACAATGGGAATATACCTATAAAAGGCCCAGTGAATTGGTTTCTGTTAAAGCTGCCTGTGTAGGAATGGGCCAGTGAAATGAGCAAATAGAAAAGAGAGAGAGAGATGAATTCATTTTCTGTCACTAGTGAGAGCAGAGTTCAAACCACTCCAAGGAGACAAAAAAGACTTTTTGCATGTGTGTTTAGTATGTACAGGTGTCCTTAGGGAGGGGCTTCAAAGTGCTCTGTCCTAGTGGTTGGTTCAGGGCAGAATCACAACCCTGAGCACAGGGTCTGGGGTTTGGGAGCAGCCCAGGAGCTGACCTTTGTCAGCAGCAGGGGGAGAAGTTAAGATGCCACTGGAAGGGCCTGATTAAGAGATGCCACACCAGCAGACAAGCTTCTTCCAATCTGATGGAAATTAACACTTCTTAATCAAATAGAATATGACAAAAGGCATTTGGTAGTTTTGTAGAAATGTTTGTAACACCTATAGAAAGCAGTAGAATAATTTTTAACTTTTTAAACCACAAGACATATTTCTGTAATATTATAAAAACAATTTATTAAAGCTTTAGAAAAAAGATTGTCTAGAGGTTTAATATTTTACTATTTTCCATTTTCTTTTGTGGACTATTGAAATAAAGGCAGAGGGCAAAGTTGTACTCTTTAGCAGCAGTAAAATGGCAGTTTAGAAGAAAAAAAGCAGAGGGTATGTCAGCAGGATGTAACTGGATGGCATGAGTAGCAGGTGAGCTTTTCTGCAGTAAAACAAAGCAGATGAGGCCGTGTTTTTTAATTATGGCAGTGTTAGCATGGACACTTTGTGCAACACCTACACAAGATGTTATCTGTAATGACAAATACCTTTTAATACTCTGAGGACATTCAGTGTTGTTTCCATAAATATGTTATTTTCTGAAATTATGTAGCAGCTTCCCAGAACAGTTATTTTGGTTGAAATAAAAACTGAGGCAAGAAAAAATCTGATTTTGCTGGTGAGCCATAGCAGTAACTGGGTGTGTACAGCAAAGGAACTGGACTGACAGAGCACACCAGCCACAGCTATCAGTGGTTTGTGGGAAGATTGCATGATTTGTCTCCATGTTTTAAACCCAAAAATTCCAGTTCCTTAACAGCCCTATGAGCACAATCAGTATCTTTCATGCTAGTTTTGCATGCTGGAGACATGAAACCACAAAAAAAGGACAAATCTTGCATTTTCCTTATTGCAAAAGTGTGTGAGGTTTTTTATCTGCTAACTGGTTTATTGGCAGTTGTAGCTGTACTTTGCTTGAGCTCAGCTGAGGAGGCTGTGACTAGGCAAGGGACCCAGCAAAGCTCCCAGAACAGGGAACAAGGATATGATTTAGTCAAAAGGATCACTTGGATCCATCTCTCCTTTATTCTAAATACCTCTGCTTCTCTATTGTTTTCCTCTTCTTTTTGTTATATTCTTGTAAGATCCTTTGCCTGGATTCATGGGAGATTCTTTACCAAGTCTTTCTGGGATTACTTTGTTGTTTTAACAAGAAATGTCATACTGGGTCAAATAAGTTCAGCAGTGACTGTGTGCAGGTATTTCGTCTCAGCATTCTGCCTGCAGGTTTTTTTTCTCTCCATCTGTTAATTATATGGAGTGACTTATGATGGATTACATTAAAACATTTAAAATAATTGGTATGATGGGGCTGCTATTAGTCACCATTATCACCAACAGGTGATAATTTTCTGCTTTGTCCCTTCTGTTTGGGGATAATGCAGGGTAAGTCTGGTAATGGGGAAAGAAATGCTGACTAGATTAAAGAAATGCTGGATTTGATTAATTTCTGATGCACCATATCTCCATTGGTTTCACAGAAACACTCTTCATTAATATCAGTATAATGTAGGGGGAAATAATTTTCTTAAACTGTACTATTGTATGTGATTCCTCTTGTGTTTTATCAGCCTAAAATGCACATATAGTATTTTTAATATTGATCTGCATATTGTTCATAATCACATATTTAAACTAAAATATTACCTGCTATAACAGAATAGTGGTTTTTTTACTCTGTAGGCATCTTTAGGATATGATTTGGTCTCCAGTCTTTCTGTTTCATGTAAGACTTGACATTTTAAATATATATGTAATTCCTTGGGCAAAGAATTTTGGTCTAATATGCTGGAAAAGATAGAATTTAATACAAATATAGTTATATGAAATTAGTATTGTACTTTTCTCAACATGGACAGGTTAGAAAGACAGCACTGCAATTTTCTTAAGATTCTGAAGTTGGTGCAAAATGTAAAAATTACATTTGTGGATAAATAATTAAAGACTATTGCATAGTTTTCCTTAAGAAGAAGCAAAAATGTTTATAGTTGGAAGGGTGGATGTGACCTACAGCTGTGGCAGAATAAGATAAGATGATGCAGAGCCTTGTTAATCAGCCTCTGTTTCCTATTTCTACAGGCAACATAATTATTAAGGTGCAGTGTCCCACTGAAGAGCTGAGTACATAATGAAAAACTAGTGATTAATTCACAAATTCTTTCTGAGACACAAATTACAATATTGCTGTGTGTTTTTTAATGTACAGATGTTCCCAAATACTTCTCATGTTTGATGAAAAAGGTCTCCTGATCCTAAAAGCACCCTAAATTTTAACATAGTTACTAAACTGAAAGTGTACATTAGCTTTGACCTTAGGCTATTTATTATTTAATCGCTTGCTTTAAAAAAATAGTCATGTAACAGCAGTGACTGGCAATTGAAAAGCAAGCGTCCATAGTTTGTAAAATCATAAGCAATTTATGAGACTGACAAAAGAAATATACAATTGTAATTAATGTTTTTCACCACAGAGCTTCGACAGCTACAGGGAAGAAAAGGAAAGAAGCCATATTTAGGGTAGGGTGCACAGAATCAGTGTGCTGTACTTAAGTCCTCCTAAACTGCCTTCCTTATTCTTCTCTCCAACAAAAAAACCCCATAAAAAACACAGGAACAAGAAAAACCCCACCACACAACTCCACAAATAAGAAGCCCCAAGAAAATTTTTGGGCATCTTTGGAATAATAAAGCTGTAGCTGCATTAAAAGAGTACAATTACAGGATGGAGGACAGGGTGTAGGGGATAAATCTGAAGGAGGAGTCAGAAAGGTAAAGGCAATAAATGAGGTACCATTAGTAAACCATGTAAAAGGCAGGAAGGACATGCTTTTAAAATGCATAAGATGCCAGGGAATAACCAAAGGAATTGTCAGTCCTCTGCTTAAGAGAAATGTAAGGCGAAGAAAAAAGGTAGGTAGAGAGCTGAAAGGCTTAATAGCTATTTTGTGTTAGCCCTTCACTAGAATGATAGTAGTTAAAGGCTTAATGTGCTATTAGTAATAACAGAGGTGAGATGGAATCAGGAAGGAACAGGTTAAAAAGTGCCTACCAATTTAACATGGAACACATTAAAATAATCTCTGGAGAGCCAGACAAAATTCTCCCTGGAGTGAGGTAGCATCAGTATCAAAGCCACTGGCAATTTAATTAGTAGATTCATGGAGGGGAGGGAATTTCACAGGGGCTGGAAATGAATGTCATAGAAGGAAATCTGGCAGGTATAAGATCCTCATACTCAAATTTCACTTTTTCAATTCAGATCTGGAGGCCCAAAGGAATAGTCTGTGCTCTGGAAATCCACTGTTCAATGTGTGCAGGACTCTGCCTGCACAGCCTGTGAGCCTGATGTGCTGATCAGTACCTCCTCTGGCAGTGGGCACTGCGTGGCCACCAGCCAGCCTTGGGGACTGTGGGGACACCTTCTGCAGAGACCTGGGCTTGGGGTGCCAAATGTGACATGCTATCATTTCCTCAGTCTGCCTCCCATTGGCCAGCAGTATGATCTGGTTGATAATTCACATTATTTTTTAAAGTTGAGGGACTCGACAATATTGTGCTAAACACACATGAAGAGCAAGCATGAAATCACTGTGGTTGCTGTCCAATCTTTTCTTTATAATTATTTCATAAGCTGCCATCTGTAATTAAGTTTAAAATGTCAGTGGTTCCATAACATAGTGGTGTCATTGATAATAACATGTACACAATTATATAATCCTTTCTATTGGGAAGCATGAAAAAATCATGGCTGGGAATGCATAATGTTTTGGGTTTTTTTCAAATGAGAGCAGATAAAACAGAAATTTCAATGGACTTCTATAACTGCATATTCTTATTGTTGTTTTCCATCTTTTTTTCATTTTTGTTTCTGCAAATGAGATATTTTTGAACTAGAATATTTCAGCATTTTCTTTGTTAAACAGTCCTCCTCAGATAGGTCAGGTTCCCATTTTAGGCTGAGAAAGCAAACAGCAACAGTGGACAGTTACAGTTTTGTTTTCAGAATAACACATGGGTCATTACCTCTGGGAAAATTTGTCCAGGTAGTTCAGTCACCTGTTTACACCCTTTCCAGTTTTCATGATGTGCAGGAGGTTACAAATCTGTCCTTTCTTTGGGGGCAGCTTATGCAACCGAGCACATGATTCTTCTGGCCCTTTAGGCTGTCACTGTTAAAATGTTCCATCAAAGCTGAAAACAGCTGCACATCAAGCCATGGCAGGAGCATAGCAGCAGCTCAAAAATGTTGCAGACCCTCCTCAGAATAAAAGAGCATGTTCAATAAAAGGAGAGTGACGAATTTCTCCAGGCTCTTCTCTCCCCTGGGGCCCCTGTGGGAAGTCTGCTGTGCAGGAGTGGTTCTCACTCTGTGGACAAATCACCGGGTTCATCAGGCAAGCATAAGAGGAATGAAGTGCAATTTGCTTCACTCTGTTTCTGTGAAAGATGGTGTAAATAGTCCTGGGGTTATAGAATATACGTAGCATGCTCAATTACCACATATGTCATGGTATGGAGGGGTGCATATCTGTGTACAGAGCAAATACCTGAAGGCTCTTAGAGTTTCAGATGGAAGAACCTACATCACACTTCACTCTTCCCCTTCCTTCCCACACTCCAAGTTGCTGGCCAAGACTATTTATTTCCATTTCACCCACCTTTAGAGGCCCCATATTGCCATGTCCCTGAGTTGTGCTTCTGCTTGTACCTGGGAGAGTTTGCTCCCTGTCCAAATAATAGAGGAGGCAAAACTCTCTCTTCTAGGCTGTCTCTGGTGACTTCTCAGTCTCATGTCCTCCTCTCAGCAATAATTTCTGAGAACCTCTCATCCTGTTTGTGAGCCCACCTGGGATTAGGTGTTATGTTAACCCACAGTTATATTTCTGCCAAAGCCTTTTGAATTTCTCTGTAAATGATACAACAGATCTTCAGCTGTACAGCAGCATCTTGGGCATGGGTGGGGTGCAGTCATAGTGTGGAAGTCATGCCATTGCCAGGCTGCTGTTTACTGTCCTTAAAAAGTTGTGGTGAATGTGGAAAGTTCTTCATTGTAGGAAAAAGCAAATGCTACACCTGATTTGATGAGAGGTAAGGTGGGTCCCCCAAGGAGAATCTGGGTGTCCTAGTGGAAAAGAAATTGACTATAAGGCAACTTAGCCCTCCTTTTAAAGGGAAGATTTGTTAGATGATGTCAAGGTGACCTTCTAACCTTAGCTTTTCTATTGTTTTATTTTTTAAATTATTTCTCTGATTTGGGTAGGTATAGAATTCCCAGCTCTGGCCTTAGTAGTTCTTCCATTTTTATGTCCCTGTCCAGGAGCACTCCCAGAGCTATGCATGTACCAAGTGCTGGGGAGGTCACTGGATTTGTTCCTCGCTGCCAGAAGGGCTCTGGGGTCTGTGGAGTTGGCACCAGGAAGCTGCCTGTGGTCTGGCTTTGTATGATTGTGCTGAAGGTGCTGAAAAGCCTGTGGCATTTTCTGTCACCTGTGCATGGAGAAACTGTGCTCCCTGCAAGGGGACTTGAAGACAGAGCAGGGTGGTGTTCACTCAGGAGCTGCTCTTATTCTTGTTTGCCAACACCACAAATTGTGGTTGTAGCCATTTGGCACTTCCACAGCTCCTTCAGTGGGCACTTGTGTCGTGTCAGGGCAGTTGGATTCCAGAACACATTTGAGATCAGTCTGTTTAGTGTGTGCTGATATTTCTGCCAGTGCTGAGTCATTTTGGACTAATATTACAGAATATTTAGGAGTAGTGCTCACCCTTTTTTTAAGGGGAAAAAAGCAAGAGGCTTGTATATCTCCAATATATATGGGATATTAGATGTGTGAGTTACATGTAGTATAGATAGCAATGTCCCTGGAGAAACAGTGGGTGAGAGTGAGGGCAGGATACCCTGAAGATAAGGACTATCTGCTATCTTGGCATGAAATATTAGTAGCAAACATTCAATGTGGTTTTGGTTCTATATGTATTTCAAAAACAGAATTAAGTGGGTTTTGTTGTATTAAAACAAATAAGTTACCCTGTCAGTGCTTACACTTTATATAACTTTTCTAGATGGTGAAGCATGTCAGCAAGGACAGATCATTTTAAGAAGCTGTGTTAAAGAAAGAGCAGAAAAAGAAACCTTTGCAATTATAAACCTGGTTATGTAAAGTAGTCAGATATGGGGTTTTGGCTTGGGTTGTTGTTTCTCTTTTAAGATGACTTGTTTAGAAGTCCAAGTGTTAAAATGGAGGATTTTCACTTAGCATTTAAAATTAAATCACCCATCTGATTCCTTGTTGTGTAGAACTCTGCCTGCAGTCTTCATGTTTGGCTTGTTTAGCTGTACAGCAGCATTGCTGTTTGCTGCTTGGGTCTTTGAACCTCAGTGCTGCCCCTCCTCATTTTGTTATCATAAAATTCAAAACACTTGACAAGAAAAAGGACTTCACAGACTACAGCACAATCATACTTCCCCAACATCAAAGTGAGGACAGACTGTGAGATGAGCCATCTTGACCAACATGAAACAAGACTTTGACATTGTAATGCATTGACATCACTCTCGTTTAATCTTTTTTTCTCTTTTTTCTCCCTTCTTTTTCTTTCTTTTTTTTTTTTTTAATTTATCTAGGACAGTGAAAAGAGGATATCCTAAGGACATTTTATGACATATACAACCCATAAGTGGCAGCAGTGTAAAAAAAAACCCTGTATCCACACTTTTTCTTTAAAAACAGAATCAAATCTATCACACAACATAAGGGAGTGCCTAGCTCAATCACATACAGGGCCCAGTGAGCTGAAGTTTCCTTGCTGGCCACTAAAATTGATTTATTATACCAGTTTACAGAAAATAAATAGCACTATATCCTGGTAACACACTGGAACATGAAAATACACAAGCTTTATAGGGTATGTAAAATATATTCAACTCTTGGCGAAAAATTATCTTTAATAATGACAAAAAATGAAAATCCTCTTCTTTGCTATTCTAAATTCAGCTTCAGCAATCTAATGTCTTTACTACTGAAAAATATAGGTTCTTAAATATAAGTTGGAAAAAAGTTATTAGAATCATATCACTATAGGACAGTGGAGTTATTTAGCACCTGGGAAATACCTGTGTTTGACCTGGAGTTCATGGAAGGCAGGCATTTACACACTCAAGAAAACTGAGAAATGCTTTGTGCAGTAAATGTCACAATGTCTCAGTTACTGGAAGATTATCACAAGTTTTGTGTTAGGCTGCCTGAGGACAAGAGCTCTTTGTTAAATGCTAAAATATTTTACTTACTGTGCTTAAATATATGTTGTTGTGATTATTCAATAGACAAATACACAAAACTCTTTATCCTCAGTGTGATGCTCACAAACAGTTTACGCGTTATGTTTTGAAAGCGTCAAATTATTAAGAGCAAAATCCTGAAAGAAAAAAATTTTAAAGCATGAAAAAGAAAACCTAAAGCATGTTGGTGTATTTTCCAATGCTATCTGCAGCACAGCGTGATGTTGTGCTGTTTAGGCTGGGCAAGCAGGGCTGTGAATGAAAACGAAGTAATTGCTTCTGAGGAAAAACCCCACAATTTAAAGATTATTGTAGTTCTAGTCTTTTGACTTTTTTAACATTCAAGAAATAAGTTCAATGAACATATGTCTCACTGACAACTTTAAGCTAAATTCTCTATTTATGGACATAATGAATTAATGAAATATTGGACAGAATATATTGATGAAAATAGTATAACCAGCATTATGATTACATTATTAATAGATGATTATATTTTATTTCTGTAGCCTCCTCATGTGTTTTATTAAACAAGTATTTATTGATGACTTAAATAGAAGCTTCTTTTAAATGCAATACAGTTTGCTGTGTATGGAATGCGAAGTCAAAACTTCACAGGAAGATATCAGCCCTTTAAATAACAATGTAAATAGCCTCCATAAGTCAGCTTGAACATAAGTCAGCACAACTCATATCAATAACTGACTTTGTTTTTTCCTTGACTGCTTTGTCTCTGGATGCATGAGAACATCTCTAGCGCTGTTGTGATAAGTAATTATCTGTTGAATCATTTAGTGCTTGTGCAGTGAAGGTGGCACAGAGTGTACACCCCTGTCAGAACTGATAGGAAATGCTGTAGAGAAGTAAGACATTGCAGAAAAGTAATAATATTTATGTGCTAGGGGTTTTTGGTTGGTTGGTTTTGGTGTTTTTTTTTTTTTTGTTTTGGATTTTTTAGGGTTTTTTTTGGGGTTTTTTGGGTTTTTTTTATGGCAAGCAACTGCCTTTATCTCACCATCTCATCATCAGAACATTTATTTTGTATTATTCTGTGCTGTGACTTAGACACAATGCTGTGTATTATGACACTATGAAAAATATACATTAAAAAGCATGAAATTAAGATGACAAAGTGTTTGAGTTGTTAGTAAATACAGAAAAGGATCTTGCACCTCCTGCTGTCTCTGATGTAGCTACAAGTAAGCAAGTCCTGCTGTATTTTTCAAGTGTTCTGAGGGTGTGCACGGAGAGAGGACAAGAATGCTGATTTATAGATAAGTGGTCAGCGCTCGCTGGTTTTCCTTTAGAATGGACTTGGAGCAAGCAAAGGGGGAAAGTCTTTTCCTGCAGCAATGCAGTGAAATCTGTTGTTGCTATGGTCTCAACTGGGTGCCTGGAAGCACTGATGTACATGTGAAATGTTTTCATATCACAAGCATGTTAGCAATTGACTTGATACCAAGCACAGCAAAAGAAACCCATACTGTTCATGCATATCCTTGTTTTCCTCTTTTGTGTAGGCTGCTGTAAAGTGAGGGTGTTGGCAGCCAGTTTGATGTCAGGTCTGTCTGTGATTCTTTCTTTGTGCCCATCAGGGTGCCCACAGACTAAAGCCATCCAGCATGAAGAGATTCTTCACATCACAGTTGCAGAAGCAAAGTGCTTCTTGCCAAGCGAAGAAAATACCAACAAACATTACATATTCACATTTCCCTTTTGTTGTTTAATAAGGGAAAGGTGTCCTGGTGATTGCTCAGCCATCAAGCAGGAAAAATCACAACTCCTTTTCTTCTGTTTTTGCTCTTTTGTCAACACAGAGTCTCCTTCCCTCAGCCTTCTGCTGTAAACTATAGAGAGCCTATGGAGAGTCTCAATAGGAGACATAATGGGAAAACAGGAAATTGCCCAGCTCAGTTGCCAGTCACAAATGAAGGCTCTTCTCCTCTTGGCTGCATGTGGGTTCCTTTGTCAGCCAGAATTGTTTCCCTGATGTTCAGAAGCCTGTTTATATATTTGGGATGCATCTCTTTCTTCAAACACTCTGCTGTAAGATTTATTATTGAGTTGTATGAGTGCAACTTGGATGTCCCCCTTGGTCTTTTTTGTGGGGTTGTTTAGCTGTGCCAGCTCCCACCTGAGAGGTCTGGGGGTGCAGGGCACTGCTCTGCAGCGTGCTCTGAGGTGCTGCCTTTGGCATAACAAATTCAAAGAGTGTGTGTGTAAATGAAACTCTGTGCCTCAAAGTCAGGTTTGCCTGATTTTAGTGCTGCCTTCCTCTCCTCTCTACTTATACTGTGAGTTTCTGCTCATTGAGAAAAAGAAAATTTGTCCTCCCATTTTTTTCTTATTTTATCCTTTTCAAAATGACAGAATCCAGATCATGCCAAAATATTTATGGAAATTCCTCCTTCTTTAGGCTTGAAATATCTTTACTAATCTTTGGGTCTATTAACTTAATCTGTCTGCCAGCATGAATTTGGCTCAGTTCCTTACATGACACTAAACCACTACTAAACTACAGTTACTATCCTAATCTTTTTTTGTATGCCAATAATCATAATAAACCAGCAATAGAAATACCATCAGGAGACGTAAACATTGATTTTCTATTCTGGAGGGTAGGTTGTTTGGTTTTGGTGGAGTTATTTTGTTTTTGTTGTTTGTTTGGTTGTTATTTGGTTTTGTTCTTTTTAATTTTAGGGGGTATTTTTTGTTAGTGGAGGGGGTTGGGGTTTTTTTTGTTTATAATAAAAAAGAATGGAAATTGAAATAAATATTAAGCCTTTTCATTATTTTGAACAGTTTTGTTCTCAGCCTTTGTGCTGATCTCAGTGGTAGGTGTGCTTTTACTGCTTACAGAAGTGAGCTACAATGTGCTACAAATCCGTATATATACACATAAAGATATGTGTGTATATATATAGTCTTTTTTTCTTTCAAATGGACTCCATCTTCAAAGGAGTTGTCCTTTCAGGCACTTGCTTATTTTCCACGTATTTGGAGGTTAATTTTTTTCTTATAGATAGAAAATTGTAGATGTAGAAAATCAGGCAAGATTTCAGCAGTGCTGTTTATGGAGAGTTTCCCAATATTTTACCAAACATCCACTTCTGTGTCTCCTTAAACACGTAAGTTGGGCACAGCCTGCAGACCCTTTAGAAACTATTTCATCTGAATGATTGTCAAAACATTCTCATACGTGGACTTCTTTGGTAAATGTAATATACTGTACTGTATACAGATAAAATTAAACTTTTTTTGTAGCACCTGTAACAGAAGTATCTAGAAAAAAAATAAGAAACAAACATGTTGATGACCTCTCAGTTATCTAGTGCCAGTTTTCTCATATTGAAGTTATTTTCCCAGTAAATTCTGATAATAATTTTGTTTAGTATGTTAATTTAGAAAGTATTCATACAAAGCTTATACATATATTAATTTATATTTAGGGTACTGGGAACAATCCTTATGTAGCTCCATATTAGACTACAATGTGATTTCTGTTTTCATTATAAGATATGAATTTATATGACTGGCTGCTCTGGGAAGTTCTGGTAAGAGTTTTCTAATATATTGCTTGGCAAAATAATCATACTGTATTGAATGAATTCATACATTAGCATGACTCACATACAAGGCTGAGCAGTTGCACAGTTAAGCCAGCCACTTCCAGTAAATAGAATTCAAAATCTCATGTTTATTTTAATTTTATTTACTGTATTGCATATGCATATTTTCATATTTTTCCAAGTAAACATTATTACTCCCCCTGCCTGCACCACTCTAATTGGAAGATAGGAGTGGCACCTTCTCAGATGGCTGAAAAACAACTTTCTCCAGTGGAGTCATATTTTTCACAAACTACATATCTTTTAGAAAGCAGGTCCCTATATGTAAATCAGTATGGAAAGGTAATGCTGAAAACCTGCCTGGTAGAAAACAGTTAAAGCTGTTTGACCACAAGCTCTGGTCAAAATATAATTGTTCTGTACATGTTTTTTCCATTTAAAGAAAAAAAATTAAAAGTTACCTGAAAAAAGGGAAATATTTAGAGTGCAATACAAGGACAAGATACCAGCACATTTGGAGCCTTTGAAACTCTCCTGTTCTCTTTAAGAAATAATTTCAGTCTTGTTGAAAGAAGTGCTTTTCATATCACTGTATGCAAAGAGGATTTTGGTTTCAGGTACTGGATTAAAATCTAAATTTTTCAGGATACAGAGTTACACTGAATCTCTTTCAACTCTTTTCTGCATCTTAAGATTTCTGATTTATAAAATGATTGTAGAATTTAGCTTAACCTTTGGATGTTCCTCTTTCCAGTGAATTGAGCACAAAAGATTCACAAGCATCTTCAAATATCCAGTTTTTTTCAGTCCACCCTCCTGTACAAGGTGGGATATTTGTCATCATCCACTCCTGCCATCTGCCCTGGCAGGTATGGGCCAGTATCTGGCAATTCCCCAGACACACACTTGGACTGTAAAATTGTATTCTGTATTACAGGCTGTAATTGTCTGCGATTACAGCTATACAGATTTATGTTCAGTGTTTTAGTTATGGTAGTTAAGGCAAAGAGCAGTAAGGAGGTGCCTTCTTACCTTCTGACAAGCCTCTCATTTCGCTCTGGTGGGATTCTTGTATGTCATTCTTCTAATGGACTTTCCCTGCTGTGCTGAATAGCAAGCTTGTTAAATAAGATTATACACAAATACAGGACAAGAGGAATTCATTCTGTAATTTTTTTAAGAGATGGGTAGGGAGAATCTTTTGCTGCACTGTGTGAAAAGCATTGTGGAGTTCACACAATTCCTAACTGATGGAGAGGTGCAAAAAAAACCAAACAAAAACTATAGCAGGGATTTTGTAACATTCGGGAAAGGAGAGGTTTCTGGGATTAATGTGTCATTAGGGATTAGATACTTCCATTTTTGTCTCCAATCACAGCCTTGTTTTCAGTTCAGCTGAAGTTAAAGGTAATTTGGGGAAGTGAGTGTCATCCAAATCTTGGGTTGCCTACATTTGCTCCTTGTTCATTTACCTTTTGCTAGAATATCTGACATCTTTAGGATTTTTTTTTAAATCCATCATTGTATCTGATAATAGCATCATGTGATATTCTGGACTGGCAAGGACTCAGAATGAAGTCCAAGCCACGTGGTTGGCACAGAGGCACCTCTAAGGTCAGCCCCTGGTCTGGTCTTGCAAACCTCCAGGGACAGGGACTGCACAGCTTGTTCCTGCACATCCTGTGACCCCAGCAGGCTCTGCCCTCCACAGTGCCCAAGGGGAACTGAGCACAGCCTGAACTTTGCTGAAGGTAACTGGAGTTACAGTGTCACCTCCAAGATCTCAAACATTATTTAAGAAAGCATTTGTATCAGGAAAATGAAGATCCAGGATAAAAGTGACAGTCTGGTAAGATGATATCACATAACAGTGAAATCAGTGTCTGTAAGGGGTTAGTTTGCAATGTGGTTATTTCATTGAGCTGAATTCTGCTGGAGTTCCTCAGATCACCTGGAGTTGTTTCAGATCACCTGTGTAATGAAGTTTCACCCAGGTGATTAGTCCTGGAAAATCTAAAAAATGGCAGAAGGGAAAACACATTCTCTGAACTAAACATCTTAACCAGTGAACAGATGTATTCCTTCATAGCAGGAACTCTGATGGGCTTTCTTGGTGGGTTTTGAGTGACTCACAACTTTCAAGCCTTCTCTTATCAGCAAAATTAAGAACACCTCAGGAGTCCCTAAAGGAATTTGTACCAAGAACTGATAACTTTTGTAAAGCATTTGGACAGTTGGGGAAAGAAGAAGAAGAGGAACAAGCAGTCTAAAAACTGTGCAAACAAAATTTATGGGTAGGAAGTGATTTTCACACTGAGTATATCAAAATTATTTAGGATATGCTTATAACCTCATCTTAAGAAATTTTGTGTGTGTTATCCTATTATTTTTTTTGTGCTTACAACCAAAAATGGATGAATGCATTTCTTATACCAGGGCCCACATCAGAGTGGACACTAGGAATAAAACTATTTGAAGGTACCAGTCCTTAACTCCAAGACCCAAAATTCACTCAAAATTATTTAAGATCAGCTGCTGCAAACCGTTTCTGGGGGTCACCACTGCTGTAACACCAGTGCCAAGGCAGTTGTCCACACTCCTCTCTCAGCAGCCAGCGCTTCTGCATTTCTTTCATTTTCAGACATATTAAAAATTTATCACAAACATTTAAAGGAGAAAAATGCATTGACTTTTCTGAAAGCAATTTGTTAATTAACATCAAAGGGATGAAATTTGCCTTGCATTGCCTGGTGAGTGGCATTCTTCCATCCTCCTGGTTGCTATGGGGATGAAGGAAACTCTTGTTCCGGGTCACTCCTAAATTTGCACATGAAAGCATTAGAGATTACTGCTGTCTAATCAAGTTATATGGAAAAGTTTAAAGGGAGGTACAATGTTTTACAGCCAGCAACCTTCAACAGAATAAAACACAATAGCTGCGAAAAAGGATTATCTCCTGCTTTTAAAAATATACTAGGAAAGTTCAAAATGGTATGAAAGCTTTTTTTAGCCAAACATCTTGACTTTTTTTTTAATGCTATTTTACAAATGAGGAATGTAGAATAACATTTCTAATAGAGAATTAGTGTATGCATTGCCCAGCTCCAGGGCTGTCTTCAGCATAATGAAGAAGGGATGTGCTATGCATTCATTAAATGATTTTACTTTTGAACTTCAGATTCTTCTGTGTCAAAGTCCTTGATATTGTCACACCAGTATTGAAGTACAAAAAAAATTTTCCTCGAGTATGAACTAAAATCTCAAAAGAAAAGAAGTCAGAACTGACACTAAACTTGCAAGAGGGAACCTCAGGAGGAGCCCAGATTCTGGTGCAGCTCCTTCCTGGCAGGGGTCTGTGAGCAGCATGTGCAGGATGCCCTGTGCCCATGAGAAAGGTGCTCTGCAAGGCTTTAGGAGATGCCAGATGCATTCCAGGGCAGAGAAAAGGGGTTTGGGCATGAGCTTGTATTTTTATTTTCATGTATAAATTAGGGGGTTTTGTTTATTTGTTTTAGGGTTATTATTTTATTTTTCTTTATTTTTTTGGTTTTTAGAAGTCAGAACTGACACTAAACTTGCAAGAGGGAACCTCAGGAGGAGCCCAGATTCTGGTGCAGCTCCTTCCTGGCAGGGGTCTGTGAGCAGCATGTGCAGGATGCACTATGCCCACGAAAAAGGTGCTCTGCAAGGCTTTAGGAGATGCCAGATGCATTCCAGAGCAGAGAAAATGGGTTTGGGCATGAGCTTGTACTTTTATTTTCATGTATGTATTAGGGGGTTTTATTTGTTTTAGGGTTATTATTTTATTTTTCTTTTTTTTTTTTATTTTCGTGACTTGTGGTTTCCAAATAACATCACAATCATTTAAATGCTTTCCTAATGGAAAAGTCTAAAGCTTTAACAACAGTTCTGTAAACAACTCCATTACAGAACAGAATATGAAGTTACCTTAATTTTGAATATTTATTATTTAATAGTACTTTTCAGAGACCACAGCTGAAGAAACACAGTGAGTTCTTCAAGTTATCTTTTAAATTCAATATAAACAAGCATATAGTGTCCTTAATTATATATGAGGATACTCTTGCTATAAAATAGCATTGTTGTCATGGAAGCAATCAAGACTCAGCAACAAGGAAACTGTGTTTGATTGACCAAGGCTGGTTCTAACAATACAGTGAAAAAATATCCATTTTAAAGTGGCTGCTGAAGAAAGGGATCTGCTTAAATATTGGCTTAGCTTTCAGTATTAAACTGGCATTTTTCAAAAATGTCTTATATTTTGGTAAACCAAAATATAAGACATTTTTGTGATGGTACAAGCAAGTACCACAAAAATGTAGGGGGAGGCTGTGCCTACCCACAGATGCTCACTAAGGAGGGCTGAGCTGCAGCAGCAGAACACTGAGTTATACAAATGTCTGCCTGGATGTGAGGAAGGGCCAATTGAGAACAATGTCTTAGTTACATACGTTTAGTAATCTGCAACTTTTATTATCCCATACTACAAGGAGATTCACATCTAAACCTCTTGATTCTCCTTCTGATGTTTGTGTCTCAATTTGAGATTTTTACGTGTGATTCTCCCCCCATTACTTTCCTGTGTAGCAAAAATATGCTTATTTTCTAGAGTAGTCTATCTGTTCTATTTGTCTGATCCATGACCTAGGTCCAAAAACTATTTGAATTTAGAGAGCTCCTCTGTTCTTTGTCTTATTGGCTATTTTTAAGCTGGGTTTATTTGTGGAATGGCTGCTCTTTGTATAAAAGTGGCCCTAACCACTTAGAAGCAGAGATATTCTGACATGAGTAGGCACGTTTTCTGTTCTTCGTTTTACAAGTGTTTTGTCTACACCAGGAACAAAAGTGATACAGTGATTTTAGCTGACCAATTGCACATCATGAATAATGCAGAGTGAAATGAATAACTCATCAGGAACTCTGATGCTAAGATATATTCTCACCCAGGGTCCACTAATTGTGATCTGGTTTGTATAAAGTAGTCTGCTTATAAATGTGTTGTGAAAAGAAGAAGGAATACAATCTCAAACAGTATAGTCAATAATTTTACCAGCTTCAGTCACAACTTTTCATTTAAATTCAAAATCTTGTCCTTATTCTGTGCCCCATTTTGATCTGAAATGATAGAATTAATTTTTTTCCGTATTCAGCATTTAAGAACCATCCATTTCCCAATTCAGCTGCACAGCAAATCCCACTGTTGGTTACTTTTTAAACACACAAGCAAAACTACTTCATGAAAATGTATCAGAAGGACTAGATATTTACTCTGCTTGTTCTTCCCTTTCTCTGAGGTGCTGAAGAGAGGAAAAGAGAAAAATATGTTACCATCCCTTTAGCCTTTTTCACATCCTTGAAATACACAATTCTATGTAATAAGCAATTGGTAATTCTCAGAAAAAGCTGTGGGTATGAATGATGAATAACTATTGCATCATGTTGCATTTTCATTTTTATTTTCAAATTGTGATTCTACACTCAAAACTCAGTATAGAATGGATATATTGATAATGTAATAGGAGATGAAAAAGGGTTTGTTTTTTTTTTTTTTTCCTTTTAAATCAGTGAAAGTAAGAAAGAATGGTTAGTTAAGGAATGACTTTTTTTTAGAAGATGCATTGTTAAGGAATGGAACCTGAGCAGCTTGCTAAATACCTAGAGAGCAGAAGAGATGCAAAAGTTATTGAGAAGAAAGATGAGTTTTAAAAAGCAAGGAACAGAAAGCTGACAGCTGAGGGCCTGGGTTTCCCTGGGTTTTTTTCCAGACGTGGGTTCTGGGATTCTCACATGGGAGAATGAACACATCCAGAACTCCCCCTCCTGTCTGGCCTCCTGTGCCTTTTCCATAGTGTCAGGATATGGGGAGGGTCTTGGGAAGTGGGGCTGGTCTTTTGGGGATTGCTCACAGCAGCCAACAGTGCTTGGCTGGTGGTTGTCACAGGCTACTCAGGGATCAGTGGAATTACGTAGGTTGATCCAGAGGTCACTGTGAGTATCAGTACTTGGTTCCCTTTGCACTGAGGTTGGGTGATCAATGCATATCTCTTTTCACAGAAATTGCTTAAAACATTTTAAGCTCCTTTCATCCCTCTTTGTTCATATTCAGAGCAATTTTCACAATGTAAGAATTTCACAGAATCAGAAAAAGAGAGAATGTGGAGATGCTGGTTTTGTGCTGAACAGCACCAGCCTCTTCTGTCCCATCTTCACAGCCCCTGGTCCGGCTGGAGCAGCTCAGAGTGGTTCACTTCATCCTCCCCACAGAGACAGTAATGCTCCCCATGCTCCTCCCAGCCTGAGGAGAAAATTAACCCACTCTAGGAAAGTTCAGGGACCTTGGTGCTGTGGCAGTAGAAATGTGAGCACTTCTGCTCTTAGTCAACATCGTGGTAGAGCTGGCACAGGTTTGCAGCTATGGCAAAGTTCATTGCTCATAGGCAGGGGCTCACATCCCAAGCCTCAGGCTGCAGTGAGATATAATTAACACCCTCTGATAGTCTCAGAAGGGAGTACAAAGGCCATCTGAGCTGGGGAGGCTGACAAGCCCAGTTTCTGTTGCAGCTGAGATCTTCAAGCCTGAGGAACTTTGCTGAGAACGTTGAGAAGTCAGGACTGCTGCTTTAGCTCTTCTGCTGATAGTCTGGATAGTGGGGACTGGGACTGTGGAATCTCCCACTACCTAAAAAACACCTTTTCCCTAATATTGAGTAAATTATAATAATAATAAAAATGTGGTATGTAAGTATGACATGCATGAGAACCTTCACAGTTATTTAAATTCGTTTTGATGCTCCTAAAAGTTAAAAAAAAGGCAAAAAAAAAAAATTGAAACAGCACTGTCTTGCAGCGTGAAATCTTTCTGGCATTGGTGAAGCAGGCTGTGTTCCACCTCTCCCAGTACTCATTGTTTTTTTCCAGATTTGTTACAGTAATATTGCTTTTTCCAGCACTATATTGCTGTGATAAATGCGTGCGTGTTTTCTTCAGCCCTGAGTTTTGGCTTCAAGGAATCGATTCATGCTGGTATTTTTCACAAATAAGCTATTATAAGAACTTCTGAGAGAGAAAATAATTTTAGCTTTCAAAATGAATTGGCTGCTGAGATCAGGAGCTGGAAATGTCAGGTGTGGCCCCTGCAGTTACCTTGGACTTTCAGGGTCATGTGCAGGCACAGAAGTAAGAAAGACCTTGCCTTCCAAAGGTGCTGGAATTCTTGAGAGATCTTAGCATTTCTGATTTATTTCTGGTGGTTATTTTAGGACTCAATCTTTCACTTCTGAAAATATTTTATATGCTGTTTAATTGCTGCAAATAGAATATAACTTGGCTGTTTGTTTGATTTGCCTAAAAGTTGATGAATTTTGTGTGAATTGCAAGCCTTTCCAAAATACTCAGAAAACGAAACATTCTCTAGTAGCTCCTTACCTTCTGAAAGGTACTTATTTGCTTGCCAAAAATCAGGTAGACTGTCCAGTTTTCTAAAGGTTTAATGGAATATAATCACTAATGATTTGCTAATTTTTCTCCTAAATGTTTGGTCATATGGCAGGCTGTGAGAATTAAATGGAAACAGAAATACAAGGGAATGCTGTGAAGTAGCAACTGTTGCTACACTATATTACACGTACATACAGCCTGTGTTGAGTTTGCTGCCTCTGAATTTCCTGGCAGGTTCCATATTTCAGTTATTTTTCTTTCCTTAGTTCATTGGTCTAAAAAAGTAGAAGTAAAACTTCCATCTTTACAAAGTGGGAACAAGAATCATAAGTTGCAAATTACTGCATTAATTTTTGAGTTACTGCTAGGTACCAAATATACACACATAATTTCAGAGGCATCCCCCAGGTTTTTGTTCTCTGAACACTTCTCAACTCATTCCAAATGAAAGTGACTGGAAGTACACTCATGAATAATAATATAAAATATAGTATTAAGAGCTAATCCAGTTAAATCTCCATCAGAGTCTGTAATTCTACACATTTGTCATTCATGTAAAAGAAGATTTTTCAGGCACAGCCTTTAAAATGCCTCAGGTTCGTTTTCCACTCTTCTTCAGCTCGTAGCCTCAGAATAAAGAAGGAAAAGTGCTGGTAATGTAGACAGAAATGAAATGTGTTTGTTTCGCTCAGTTTTTTTCTGTACTGCGTGGCTCACAAACTGCTGTGTACTTGGCACTAAATCCACATGAGAAAGTAGAGTTATATTGTGAAATGGCAGCAGTTACTGCAGCATGGTTTCAGGACAAACTCACAGCTGTCAGCTCTTGGATCAGTCAAGTGTGGAGTTAGTGCAGGGAAAATGTTTAGCCTCAAGAGGGAGAAAGCCAGCTGCCATGTCCATTAGCACCCTTTGTTGACCATCCAAGAGCATCGGCAGCATCCAAGGCAGCTCTGTCCCAGCCCTCTTTGCTGAAGGGAATTGTTGGAAGATGCCCAGTAAGTGAGCAGAGAACGGCATGGGTGGAAATAAGGCAGAGGTGGAAATGCACGTATATTTTGAGGTATAGATTGTTTGATTCGTTAGGCATACTCAAGTGAGACTTAATTTGCACCTGTCCTTTCAAAGAGAAGGGGATTATTGAAACACAAGACAAGAACAGAGAGTCCCTTTGCCCCGCCTGGCAAATGCAGAAAGAACAGGCCCCTCAAAAGGATAATCAACGGAATGTGCTAATGTTTGAGCCAGCACTTTCAAAATCCTCAATTAATTTTGGGGCTGAGGATATTGGGTGCTCAATCTGAGCACTCCAGCTGCACTTGAATTATCTGAGAGCATAGATGCTTGGGATCTCCTAAAATGAGATCCCAGCTGCTTCTGGTTGATAAGTCTAAAATTAGTAATCACTTTTGTCAATTTTATTTTAAATTAAAAATTAAGTGCTTTCATTCATTATTTGTATCACATCATAGCACTTGGGAGCCCAGTCACAAATCAGGACACTGCATTATTCAGTACATACATGCAAAGAACAAAAGATTGTTCCTGTCCCAGAGATCTTGCAGTTTAACTATAAGACTCTTTATGGGAAAAGAAGTAAAGAGTATATGGATATATGAGACCTGATTCATCAGGATTGTTCCAGCCACAGGACTAACCAGTGGCAATCTCGTCCTTTGTAAAATTTTGTTGTCATTGTTTTGAGGTTTTTGTGGGTCTTTTTTGTTTAAAAGGCAAAAGTTTAAGGAAAGGTTGAAAAGAAAAAAAACCTCTGTTGGATTCTATGTCAAGCTGTGCATCCCTTATCCCATGCACACATTGCTGCAGCCGGTATGCACAGCTATCCTCATCCCTGCAATGGCTGCACGTGGCTGGTTTAATTTCAATACTCTACCAGTCATTATTTTGCTAAACTTTTAACAGTTTCCTCTTTTTTTTTTTCCCCCCACAATTCTTCCGGGGACTATAATCAACAGATGAAGCATTATTTTTGTATAGATTATAGTTGTTGAGTTGAATAATAGCATAAGGCAAGACAGAGAAATTGCTGTTGATGTCCAGATGAATATCACTCAATGGCAATTCTCAACTTTAAAAGTTAATAGAAGTTAAGTACTAAGGAGAAAAGGATACAGCTGACACTGTGATCAAAACTCACATATTAATGCAGTGCATTTGTATTCTGTGCTAATTTCCTCAAGAGAGTGTTTGTTGTGTGTGTGTGTGCATAGAGTTGTGTTTTCCTGGATTGTGTGGATGGATGAAAACAAAACATACAGGGAAATATCTGAGTACTTTGTTCTCCTTTTGTGTAACGTTGCTATTATTCCCCAACTAATTCTTGTTATAAAACTGAAGCTTTGTATTTCAATCTGGGAAAAAAGAAAAGCCATTGTTTAAAAAACAATGTAGAGGCAGGAATCTGAGTCATGACAGAACACTGTAAACACAAAGAATGAAATCCTTAGCAGGTTGCTTGAGTGTGGTTATGTCGAGCCTCCTCAGCACGGATGGTGCATCCTCACTGCTCTAAGTACACACTAGATAAAGAGTATTTATGTGTGCACTTATAACAAAAGGAGAAATCGTATTGACAATGTGGACAAAGAATTTTTGAAGAGTTGTTTACTGTTTGCTGGAGTAGAGGAATAGTACAAAACCTCCTTTAGTATATAAATATGTATAGTCACCATTTCTTTATCATTTTTATTTTTTAATTATTTTTTATTTATCAGACCAAGCCAAAACTCTGATCATCATATTTGGATGAGAGGAGGAAACAGATGTGAATTTTAGCATTCAGATATGTCCTAGCTATCTGACTGGCTCTCTGCTGGCTATTTTTTATGGTTTTAATCACTTCCTCAAGTACATGACACATTCTTGATCTGAGCCACCAACACTTTTCCATCTTGGCACAAAGCAATAAGGAATTATTTTTCTGTGGAGGTGCAGGTGCAATGCAGAATTATCCTGAGTGCTCATGGCTTTCTAATTCAAATGAGACAATCACAGAAGGTTGTACAAATCCACTAACAGCTGAGAACACCCCTGAAATATCCATGTAAACATCCTACAAGAAGTGTTCTCACATTGACCCTAAAGGCACTTTTATAAATCTGAAAGTTTCTTGTGAAGCTCTGTTTAAAATATCATCTTTACTTCAGACTTTCATGTCTTCTGCAGGACACTCTAGCCCTGAAAAGCTTTCTTATCCTCCTACACTCCATATTCAGCTTGCTCTTGATTACAGTTATTTCACCCCTGTAAGGATTCTACTTCCAAAAATACATATAAAAGCTTTTATTTCTGTGCTATTCAGCAGAAAATAACCACAGCATGGAGGCCACAGAAAACTGTGGATCCTGTTTCCTGCCTGCATTAAACAGTGGAGAACTAAAGCCACCAAACCATTTCCATCCACCTCTGTGTATCTCTCCTCTGGAGACCTGACATGGAGCTTTCTGTCTCTAATAAGCTCTTCCACTTGATTTACAAAATCTGATCTCCATAGTCCAAAACAACATTTTGTCTGATTATTTAGAAAACTCCAGGCTTAACGTCTTCCACAATGACTTCCAGTGAGGGTCTTGTCCTGTCAAGAAGAAAGAAAAAAAGGAAAAAAGAAGTTCTGGCTTCGAATCCCTGTCCTAAACAAGAGCGTATAATAATTTAAAAATCATTTTCCTATATATTATCAAGGCTTTACTTCTAGTTATGGCTGGGGAGCCTTGAGCCAGACTTAAAAAAATATTTTCAGGAAGATTCAACAGTGTCTGATTTGGTCAGTTCCCAGAACTTCCAGGGGAGATACTAATCCTGGTTGTTCTCTATTCATGAAGAAGAGGACAGAGGGGACAATACAGCAAACTGCTAAATGGTCAGGCTTATTTGCTTGGACATCTTTTATTTTTCCTTCAGGAATTAGAATTCCTAGGTTATCTTTAGCTGGTTAAGCAAGAAGGGGAAATGTTTGAATCTCCTAGTTTAGCTGAAAGGAGACATTCCACATCCTTGATTTCCAGAAAGTAGTTGTTATTATAAATAAAACAAGTTCTATTTTAAAAAGTGTAAAAACAGGGCAGTATATCAATAGTTAGATATAGCTTCAGTGATTTTTATTTCCCATTAGGCAATCTGAGCATACTTTAATGGAATTAGACCTAAATATTTATTTTGAAGGTGCTGTCAATATAACAAATGTAAGGAGAATAAAACTGCAGGAAAACGTTGCCATGTTTCTGTTTTACAAAGTAGAGACACAGTAAGTGGGTATGGGGGGAGGGGGAGTTTTGGCCATTCAACCAACCCTTACAGCAAACCTATCTCTTTTAAAATTTTTAATACATTGACATTTTGCAGCAGGAAAATCAAAGTGATTTATTTCTCTATGGAGTTGAATTTTCAGCAAATTTTTCACTTAGCATGGATGTTGATCATCACTGTAGCCCAGTTTTGAGTACAAGCACAATTAGTGAAATTTACATCTTAATATCTAAAAAATTTGGTGTGACATCATTTGTTTTTTATAGCCTGGATGGTTTTTAAATGTTCCCAGTTAGTGACCTCTGAAATATATTAAAGCGCTCTCCTTTTGCAGAGCTGAATACCAGATTTTCCTGGCAGTTTCTTTACTCAGCAGCCTCACCCCAGCTGACAGAGTCCTCTCATCCCCATGTCTGTGTCCCAAATTAACACCAGCACCTCACAGTGCAGAGGAGGGTGATGAGTGAAGCTCTCTTTGGGTTTCACTTTTCTGGATGCTTTGTTCATCAGTTTGATGGAGTTAGAAATGTGATTTTATGTCAGAAAGGTCATGCAATCTGATTTCTGCTTCTTTGCACAGAGTAGGTCTTTATCTAATTATTCCTGTATAAGAGGAATTACTTGTTTTTATGAGTTTTTATGAATAGTATATTTTGGAAATTCATTCAGTCTGGGTTTAAAGATTTTAGGAAATGAGAATGAAAAAATTCACTTGGTCATTTTTTCCAGTGATTAATTGATGTTAATGTAACATGTCACTGGAGTAGAAAAAGAAAAAAATATTCTGACATGACTATAATAGGAAAATTCTCAGCTTTAGAAATAAAAGATATTTCATTGTGTTTAATTTTTCATTTTATTTATGAGTTACTGGAATTTTTTTGATAATCTGAATTGGAATAGGTTCTAGTAATAAATTCCATTAACTATTCTGTTTACTATCTAAATATATCAGAATAAGATTATGTTGGTTTGTTTTGAGGGGTTTTTTTTTGTATATTATTTTACAATTTGGATTTTTTTTTTTCTCTGTAAAGGAAATTATAAAACCATGTGATTATGTTGGTTTGTTTTGAGGGGTTTTTTTTGTATATTATTTTAGAATTTGGATTTTTTTTTTTCTCTGTAAAGGAAATTATAAAACCAAGTGATATCCATGGGGTTTTTTTTATTTTTTTTTTTAAGTCTTAAAACATTTCTTTCAGTGAAAGGGTGCACATATAAACCAACACAAGATGTATATTTAGGAAACAGCAGTTACTGCAGAGCAGAGCCCAATGAGATTTCAAAATCTAAGTGGGGTGTTTCAAGTAATGTTTAGGTTTTGAGCTAAAACTGCACAAGATGAATTTCACTGCCAGAAATGTGGAACTCCAAGAGGAACTCCAGTGTACATCTAGGAGTGTTTAATAATAAGGTTAAAAAAATGCTTTATTGTGTCATTCACAATTCAAAGACAAATAATCAAAAACAACCCGCAGTATCAGAAGAGTTTATTGCCTTAAATTTTATGATGTTTTCCTTACAAACTGTTGGGGTTTTTTTTCATTAGATTGAAAAACACCATCATGTATTCCCCCTAATTCAAACTTGTGAGACCAAGCAACTTTGTGGATTTTCTTCATCTTTTCATACTTTAATAATTTTGTTGCTGCTGTAGAGGAGATGGTAATAGAATGGGCGCAACATTCTGGGAAAAGCATCTGAAATTTCAAATGGTGGTAGAAAACCCCTGAGGAAAAATATTTCCATCACAAAGTGTTCTCTTTTCAAGGAATCTTTGAAGTCTGTCACAGGACTCCACATTCAAAAATCTCCCTGCTTTGTTTCTTTTTTAAATTAATCATTTGAACATTTTGGGGGCTTCAAATGTTTACTGGTGATTATTAAGACACTGAAGTACTGAAGAAGACTCATGAGGCTGCATATTTACCCTCATAGCCTTTTTATATTTTATTTTGACAAACCATCAATTGGAATTTTTAATTCAAACTATTCTCAAATGTTACAGCATTTTTACACAGTATATTATCAAAGTATCAAATCCTTTGATAAGGGTAATTAAACATGCCAAGTTTGTTTCCACAGCCCTAAGTCTGCAATTGCTTCGTCTTTAGTTCTGTTCATGGCTGACTTCAGCTCTCTCTATTTATTCCCAGCAAAGCCAATGGCAGTGCTCCATCCCATTAAATGGGGTATATTTATATCAGAATTCATGATAAACAATTATTTTGGAATAGATAATAAAGCAAGGCACATTAGGAAGTGCAATCACAGATAAAAAAGTCTACATTGATTATTGATGAGAGTTGTCTGATTAGAGCAAGAGTGGTATTTGTCCTTTGCTTGGGATGATGGAAGAAATAAAAAGAGCATCCCTATTTATCTGGAAAAAATATTTGAATAAGTGACATGAAATTATTCTTTTAAAAGAAATTAAATTAATTTTTGCATTTTAACCAAGTTTAAATGTAGGTTTTGTGTAGTTTTACAAACTCATACCTGCCAGATAGTAAATGGTTGTTTTGAAAGAAACCGTACTTGGAATTAGAATTCAAATGCTTTGAGTTAATTTTCCCTGTCCTTAAGCTGGCACTGAGTAAGATGGGATTTTTTTTCCATTTTTCTAGCCAGGGAATGGCAAGGAATTCTCTAACATTCTGTAATTGTCTTGGTTTCACAGCATAATACCAGCTTTGTGTCACACACCCTGGCTGATGCTTTTTATTTTCTTTCTCTTTGAGAGTGCTGGGATGTGCCACTGCTGGGCTCTTGAATTTGTCATTGGAATACATCCTAACAGAAATTTCAGCTCACAGAGCAGGGTCCTCTTTATTTTATATTTGTGTAGAAGCAAACAAATTACAAGTATTTTAATCAAGGCAGTAGTGATAGCTCAGGAATAAGGTTTAGACTCCGTGTCTGTGCCAGGGAGTACATTAGTGAAAAATAAAAGCATGTGAAATGGCATGCTACTGACATGAGCTGATTATGATAATGCCTTAGTACAAATTTTTGAAAATCAGATACTGTAAAAATATACCATTAACTTTATGTTAATAAAATATTTTGCTTGATGCCTTTTAAATTATTCATTTGAAGTAGTCTAAAAATATAAAAGAACTCTTATTATCATTCAATTTACATGATTACTTTAAGTTCACTTTTTTGGTTTAACATAAACAGAGTATAAAATCCCCATCAAGGTTTTAGATATTTAAAATGTATCATTTTTATGCAAAAATTGGAGCCTGTTAGGATGTTAAGGTTGTCATTAGTATAAATATAACTCCAATTTCTGATTTGAAACTATTTTACACATAGAAATTACTGCGTTTGCTGATTTGTCTCATTATTTCTACTTTGATTATTCATATAGTCTTTTGAAAAAACACAGTTTTACAAAATAAAAGCTAAAAAACTGTAAACGGACTTAATATGCTATGAGTCTTTCTTGTCAGTAACACAGGAATCAAGGGAGCCAGGAAAGGAGATATTTGGCTTATTGAATATGGGAATTGTTAATTTTTAGGTAAGCTGAGCTTTCTCTGACAGTGACATGAATCCAACTGTGGCTTAGGCACACTAAGACTCACCAAAAATTTCTAGTGGGCAGAATTTTCTTTTTATAAGGAAGACCTCACCAGCCCTAGCAAGGAGGCTGGGGGACCTCTCTGCATCATCTGCTGATGGCTGAAATTTGGAGAAGGTGTTACCTGATCCTCTGCTGTCTCTGACAGTGTGAGATCACAGGTTCAAACAACTTTCTGACATTTAGGATCACTGTTGTTTCCTAAAATTGGTGACAGCTTCTAGAGACTCAGATGATTTTTTTTTTTTTTGCTTCCCTTCTATTTCTATTTGACTGTGAACTCTATTTCCTTTGGCTATAAAGACAATTTTAGCAGCACAGACTTGTCCTCAGGCATCTGAGTCTGATTTGTCCATCTCCAGGAACACTCAGTGCCTTGAACACCAAGGGTCCCCCTCCCTGAGGCCCCCAGGCTCAGCAAGGGGTGGGAAAAGGATGGTGCTTGCAAAAGCCAACTCTCAGCACTCAGTTTTGTAGTGATGAAGAGAATTTTATTTGGGACTTCCTGTGGAGAGCTGTGTGCACAGAGGATTGCAAGGCTGGGGAGATAAACCTTGGCACTGGAGTGCAGCCACGAAATGAATAAGGCAGCTCTGCAGTCATTCACAGGGGATCCAGCCTGAAATCAACTCACCCTGCTTTGCCATCAGCCAGCATATGCAGGGGATTCTCACAGCTGCTGTGCTCAAGCCTTGTTTGTTGTAGGAGGTCACAGAAAATAGATGGTTTCATTTCTTATTTCTGAGAGTCATCTCTGTTTTCTGTGCTACAGACTTAATCCCCACCAAAGCCACTCTGGCTGAGAAACACTAGACAGTGTTATTTCCCTCTGATTTGCACTTTTTCCCAAATGGTTGTTTAATCTCCATATCTAGGTTAATTTGAAATAGCAACTGAGAACACAGAGACTTCCAAGAAGGAAGGAAATATATTGCACTGCTTTGCTAAAAAAATTATCTTCACAAAGTAAAAGCAGTTGGATGAGGTGTTCACTATCAAAAGGCACTTTCCAGGCCTGCTACCATTCACTATATCAGAATTTACAGACAGAGAAAATGTAGTAATTCCTAAAGGGAGGTCCAGAAGCAAGAACTTTTCTTTCTTTAAACTCAGAAGTCATCTTGTGGTGCATCATATCAGGTCATGTCAGCCAAACAGGGACATGGTTCAGTGATGGACTTGGCAGTGCTGGGTTAACATTTGGACTTTGTTATCCTAAAGTTCTTTTCCAACCTAAGGGGTTCTATAATTATTCCCTGTTTGGATCCATCAGCAATTTTTTTTTAAATTGACATCATAGGGAAAAAAAAAACTAAACAAAAACCTTCAGCATTCAATAGCTATTTCCACATTCAATTTTCATCTTACATTGTACAACTGTCTTAGACTAGAGTAAAAAATGCTAAATTTGGTGCTTGTACAGTACATAACCCTACTAGCTGGAGAGAAAGCAGGCTGTTATGCAACAAAAAGTGATTTTACTTTGTGCATTATCTTCTAGCTTCAGGGGTTTTTTAAAGTTTGATTTAGTTTCTTTTTCAGCTCTTATTTTCTTTGTTACTTTATTCTTTTCTTTTGGTCAGCTCTCACAAGGCTCACGCCAAGGTGTGAAATGCTCAGCATTGTTTTGCAGCAGTATTTGTCTCTCTGGGAGGAATCAGAGTTTGTTTCACTGGCAACTCTGAAATCACCTCTGGGTCTGTCATGTGGTTAAGCTGCAGATGGTTTGCATGAGTTGCTTGTTTGAACTGCATGAAATGTCCCTCTGGAGTCTGCTGTGACTCTGAGGAATATATGCACTATCAGTCACATGAAAACCAATCCATGTTTTACTTTTCTGTGACATTAATCCTCACTAGCCATAGGTTTGGTTGTACAGTTCAGCTGCTTCTTCAGGTGAGGGGAGAGGCACTGGTGGGATGCCATAGGGAGCTATAAGAAACCTTTCACAGGCATCACAGCCTTGAAAACCTCAGGAGATACCACTGCAGCTAGTCAGGGATGGATGGGGAAGAAAATTCTCACAAACAAGTTATGTCAAGTATCATATTGGAAAGGAAACTTTTTCTCCCTCAATGGATTGCCAATACAAGGAGGTTTCAAATAAAGACAGTAAGTAGTTTTCTCCTTTGCAGTAGTTTTTAAAGGATGAATTCTCTTTTTCAGAGGAGTATATACAAAACAGATGCTGTGCTGGTCAGGCTGCTTTTCCTTAGCACAGTAACATTTTTATACACAGCCATGCTTGATGTGAAAGCCACAGGCAATGCTGCAGCTTGCTGTTGATGGTTTGTCACTCACAGAGTTTCCCTGGCACAATTTATGTATATGCAAATACAACGGCTTGTCATGCCTCTAGATATTTTAAATGTCAAAAAACTCTGGTTACCCTGTACAACAGCAGAGGATTACAGTCCTTGCATGGCATCGTGGTTCAGAGAGAGATTACAGAGCAGCTGAAACAATAGTCATGTTTCACATTGAAAATACAGAATACATTGAGGAGGAGAGGTTATTGAATTTATGAATATAGGGCTCATGAAAAGCATTCAGTTATAATTTCAGGGGTCTCATCTCTAATTATTTTTAACCTAGGACACAGCACATTGTGATTAGAGACAGCAAGGAAATGCTTTCAAAAAGTTTGTACATAATTTACATGATGAATGACCACACTTTCAAATATTCTCATTATGTGAAATACTGACCACTTTTAAATGTCTGGAGAGAAATTCCAGAAGGGATGAACCTTGAGTGCTTATTCTTTCTGAAAATCTCCCATTTATTCTTATCAAACTTCAAAAATTTCAAAATACATAATTTTGTTACTCAGATTAATTATTTAGCTGTCTCACTGATTTTAAAATTAAATTTCAAAAATGCTGATTAATATTATAGATCCCAGAGGCTGTAACTCTAACTGAATATTGGAATCCTACTAAAATGGGATATTTAATTTGACATAACATGAATAGATGGTCAGAACAGGAGAACAGAAGGCTAGGCTGGACAAACTCCAGGTAAATAAGGTGATAACTCAACTACAAACATATCTGAGGTCGATTAGACTTGGACTTGTCAGTCTTAAGCTCTAGATGAGATGCAGAAGTGTTTTACTAATGAGCTGGTTTCAAGAAGAAGTAATGGCTTTGGTGTGAAAATCTGGAAGCCAGCCTTGTTGCAATAGGTGGCTTTCCTACCTTAGGATGAAAGTAAACTTTTTTTTGTGGCACAACACTCAAATTGAAAGACTGGGAGTTGCATTTCTCCTCATTCTCATGCAAGAACCAGCCCCATACCTCAGCTGGGTGTATCACAAGGCAAGCTGGTGTCAGCTGTCACACCTCTGTGATGCTCTGGTCAGAGAATGTGAAACCGTGGGCTCTGCAAAGTACAGAACACAAACTTTGCATCTTCCTTATTTCCTCTTTCTCTTCTGGGAACTTGCAAATTAAAAAGAAGAGTTTCTGCATTTCCTTGTGAAGTAGAAGTTCCTAACTTGAGCTGTTTAGTTTGTGAAAGGGGTGCAGGGCTGAAGTGCTCAGCTTTGTGTTCCTGGGGAGTCACTGTTTGTAAAGGCAGAGCTGGGATATCAGCCTGGGGGTGCCACAGCACCCAGAGGTGTCACAGCCCCTGGGGGTGTCACAACACTGGGGGTGTCACAGCCCTTGGGGTGCCAGCACCTGCTCCCCACAGGGTGACCGTGGGGCTGGAGCAGAGCTCCCAGCTCTCTCTGACTCTGGGAGTCTGGAACTGTTTGCCAATGGCAGCTTTGTTTTATTTGTGTGGAAATTGCTCAGCTCTGACATTTGTAGTATGGTTGTTGCTCTGTTCAGGTCCTTCCCTGATATATTGATCTGTGCTTTCTTTCCTGCTAACAAGGTATTCCATCCTCGTTTATAAATCCTTGAAATTAGCAAAAGGCATCACCATAATATTTTGGTGTAAACTGGGGATTTACATACTGCTGAAAGGTCATAATGCATGTAGGAAAAAATGTGCTCTGGCTGCCAAACCTGGCAGTGTTCATGCAAAAGGAGAGACACCTCCCATGCAAGCCTAAATTGTGGGCTTAGGTTCTGAATTTGCTCTCCCCCCTAATTAGCAGAGTTAGAAAAAACATCAGATTTGGCACAGAGCTGCCTTGCATAGTGCTGAAGAGTGCAGGTTTTGATGCCATCCTACACTCCCTTGGGTGTGAAATATGCTGGGAAATTATCCCACACTACCTGTGATCAGCTGGGACTCTCCTGTGCTGTACCACCACTAAACCAAGCTTAGGCAAGTCTGTCCTGAGGAAGGAGCCCTGTACTTCCCTCCTCTGCACCATATAGAAGTGTAAAAAGCAGATCAGGTAGAAATTAAACTAGCAGTTTATCTGTCTAAATGATATTAAATATTATTTTTATAAATAGTATTGAATAATATTAAATATAACAGCAAATCCCAAGTCCATTTTTAATTTTTAAGGAATTGGTTAATGATATCTTGCAGAAGTTGTACAGATGCAGATCAAGATGACTATTTTTTTTTTTTTTAATTTCAGCACTCATAAAGTTTAGTCACAACTTCTGAAAATGTTTTGGGAGCTGTAGTCCATCTCTCAATTCTTGCATGTCTGTACTTCCAAAAAAAGATCAATTTTTTTCATATTTTCCAAGGAGAGAACCAGAAAAGCACTCAACAGTGAGTGAATGATTTCCATGCTAAATCCCATGCATTATCCTTCACTTCATTTGGAGAAGTGAAATTTCTCACTCATGAGAGACCAGGCTGCTGGGACTTAAAAATCTGTGCTGATCATGACAGTAACAGACTGTGCAATACATGGAAAAATATTTTGCCAAAAGCTTCACTAGCAAAAAGTTTTGCTTCATTTATAAAATTCAGACCTAAAACACTACTAATACTCTCTTAAGAGAAGAGAGCCTGACTGAAATATAATATGGATTTCTTCAAACAACATAGAGGACAGCAGGAGAAAAGAGAAGTTTTACAGGAACTGTTTATTTATTAACCAGGGCACATAGCTGGAAATGAAAATGGATCAGGAATGCTGGCAGATCATCAAGAATCATAGAGGAGTTTAACATGGTTTGACATTTTTGTATAGGATTCTGTTTCATAACTATTGAGAAGCAGTTGTTGATAGCTGCCATAAAGGAAGAGTCACTCCCCAAGCAGCAGCAATTAACAGCAGTATGCAAAAAATATCAGAATTCATTTTGCATGTCAACAAGTAAGAATAACAAAAAATGAGCATAAATATATGAATAAAAACTTCTTATTGCTCTTTAAAAAAACACAACTTTTAGAGACACTTGGAAATGTAGAGAATAATAGATGTGCTGTTTGCAAGTGAAATATTCTAAAAGTTATTTTCATCATCTTGGAGTCACTTTGGTAGCTCTGTCCCCTTTTGGAGCAGTCTGGCTGCACACAGGATTGTCCTTTTCCAGATTCTCATTCCTCCAAAAAGAATCGGTATTCATATTTAGAGTCATATTTACAAGTTACCTACTCTCACAAATGAGGGTTTTAATGTCACTCAGAAGGGAGTTGTGGGGATGCACAACCACACCTACCCAAGACCTGCTGGTGTTTGAATTTTCATAGGACATTCTTTTATAAATTACAGATTAGCAAAATGTCTCACTAATCGTAGGTTGGGTCTCTGAATGTATCATGGCTACTCCTAGTGCAATGTATTTGCTGTTGTAAATAAGATTCTGATTCCAAGGCCTGTCCCCTAGAAAACTGCAGTAAACCAGGAATTATCTCCATTTGAGAGACATTTAGCTACCAAAAAAAAAAAGAACAATAGATACCTGCTTGCTTTTCAGGTTTATTTACCTTTCCTTTCTCTCTTAAACTGTGACTGAATTTCTCATGGTTTATTCTTCATCCACCCCTAATGTACTTCCATATTTTATTTAATTTAAGGCTACTAACATTAGTGACTTGCACAATATTCAGAATGTTCAGCTGAACACAGTGAGCAAAAGTCTCTGCTTGAATATGTAACTGAACATATACTGCTAAACCAGCAGAAGTCGGCTGAGTGTAATAGCCAAAAATTACTTGTGCAGTCACAGTTCATGAAGCCTTGTTCATTTGATGAGGAAACCTTCATCATGAACTCAATGCAAGAGAAATCTAGACTGTTTAACATTATGAGTCCCTTAAATGCACTCTGAGGCAGCATCTGAGTCTTTAACTGTCCTACAACCTGTACCAGGCTCGAATTGTTGCAGTCACATGTGTTCAGTTTCTGCTTAGTATTTCCACTCAATAAATACAGATTTGGCTTATATATATATTGTTTACCATTTATGTTCTTTTTGACCTTTTTTTTAAAATTTGAAATTCTTAAATGTGTTGAGGAAGAAAACTGACTTATGAGAAGAGTTACTTCAATTTAACTTCCCATTGTCATCTAGTTGCCCGCAAATCTATTTGCAAGAGTAGTAGTATAGCAGTTAACTGAATCTTTTAAACAGATACATGTATGTTGTGTGTGTGTATTGAGGAAAAAATGGAAGTCCTCATCCCATTTCTTGTAGAACTCATGTAAATCTTCATCTGACTCAGATGGCCAAATTTTTCACACATAAAGATTCATCAGAAACCTCATGTAATCTCTAAGTTCCTCTGTAAAATGTCAAAATTATTTTTCCTACCAGAAAAATTGCTGATCCAAGTCAGAATCTCAGATATTTATCCTTAATAAAGGGGCACTAAAAATTCATGTTATTAAAATATCGTGACTTTGCAGGGGGTGATTATTTTAATGAGGAAAAGCACAAAAACTATCCCCTGCCTCCATGTTTAGTTTCTTTAGATGAAGTATTCTGCTCTGTTAAAAAGGATAATTTTTCTAAAAAATGTAGGAAGGAAAGAAAATGGTCAAAACCTCAGCTATTATTATATGGGTAGCTAGAGAGAGGAATCAAATTCCTACGAGTACCCAAGTTTTTATTAAAACTGCTAATGTCTTTTCTATTTAGATGCACATAAAATAAACAGCACATCAAATTTAATACATATATATAATCGATGACCTGAGATAAACTATAGCTTTTATTCCAAATTTGTAAGCATTATTCTCATTTATAATTGTACTCTCCATTGTGAGGCAAACACAATAGGAATTCTCATATTATTAAAAAAAAAGATATAAAATCTAGAGAACAATTATTCACTGTAGTTGTCTGTAATCTTCCAGAATCTTTTTCTTTTTGTGCAGATACTCCCTTAAAAGTACATTAATAAAGAGTAAATCTAAACAAGATAAGGCGAGAAAATTAGAAGCCTTCTCAATACATTTTCTTCCCCACAGCCGGAATTACAAAATAATTTTGTTTCTTTTTTCCAGTTCTTTGCTGTTGCCCAGCCAACACCTGAGGGATCACGAACAAACCTTGGAGTAAGTAATTAAAATTCAAAGCTCCAGCATTCAGATAGTTTTTACACTTTCTTTTGCTTCCAACTAGCAAGGAATTTTCCAGACAAGCTTTTAATTAACAGGTGAGCTTAACTGATATGTGAGTTTTCTTTAAATGGGAAGGATATCAGTGAGAATTATGGCAGGACTCCTTCAGACTCACAGTTTAAGACCATTAGTTTGTTTGCACATTGATGAATGTTTTCTTTAGTGAATAAATAAAACTGAAAATACAAGTACTGGGAAGAGGTGAGGCAGAGTTAACTAGAATTATGCTGATTTTCATAGGACCTCCTCAAAGGAAACTGCCTCAGCTCTATCTGACAGATGAGCCTGTAGTCTGGAGTAAGAAACAAGTGATGGAAATTCATAGGCACCATGAGCAATCTCTTTTGCCTAAATAAACCTTACGTGATTTCCTTTGGTTGGATCTAATTTCACCTAAGTTTGTCATCACATATCACTGGATTTGTGTTCCAGCAAGTGGAGATTCAGAGTGGTATTGAATCCACCTGAAAACGAGAACACCATGTTCTGTACACTGCCAAAAGCCTGGCTGCAATGTGCCTTTGTACCTACAAGTATTTATTTCTTCGGAATTAAACGTGAGCAATGATTGCTACAACAGTGTTGTAGTCAAAAACATAAAATTTGGGGTTCAGACAAGAACTTCAGAACTCAGCCACACATCTAATTACCAGAACACCCGTCTCTGTGCACTGACCAGCCAGGGAACACGCCTGCCTTTTCTTCTAAAACAGATGGTGCTTTCAGCGTGCTGTAAGGTCACCAAATTCAAGCTGTTACAAACCAAAAACCAGCTCCAAAGTTCTGCAGCTCTCACAGAGATGGCTTTGCCAAGCAGCCCACTCTGCTGTAGTGTGCAGGAGCTGGTGCACTGGGCACAGTGGTGGCAGAATGTCACCGAGCGTCCGGGAGGCTGATCTAAGTCACTGCTTGGGACTGATCCAAGGATTGGAGAGCAAAGGCTTAAAGCCACCTTCAACTTCCCAGGAGTTGAATTTGGCATCATAATTCCAACCCAAAGAGCTGGCTCAAAGCTTTATGAAATTGTAGAATATGTGAAAGCAAGCTGTGAAGATTTAATCCAGATAATATCACAGTGGTATAACGATGGGCTGGGGTAGCAACTGGGAGATTTGGCAGGGGCTGCGTTGCAAAATGGCCAGCATTTCCTTCTTCAGGATTATTATTTCTTTGTTAAAATAAAGGATAGGTTGTTAAAACAAATATTTTCAAAGTATTTCACCGTATACTGAACAGTGAGCACTGCTGTACACTGAGAAACAAATTAATGAATCAAACATTGCAGCACTATCCACAGGGGCTCGTTTAAAAGCAAATGCATGACAGAGCTGGAAACCAGCTTAAATGCAAATGAGCGAATGTGATGAAATCTGTAATGTTTGATTCATTAATTTGTCTCTCATCGTACAGCAGTGATCATTGTTTAGCGTGTGCTACTAAAGAAAGACCTTTATCGGCAAGGATTTCCAAATTTATAGATGAGCTTTAACAGAGTTCTGTCACAAAATCCTTCACGGCCATGAGATTCTTGCATCTGTGCTCATTAGCTTTTTAACATAAGAATTTAATATATATATTAGTTTTCTTGTTATGCAGGCTAGCAGATGGAAAGAAGGAGAGCCAGCATTATCTGATCCTCTAATTTTCAAAGGCCACCAGCAGCTAATATGTTTAAAGGAGAAAAATACTGGAAAAAAATAAAATCTTGGCTATGAGATGAAAAGAAAAGCCCTCCTCCCACTCTTTATAAACAATTACTTTCCAGATTTTAATCTACTGATGAAACATGACTGAATCCCCAAAAGGGGTGGAGGAGGGTGGTCGGTGTTATTGTTTCCCTTTTACAGAAGTTAAGGTATGAAATGCCAATCTGACAGATACAATGGTAATTTATATTTAGTCTTGCACAGCACTGGCATCAGCCTCTGTTTGTCTGCTCCCTAACTCTCAGCCTGTAGCTGTGATTGCCTTTGCAGTTGTTCACATAACTCTAAACTGGGGCAGAGAGGACAGCAAAGTATTATCAAAGTAAACAGCCACTGTAAAGCATACCATGAAATTTATCAATTCAGGTTCCAATGGCAAACAAAGTTCTATCTCAGTCTCAGCATTTGCAGTCTCACCTGCAGAAATTTGTATAGGTTCCCTCTTGTTTGTTTTTGCATTTTGCTGGGATTCATCAGTGTGACTATGGCTTTGGTTAGTAAGGATTGCCACATGGCATTTTGAGAGTTGGGTGGCACTAGCCTCCCAGTACACCAGGGAAAGACAGAAGTCTTTTGTAGCATATCAGCAGCACAGAATAAAAAATTGGCTCAGTTAGGAACCACATTTCCAAGATTCCTGTTCCAAATCCAAACAACATGCACCAGGCCAATCTGTCTATTTATTTCCATTCTGTATTTACAGTGCAGTGACATTTAGGCAAGTACAGTGCTAATTGCCTTGCAGGTACCTCTTGGTATTGACATCTGCAATTAATCACTAAGCAGGCAACTCTGGATTCAAACATTCTGATTTTGATCACGTCGCCATAGAAATGTGATCTATTTACCAGCTTCTGAAGCCGTTGTTTTCTGACAGGACAGTTTCTGTTCTCTTGGCTTTTTCTGAGATTGCAAACCAAGATGTCAAATAATGTCTGCTACAAAACAGCTAGGTCTTGGGGGCAGCTGGGGAGGGTTGTAATGTCATTAGTAATGACATGTAAAGGTTCTTCTGTGAAAATGACTGTCTAAAATAATAGAAAATCTGGTTCTGCTGTAAACAGAATTTGGTTTTTACAGCTTACTATATATTGGAGCAAAACAATACACGCTTTTCCGATAGTTACCAAAATTATTTGAAAAAGAGGATTGAAATAGGCATTTAGAAGTGTATGAATCATGATAAATATTTCCTTAGTGAAAAGTTTCTGAAGCCTTCTGTCTGGAAGTCTTCTGTCTTTTTTTTTGTTGGCTGGGAAAACAGCCAACAAAAGAAAAGAAATGTGCGTGCAAAGATATCAAAAAGTAAATTCCATGAAAATTTCATTTCTGTTTTCAGATAGAATTAGACTTCAATCTTTTTTTGCCTAAATCTCTTTTTCCATGTATAGTTTTTCATGGCAGTCAGTTTTCAGCTTCCCCAGCAACATTTGAATTTCCCTTCTCCACCCTATCTTACTGCAGATCAATGGCAGTGTGTATTCTCTCAGGATTAAAAATTATTTTGAAATTTCTAAGAAGAAAACTTTTAGTCCATTACTGGCCAGTTCTGTTCTGCTAAAGATAGTGGCAAAGATCCTCCTCATGTCAATGATTCAGAACCAAGACACAAGAAAACTGCAGTGTATTTTGCATGAAACCATGGCTTTACCTGCTGTTCTCCTTTAATCCAGTTAAAATTTTATTTTGTACCTGGTTTTGACCTTAGAAAACTGGTATTCCGTATAATAGCTGCATCTTCTACCCTTAAAACCACTATGACATTTAATTACCTATTGTGTGCTCCTCTTTTGAATGTATTATTTCCTGATGTCTGCAATTAGAAATACAATACCTAGTGGGCTTTCCACCCAGGGCACAGGGATTGTGTGGCTTCTCTCTGCCACATCAGTTGTGCATTCCCTGGCTGGGGCTGGGGGCAGGACGAGAAGGGCTGAGCAGGGGAGCTGGTGTGTCCTGCAGCCAGGGAGGGCAGTGCAGGTGCTGCAGAGGCACAGCCAGGGGTGCAGGGTGTGAGAGCAGGCTCGGGAGCTCACTGGAGGCAGCAACTGCTGTGGTGCTGAAATATTTATTGTCTGCAATCACTGAAATGGTTCCACAGCATTGGCATCAAAGGGTTAACAGGGTTATAGCAGGGACGTAGAGTAAGGTGATCTTGGTCTTAGTAAGATTTTTTTTTGTCTCTCTTTTGAATTTTTTGTATTGTTCATTTCTGTCCATTATAGTAAAGTCTTTGAAGTCCTACCTACCATGCTGGGTTTTTTTCTTCAAAACAGTTTTTTCTTATTTTGAAATTCACAGCTCCATTGTGGCTCTTATGTTGATAAATCATTTTCTCATGGTTATGTTTATTTCCATTTGTGAATCTATTGCTTCTCTCCTGAATGTTGTTCCATTTCTTAGCAACCTCTTTTCACCATCTCTTTTAGCATGTCCAATCCTTTACATCAGTCTTTTGGAGGGTTTAATTCCTCAATTCTTCCTCTGATGGTATCAGACCTGTTTATGTTACCAGGCACAGCCAAAGAATTATAACTTTTATGCCCTGTTCCGCTTCATGCACATGTTTATTAGGAAGCTGGTAATGTCGTAAGAAGTTGCAGTAGCCACTGCCTGATGCAGTGAACAAAAATTACAGTGTAGTAATTCAAAAATGTGTTATCTCAAAAAAAGGTTGTTTTTAGGAACTTTGACTTGATTCAAGCTACAGCAGGTAGTTTTAGCTAGTTAGAGAAAACTTTTTAAACTTTCTTCTCTTAGCTAATTTTAGGTATTGTAGAAGTTTTTCAAATCAAAAGGTGCTATTGCTAAACAACTGAACTAACTACTTCACATGCCACTAGAGATTTTATTTTAGAGTTATCCAAAGTGTTTCCACTGAACAACAAATGTTGCACTTTTCTCTTTAGTGACATTCTATTTTAATGTTATGTAAAGTAGCTTTCAAAAGGGACAGTCACTTCTCCTAGTCCACAGTCTACGTCCAAGGACATTTTTAGTTTTTCCAAGTGTTTATGAAATAGCTTTGTAGCTTATGCATAAGCATGAGAAAACAAACCAGAGATAACAGAAGAGACTTCAAATTAAAAAAAAAAAAAGTTACAGTTCCTTAAAAGTGTTTCCAAGGCCACCGATCTGTATGTTTAATACCTTGAAGATCTCTGGGAAGGTTTGAAGGCTGTGGCATGGTGGATAGTGCATCACCCTGCAGAGTGCCCCGTGGGAGCAGCGTGGCACAGGGATCTCTGAGCTAGGAAAGCCTGGCCTCAGGAGCTCAGGGTTCCTGGCAGCTGCAGCCGCCTGTGCCAGCACTGCCAGGCTGCCCCCGGGCCCTGGCTGGGGCAAAAGGGGTTCTGTAATGCTGGTCCACAGGGCCCCAAGTGGCAGAGAGGTTTATCAGTTTTATTCTTGTAATTCTTAGGGATTCTGCACTAAACAGAATGAAGTGCATGAAGCAAGGTTGAATGGGTAGTTTTCTCAGCATGTAAATAAAACTGGAACAATTTTTAATTTATAAAAAGGGGTTTTTTTAATTGGAGCTGACCTGTGAAAGAGGATGAGCAACATCTAAACTCCAGTGAGAAATTCTGCTCTCATGGCCACCTTCTCCCTCTCCACGAGCCTTGAAATAAGGAAAAAAATCCGTGCGCTGGGGGTAGTCCAGCACTGGAGAAGGTTTCCCAGGGAGGCTGTGGAGGGTCCATCCCTGCATTCTTTCAGGACTGGAATGACCCCTGTGTTGAGCTCAGGGTTGGGACTCCCTTACTCTCATCCAGCCTCAGTTGCTGTCCTCTCCTGTGTTTGTAACCCCACACATTTTCTGTGCTGCCTTTTCCAGCAGGGAATTGCTCAGAAACAACAGCACTGCTTAACTTCCATCTTCCCATGCATGAATCTCCAGGTATCTCTGAGAGGAGATACAGGTGGTTTGGGGAATAACTGGAACAGAATGAGCTGAAAGCCCTTGTTAAAGGTCACCATGCAGGGAGCTGCAGGACTGGTGACAGCCAACAAATCTGCTGCTCCCCAGAGCTGTTCCCTTTATCCATGACATGGGATTGTAGAGGGGCATGGGCTGGCTGGAGGAGTGTCCCTGAGCCACATGGCATCATGCTGGAGACCCAAAAGGAAGCATGATCCTGTGACTCCTCAGCAGGCCTGATTGGTCTGGGGACAGCATTAGGTCACCACAGGCACACTGGCTCCTCTTCTGGGCTGGCTGCTGTGCTCTGGTAACATGAGCTCATACTCAGTTCTGTGTCCTGGACTGCCTGATGCCATTCCATGAGAGGGGCAATGTATTTTTGTGTTCCTATGATACAGAGGTTATTAGATATTTTTAAATTGTATTTTACATAAAGACTTCTGAGAAAACATGGAACCCCTAAGGCTCTCCTGTCTGTCAGAGAAAGCACAGGAGCCAGTACTGGTCTCTGAACCAGTCATCTGAAAAGCCTAAACTGCATAAAAAACCCTCAAAGTGAAGTTGACTGTGCAGTACATAAAACTAGATGAGCTGTAGCACCTCATGACAATATTCCCAGTGCTTCTAGATATTTCAGGAGCGTGCACAGGAGCTACCCTGGGACTGTTCCCAAACTGAGTGTGTACTCACAGCAAGTGTGCCTGTGTTACAGTGAGTTATGTTTGGTGTGTGGTGCTTCTTAGAAGCTGGTTCCACCCTTTGTGTAAGTTATGGGTGTTATTAGCAACAGAAATTGATCCCTGAAAGCAGCAGAACATGAATAGATCACTTCTGAAGACTCATTACCAGGAAAAGCGAATACAATGTATTATGTTCTGTAATGGATTCTCTTATTTAATTTTTAAGTACCGCATAGTTGATCAATCAAAAAGCACTAGTACTGTCCATTTTCCTCTTGTGTAAAATTTAATTTAATATTTGTGAAGAATCTTTAAGAAATAACATCAGGAATTGCAGTAAGTGTTAAAGACATTGTGGAGAAAAACTTCTGAGACTTACTAGTTAGTTAACTGGTCTTTCTTTAGACCTGAATTTCTCCTCTTTGTGCTGTAAAACACAGGACTAAACCAATTTGGTGTTTAATCCCTAGAATATGCTGTGAACCTCACCTGTTTTTGTGTCAGTGCTTACTTGACTATGACTACAGATGGGAAAAATTGAATAGTAATAAGTCTCTTGCTTCTATTCGATATGCGATTTTCCGATGGTTTATGCTATTTCCATATATACATTTGCCCAGAACTAGTCTTTAAAATTACTTTTTACTTATCTTTGTGACTCTAGACTTTGAAGTAATACTTCAATGACAGCTGAACTGAGACATTTTAACAGGGTCTGAACAGACCTCTCGGTATTCTGTGCCACGCTAAAGAACTCCTTTGCTCTTGGAAGTTTTATCATGTAGGAGGCTGTTAAAGGCACGAGTTTAGGCTGAGGCAGGAATAAATCCTGGCTCGTGCTGATGATGTCATTGCAGCGGGCAATAAAATACATGGAAGCAAACGCTTCTCATGTTACTAAGATCAGCTAACCAAATCAGGATACACGAGCAATTAACTCTTTAATTAAGATGAATGGATGACATTAGCCCTCCTTAAACCCTGCTCGTCAGCATTTACAAATAGAAAAAGACGGATGTCTCCTTCCCGAGAAATCTAGCTTTTATTTTTCATTCTTTGACAGCATCTCATTCTTTCCACTTTGTAAACAAATTCACTGATGAACACTGCCAACCACAGAGATTTAAACAGCCCTGTTCAATCAGGGCTATTGCTCACAGGTGATGTATATGGATTTAATCTATTTTCTTGGCAAGTTGCATTGAATCTATGTTTCTAATTAAGAAAATATAAAGGGCTTCTGATGCCCAAATATATAGGATCATATGAATTCAATGAGCATGACGTGTTAGAGTTCACATAATTAAGTAGCATGAAAATTCTTGCCTTTGAAGTGCATTATTATTTCTGACAAAGGTGTGTGTGTCAGTGTAAACTGAAGGAATAAAGTCTCAGTTCTCTGTCCTTGAAAATCAGAATAATCTGTCTGGAAGGAGACAGATTACCTCTCTCCTTTTAATGCATATATTGCAGTATATTTTCAGAAACATTCAAATTTCCCAATGATTGAAATGTTATTACCCTTATGTTATCCTTAAAAAAATGCAGGTTTCCCATTAATAAAGTCAATTTATTGCTACTTTTAATGACATATGGTGCATGTATAAATTCTGGAATGGAGTAGCCTTTTTTCCTGCTACCTGTATTCAAATATGATACCATCACATGTGGGACTCGGATTGGAATCAACATAACTGTTGAAAATAGGAATTTATTAGTGTTTGCACTAAAATCCTACATGTGTATAATGTTTTCAGGAACAACTTTTATCTGTATTGATGCTACTGTTGGTAATTTTTATGAAGCAGAATTTTGTGAGACAACATTAGGACATTGCTTTTTACTTCTGTAACAAATTCTTTGTTCAGAGTCAGAAATGCAGACCAAGTATTTAAACTCAGCTTCTCTGAAGAACAGAAAGTCTGTGTCACCTTTCCTCCCACAGTTGCATTGTCAACGGGAGAAAAAAAAAACCCAGGTTCTTTTCCAGGTGCAGCAGTGTGGGGTGCAGCAAAAAACAGAAAAGTTCTTCCTTAAACATAGATTTTTGCATTGTTGTTGGTTTAAGAACAGTTGAGAATAGTTTTGTTTTCAGCTTTCCCATACACTTACCCACACATTAAAAATAGCAGTCCAAAATTTCTTGAAATATATCATCTTTCTGTCCTGGCCTAATGGATCTATAGCCTTCTACTGGTGTCAGGTGCATGGAATTATTCAGATCATTTTCTGTGATGTTCTGTTAGCCACAAGCCCCATCCAGTGAGTAATTCTTATGAGATATAAATCAAAAATAACGTTTTAGGTGTTTTTTATAAAAAAAAATAGTTTGAGAAGGTGGAGAGGTATGCATAGAGGGAAGTAGAAGGGTTAAGAGTGAATAGCTGATTACACAGCAAGTGGCTGTACCAGGATGGAGAGAAGTTGGTGGCAGTCACTGACCTCGTGGCTTTGTACCAGAGCTGTTGCAGAGAGACTTCCCATTCCTGGTCCAGATGCATCCAGAACTGAATTTAACTTTGCTTCATCCAGCAAAGAAGAACTGAAATTTTGCCCCAATTTAAATAGCAGAAACAGAAAGGCATGGCAGTAGCAGAATATTCTTGATGCCCTTTTCTAGGTTCAAAACTAATGGAGCCCTTTATGAAATGGATTTGTGATCCCCTGACTCATCTGTCTGTCGTGAGGCTGTGTGGGACCTGGGGGAAGGAGACTGGAGGAGCAATGGTGTCATTTTCTTTGTGTAAACAGAGATTCCCATCTCTTTTGGGGTTATGATTTGCCCAGCAGTCTCCCCTGCAATGCAACCACTAACTACATAGGGAAGTTCTGGCTCCAGTGTTTTTCCTGCTGCCTGGCTGCTGCCATGCAAGACTGGAAGGTGGGGACATAATCCCTGCAAGCTATTTTTGTCATGCTGTCCTCATGGCACAAGGCCTGGGAGGACCTGTGATATATTTATGACATTGTGCCTGCAGTACCCTGAGCCTGAGGCAGTCACCCAGCAGTGCTGTCTGCAGCAGGACTGTCTCATCCACCATCAAAACACTCTCAGAGAGCAGCTTGTAGCTCTTCCCTGAAAATAGAAGGTGCAAAACTTCCCTACTCAGGGATACCGACACAGAGAAATGTGGTTGAAGTGGTGGGGGGATCAGCGGAGGAGGTGGATGATGACAGGGAAATAACCATCTGTGTTTCAAGCAGATTTTTTGGATTCCTGACAGAAAATGGAATAATGCAGCTATTTGAACTGCCCCATGATTGTCTTACCCACAAGTCCAGTCAAGTGAGATTTTCTTTCAAAAAGCTCCAGATGATAAAAAACCTACACATACAGAAGGGCACAAACCCAAACTACACAGATTTTTTAAGTGAACTCTTGCAGTTATTAAAATGTTTTGGCTTTGTAACAGGATACAAATCTGCAGTTTTGCCAAAACCTGGATGCGAGGCCTGTCTGGAGGTGACAGTGTCACTGCTAGAGCTGGGGGAGCAGTTTGGCACAGGGGGCTGCTGACGTGGGCAGAGCTGCCACACACGTCTGTCTGCTCTGGGGGGTGTGCTAGGGACAGCCACACAGGCTCCTGTGACTCCTTTTGCTGTGCTATTAGAACCCAGACTGATGGGTTTTCTAGCAAACTTTCTAAAAGGAGGAATGGAAACAATGTTTTACTAGTATTAGTAGCTTTTCAGTGTGTTGGTATGATGACTTCTCATAATTTTAATGCTTATTTATCATTAGACTTTCCACAAATTCCCACATTTGCATTACAATTTTCTTTATTTTGGGTTTAGAAGGCTCCAGAGGATTGCGCTGGGTTGTGAGGATGCTTTTAACCTCTAAGTCAGCCCTCCCTGGGGTTATCCCTGTAGGTTGGTGCCTGCCCAGTGCAGCTGAGTTGGCAGGCTGCCCACGTGCCATGGCTGTGGTTATCTGTGGTCATTATTTGCTTTATATTGAAATACTAGCCAGGGCACCAAGCGCAGGCTGGGGCAAAGCACAGGCTGGTTCCCTGCGAGGTAGCTGTGCTGGCATGGGCTGGGGACTGCTGCCACCTCTGGGTGCTCACTGCCACCTCTTTGTGCTCCCCTGCCACCTCTTTGTGCTCCCCTGCCACCTCTGGGTGCTCCACTGCTGCTGCCCACCTGCAGCACCAACACGAATTTGGGTAAAATAATTCTCTGTTGTTGTGACTTTTCTTTAAGTGTTGGTCACTGCTTCTAGCAACGGCCACACCTTCAAGATGAGTTGGAAACATTTGGCCTCCATATCCTCATAGTCATGTATCCAAAGTGATGCTCAGTTCTGGGGGCCAGGCCTGGAATGAAGTTCTAAAGAAGAGTTTAGTTCTTTGCTGTCTCAATCTGAAGTCATTCTGCTCCTTGAATCTTAATAGAAAGAAACATTGGAAATTTCATATGGAATCCTTCTATACCAGAAAATCATTGATGACAATTAAAGATGGGCGTGGGACTGTAAAAGCCCAAGTAGCTCAAAAGTAAAGCTGTTCAGAAATTAATATCACTTATGCATCAGTTTCTTTAAAAATTTTGGCAATTCTATTGCTGCTTAAGGCAGGAGTTTAAATTATTGTTATATATACCTGAGCCTAAATTTCCCTATAGATATGTAGATATAAAAATATTTTCAAATTCATATATGCGGTTATAGGGAAAAGGAACTGAACTGTTCAAATTTTGCATCCAGCTGGTTGGGAAATCAGTGTTTATGAAAAGGCAGCACTCACCACTTATATATTTGTAAAAAGGTAAAGTGGTGCTATTTAAAAATGTAAGAGGACATTAACATGGAATAACATAAAATAAACAAAAAGTCCATTGTGGAAATTGAGAATAATTAGAAAGAAAGTTGATTATTTAATTTTACAACTGAAAACTCAGTGATGTTTCTGTTTTAATATTATGTGCAAGCCAAACTGCCAGGTTTTATTTATCATCTGATATAACTCTAGCTCTGGTCCAGGGTACTGGGAAACCTCTCTTGTAGAGTTTTACCTCTTTAACCTCAAATGAAAACTGGCATTCCATCTGGATAGTGTCCAATGTGTCACATTTTGGTAGTCATCAACCAGCTCGCCTTATAAATCAAGAGCACTGATTAAATAATCAAGATTTTTGAAATGCCCTGAGGGAGCTGTACGTTTTTTGCATCAGTGATTAGTATTCAGTGGCAATACTGAAATCTATTTGAGCTGCAGCTATAAAACTGCATTTTGCATACTAGGCATAATCAGAGAGATTATATTCAGAAAGTGTGCTTCCCCTAAGACAGCAGAAGGTTATGACTTTTGCCACGGCTCCATTGTTAGTTTAAGTGAGCTTTGTCCTTGCTGTTGTTCAGCCCTTCATTCACCAGAATAAAATCTTTTCTGCAGCTGTGTACTGGGAAAATGAAAACTTTAGGTAATAACTTTCATAGGGCAGCTGGTTAAAGAAAACTGTAGCCCCTGAATAGAAAGCAATTTTAATTAAAGATCTTTTTAGTTATTAAAGCTTAGTTTATATTGTGTCATTTCTTTTGTTGTTGCAAGTTAGCATTTTGTCATTTAAATCATTCCCCCAAATCACATATTACTGGCAACAAGAGGGGCTGCAGTTTACAAAAGAGACAATAGTTATTGGCTGCAGGAGAGACTGGCTAAGAAATAAGTTATTGTTCATATCAAAAAATAGAATCTAAGCGTTGCATTCAGTAATGAACTTGTAAGAAGTACAGCAATATAAATCAAAAAACGCTTTCCTGAAAACCCATGCTCAGGCTGTGCAAAACTTTGCAGGTTGTGGTTTCTGCCTCTCTCCTCCATTCTAAAGGGGGGTTCTGCCCCTCTGGTACCTGAATGGGAGAGCAAACTGCCCCAAAGGCAGCAGTGGCAGGTGCTGAGCTGCCTGGGGGCTCAGGGCTGTTCTCCACACATGGAACCTTCCTGGGCAAAGCTGAGCATGCAGTACCCTTCTTTCTGCAGGCTCAGCTGCCCAGCTCCCAGACAAATGGGTTTCACCAAGTGAAAGTGTACCTTGTTACCCTGATGATGGGCTGCAGAGAGTCCCTTGGACAGTGCTGTATTTTCCCAGGCTTGTCAGGATAGCATGCCGGGGTGTTAAAAAACTATATTTAATTTACCCTTACCCCAAACATTTAAAAAGTAAAAAAAATATCCTAAAAGCTTGCAACTGTCAAATGAATGTTTGTGCCTTGACGTGGAGTTTTGCCATACATGAATCCATATATCTCATGTAACCTTGCAGTGTGATGTCTAATAATAATTAACACAGTCTGCATAAGTGGGCTTAATGCATGATCATGACTGGCCTGGAGGTGATTAGAGATGATGGTGTACAATGACTTGGAAGGGAGAATGGAATTATGATTTAGGGCTGATCTGTCTCCCTTCCTAGCCCTGCCTTTGGTGGATGCTCTGACAGCCTCCATATCAATTTGGAGCCCACTTGAAGGCAATGGTTATCAGTTCCAATGCCCATCCTGCCTACGAACAAATCTCCAGACCTGAAAACAGGGGGGGTTTTGTGTCACTGCCTCAGTTAGCCTTAGAAAGATAATTACATTTCCCACAGGTTTTGCTTCTACCCTTAATTTATTATGACTGCAAAAACACCTTCATCTGCTAAATCCAGAGCTTTCTCCCAGGACATGCATAGCCTGAGTTCATGGTCTTTTCACTCAACTGAGGTTCTGACATGATGCAGAAGGGGGTTCAAGCCCTATTCCACAGGCGGGAAAGGGCACCAGAAGTGTCCTGGTCTGTAGCACAAGGAGCCTTTCCTTTCAGCTCTCACATTCTGCACTGGGTCTGAGCTTTGTGTTAAGGGTTGCTGGGTAAAAATGCAGTAGGTGAGGGGAGGGATGTGTGTGGTGAGGGAGGTGGGATGAGCCTGGCATGGCCCCATCCTCAGGCACGTGGGTGGGTTTCCTGAGAGCCAGCCCAGCAGGCTGGGAGCTGGCTGTGCCCAGGGCTGTCACCTCCCCTGCCAGCTGGGGCTGCCTGAGAGGGGCTGACTTGGCACAAAGGCCACTGAGGATCAGGTTAAACATGATCACACCCAAACCTGGCCCAAGTGTAACCTCTACACTTGATTTAGCCAACCAATCTACTGTTTATCAGTACATGATCTTGTGTGGCTAAATCCTCCTTGCCTTTATTTTCCTAAAATTATACCGTACAATAATTTGTCTTTGACCCTTGTTTCATCCCTTTCCTTTACTTGATTTCATCCTGTTGGCATCAAGTGCCAACAAGTGTAACCTCTGCCCTCCTAGCTACTGGAATCCTTGCCAACCAGGTGGAAGTCCTTCCCTGAATGCAGCCTTTAGGCACAAAGCAGCACTGCACACACTGCTCCAGACTGGACACAAAGCATGTGAAGAATGATCAGATTCCACAATGAAAGGAAGTGCTGAAAGGTGTTACTGCTGCATTGCTTTGGCAAACACATGAAAACATTTTTATAGACACACAGAAAAAGCAGAAAAAGCTTGGGATAAAAGTGTGGCTTCTAATAACCCTTCTTTGTCCTTGTCCCATGACAGGGGTGGCATTGCCAAATAATCTCAGTTGTGGTCAAAATCATACAGTCATTCAGATCAATTTTCTAGAGTACTCAAGCAGAAGCTGATCTTTATAAAAAAAAAAGGATTAGGATGTAAATGTAGATTTATTGCACAATTTAAAACACACATATTTTTCTAGGGCAAACTCATAGCCAATTCAACTGGCGTGTAATGTGTTAGAGTATGTGGAATATGATCTCTGCATGTTCCAATTGAATGCTTCTTCATTTCATACAGTAAATTGGAGATAAAAGATATTTGACCCTCAGCATTGTTTTGGTGTTTGATGAACAAACATCCTTCAAGTGCTCTGTTTGTTGGTTAGCTGATATTGATGCAGATTTTGATTGTCTTATTTTTTAAGACAGGAACATTTTTACCCTCTCCATTTCACCCTGATATAAAAAGAAATAGCATACCTTGTGAGAAGTTCAGCTACTTACTTTTAAAGTTCATTATTATTCAGTGCTGTTAACTTTCAAGGTATTGCAGTTACCAATTTGCAGTTAATCAGTACATGATCTTCTAATGTGGCTAAATCCTCCTTGTCTTTATTTTCCTAAAATTAATACCATACAATAATTTGTCATTGACCCTTGTTTCATCCCTTTCCTTTTCTTGATTTGCTCCTGTTGGCATCAAGCACTATGGACCATTAGGTTTTGAGATTTGATTTTTTGAATATATATTTTTTTGGTTCAAGCTTTACAGACTTGTCATTTAACTATTCTGCATTTTTCTACACAGTGGTTCCTTTCAGTTACTGTTCATTCAGTAGATCTCCTCTCTCCCTTACAGGCTGGCTGCTTTTGCCTGGAAGTGTTTTTCTCTGGTTTTATGGCTGCTTGAAAAGCAGCTGCTTTTCAAGTGTTTCCGTGGGCTTCCAATTCAAGCCTCCTATTTCACCTGAAATATATGCACTTCTCACTAGCTTTATTTGGGTGTCTCTATTAAAGACTTAGTAAATTTTTTTTCTTTGCTCTAAACGGTGAGATTTTCATTCTTCAGCTTTGAGTTACATCTTAGCATATGTAAGAGGTAAAAGTACATGGACAGAGAGAATTCTTAACAAAAGGATAGAAAGTTTTGTAGTTTGATAGAAAAATCAACTTTAGAGATTTAAGGGCTCATGCTGGGTACAAAACATTACTAGCTGATCTCAGGAAAACTCTCTGTTGAGGTTTGTGAATGTTTTGGTGGGAATGAGCAGGGAATACTGAGCAGAGCCCATTGACGTGGGTATTTAAATTTGTGTGCCTCTTAGCTTAATACAGAACATTAAATTACTAAATAATTAGGCATTTGTAAAGGAAAATAGATACCTATTAATGGATGGTTTGCCATGTTCCATCCTCTCTGCCACAGACATGCCTACTATTCTATTGTTTAGCTTGTAAAAAAGTTCTCTGCATTCATTTACTCAGTTGTGCCCCTGAAATCTCATTCCCTTTGTGTCTGTATGTACAAACATTTGACTTCAATTTTCCTAAGTTTTTTTTTTTAAGCTATAAGTTCTCATAATTCAGTAACAGTATTAGTTCATGTATTATTGCGAGTAAATGTTATCCTTGTGGTATCTGGAGCACTGTGTCCAGTTAGAAAAGAGATCTGGAGGTACTGGACAGAGTGCAGCAAAGGGCATGAAAGTGCTGGAGGAGCTGAACCATCTGCACAGGGGAGCTGGGACTGGTCAGCCTGTCCAGCCTGGCAAAGGGAATGCTTGGGGGTCTCAGGAATGTGTGAGAGCTCCACAAGGGATGCTGTGAGGAAGATGGAGCCAGGCTACCTTCAGTGATGCTCCAGTGGCAGGCCCATGGCAATGGGCACAAAGTGAAGCATGGGGGGCTCTGGGTCACAGTTGGTGTGTTGTTTTTGAGAGGGTCCCAGGATGAGGGAAGAGATTAATCTGACTCCATAATTCTTAGAAGGATATTATATTATATTATATTATATTATATTATATTATATTATATTATATTATATTATATTATATTATATTATATTATATTATATTATATTATATTATATTATATTATATTATATTATATTATATTATATTATATTATATTATATTATATTATATTATATTATATATCATATATCATATTATTATATTATGCTATACTAAAAAGAACAGAGAAAGGTATACATCAGAAGGCTAGGAAAAGAATGAATAATAAAAACCCGTGATAGACTTAGAGAGTCTGACACAGCTGGCTTTGATTGGTCACTTATTTAAAACAATTCACATGGAACCAATTGAAGATGCACCTGTTGGTATGCAATCTCCAGATCACCTTCCAAAGCAATCAGATAATTATTGTTTACATTTCTTTTCTGAGGCTTCTCAGGAGAAAAAATCCTGGGCAAAGATTTTTCAGAAAATACCATGGTGACAGGTCACTGTGAGGGTCACTGGGCACTGGAGCAGGGTCCCTGCAGGACCTGGGGGGTGGCCACTCCTGGGGACATTCAGGAGTTGTCTGGGTGTGCTCCTGGGCAAAGCTCTGAGGTGACCTTGCTTGAGGAGGGACAAGATGATCCCCAGAGGTTCCTGCCAACCCCAGCCAGTGTCTGATTCTGTGTGACTGTGTGACAGTGGTCAAACTGACCAGACATGAGCAAACGTAGTGAGAAGAGCAGATGCCACCTTTCTGCTGACATGGATGGCTGTGGTGGGTACCTGTGACTCCCAGTAAAAGGTGGCCACCCTTCAGCAATTAATTTAATAAAATACCAGTGGCTAAAATAGCATTTCTAAAATGCACATAAGAGATGTGATGCATTGTAGCGAAGAGCATGCAGAAGTCATGCAGAAGTCTTTGAATTGTACCTAAATGTTGCTTGTTACTGAAAAACCCCTTATTTCCCCTGATACCAGGGAAGCAGGGAGGCACTAATAAACAGGATTTGAAGGAGTTGAAAACTGCAACAATAAGTGGTCTGAGTTTTTAAGTGTTCTACCTATTGGTAGTTACTTGTAAAGAATTATCTAAGAAATTATATATTCAGCAAGTAACATAACTAATGGTATTACACAAGGATCAAGCACTGTTTCATCAAGGGTTGAGCTCCATGCCCACTGAATGCAATAGCCAGTCTCTCGTGGGCTTTAGATCAAACATCAAATAAAACAGTTTGATTAGTGCTGTTTGACCAGTATAACTGCAAGTCCGTGTGAACTTAGTCTCATGCTGTGTTTCCAGCATATTTAAAATGATTCTAACATAATGCTGACATGCTATAGAACTTCAGGCTAATGGACTCAGTGTATGTCAGTTTTAATTAAAGAAAATTTATTTTAAACATTGGTGAATGTTTGTATCTCCCTTCCAATTCACATGATACAAAAATTTATGAGCTTGCAATCTCATGTTTTCCATGCTGACCTGACTGGGTAAGTTGTAAATGGGATGCACTGGGATGTGTCTTGTCACAAATGCAGCTGCTCAGGGCAGGTACAATTCCCAGCCCTGGCAGAAGGAGGAGAAAATTCTGCAGTTTGTACCCAGACCATAGCACTGACCACACATCTGCAGCTCATACCAGTAGGAGGGAAAACAACCCCAACAACTGACGAAGTTTGTAGAAAGATTGAAATAATAGAAGCCTGAACTCCCTGTGTGCTCCAGCCTGGCCAGGCACTGCTCTGGCAGCACTGCCTGGAGTGGTGGAAGGTTTCTGTCTCTGAGAATTGTTCCAGCAGTAAAACTCTGCAGTGACATTCCAGGGCATTTTGTGCATTTCTGCTCACGTAGCAGCGTTGTTTCTCCACGTAGAGAGGAGAGATAGCTCACCTCCCTCTCAGAACTACTGCACTCCAGCTGGCAAACACTGCTTGAGCTGAACAATTCTGACAAGTATTTATAATAAGCTATTGCAGCTGTTCCAGCTCATTCTTTGCTTTTGTATATCAGATTTTGCATTTAGTATTTTCTTTTATGATTTCATCTGTGATAGGAACTAGATTACTCAAAGATTTACTCCAAATAGTAACAACAAATTACACTACCATTAACAGAATTGTATTATATTTCTACTAGTAATGAAATATTTTCCACAATTTAGGTGACATGAAGTGGAATAAACAGATATTCTGCTATTCCTTGGTGATCCTGCTTCTTCTCTATGGGAGACAGTGAGTCTTTCATTTCAGCTTGCTGTCCTCAAAGTTCATGCTATTTGGAGGCAAAGCTGTGGATGACAAACCACAAAGCTGACAGGGAAACATGCAAGGTTGATATATAAAACAAGCCACACTGCTTGTGCTTTAACTGTCATCACTGCTTTCAGGAAAATGAATAATGCTGCCTTGGTCCAAGGCTCCTTAAGAGTTTCTCTAGCTTCCATGGGGAACATTACAATTCCTCCAGTCTAAATTTGAAACCTAAGAGCTCAGTTTTCTAAAACAAATTCAGAAAATAACTCTTATTTTTCCCCCAACCAAATTCATAGAATAAAATAAGCTTGTATAACTTGTTCCCAAATTGAACAAAGCTAACAGAAATTGATGGTCCCTTTCATGAACTGTGAAAAATGCTGTGGATATTTCTCTGGTTTAACAACTGAGTGAAAACATTCTCTGTTCACCACTTTCTCTGCAAATTTTGCTGCAAGCACCAACAGCTTTACACCAAGAAGACCCAAAGGAGTTTTCCATCAAAGCAAAACTGTGCATCACATGAGCAGGTGAAAATGTGATGGAGAAAGGTGTGATGTCTCTGTAAACTTAACCCATGCCAGCCTCCATCCAATGTGCAATATTTTATTTTATTTTCAAATTCCTGTGGATTTAGTAATTGAATATTGTTCTTGTGGGAAAGTATTATTTGGCATTCATGTACATAATGATATGCTAATATATCCTTAAGAAAAAATAATCAGAATTCATCTTGTCTGTTAACATGCTTCGAATTGTGCATGTAATAGAAATGGATATTTAAAACATCTTTATTTCATTATCTCATTTATTATATTGTAGGTTGGCAACTAATTAGTATAGATATTTGAAGTTATAGATTGAGGAAACTAAATTAGTTCACTATGATATAATTAATCATAGAAAACTTTTGTTCAGCAGCTAATCTATCAGCTACTTTGCTTCTTGTTGATACTCATAACTTTGATTAAGATTTTCAGTACTTTATTTAACATCATAGCTAGTTAATATGAAATTCAGTGATTATCTACTATCTCTGAATAACATTCCTGGAAAAACTTGCAAAGAAAATCCTCCTGGTGCTAGACTTGAACAAGAAATAGCCTACAGAGACCACCAAGGGCCACAGTGTGCCAGCAGTGCCTTAGCAAAGGATGCCTCAGGGTATCAGACATGCTTTTCATTTTTGCCCTCCTCTCTGGTTATCTTCATGTGCTTTCACATGTTCTAGCCATGAAGTATTACAGCCACAGCTGAACATGCTGGAAGAAAGCAGTAATCCAAACCAGGACCAAGATTCTTGCTTTAGAAACCGACAGAGGGCAGGACTGGGGGTTGTGAGCATCCCTTGTGCCTGGGGGAGCACGACAGGGACTGTGCAGGCACTGGGTTCAACAGGGCTGAGATATTTATTACTCTTCTCCTGGAATTGCCATGCTGTCCCTGTCCTTCCATCTACTGAGAGGCAGAAATACATGGTAAAATGTCAGAATTCAAAATTAATTATCCCTTCATAAAGTTCAGAAGAATTGTCCTGAGCTTCTCTGATAGAGTACATCAGTGGACAAGGGAAGGGCTACAGATAATATTTATCTGGACTTCTCTAAAGCCTCTGGCACACTCCTCAACTTCTTAAACAAATGTTTGCTGGTATAACCAAAGATACTAATTCAGAAACTTAATTACCTTTCCTATTTTCGTTGTTAGCATAATTGTAAAGGCTTATTAAACTGTGAAACTAAACCTGTAAGTGCCTAATCTGTACGGTTTTTACTCTGTAGGATTTTATCCAGTCAAATGGTTACTACTTGCAACTTTGAACATATGAATAAAATATCTGAGCAATCCTCTGGAAATGCCAAGTAAACAGGATGACAGGCTATTAACCAGTCATTGGGAAACACTTTATTTCATTTACTAAATGTTAGAATATTTAAATGAGTTGTTTTTACTGTAACATGGTGCTATTTAGAATATGCCAAAAGAAAATAACTATTTTTTAAAATTGTACTTTTTGTTGGGGTATCATACTGGTAAATTTCTAGAATCCCTAGTCGTTGGTTTCACTGAGTTTTTTGTGTGAGTCTTTTGCTGCATTTTGACACAAACATAACCTATCTTCATCCATTAACTGTGTATTTATGTTTGACAGTTACGTACAATTCATGCCCCAGTGGTCATTTATATAATTTTACTTATCCTGTCAGCCAGCTTTGACTTTATCACATGACTCCAATTTGTTATTTGCTTTGACTAATGAACAGCAAATAGGTAAAGACTAAGCAAAGCCACAACCCCTTTTTAAGAATAACAAACCAGAAACTGATAGAGTGGCAATAAAATATGTATAGCAAACACTTTCTCTTAACCAAAATCCCCTTTATGGGATGTTTGAAATTCTTATTGGACAGATTGCCTGCTAAAGCAATATTTCTGGCTCAAATAATGACATTAATACAATTGAACATGGATATTTGTTATAAGAGACCAAAAGTCTTTAGAAAGTAAAACCAGTTTTCCTGACTTTGTTTCAGTAAGGGGCTGGTATGCGTTCTGGTATATATTTGAAGGCTTTTTTCTCCTCCTATATATCATTATATCGTATTTAATTATAGAAAATGTGGGAAATGGAATACAAATAACTATTGTATCCTGGTGAACAGCTTCAGGTATTTTTCAGGAATTTATTTTGAAAATTGGATAGTGAGGAAAGTCTGTGAAAACTCAACACCCAAAACATTTGTAAGAGCAGAAGGATATACATAGTATGAATGCAAGATTTTCTCTTCTGTATATTCACATGGATTTTTAGTTGCATTGTGTTATTATCAAAGATTAATATTTGATATTACAAGTTTGTATGACACAGATTTCTTTAAACACCAGTTTTATAAAGTGCATATAAAATAAAATGCGTGTATGTGGAATAGTAGGCTCTGAAAGGCTGCAATAGTTTAGAGTTAGGTCTCCAGGATATTTATACTGTAATTTACTAGTTTTCATTTTTTCTTAACGTTGCTTGAAAGCAAAAAGCCAACTGCATTATTTTATGGAGTACACAATAAATGTGCATTTTACAGAGTCAGGAATCAGAACCAGAAACAGCTGAGCTCTGAACTCTGGTTTTACTTCGTGACACTGCTTGATTACTTTGTGAAAATTTGACTTGCACGGAGATCATCTGTAAATCATCATGAGTCAGCACATGAATGGACTTCTCCTTGTCAAAACTCCCAGTGACATCAGCAGTCCCCTTTAGTGGGAGCTGTGATGTGGATGTTGGCACACAGCTCAGTGCCAGCTGGAGGTCTCTGAAAAAACCCACAGATTTTTGATGTTACAGTTACAGCTCCTGGGACTTTTCTGTTCCAGCTCTTTTATTGCTGCAGAGAAGCTGCACTGGTAATACCAATGGTGGGAAACAGTGAACACAAATGCACTTTATGCTTTCCCATTAGGAAATTAATATGCCTGTTCTCCTCCTTAGGCCTTGATCTTGCAGTGAAATTAAAAACATGCAAGTCATAATTCTACTTAAACACATTTTTACTGACATCATTCATGGCCAAATGCTGTCAGTAATCAGGCACAGGTATCATTACTGTGTATGATCTCACAAATAAATCAATAGAGGTACAGGAATTACAGACTTGCAGCAGGAGCAGGGTTTCCCAGGATCACCTGCTGAGGGCCAAAGGGGAACATTACACTGTGTAACCTGACCTTCTCTGCAGCATATCTGTCATTTCATCCATTTACTCTGTTCTGAGCCCAATAACTTCTGTTTGACTAACACAGCTCTTCTCTATTTGCCTTTATATTGAGTTTCTTGGCCAAAAATCCATTACCATTTTAGTCAGGTCTGCCATCACCTAAAAGAACTTTTGAGGATTTCTTGTACTCTATTAGAAACCTGCCATTCGGAACGTGGACCAGTTCCTCTCAGTAGCAGTGATTATCCTTGAGTCTACAGCAGGCCATGATCAGCAGTGTTTGTGTCGGGCTTTGGGATTCTTCTGAGTGAAATATGCATCAAAATATATTACTGCCTGCCCTAGTTTCTTATTTGCAGGCTTCTTTTAGGAAGTATTAACCATTTTATAAGATACTGGTCACATTAGTAAAAACCCAATGGTTCTGCAGTTTTCAAAAGAAACATGATATGCTCAAAACACATTCTGTCACCATGCAGAGCCTTCCTCCCAATCTTTTTTTTTTTTAAATCTTATGTAATTCATAACAACATCTGACAGGCTCCTGCTAGCATCAGATGATTTGAGAAGGATTTTTAAACAGGAAAGCGAGATTTGTGCGAGCATAGATTTGGACTGTGTGGTTGCTGCCACCGAGGTGGACATTGCCAGCATTCTTCAGCTTCCCAGATGTATATTGCCTCATTAAATCACTTTTGTTTAAAACAGCCATCTCCTCCAGGCTGTTAGAGAATTGCATTCCCAGAATTTATTGTTTGTCTGTAGTGAACTCTTCTTTAATGTGTATTTAGGAGAAATGTCTTTACATCACATAATCTTTTTTTTCCCGCCCAGGGGAAATTTTAGGGTAAACAAAAATATTTTTGATTATCAATATATAAAGTTAAACTATTTCAATAAATTTGATCCCTGTAATATGTTCCTTAAAATATTCCTCATCTTCCCCATTAAAAACCCACAAAATAATAAAGCAAAGAGCAGATACCCCTCTTATAGATCTCCTTGTAACTGAAGAGAGGAGGCTTTTATCTTGCTGCCTGGCTTAGAGCTGCTCTTTACTCCCTGTAAAGGTAATGAAGACTCAAAAATACAGCTGGATCTTTTAAATTAGGAGTCTCACTCTCTTCCTCACAGTACAGTTTGTGTTCCTGCAGACACTTGAGCCCTCTGGTGTGAGCACCTGTGGGGAGGCTGTTTGTGGATGCAGTGGCAGAGCCCAGCCCCAGTTGTGTGAAATACACTGAAAGCACAAAATTAATTCCACAAACTGGCATTTTTTCTGAATTCTTTACATACTCCTTCAACAGTGGTATAAGATTTTCAACAGCAATAAGGAAAACAATGGCTGGGGAAGGTTTTTATCTCCACAGATGAGCATGAGAGCTTTAAGCATCTTGGAAAATTAATTGGAGGGGAGCTAACAGTTTGTGAACACTGCTCGTGCCTGCCATCACTTCTGAGAAGTTGTTTTGTTATTTATTTTAAGGTGACCATGCCTTTTTGGCAAACCTACTGCTTTCAGGTATTTTAATACATTTAGGGTGCAAAGTATGTGAAGTACAGAGATGTTTATAATGAGCAGCAAAAACCAGAGGTATTTTATTAGGCTGTGTAACTATTGCTTGATGATTACTTTTAATTGGTGAAGTAACAAATTCCTGGTTTATTTCTTTAATATTTTAACCTACTAACTGCATGGCTTTTCATAAAACATCTCTTTTGGATGCAGCTAAAGCCTTTCTCAGTGGTTTTGTTCACAAACTTTTAAATTAATCTCCGGTATTAGTTCAGAGAATCAGAGAATAATCACATACTTAGGGTGGGAAGAGACCTTTAAAGGTCATCTAAGGCCAGCCCCATGCCCTGAGCAGGGACATTTTCAGTAGACTGTGTAGTTAATATAAATTTCTAGCAGTTTACATATGAGTCTCCAGTAACATGGTGCTAGTCTTTTGCAGCTTTTTGTGGGATTTTTCCAAATGAAATAATCTTTTTCAAGCACCTCCTAAACACCAGTTCACACAGAAGCAATTGCATTATTATCATATCTATTATATATCTTTTATACATATATATAACACCTGATATACCTGAGAGCAGTTGTCTCCAACAATCTGAGAAACAACTAATTGATTTAGTTATTTTTTAAATTAAATGTATCACTGTGAAGTCAGACCTAATGAGTTACTTCTTCAAATTATTTTCCTTTCTCAGACTGTTAGAATATTTATACAGAATTCTGTATATTTTCTTGCATCTAAATTAGACCATTCTTATTCATAACCTATTTAATATGAAAACCTATCCACTGAAATTGATTCTAATATAAAAAGGTGTACATGTGCACTGATATCCTTTCCTTGAGCAAAGCAGAAATTACCTTATTAATCATATTCAATTGTTATGGGTCTCCACTCTGAAAGAAGTTAGCCCACATAGAAAACTGGGATTCACGGCAACAAATGCCCCTATAGAGATTTTCCTGGTAGGGAAAAAACACAGCTGCCACACTCCAAAAAGATTTTGGTAGACCCAAGATGAATGGATTTGTATATGGAAAAAATCCAAACTGATCTGAAACCTTTAAAAAGAAAACAAACCAAAAACCACACACAAACAACTACTACAACAACAACAAAAAATCCACCTTGAAGATGTTATTTTAGTCAAGATTAATCTCTTACTTTAGCCAGTTAATCTCTACAAATGCAGTAGAAATTCTATGGACAGAGGAATTACAAAGTTCAGGAGTCCTACCCCTAAAGCACTGGCATCTGGTTTTAGTCAAGTGTTGAATTTAATTTAAATTATTAATTTAATTTATAACTTTAATTTAAATTATTAATTTAATGAATTTATTTAGCAGCCCTTTGAAAGTATCCTGTTTTTTTCTTGTAGAAGTGCTCATTCTGAGGGAAGTAATGTATTAATTTGGAATCCATATGGACATTAGTCTGCTTATATTCTCTCAGCAGAAGAGAAATATTAGAAATAACCAAAAAACCATGAGGCCATGTCATCAACTCTCCTTCTTCTAAAGAATAAAATTAACAGAAAACAACATGTACCTGGATATTTTGTTAATATTTATTAACCCAAACCACCCTGCAACTCTTTACTGAAGTAATGTCTGAGAACAAATTTCTGGTTTAACAAATGGAAGAGGAATGTTTTAAGAAAAAACAAAGAAAATTGCTATCCCTTTTGTTTTGTGTCTTTTTAAAAATAGAAACAGGTTTGGTGGCTTGTCAGTGTTCATCCCTCCTGAGTGGCTCCTCCTTGCCTGCCCAAATTGAGCCCTTGGGTAAGTGATAGGGATTCTTCCAAGTGAGGAGATTGCTCACTCATTTGGAGCTGCTCTGAGCTATGCTGACCTGTTTCCAGCTTCATGTGATGTTTAAGCTGGAGACTAAAACATCTTATTGGATGGTAACACAGACAAAAATAATCATAGGAAAAATCCTATTATCAGATAAATATTTTTAGTAATGAGAGAGCAGGATGTAGTCATGCAAGATGCTTAATCTCAAGGCCAACAACTCTTCAAATCACAATACAGTTGTAACATTTTCCATTTCCAAACAATGAGCAATCAAACATTAGCTAATTAAATGCTTTCAGTGGTGAAAGAAAATATAAAAATACATGAAATTATCAAATAAAAAAACCAAGTGACTAATTTGTCAGCCTCAGCATCACTTTACAAATAGCAGCAGCCAAGTTATCCCTACACTGCATATCAATCAATTTTACTTTTTACAGCTGATAAGATATTCTCTAATTAAATTATGTTTTAATTGCCTTTGACTTTCAGTGCAAGGAAAATGACAATATGCTTTCCATGAAAGTACTCCCTACTCATTTCTGTATGCTGTGACTGTCATTATGCAGTTAACAGTTGTTCCACAGAGGTATCAAGACTCCACATTTTCTCCTGAAATAGGATCCTGAAATAATGTTATTTAGAAAGGGTTATTTTCCATATGCTAATATAATTCTTTTAATTGTTTGCAACACTGAGGTCTGCCCACTTATAGCCTATTGCCATTCTCAGAGTTTTTCAAACAGCATCTCCAGAGCCATTTGATCCTCTGTGTGACTGCATTTGCAATGAGAATGCCTGTCCTGGAAAACACAACCTCCTGGTTTTCACACTGACTTTCTTACTAATTACCTTTCAAAATATTTGGTTTTTATAAGGCTACCATGAAGTGCATAGATCGAAATCATGCTGCTGCTTTATGATATGATAATTAAGTTAATTATAGCACAAAAATGTGTGTCAGTAAGGACGTGCCAGAATTAGGGCAGGAGACCCAGCTGAGGCTCAGCACTGGTGTCCTGCACAGGGACATGAGGGCTGCACTGGCAAACAGGGCAGGCCCAGGAGCTCAAGCACCCTTCTCTAAGTGTCTCTCCTGCATCTGCAAGGCAAATGGGGGGGAAAAGAAGCAGCAAATCCCTTGATAGTTCCCACTCCTCAATTCTGAACACACAGAAGTGGTTTGGGTGAAGGCATTTTGGGTGATTCAAACCAGACTTCATCTTAATTCAGCTGAGAAGGAAAGGAAGGTAAGCAAACTGTAAACAAACACTGCTGCAAGATATGAAAGCAAAACCAGAAGAACAATAAAGAAGAGAAGAGACAACTTCTTTCTCTGGGCTTTGAGATAAGCAGAAGGAAGGAAAATTTGAAGTGCAGCCATACTGCATTTACTTTGCTCTCTCACCCAAAAATTAATTTCTACATCAGTTACAAAGAAAACATCACCTCAAGGTGGTACAGGAAGGCTTTGGTCACACTGTGACACAGTTACTCAACATTTCACATTCACTTGTTGCCATATAGACCTGATAGATGCTCCTTAAATGCTTGATTTACAAATAAAGTCAGAAGTTGTATTTTCCAGCCATTCCTCCAGTGAGCAGATAATGATATAGCCAGTGCTGGGATATTTGATGTAAGTAGTGGACATTTCAGTCACTGCATGAGTCCTTAATCTCCCTAGGATCCACAGGAAGAAAATTATTTGATATGAGAGCGTTTGATATTACAAGTTGTATTTAACATTTCAAGGCTCATTTGAATCAGCTCAGCTCACTGAACTGCTAAAGCATACAGGACAACACATCCTGTCCTGAGGAGAAACCTATAGATGTGTTTAGTAGCCTGAAGGTATATTACAAAAAAATGAGTTGCTGAAGATGAGGCCCAAAATTGCATTGGTGCTGCTCATTTCAGATGTGATCTGACAGCCAGGCCTGGTGCATTACAGCACAGAAGGGTGGATGGTTCAGCAGCAGAAAATGCTGCTGAGGTCTCTGGGTGCACGGGGAACTTCTCATGACAGAAGTTCTGTTATGACCCACAAATACCTGTAGAGCACAAGTTAGTGAAATTTCATATTGATGCAAAAATACTGTGTCATAACACTATATCCTGAGTTCTCTTCCCCTGTCGTAATCCATTAGGATGCTAGAAAACTTGAGTTTTTAGTAGTGATGTGCAGGCAGTAACATCTGCTTCCTGTGCCTTGGCAAAGGACTAATGGCTGTTGCAAAACATTTCCTGTAAGCATTCAGCCAGGTTTCTGCCCACAGCAAATGCATGAATAAGGATGTTTAGTTCTACCCATGTTAACACAGTGTTCTGTAACCTCAGTGTAAAATAGAAACAATAATTTCAGGCGTTATGTATTTTGTGGTACACTGAGGATGGAATACTAAACAGAAGGTTTTATGTCATTAGAAAAGTGTGTATTTCTACTTCTCAAAGAGCTTGGCTTCTAAGCACAGCACTGAGGTTTTCTGAGTGCTTTCTGCAGGTCTCTAACAAAGTGTGTGCTGATAAAGGAGAGACTGTCCTGAGGCTTCTCTTGGTGGCCCATTCTCAGTGACCCAGGGATAGATTTTTGTCAGGGAGTCATTTCTGTTAACAGGCCTGAAGGGTTAAACTTGCATTTAGTTTCTAAGACCAGACAGCTTTGGACAAGACACTTATTTCTGCTGGTGGTATGAAGTGATGGCAAAGAAAATATGGGAAGCCATGAGTACATTTTCTTCTCATGGTGTTTTTAGAGAGACCCATGAGTCAGTGGTCTAAGAATCAAAATGTCACAAAATTCTGGGGGGAAAAAAGAGACATTTTTACAGGAAGTCAGACTGTCTGATGTATCAGCTTGTCTTTGTAGAACAAATAATTCTACACAAGAGTAGAAGCACAAAAGGATATGGTGATACATCACACAGTTCCTGCAGGAGTTCTGCTCTAAGTTCTGAGAAGTCAGTAAAATTTTCTCTGTTAATTCCAATCAATTGTGGGTCATGTCCTAGATTTATAATAATTACATTTAAAGTGTTATGATTAAAAACAAGCCCTAGGTTTTATAAATACAGTAGGAATCAACACATACCTTATGAGATCTTCCACAAATGAAGTCAATATGCATGGGTTTAGTATTTTTCATATGTGTTTTTTTCTTTTTAGGCAATAATCAGAATCCAGAGGAAAAGGTTGCAATCTACAGGAAGCTGGTAGGTCAAATTTTAAAATTATATAAATGCCAGTACAATTAGAGAGAAAAAAATGTAAGCGGTAAGGTAATGAAACTTGCATTTACTGGATATTCAGAGAATATGCAAAATCATTTAAATTTACATACTGAGGGGGTGAAAATGTGGTTTAGCAGAGGCAATTAACATGAGAAAGTAAGACAGATGCTGTGCAAATAATTCATAATGAATAATTTCTTTGCTCCATTATGTGTTTGCAAGTTTTCCAAACAAACTAGTTTTTCTGATGTATATGTTCAAACTGTTTGCTGAATAATATCTATGCATAATTTTTTATGTAATTCATTCATAAGTAGAGCTTTTTGAATATTCAAGCTCTTTTTGAATGGGTATGTAGGTTGTGCAACACATTTCTCTTTTCCAATTGGAGAAACATGACTTATAGGTTCTGCTATGAATAATCACAATATTTAACAATATTTGCTTCATTATTTTACCAAACATTCCTGCTAGTAAACTCATTTGTTAAGATAATCATGGAAAAAGAGATGCAAACAAAAGCAAATAAATTAGCCTGGCATCCTCTCTTTTCTTTCTCACTTGAGAAAAATAATTTGTGCTGTCCATAATTCTGTTTGTCTTTCATTAAAATATATGAGGAAGCTGAAAATGCAAAATCATAGTCTTCAACAGACTTGGGTTTCCTATGGCTGTGGAGTCACAACGCACAGAGTGCCAGCCCAGCCCTCCAGAGCTGCCTTTGGCCCCCTCCCAGAGGGGCAGCCGCTGGGATGGCTGAATCTGATTCCCTTCCATGGAATCCACCTCCCTTCCATGGAATCCATGTCCTTTTCTTGGAATCCTCATCTCTTCCAAGGAATCCGTGTCCCTTCCATGGAAGCTTTGTCCCTTCATTGGAATCCTTGTCCCTTCCTTGGAATCCTCGTCCCTTCCATGGAATACTTGTCCATTCATTGGAATCCTTGTCCCTTCCATGGAATCCTTGTCCATTCCAGGGAATCCGTATCCCTTCCAGGGAATCCTCATCTCTTCCACGGATGCCTCTTCCTTTCCATGGAATCCATGCCCCTTCCATGGAATTCTTGCCCCTTCTATGGAATCCTTGTCCCTTCCATGGAATCCTCCTCCCTTCCAGGGAGTCCATCATTGGAATCCTTGTCCCTTCCTTGGAATCCTCGTCCCTTCCATGGAATACTTGTCCATTCATTGGAATCCTTGTCCCTTCCATGGAATCCTTGTCCATTCCAGGGAATCCGTATCCCTTCCAGGGAATCCTCATCTCTTCCACGGATTCCTCTTCCCTTCAGCAGCCAAACGGGGTGTTTGGAGCTCCTGCTCCGTGGCATGAAGGGAAGGCTCCCATGCAGAAAGCTAATGAAGATAAATACACTGTTTGTTGGCATTCAAGGTGATTAATTGCCAGAGGCAAGCTTAATTATGCCAGGAGTAACAATCAGCGTCAGGGACAGACACCGAGTTTTGTGTGGGGCCCATTGTTAGACATGTGTTGGAGTTTGAATTTGAACATGAACGAATAGTATGGATTGTGTCTTCTTACATAGCTGCCACATATTCTTAATTATATTTAGAATCATATTTATTTGGAACTCTGGAAAAGTCAGTTTTTCTCTAATTGAAGCAAGTTGTCAGACCTGAGAGACTGCAGCATTCTCAGGATAAATTGTGTATGATGAACTCAAGGATGAGTGAATTCCAGTTCCAGAATCTTACTAGCAATGTAAAGACTGCATTTGATTTTCTGTATTTAATTTTTTTGTACAAGTTTTTACACTGAATATATTATAGTTCAGAGTTTCTATATCAGTTTACTATTTTAATAGTGATAATTAGGAAAAAAAGTAATATTGGTATTAGTAAAATATGTTTCAGGTTTCTCAGGAGACAGTGAGAGAATTTTAGGTATCTAAAATTTTCGAGCCATGTACAGTACATGCTCTTATTGAGCATCTGACAGTCTTAGCTTACACCTTCTTTTTTTCTTGAAATCAGAAATTAGCCTGGGAATAGCTAATAGTATACAAGACAAGAATAGTACAAAGAATCCCCTTCACCTTTTTAACACGAATAGGACAGAAGAATGCAGAGAATATATAAATACAGTTTCACAAATGTCAGTTCTGCAAAAGTGTATCAGTGTGAAAATGTGCCATTTTACACTGAATAATGTGAGAGCACTGACACAAGTATTTGAAATAACTGAAGTATACTTATGTGCCTTTGGAAGGGAATAGGAAGAATAAAATAACTTGCTTAGCAAGTACTGGTGCTAACCAGCATTTACAAATTCCTTTGGAGGCAAAGAAATAATTGCTTTAATGAGTACAGAAAATGAAACTGTTTGAAAATACTGAAAAATTACAGTGAAGTGACATTAAACCTAGAAGGAAACTGTGGATCACTAAGTTGGCAGATTTTTTATGGCAAACATGACATTTTTTAAAATGAAATATATGTATTAAAATAAGAAAACAACAGAAGAGAAAACACACATTAAACCAATCTTGTTGAGTAAATATTCTCCTTATCCCTTGGATTACTTGCATTATCTTCCCTTTTTCAGCATTTTAAATTTCAATTTTATAAAACATCCAGTCATAATAAATTCTTCAATTCAGTTCTGGTTTATTCTTTCCTATTTATCTACAGTTTAAAAAACATATTTCACCATTTAATAATTTCATTAGTGATTATTGGTATTTTTGTAACCTTAAAACAGATATTGTAGATTATACATCCCTGAAAACATACTTCCTGCTCAAACTTCCCATTCTTCTATGGCTGCCTTAATTTCTTTTTGCACTGCAGGAGTTCATACTGGTAGAAGTGATAAATGGACGTGTTTCTTTGCATTATACATATTTACAGCAAGTAAACTGTGTCTACCATATCACTTTATAAATCTATTGCCCAGTGCTGCTATAGCCAATGCATTAAATATTGGGCTTCTCAGGGACTGCTCAGTGCAGTTTAACACAACAGATAATGAAAGGAGATCAGGCATGAAAAGTTCCTCTTTATCTTGCACCTTTCCTCACACAAAGTAGCTGATAACAGCTAAGTTCATCATCCCTCTTTCACAGAGAATTCAGGAAATCAGGCACTTAAACCACGACCTTCACAGAGAGAGGACTGTGTCATCCTCTTTAGTCAGTAGCAAAAAAAGGGCTCTGATCCTGAATGGAGTTGTTGGATTTTGTCAGAAGATAAATTAAGCAGCTGAATACTTTTGTGTGCTTGTATGGAAGTTCTTTTCAAGGAAATACTTTGCATTAAAAGAGGGCACAAGAAGGCACAGAATATAAAAATTAGCAATGAAAGATGGGGCCAAATTAAGGTTGAACAGAGCAAAAGTAAAATTAACTAACAGCTTCCTTAAAGCCCTGTCCCTAATATTTAATTATTTCATTAAATTACTGTGCAATGCCAAAGAATTCATACTACCTCTTGGAAAAAAATGTTATCCCAATTCTGAACATTTATGTTGGTTTATTATTATCTAGTATTTTTCATTCTCTTGATAGTTCTTGTGTACTAAGAAAAGGAAAAAAATATTGTTCTCACTTAATGGTAAGTGAGCCTATGAAAGCTAAAATATTCACTGATCTGTGAAAGTATTTTTAGACAACAAATTCCACTTTCCCCACCCTCTAATTCCTCCCTCTGTCTCCAGAGTGGTCTTATTTAAAAGGAACAAATTCTGTTGGTGAAGTTTGCATTGGCAGTTCATATAGAGGTAGACATGTATCACTCAGAAGGTAAATTGTCACAATCTGCACGTCCTGTTTATGTATTGGACACTTCTAGTTTTGCCTTGGTTTTGGTTTTTTTGTTTTGTTCTGTTTCTTTGGGGTTTTTTGTGTGTGTGTTTTTGGGGTTTTTTTTTTCCTTGGTGGGGGGGGGGGGGGTGTTTGGTTTTTTTTGTTTGTTTGTTGTTCGGAGGTTTTTTTCTCATCACTGTGTCCCCAATAATTCCTTGCATTTTCACATGCACCTTCCAGTTCACAAGGCTCACTGCTGAAGCAGACTGCATTGCTTTTGAGGCTGGCTTCAAATCTTGGACTGACTGAAGTAATTTCAATCTTATGTAAAATAGCTACTTCATCCTTTACACTTTCCTACTTGCCTTTTTTTATTTCTCTGTATAATGTTCCAGATATTTTATTCTACCACTTCTTGTGGTAAACCAATTTAAGGACCTTTCACTTAGACTAGGTACTAGAACTGTCTGTGTGTGGTGCCATTTACCTAAAATCAGCCTCATTCCATCTTGTGCAGTGTGTGTCTGTGGGGTACCTCATCCACACCAACACCACTTCAGGCAGAGCTGAGCTAAAACCACTCCTGACATCAGAAATAAATGTTGAATTTATCCTCAGCTCGCTTTGTCAGTGAACTCATTGTTGCTATCCAGAACACCCCCTGACCTCCATGGTTTTTATCATAATCACCTGGTGGTATTTTCTCCCACTCTCAAAAACCATATACAGATAAGTACACAAAGCAAATAGTTTTTCTTAATGTAATGGCTACAACCTCTCAGTAATTGCAGCAGGAATGCAAGTGAAACTGTTCATCCTCTGTGGTGTCAGAGTCATTAAAATGGCTGAGAGAATTAACATTGCAATTACACTCAGACAGGAGCTTGCCAAACCAAACTGAGGAACAGTGACCAACTGTATCTTCCATTAATGTTACAACAGCAACGACAATACTCGGATTTCAGTATTTGGGAACTGGCATCTAAAAAGTCATTGGAAACCAGTATGACTCCAGTAACTGGGTGGGCCAGATGAAGGTAAGAGACTTGGGTCCTGCCTCAAAGAGTAAGAAAGGCCCTGCTATTTGTGTCTTTAGTTTAACAATTGTATGAGTGGTTTAGGATTATCACATAAACATTCTTAGCACAGTAACTGCTCTGGAAGCAGGGCATCCTACTGACTCTTTAACAGTAACACCCAGTTTTAACACCCACAATGTGTTTTTTCCTGAGAGCTGAACAATTTAAACACAAAAAATATTCTCAGTGACTGGTGAATTCTCCTCTTGGTCAGCCAGATGAGTGAAGAGTAATCATTTTTTTCCAGCTGGCACTAATCCACTTTACACTTCGTTGACAGACATATTCTTCCAAATTTCTTTCAACTATTTGTGGTCAGCTATAGGGAAAAAAGAGGTCAGGTGTGTCAGTTCAGAGTTTGTTGTGTACAGAACACAAACCGTGGCACACAGGTGGTATTCTGGTGAGTTTTGCATCCACTAGGGATGGCTGTGCATACTGAACGTGCTCATTTGCAGACAGCAATTCCTCAAAGTACAACAGCATTCCATGCCTATAAAAGTATTCACATTTTCTTAACTTTCCAGTGAGCAGGTGGAAAGACTTTCTATCTTTTTTTTTCCCCTCTTCTTCTTCCAAACTTCAACTTTGTTGATGGCTTTGCATTGTTGAGAGCTGTTCAAGCACATAGCAAGTGGCGTTCTACCTGCTCAGTGCTTCCATTTGAGCCACTTCAAAGACAGGCTATCATTCTTACAATGATAAGAATAAGGCTGCCTATAAAAGGGAAGGGAAAAAAAAGGCTAAAGAGACTGGAAACTACCTGAAAATACTAGCACAATTTCAACACCTTTCTTTTCTTTTTGTCTGATGAATTACACACAGCTTCTGGCAATATTTAGGGGGGGACACAAACTCCCCTTCTGCAATGTCAAACATACACCACACTTACTCAATTACAAAAGAAAATTCCAGTGTGTTAAAATTCTGTATCATGCCACTCCTTCTCTGCTAGGTGCTCACTACATGATACAGAGCTACTTCTCCCCTACCATGGTGTGGTTACTTTCTTGGAACAGAGAGATAATCACATGGGTATTTTTAAATTATTATTACTTTTTCCATTATTTATTACTATGCAATTGCAGACATAGGATTAAGAATAAAAACTGGACATTTAAATCAGGTGCAGTTGCATGACTGACTAATGATATTGAAGTATATATAATAAAGGTAGGAAATGGTACCAATTAATTAAAATAATCCTCTTTTCAACACATTAAAACATTTGAGAAATATTGTTCAGGAAGATAAGCTCTCTCTTTATTCTGAAGAGTCCATGTTGTTACAATGGATCATTGCATTTCACAATTTCCAGCTTACAGGGTTGGAAAAAATTATGGTTATCAGCTGCAGTGACCTCTTGTGTGATGCCAGTCAGAACTTCCCTCAGGTAACCACTCCTTCAATCCTATAACTTACATTTGAGATGCAATATAACTGTCAGAAAGATCCTATTTTGAATCTAAGCAAGACCAGAATGCACAATACATAGGTAAAATGTTCCTATTACTAACAAGCTGCACTCCTAAAATTTCACTTTCATTGTACAATGTATTTATATAGCATCAGCTTCCAGAAATCCTTTTATCATGCCTGTTTTGATCAAGCTATAGCAGTGTGTGTGGTGGAGAACCTACATACTAATAGAGAAATAATGATGTATAGGGACACACTCAAAAATCAGCTGTTCCAGGTTAGAAAATTCAAACGTGCTTAAAAGGCAAGGGGACAGGCATCCAGCAGTTACCGCCAGTAAACTGCTAATCTTTCTTGTTGCCTCCTTTCTTCTTTCCTTTCAAATCACACTGAAGGTCAATTTTTCAAAGAAGTGTGAAAAGAGAGAGCCATGGCCCTTCTGAAAGTGGACAAGATGCTCTCCTGTCAGCAGGCTCTGTAAGTGACAAGGTGATTCTGAGAGAGCCCCTGAAGGCATTGAGGGCTGGAGCTGGTAACATGTGCAGGCTCCAGGCTGTGCCTTTTCAGCTCAGCCATGGAGCACTGGCTGATGCAGCAACAGCAACGGGGCAGAGACACAGCTGCAGTCTCATTCCTCAAGCACCTGAAGAAAAAAGAAAAAGAAAAAAAGCTGAAGAAATACACTTATATTCACTTCAGATTTGCTGCCTGGAACTTGTTTTGAAGGTTTCCTCCAAAGAATTAAACAGAGCTAATGTATTTAAAATCTGCTAAAGGAGGAGCAGCCTATGGTCACCATTTACTGACTAATCCGGTAGTTAGAGACCTAACCCAAGAAATTAGGTGTTTGGGTTACTCTCTGCAGGCTCATGAATATTCACTGCCACTCCCAGGAGAATACCCTTACCTGCAGATAAAAGGGATAGGAACAAACCTGTCTTCCACTGAAGCTGTACCACCACATCTAAAGGAATCCAAGATCAATTTAAACAGAGAACAAGAGGAAGAGAAAGCATGGTTCCCTATTTTCTGTTAGGACACTCACTTTAGAGATAAGACACAGTTATTCTTCTAAAACTTACATTAATTGTCTCTCAGATATTCTGGATTTATATAGTTAACATTAATCCTGAATGTGGACACAAAGCCAGTATTCCCACATTGGTCTTATGATACTGCCTCAACATGTAACTTCTGTTTTTGTTTTTTTTAATACTCTCTGCCACTCCCAACTGTCATCTTCACTAACCCAGAACATTGAGAGCATGTACTCAGTTATTCACCAGGACAAACGAATGCTGCTTATAGTAAACTGACTTCCAGAAAACAATCCCCAAGCCTGAAATGTCACCCTTGTTCTTTTTCACTAGATGCCTGACCTTGACTTCACCAGCTCTGCTGAACAAATGAGGCCACCTTACCAAGGCAACTGGGTTGGTCTGTGCCATTAACCCATATCCATCATAATTGACCAGCAACAAACCCTTGCTGCATGGCATTTAATAAGCCATTTGCTTGTTCTCTCTCAAATCACTGGTCTGTTTAAGTAGCTTTGTAATATTCTGTATGCTGCTCCAATGAGGTGAAGATTTCCAGGTATCTTTAGATTGTATGAGCTGAATTAATTCTGAATTTTGTTAATTTGCCTAATCATCATAAGCATCAAGTCAAATGTTTTATGGACTGCTATTGTAGACTTTCCATTACCTTTTTCACTGACACTTGCATCCATCATAATGTAGTTTGACAAACTTTACTTCCAAGCTCAGTGTAATTCTGTCTTTCTTTCCTGATAGGAACACTAATTATTTAACTGCAACAGTATTTTTAAGACTTCTCTAGCATTCATTTTTGCAATCTAGTTTATTTTCAAGCAGAAATGTTATTTCCAGTAAAATGACTGCCACAGTATATCTGTACACACGTTTCTCTGCAGAATCAACACATCACCACACATACATTAAAATCTTGACCACAGCTTTAGAGACAAGGACATATCTTGAAATCTGTGAAATGCCGTGGAAAGAGATGAGGCCAGGGAGAAGTTGTAGTTCTGTGGATCTTCTTCTCTCCTGTGAATAGATGCAGTCCTCGAGCGACAACATTGCATGTAATTTACCAAGCTCTACCAGTATGCTCAACTCTCCCCTTTTCTCAATTAACCTTGAAAAGCTGAGAGATGCTTCCCTGCTGGTTTCTGGATTGCCCCTTAAAACTCTTGCTCTTTGTTGACAGTTACAGAACTACAGTTGCAGTTGGAAAATTAACTCTGCTGTAGTTTCTCTTTAATCAGAAATTCACAATGCACTTTCTCCAACTACAGCAAATCCAGTGTTTTCCAGTTTGCTGCATTTCTCTACAGGGATTTTCTATGGTATGGAATAGCCATGAAGTCGATCTGTGGCACTGCTAGCCCTGCTGCTGTGCACTGCCCATGTCCCAGGCTCCTTTTCCCTGCTCTTTCTGATTCCTGGTTAATTTCAGTTGCTACTTTCCCCCTCGGCCTTGCCAAAAACATGTACAAAGTTTTACAGGTTGCCATCAGCTTGTGCCTTGTACTTTGTCACTCTCTTGTTTCCCGAGTGTTTCCTTTGCTTTAACACTTCTGTTTTGGTGGTCTGACAGATGTGTAGCAATGTGGAGGGAGAAATTAAAGGTTAAATAATAGTCAACGTTTAATTATTTCAGAGAAAAGATAACTACTCTGCGCACAATTTGGAAGTAATGTTATATAGAACACGATGATTGAGGCTAAAGCAATTCTGTTCTGCAGAAGTGACAACAGTTGTTGGAACGGTTCTAACTCGTGGCAAGAAGATGGAAGCGATTTTTTAACAGTTCTATTTTTTTTTTTTTCCCCCTCTTGCCCAGATTTTGTTGGTGCCTCCGCGCGCTCCTCGGGCTGCGCAGCGGCGGCATCGGGAAGGAACCCCTCACTCCCCTCCCGATCCGCATCCCCTCCTGACCCGCATCCCCTCCCGGCCCGCACGGCCCCGACGGGGCGAGCATCCCGCCGCCGGAGACCCGGGGCATCCCCGCCTCCCGCGCCTCTGCGGCAGCGCCCGGCCGGGGCAGCGGCCCGCCGTGCGCAGGGACGCTCAAGGGAACAAGGGAGCAAGGACACATGTGCTGCTGCTGGCGGCGGCGCCGCTCCCGGCCCCGGGAGCCTCTCCGAGCTGCCCGGAGCCTCCCGGAGCCTCCCCGAGCTTCTGCTGCCGCCCGGAGCTTCCCCGGGCTTCTGCTGCTGCTGCTGCCGCCCGGCGCTCCGCTCGTGTCAGCAGGGACGGGACGCGCGGCGAGAGCAGAGCGAAGGCGGGGAAGGGCAGGGAAGGAAGGGGTGTCCCCTCCTCACTGAAGGAATCCGCACCGGTGCGAAGTTATCGCCCAGAGACGGTGAGAGGCGCTCGGGCTGCTCAACCTGCCGCCGCTGCTGGTAAATGCTCTTCACTTCTCACTTGCCGACATGCCCGGGGCTCTCCTCCCCGCTCCGCGCTCGGCAGAGCCGCAGCGCTCGGGGCTCCGTGGCGCCGGCATCCCCCGCTGAAATTGCGCTGGTGGAGTTGACAAGTTGGGATGTGCGTGTGAGTGTGTGTGTGCGTCTGTGTGTCTATGTGTCTGTGTGTCTGTGTGTCAGTGTCAGCCCGCGGGCTGTGCCGAGCCGCGGAATTCAGCACTTGGAGAGGTCATCAGTTGCACGAGTTCCAGGCAAGGAGGATTCTCTGTGCCTCCGCAATAACTGCCGCCTTTCTGCCCATTAATCCTCATCCTTAACCGCTGGTATTTCTTATATTTTCACCGTGTTTTAATGTTGTCTTTGCTTTTTTTAAGCTGCTGGGGTTTAATTTGTTTATTTACTTTCTTTTCCCCTTTTCTTCCGAGATTGTAGTACAATGTTATTATTTATTTCTTCAGTGTTTGCCAACAGTGTGGGAAGGTATCGCTGATTCAGAAACTATTGTCCACAGTGCGTCTCGGCTAGGAGCAGGCAGCAATAGGAGAAGGCAGGCATTTGTATTCCCTAAGGGAATTAAAAAAAAAAAAAAAAAAAAAAAAAAAGCTGCTTTGCATCACTGCCGCAGATTTGCGGGGAGCACTGAGGGACGGTGATATTTTGTTGTTTGCGAAGATAATAAACACCGAAGCGCTTTGGTGTTTCACGCACAACCCTGCGATTGAGCTGTTTGGGAATTGCTGTGGATAATAAATTGCTGGCTGTGGAGGCAGGGATTGCTGGCATGTATCACATCCAGCGCTCAGACAATGTACCAGCGTGTGCTGACACCGGAGCGCGTCCCTACTACACCTGCCGTGGAGTGGCACTTTGACAAGAGCCTGCTTTGTCTCCTGCATACACCCAGACTGAAATTTAAATAAGGTGCGAATTGAGCTCTTAACTCCCTGTCTTTGAACCAGACTCCTTTTTCAACACTTCTTGTCAGGATTCTTGTGTAAACATCTATTTGTAGCGATTTCGGGAGATTTAATACTACTGTGTCTTAATATGTGCTTTTATGCCTTTTTTATTACTTCATGCTTAAGTGTTCTGTCCTTCTAAAAGGCTCAGAATGAAATGGCAAATACTGTCTGTGTGTGTATGTATGTGTGTGCATAAATATTTAAATATTTGTATATAATGTTTGGCTTGTACTTGTTTAAATTTACAGAATCTTGTATTATGTGGAGGAAACAGGTATTATAACAGAATTAAAATACAGAAACACAGAATTAAAGGAGACTTTGTTTGTAAGGTTTAGTTGTGTAGTTAGAAGATTATGTAAGATCAAAGACATTCAAAATGCATGTGTCCTAGAGAAGTAAAGTGTAGAAGTAGCAGCATTCTAGCAATTTAAGAAAATAAAGCTTTGCTGTAACAATACAGAATGCAAGCTGTCAATAAGTCTCTGTAGCCATCCAACATCCTCACAGGGCACTTTATGGAATGCTGCTTAAAACCTGCTGTAATTAAACCACAGTCTCTGTTAAGGGCAGAGTTGATGAAAGAGTAGCATCACCTGTTAGTGTGGTTACTTGAGGTAAGTGTAATAGTTTACAGTGGTTGTACAGACTCAAAAGTTTTTCTTCAAACTTCGGAGGAATTGGGAAGGGTGGTTCTTTTTTAAAGACATTTGTATTTGTCATTCAGCTGGTACAGAACCACTGTACAGAATAACAACTGGTCTTTTCTAAGGAGCTTATTTATATAAGTGCTAGGTAAAGTCAGTTTTTACAAGGGGATGACAACCTAATGATAAGGGACATTTCTTGCTTTGTCAAGATTTAAAATATATACAAACAATGTATTTGAGCATCATTTTCCTGTGCCTTAGCAAAACAGTGACCAGATTGATGATTAATTTGGTTTGGCCCATATGCTGAGGTTCCTAGTTGCTGAGTAATAAATAAAAACTAGTCTTACATTACACCCATATAGATTGTGTGGTATTCAAAAAGCCAACTGTGAGGACTGAGCATTAATTCATTTTAAGAGGAAAACTTTTCTAGCTGTGGTTTCTTAGTGTCCTGGCAATGCCTGAGAACTCAAAGTAATTTTTAATCCAATTATTAACACGTTTAAAGCATGTTTTTGAAAGAAAAAGTTTTGGTCCAGATAATATTTGAATTTTTATTCTGCTTTTAAAATAAACATTTCTATTAAGACAGTGCTCACAGGAAACAATAACATTTTAGTCCTCTACATGCTTATTTTTTATAGGGATAATTAAAATAATGGTCTTTCTGTGTCATTAGATTTTAACTGCTTGTGTAGCGTGGGGAGAATTAACACGTGAGCATCACTAGTAATGTTTTCCTGTAATTAAACTGAACTGTATTTTCATGTGTAATATTTCACAGTAAAAGTAAAAGCTGCAGGAAAGAATTAAGGAGATGCTTTCTCTTATTAGGTCACAGAGATTACCAGAGGTTATTCATTTGAGGGGGCTAATAGTTGCATTTCTTTGCCTTTTTAAAGAACAGTTTAATTTCTGATATATATATATATATATATATACACACACACATCATCTTTTCATACATAGACATGGTTTTGGCATTTTCCTGTCAAATACTGACATTTTTGTTTCTGCAGTCAAAGTAAATTTCCTGTGAACAGCTTTACTGTTAGAGTAAGTCATGGTGTTAGCTGTATTAGTGATTGTGGGCTTAAAATTATTTAGAACAACCTAGAAAAGGGAAAATGTTGAGTTCAATCAGGTCCAATGTCTAGACTTTCTTGTCTGAGAGGTCAAACTAAACTGAAGGTCAAATTAGATGAAGATAAAGCTCTGGCCACTATTAGAGTACTCAAGTCAATATACCAATGTTTGAAAACCTGTTTTGTGTTTGTTTGCATTTTACTGTGAATTTAATCCCTCAGTCCTTAATGTTTTTGGCAAAAGATGCCCACAGGAGTCCATGATTTAAGATAAGACCAAAAAATTATTGGGCTGATGCTTTAAACAATAATATTATTTCATATAAATGGATAGTTCTAAAAAGTTTGCCCTTCCTTGCCCTGGATCTGTAATAGAAAATACAACCTTACAATATAAATTAAATTCATTTCTACTAAACTAATTAAGATAAGAGATGTTTTAGTCCTTACTTGCTCTTTCAGGAGGTTAATATTTAATGGAAATGGCAAGTTTTTTCCCATGCCTTTTTTTTTTTAACTATGCTTTACTTACAATTTCACAAGATCCTTATCAGGAAGAGCAGTTTTGTATAATACTCACTGTGCTACAACAGAGAAGAAGTTTTTGCTGATACTCAGTACAAGTAGAGCTGGTCCCCACTTTGTGACCGGAGGTGTCACATCCCAGAGCCTTCATGCCAACTGATGGTGACTCATCTTTCTAATTTCTTCCTGCACAAAGCAGCTCCTGCACAGAGTGCTCTTAGTGAAGTATGAAATGACTCTGGCTGTGTCACCCTGCTCCAGCCACAGGCGGGTCCAGCTCTGTATCCTGCCTGTGTCTGCAGCCTCGAGGAGCCCCAGCCTCTCCTGCTGCTCGGAGAGTGGAGCGTGTTCCCTGCAGCACAGCCTCCCCTAATCCACCCGGGATTGAAAAGAGACTCTGGGCCATTCTCTGTTAGCTCAATTTTGTCTCACAATTATTGGTCTGCAGTGGGATCCCATAATGCTGGGAAGTTCAAATACATTGTTTTAAATCCACCTTGCCGACTAACTCAATATCATCAGACTTTTCGGATAAGCAGGAAGCGTGCTAAGCTAGATATTATTCATTTTTTATTATTTTTAAATAGGTGCTTTTTAGTTGAATTGATTGACATTCAGTGCCAAATAGTAATAAATTGTCTACTTTCATCTTTATTGCTGAGCATTAATAACCCAGTAGTCATCCAAACAGGGATGTAATTATAAGATTTTTAGTGACAAGCTGCACGACATTGCATTACAAACTTTTATGTTTAGCTGAGCAGGTTGGGAATGGATACATGGTGCACACACTGCTTTACACCAGTGGCTGTATTCAGACTCATTCTGGGCAATAGTCAGGGAAATAACTGATCTTAAGCCATGCCTGTTTCTTTCTCTCAGGAACAGGTTTTATAGAAGATACATTTTAATCTCTGATGAATGGAAATAAAGTTTCACTGAAGCAGGGTGGTTTAGCTTTGGGGATTTTTTGGTTTGTGATTATTTGCTTTGAGTTGTTTTGGTTTTAACTATAATGCAGCTCAATATGGTGAAATTAAGAACAGAGTACCACCCTTTTTGATATTGGATAATATGGTCGTCGTCTTTTTTTTTTTTTTTTTGTTCTGTAGAGACTTCATAGCCAAAACACATTTAGGCAAAATATTAACTGTAACCATTCAGAACTACAAATATATGTTAAAATAGTGTAAAATACATATGTAGATGCTCTTGGAGGATTTTCTTAGTAGTTTGGGTCACGCTGCCCTTACCTTTAATAGCAGCCTTCAAAGCTTTGAATTGGTCTCAGTTCTCCAGATGTATTTGTTGTTTCTCATCCCACACAGGCAAGGAAAACACCAAGGCTTGTTCAGAGGGTGGTGCAAGGCTAAAATCCTTAACGAGCATATCAGTGAAACCCTTGAGGAGAACAGGAATAGCTCCTGGGTTCAGTCTGTGTGGGACATGGCACGTGGAGAACGTGGATGGCCAGCCCTGGACCTGTGCATTGGAAGAGGCACCTGAGCAATGGTTTAATCTCAGCTGCTGCCTGGCAGGAGCAGATTTGTTTCAGGTGCCGTTTGGGGAGCAGTGAAAGTGACAGAAACAAAACTGTCTTCTGCTGCTCGTCCTGGGCGGTGTCAGGGCACAGGGACAGCAGCCAGTGTCAGTGTTTTGAACCAGACCCAGAGGAGCTTTTCCCACCAGTGTGCACGGGTACAAAAGCTGAGCCTGTCTCCAGGTGAGTGCTTCTGTGCCTCCTGGGAACTTTTGGGTGTGTTCCCTTAACAGGGTGGTTTCTTTTTTTTACTTACTATTCCTTTTGGTGATAATTTTTAGGGAAGTCACCTTTCCTCAACAATTGAGTTAGGAGTGTTGGTTCTGCTGTGGTTTTGAGTGGCCCTGTACAGTGTTGTCAGCAGTGTTGTAGAAAATTACCTTGTAGTAAGTTTAAGAGGTGTGGGTAACTGTATGTAAGTGGAACCTATAAAAATTCTTTTATTAAGCCATTGTGTAGGAGTGTAGGGCTTAGATGTAAAACAGCAAAATACAGCAAGTCCTACTAAATATAAATAATAGATTTTTCCAAGGCTTTTCCTGAGTGTAATTGCCTAGTGACTTTTAATCTCTCTAAAAAAAGGAAAATAAGTTATCATAATAGTGTACTCCAAAATTGTACCAGATACTAAACCAATGGTAAGTACCTTTTCCAACAATTACAACAACAACAAAAAATTAATATTTAGAAAGGCAGAATACCAGATACTGAAATATAACCATAACACTAGAGAAAAGCTTTCTGGTCTTGAAAATAAAGTTCACTTTACTTGCCAGTGTTTCAGGAAATACTGTGTTTGATTCAGATTCTGGAGGTAAAATGAGTCACCTGAAATAAAGTAAATATTAAATTCCCCCTAGTATATAAAAATACATTCCCTATGGAGAAGTGTTATACACTTCATGCTTGCCACATTAAATGAGTTTTCTGAACCAAATAAAACAAGTGGTGTGCAGCTCTGCTGTCACTGTGTAGATACATAATTGGCCATTACCAGAGATTTAAACATTTTAAAAATATGTATACTTTTCATCCTAGTTCCTAATTACAAAAGTTGTAGGGTTGGATGTGCATATGCAGGCTCTTGGTGTGTTTGGTTTTGGGTCTGTGGTCAGGGACATTCAGAAAGTTGTGGTCTTTCAGGAGGTGGTAAGAACATAGTCTGGAACATAGACCTTTCTCTTATGGGATGTTTTCTAGGGTGGGCATTTCTCCTGACTTTTCTCCATTTGACACAGAAAATATTTTCACACTGTCTATGGTTTTTGGGAGAGTGAGCTGTAGCTGGTTTCTGGTTTCCCATGAAAACATACAAATGTGAGCATCACAAAAATAAGCCTTGAAAAAAAAAGGGTAGGGAAATAGTTTTCTACTTCAACATAGCTAATAGCATTGAAATCAAAAGGGTTATTATTGGCTCCCACAAAAAAGATTTTTTGGCAGACCCTTCCAATCACAGTAAAGTTTTAGGCAAATCTTATTTATAGAAGAATATTTAGTGAGTTGAAACTTGATACATTTAACTACAGCTCTGAGTTAACACAAAACTACCATGGAAGTGGATTAGCAATTTTAATACTCTTGTAGCAATTTGACTTGTTTGTGGTATTTCTATAACATGTACAGTTACCCAAAACATGACTGAGGTAAGGTAAACATACTTGTGACACATTGGGGTCTAGCTTGCAATGAAGGTAGAGAAAATTCCCATAGTGAATGGCTTTGATCTGTTCCTTCTGGTTTGGGAACCTGTGGTCTAAATATCAGGTGAAGAACACACAAAAACACTGTTAGGGGATACTATTGAGAGTGAGGCAATACAGAAGAGGTTTTTAAAGAAAGTTTACTGTTTAATGATGAGTGAGTGCCTATAAGATGATGAAAAAAATCCTGTTAGCTGTACTCTTAAGTTCAGTTCTTAATGCCCTTCTGGACTTGGTCTTGAATCTCTGTCTGTGGAAAATCCTTGAGAAAAAAAAAGGACTATAAAAGTATTTCTGTCAAGTCACCTGAAATAAGTGCATATGTTTGGTAGTTGAGTCTTTTCAGGAAAGATTTATGGGAAGTGGACTGTCAGGTAGATTATTAATAATCTAAAAGGCAAGGATAGTAATAAAGATTTGTGTTATAGCCTTGGCTACAAAAGGAACTAAACCTTTTTTGTTTTAGCAGAGAAATCAGGTTGCTTTACTTCTCTCCCTGCATACAGACTAACCTGAGTCTTGTCTTTCCCCTGTCTCTTCAGCTTCTTGTTGTGGGCACAGAGCAGCCTGAGCAAAAGTCTCTTAGTGCAGTGCTAAATTTGGAGGTCACAGCTTTACTAACCAATTCTGAAGTATGTGGTATTGCAGTGCAAATCCTAGCTGACACCAGTGGCCTCAGCTGTGGAGTAAAGAATAAGCTGTGCAGCTGTCTTTTCTTTCAGCTTTTCTACCTGCTAAGGAATGCTGACTGAAATCCAGAACATTGTCACCTTCTTTCCTCTGTGCAACATACCTGAGGCTGAGAGATGACACGAGAGCAGAGCTGCACAAAACATATTTCAGAATCATGGCAGTGGCCAGGACCAGTGCTGAAGCACAATTTGCTGCAACATTTTTTTCCTAGGCTATCAAAGTCACAATTATTTCAGTACTCCTTATAGAGCAGGCCCTCTGGAAATATCATCATGGTACTTTGTTTCAGCATTGCAGGGCAAAGGAGAGACAGAGATCACGATGTGCATAACCAAAATGCCTTGCACAGGAACAAAGCTGAGATAGTGAATCCTCAATGGGTTGCTGTCATCACTCTCTTCCTCCTGCTCCCTTCAGATCATTCCCCAGCAAGGTGCTACCCCTAGCTTCACCAGCCTGCCTATAAACAGCAGCCGCTTTCCCTCTGGGTCATGAAGAAGGGGAGAAGGAGAAAAATACAGGGAAAAAAGTAACCTGAAGAATGCGTCAGCTGCCCTGGGGTGTGTCTTGGTCCCTCAGAGCGTACCTGGGGCCGTGGCTGCAGCAGTGCATGGCTGTTCTGGGTGAGCACCTGCGAGACCCCGCGCCTGCCTCGCAGCGGCGCAGGGAAGAGCTGGCAGCTCCTCTGGTGCTGTGTCCCTTGTTGTGTTTCCAGGGAGGATTAGTAACTAATGAGTGGAATGAGAGAGAGCTTTCCCTTGGCTTTCACAAACAGATGTCACTGCTGGAGAGAAGAAGTGGTGAGAGGTGAGGAGAACCTGTGGATTGCCTGTGGAGTATTTATTCTTCTATTGAAGCTCTAATTACCTTACTGCAACTCTCCTTCCATCTCTCCAGTAATCCCAGAGGCCTCTGTAAGTTCCTCCAGTTCAGCTGGCATTCTGTGTCAGCTACCTCCAGGCTTAAATTGCCTTTCTTTTTCCTTTAAAGGAGGAGTAATCACTTCCCTCTGTTTCTTAGTCCAAAATATAAGCCCTTAATAGATTTCTCTTTTACAGAGCAGCTTATGCATTACCTCCATGCCTGCCACTCTCCCCATCACCTTCACTGACTGTGAACATTGGAATTTATACATTATCAGTTCTGTAGATCTTAAATTTGCAGTTGTACCCCAACTGTGAACATTGGAATTTATACATTATCAGTTCTACCCCAGGAATTTATACATTATCAGTTGTACCCCAGTTAGCTTTAGGCCAGTTTCCAGATGACCTTTTCCCACACAAGGATACTGGGATGGAGAGATCTGTGTCGTTCTCTGTCTCAGCCTCGTTCTCTTTGTCGTTCTCAGTCTGCTTGGGAAAACTCAGAATTGGGAGTCTGTTGATACTCCCCACATTGATGCTCATTCCCTACTTGCCTGGTGGCTCCTTGCAAAGGAGACAGCCTTTCTCATTCCTCTGCTCTTGCAGAAGAGAAGCACTATGAAGTGTGGGGCTTAGATCCTTTGTAAAGCTGCTATGATTGCTGCATTGTTCTGTCTCCATTTACCAAAGGTTTTCCATCTTGCCCTGGGCACAAAAGAGTCTCTGATTATTGTAAATTTCCTGGCCCCTGGAATGAAGTGTTAGAAGTCTGATGTATAGTCAGACTATACTGGGTTAGTCCTTGTCAGGAGGAAACCTGGTGGGTATTTAAAAATATTTAAGCAGCTTTTTTGAAAACAAGTAACTCATCCCATGTATTATAGAATAGGAATATCTTTAAATTTGCAATATAAAAATACTTTGATAAAATGGCAGTTAAGCCTGAATTAGATAAGTTTAACTACTAGGGTCTGATCCTGAAAATAGTAATTATTGCCCTGCTGTTGTTCAAATGACTGAGCATGGGAAAGGATCACCTGCTTAGGGCAGCCTCTGCTAGAACGCATTTTTCCTATTGTTGTCCATTTGCAGTTTAATTTATACATTTTAAAGAAGGACACTTATAAGATGGTTAGATGCCACTTCAATTCTGCTAATGAAATGCTGTTTTGTATTTAATATTGGCACAGCAGAACCTATCATTTATAGCTAGTAGGTATTATTTTCAAACTAAGCAGAAAGAAACATATATATGAGCTTGAACTTGTGGTAGCTGAAGTTTATTTATGCCTTGCAGTGATTGTAGTGACTTGGGATCGAGCCTTGCTTATCCATGCTACAGTTTTAGCTGGGTAGGGAGGCTCACTTGTTTCTAGGTGTTTTTCTTTATAGAAAAAGTGAAACAAATGAGGCTTGGCACCACACATTGCAAAAAGAATTGCTGAGGTTAAAGAAAAAGGTGCTCAATATTTGGTTTGAGATTGCTTTCCATTTAGGCAGTGTGAGCAGAAGTGAAACCAGGGGCTCTCATGGTAGTTCAAGAGCAGCTATGTGCTACTCCATCTGTGTCTTGCCTTGTTTGCAAAAAAGGATCTTGGCAGGCATGGCAGATGGAAGCACTATGGCTGGTGTGCTGTTTCCTGGGCCAGATAGTAAACTAGAAAAAATGTTCTTTAAAAATGTATTGCTCTCTTCCTCTTTATATCACTTACCTACTCTACACTTAAGTCTGGCACAGCCGGATGAAAAGCTCTGGGATCTAAGCTCCATAACCAAGGGTTATCTGACTTAGTTCAGTCAATTCATGAATATTTTGGACTGTAATTCCCCAAATGTATTATGAATGCATCTGTCTGTGTCAGAAGTCATAGTAACCTAAATAAATAATGGTTGGGTTATTTATTTTCTGTGTCAGGTGGTGGTCATTTATGTCATGACCCTAAAAAGAATCTCTTTGGTTGGGATAGTGGTACTTTTTCTACCTTCACCTTCCTTTTTCCCCACTTCCCTACCCTGCTCCTCTCAGCCATGACATTGCTGGGGAAGGTTTTACAAGTACAGTTTAAAGTTTGGAGGTGACTAATTATCCTATTGCCAGAAGTTATATGTGTACTCAGTGCCATTTCTTCTGTTTGTGTGAACTCTTATTTGTGTCCACTACCAGTAGATTATAGCTAAATGCTGAATGTTAGGAATTGATGTGTTTTCCCACTTTGATTACTTGCAGATCCATAGAGCTGTTTATTCATCTTCTCTACTTAGCAATTATTTAACATCCCAGTTTGCTCACATAGTAAATCTGTAATAGCTTTTTGTATTATGGAAAACAATCCTTTCTTGAGTAAGGAAACAGTGCTGCAGGATAAGCTAATGTATTGAAAAATAAGTTTATTCTCCACTTAGAAAAAGGGCTGTTGCAGTCCTGCAGATAAGGGTCTGCATCTGCTGCCTCTGAAGAGCAGACAAAATTCTGCTGGCCCCTTCAGCACTCAGCTCACAAACTGTGCTGTCCTTCCAGCCCTGCCTTAGTGGGTGCATTTGGGAGCTGGATTTACTACCTGAAATGTGTCAGTTTTGTGGAAAGATGTGTGCCTTTGGGTTTGCTAATTACATACCTTTTGCAATTGTAATTTTTTTTCGTTTGTTTCTAATTGCGAATGTTTCAATTAGAAAGTGTTTTGGAAGATGATAGAAATTGGATGATGTTCTAGTAGTGTAGGAGGGAAAAAATTAATCCAGTTTTTAATTTCAGATAAACAGCTTTATTATAGAGGCTATCTTCTCTCTTTGTGATTAGTCTGAACATGGACAAGAGTATTTTGAAAAAAAAACCCCTAAGCTGGCTGTATTATTTTGGAATGTGGAAGCAGGATGGCCCATTCACTGATTGCTTTTAGCCCATTATGGAACCATATTCTTCTTTCAATTACCAAGGTTCAGGTTTGGTCAAATAACGTTTAGCCAGTTTAGCCCTTCTCTGTAAAATCTTCCAAGGCCGAAATCCTTTAGTGAGCGGGGTTGGATGTGCCTCCCTGCTCACCAGGGCTGTGCCAGATACAGGTGCCAGAAGTACCTGTGCTTCCCCCAAAATAAAACTGGATGGCAGCACTAAAATCCCAGTGCTACCTTGTTTCCCATGTCCTCATCACCTCTGAAGTCCTGTGTTGACTAAAAGCTGAAATTCTGGAATACAAGAGCTGAGTTTTTTAACTCATGGGACACACCTGACAAGGAATATTTCAGTCTTCTCCTCCTACTTAATCCATTATCCCCCTGAATAATGGAATACAGGGGAATAATGGAATACTGTGGTTCACAGTGAAATATGGTGTTTCAATGGGAAGCATGTTTTTGGGAAAACTGAGTAAGTTAGATCTTGGAGCTGTCTGCTTTTCTTAAGTGGTTTATTTATAGCTGTCCCTGAGTCTGTTGCCTGTGAGTTATCAAAGACTTTGCAAGATTAATTTGCAGTTTCATTGCAGAGAGTAGCTTCTTTCACCATGAGACAGACTTCCCCCCACCCCCCCTTTCCTGTGTCTGTGTGTTACAGTTAAGGACACTGTTATCTTCTCTTTTGAGTGCCATGACCTACAATGGCTGAGACATTATTCCTACATGGAAACATAGCCAGAAAAGGAATGCTTAACCTGGCTGCTCACTTCCCCCAGCTACCATTTCACAGCTTTGGGTTCTGTTCACCACAGTTTTGAGGTCCACAGGACTTCTCAGACCTTCTTACCCTTCTTCTTTTCCCACTTTCTTGCAGGAATTCTAGCTCAGAAAGATTATTTGTTCTTTACCCCAGTTGGCACAGTTCAGTTCGTGTACCCTTTGAACAACCCTGCTCTCTGTGGGACTTCCTTAAAGCTTTCACCAAGTGAGGCTGAGGTTAAAAATTAGAGAAAAGAAATAAACCCCAAACCCCAAATCCCCTTTCAAATGATAATAGTAAAGCACAGTATATCTGCAGTGGCTGTGAAATCCTCACCATTACTGATATTACAGTACAGACTAGCCAGCCATCCATCTGGGATGATAGCATTACCATTGATACTGTCCTGCATGAAGGGGACACATTAGACAACTTTGCAGTGGGGATCTCTCCCAGCTGTATTTTTCTGCAATGTACTGGACTAGCAGTTCATAATAGAAATAGGTAGATTTAAAGAGATATCTACCAAAAACCCTCCAACTTTTTTCCAGGTGTGTTTCTTAGAAATCAAAAGTATTTCTCAAGCGACTGAACTGGAATTTTGAGTTAGGACAGCTGAAAACATGGATAGTTAGAGCAGGGTAAAAATTTTGTTCCTGGATGCAAAAATCCTTGCAATGACAAGATAGGATATTGTGTTGTTTCCATTAAACACATTTTTTTCCTTTTCAGGCTTCCTATCTAAGCAAGCCCTTACTGTATGGAAAGAAGCTAAGATTGTAAGATAACTGTTTTACTGAGCTGTTCTGTTCATGCTGCAGCAGCCTTTTAACTACAAAGATGAAATTTTGCAGTAATAAGTGTCTGTATATCCCAGAAAATTCATTTGGCATCATGTATCCTAAGAACAGTGTCCAAAGAGCTGCTGAGACTTCACCAAGTGCCATGTAAATACAATGACAATGTCCTTACTTGGTGACAGACCTGATGTGAGAAACAAAAGCCCAGAAAATTAGCTCATGATTTACATCATACAGGGACACTGTGAGGAGAGGATAATAGGAGCAAAGTCTTCATGGTAGTCCCTGGCACGCACATGAAATGGAGCGAGATGAAAGATTTAAGCTATAATAGCTTAGTGAGGGGATGCCCTGCCTCTCTCCTTGTTTCCCTGTATTGCATCAGTACTGATCTTTTTAAAAGTGGAAATAGGTGCCCTCTGTGACTACCACTGTATCAGTACTGCAGAACAGCTCCTTGAACTCTGAATTCCACTGAGGTATCCCCAGATGCCCTAGATACTGCTGAGGCTTTCCCTAGAAAACAAAATAGCTCAGGAAAAATGACCGATTATCCAGGCTGGCATAACCTTCCCACATACTTTTCAAATATAAATTACAGTGGAATTAGCAAGTAAAATATTGGATATTGTCTCTTTTAATGCTGTCCTTTGAAATTAATGGTAATGATGATTCCCCAGTCTGGAGTACATGGTAGTGGCTTTCTAGTGACTAATTGCCTCAGTCAGTAATGTAATAGATTTTTGCAACATGATAATGAAGGAAATTCTAATGAAGGTCAGATAGCAAATGGCTACTGAATTGTTAGTTTAAAAAAATCTGTCAAAATGTGTAATAATTTCTTCAGTTTTTTTAGGAAGGCTTTTTGACCCTTGGTGACAGACCTGTGCTCATTAAAGGTATTTCAATGATTTTGTGGGAAAACCAGACCTATTCTGTCAGGCTCTTGAAGAAGGGAATTAATGCTGCTTATCTTGATGCATGATGTTGAGGTCCAGCTGGATTTCCAGACCTTTTAGGGGAGAGGCCTTTTTGAAGCTGCCAGTGCAGGCAGGGCTGTGAAGTCTCACTGTGCTGGCTGAGCAGCCATCGTGGACAGCTCCGTGGTGTGGTGCAAGGGGAGAGAGAGATCACTGTGCAAAGACAAATGTTCCCCTCTACATGCCTTCACTGGAGATGAGTAAATCAGCCACTTAGTGATGCAAGAATACCTGCCTTTCAGACACTTTTGGCTTTGCCAGTTTGCGGGGTTTTTTTGTCTGCAATATTGCGAGCTGTTAGAGCTGTGGGATTCTGCAGGGGGTCGTGGCAGTGTTGATTTGGATTAATGGATGAGGCTTTTCATGTTCAGGTAGAGGACTTTGACAAGGACATTGGAAGGAATGTGTCATGTCTTGTAAACAATCTTGGAAATGCATTTCTAAATTGTGGCTAAAATCAAATGTGTTATTGTAGAATATTTTCCCCTCATTTGCATTTGTGAATCATTCATCTGTTTATCATCAGCTGGTGGTATTTCTGTAGTAAGTGAGTTTCCATTAGAGAACTCACGATGAAGCTGCCTTTTCCTGTGATTGAGTAGTTTAGAGTGAAGGTAATACTACAAAAGTATATTTCAAGTGAAGACTTGGTCAGCAATCCTACATAAAACCCTTGCTTCTCAGAATGTGTTTTCGAGAAGCACTACACCACACAGGCTTTTATTTTGTTCTTGTGTTGAGATAACTTTGTTTGGCTTTTAGAAGGATATGCATGTATACATATGATTTCCTTCAAAAAGATGTGGGTGTGGGTAGTTTCTGATTATTGGTTCCATGAAGATGGAAAAGAAAGTCTCAGATTTGTGTTAAAAGGAGGTATTGGCCATAAGATTATTATTGAATTGAATAACTCCTATCATGTCTATTGAGCTTTTTAATACTAAAATATTGTTGCCTAGTTTGAGATTGGTATCTGAAAATTAGAAAGGAATACAGATATTTTCTATTTTTAAAAATACTCTAAGTCTTCATCAGATACTAAGAGACTTCTAATAATTGATTAAAAAATCTTTTTTATTCAATGTATTGGAAAAGAGGGTTATGCCTTACTTCCAGATATAAAACAAAATTACAATATAGTACAAAGTACAGTATAGCATTTGATTATACTACATGTGCAAAATATTGTATTAAGATTAGGTTTTTTCAAATTAAAAATAAATCAGGTTAAAGCTACTGCAGAAAAAATATCTGTGTACTTCAGTATGTTTCATTTAGCAATATGTTTCATTTTGTTCTAGCAAAACTCGGCAAATGAATTCATGCAATCTGCAAGTCTTAAATAATTTTACTATGTTAGAGAATTTAGAAAAAAACCTTAAAGCTTTATTAATTTAGTTTCTCATTTTCAAAAACATTTCTCCCTTTAATTTGCTTCTCTGTTACACTTTCACAATATGCATTTTTGGGGTAAAACCCATCTGAACAGAATTCTCATACATGTTCAGCGTAGCGATTATTTCTGCGCAGTGACTGTTAAAGCCTTGATTATGCTGTGGGAAAAATGTAATAAAGTTACCTAGTTCCTCTTCTGAGAAGGAAGAGCTGTTGTGTTCTTAATAAGTTTGGTGTGGTGCTTATGGAGCTTTCTGAGGTGAGATGTAAAGCAGGAAATTTCTATATTGTTTAGCTGCTGCACTGAAGGTTACAAATTCGTTTGCTTGTTGCAGCTATGCAGAGTGACAGCAATGCAGGTTAGAGGGCACAGAGTTAATGGTCCTGCTGGCTCTGAATTGGTTATGGTCCTAATCTCTGTGATTTTTCTTGTCTGTGATGCAGAAAACCAGAGAACGTGTTTTGTCTGTTGAGCAGTTCACACTGCTGCCTGATGACCAAGGCATGTCAAAACCAATTGCATAACATGGTGTTATCTGATATTTACCTTTTGCTGGTGCAGCATGAGCCAGGCCTGGCTGTTGGCAGACCTGCTTGGGTCAGTTCTGTGCAGCAGCAGGAGTCACTTCAGTTCAGTCTCTGTTGCCTTTACAATGCCCTTGATAAGAGGAATGGCTGCCATGCTGCAGCTGCCCCTCGCTGGGTCTGTGTTGTGAATCACAGACTCACCAAGCTTGGGAGAGACCTCCAAGGTCATTGAGTCCAACCTTTGGCTGATCCCCACCGTGTCAACCAGAACAGAGCTCTGAGTGCCATGTCTGGTTGTTCCCTGAACATCTCCAGGGATGGGGAACCCCCCACCTCCCTGGGCAGCCCATCCCAAGGCTTGACCGCCCTTTCAGTGAAGAAATTCTTCCTGATGTCCAATCTGAACTTCCTCTGGCACAGCTTGAAGCCATTTCTGCTTGTCCTGCTGATGGTTCCCTCGGAGCACAATGGGAAGTTGCCCCCTGAGCCTCCTTTTTCTCAGGCTGAGCCCCCTCAGCTCCCTCAGCTGCTCCTCATGTACTTAACCACTAAAGCAGAAATACTCAGTGAATGGATTATGCTGGTTGGAAGGGTAGGAATTCTTAGATTTGGTATTGGGATGAGTTGTTTTCTCCTCTCACTTCAAGCAGTGATGCTGTTGTATTGTTTTATTGGCATGGTACCCAGTGTGAGAGATTAAAAGAGTGCACGCTGATTCCTAAGAACAGAGTTTTCATTTTGTAATCTGTGACAAGCTGACAGAACATGAGAAAACATGATGGCCTTTCTCCCTCAGACATATCTATCTGTCTGGGGGTGAATACACAGCCTGTGACAGCAGCCTGTGCAGATAAAGTGCATGTGATGATTGGATACCCAGGGATATGCCTGGCCATCTCCAAATTAGATATATAAAGTATTGTGGGTGAACTTTTTAAACCCAAGTGTGTTATCACAGATCTTTCTTGTACACTTGATGAACTTTAATACTTGATCTCAATCTACTGGCACTTTGAATTCTGTATGGAATAGTGAAGCAAGGTTTATTCCGTTATTCTCACTGCTATATTCTTATTTAGTGGACTTTTCATTTGTTGTGTGTTCTTGGAAGTGGAATATTGAAGCCTGGATAGCTGCACCCTGATACCTTCCCACAGCTGAAAAATGCAGGCTCTCCCTTTAGCCATGATTTCTCTCTCACACAGGATGTGGTAAGTGTAGCAAATGCCATGAATGAACTTTAAAATCTCATCTCAGCTGCAGCCGACTCTTTTGATAGATCTGAAGAAAATAAGGTATTCCTTTATCCTGGCCACTCGAAAGTATCATCTATATCATCTAAAATTTGCATAGTAAGCACATCATTTCAGGGCAGCATGGTAATAAAAAGTGTGTGGTTTATCACCTTGGTTAAAGGTGATACAGTTCAGAAACAAGAAGTACAAGAAATAGGAATTCTGTGTGTGATTCAGACTGCAAGTACTATGGATTTCTTTCATTCTTTCACAGTTCACAGAAAATATATTCTCAAAGAGACTGTATTTTATAATACTAAGAAAAAAAAAAAAGCTGCAATAGCTATATTGGATTTTTAAGTCAGCTTTGATTCCTGCCCTGCTGAATAGAAATGAGCAGTCTGATGTGGAGTCTTCAGAATGCTTCACAAGTGACGGTCAAACACCTGGTCTTGTATCGAAATGTATGGCAAATAGCTCTGCCTCTGACAAGTGCTCATTATTCCACCAAAGAACCTATTTTTTGGTATGGTCTCTTATGCAGAATTGTTGAGACACATGAGAAGAAGCTTCTCTTTCCTATTTTCTTGCCAGCATTTGAGACAGATGATGGAGAAGCTAACATTTCATGGTCTTGCTGCACTTTCTGTTGCAGGAGATTTGAATGATTGCATCCCCATCTGGTCATTTGATGGGAACATTCTGAAGCTTTAACAGTCTGTTTAGATTCAATGACATTTCACAGCTTGGAGAGATCTTCCCCAGCATTACTGTGCTGTCTGATTGAGTCTGCATTTACCAGAGATTACAGTTGTGATTATATAACCAAGAGATGCAGACAGATAGATAAAGATGAAAATCCTTTGTGTTATTTGGCTTTGATTTTGTTTTGTTGTGGGTTGTTTTGTTTCGCTTTTCCCTCACAGATTGGAATTGAATGTAGGAATTTGAGAGAAAGAACTAGAACACAGACTAGGAAAAGGAAGACAGTAAATTGCTGCTGGAAACCATATAAATTAAGGGTTTTGAGAAGGCACATTGCCTTTACTATAAATATATATAGATATATAAATATATATATTTATTTGTGTATGTGCCTACGCATGTATGTGGAAAAGCTTACAATGCAGATGCCCTTGCTGTGATTTAACTAGAAAATGTTCTTTATTTATTGTTAATTTAATCTAACCATTTTTTATTTGGGTGAAGATGGTAGTGCTAAGTAGTTGTTTTGCAGTAGAAGAATTCAAACTTCATTAGAGAAACATAAAGCTATCTTCTTTGCCATCTTATTCTTTATGGAAGCAGGATTTTATACACAGCCACATTAATTACAATTAACTATAGCATTCTAATTTGTTGACTTTATTTATTCAGAACTCTATTAGTGTTAAACAATTAATGGTAAGTTGAACTTTAAAGTGGATAAGAACGTCATTCTAAGCTGTAATAGCTTAGTGGATGAGCATATTGTCCTAAATTGGCTTAGCTGCATCGTTCAATGGTTGTTGTATACAGGCTGTGTAATTATATGATGACTGAATGCTATTAAACCTATCTCTTTTAGGCACACGTCGTGATATCACAGCAAATGTTCCCAAAAGTTCCAGCTATGAGAAAATGTTGTAGTTAGCATTATCTTTAAATGTTCACTGGATTAATTCTAGATCAATTTGCAAAAATATACAGGTCAGAGGATTTCACTTATTCCCTGAATCTGGTTTTGCAGGTGTGTTTACTGTTTGGCAGCATTGTTTTCCAGTTGTGCTGGGAGAAAAATTATTTTACCATTTGCTCAATAGCTTTATTCTTTTTCTATATGCTTTCACTTACAGAGGATTTGCATTTGTAACACGTTTTTCCATTTAACATGCTTTATATTATTGTAGGAAATGGAGAAGAAAAATCGCCAAGCTGTTTAAAAATTCAAATAAATACTTGTTTGTCCTGTGAGTTACATTTGAATTCATATTTTTTTCCCAAACTGCTAAGTGCAGTGAGGACACAATCCATTGATGAAGTAATCAGTTTTCTAAAATAAAAATATGCTAGCACACACAGTTTAAAATAAATGTCTGTAGGAAGGATATTTTCTCTTTGCATTTGCATTAATGTGCGTGGGAAGGATATTTTCTCCTTACTTTTGCATTACAACCAGATGCACACACACACTCAGACAGAGCTATTTATCTCTCTGTATTTATAAATATAGGCAACTCCTTTCAAGCCGTAGTAAGGCAGTGTGTGTAGTGGGAGCAGTCCAAGGCAGAAATAGTGCGACTGAAAACAGCTGTTGCATCCTGGCTCCCCCTCTTGCTCCCAGGAGAAATAAAATGTTGCTTATCTCCAGACAGTAGTTGATTATTTTCTCCTCCACGCTGCCTGGCTGTTAGTGGGCTCAGGGACGAGATGAGGCGGAATCACAGCACCACATGCTCTGCTTAACTCGGGAGAGGGAATTGTGCCCTTTGTAGGCTCTTCTTTCCAGCAGTGGCCTACACAGGAGAGTGACTAATTCATGCTCTCTGACCTTCTGCATGTAAAACAAGCAATATTATCATCCTCATTTGCACTTCTTTATTATTTGCTCTAGTGATAATATCCGAGGTTCACAGATGGGTTTGAAGTGCTGCTGTCCCGGGCTCTGCCTGTGCAGGAATTGGCAGCGGTTGCCCAGGAGCATGAGGGATGCTGTGAACAGAGTCCCGAGGGATCCAGGGGCTCAGGTGTGCTCCCTGCTGCATGCCCCAGTGCTGCTGTGCTTCCCTGCTGCTCTCCAGCAGCACTCCCTGTCCCCTGGGATGCCAGCACCCCCAGGGCTCCTGCACAGCCTCTGCTTTCCTGGCTTACCCTGTGCAATATCACATACCAGGGAGTTAAGAGCTGTCTTACCTCCTGCCTCATTTCATGGACTGCCACGGCCTTGAGAGGGGATTATTTTGTGTTTAACCTGCTATCTGCAAATCACCCTTAGCTCAGGTCAGGCAAGGGACACAATGATGACTGAAGGCAGTCAGTGTCCAAACAGAACAACAGCAATGTTGCTACAAAGGGTGTAAAAGAGAAGATTCTTAATCAGTTTTTAATGAAAGCATTTCAGGAAGTTCTCCCTCATCTTTCAGCTGTCATCTGACCTACAGGTTTTCCTGGCCATCTTTCCCTTTGCGTCTAGTATCTGCTATGACAGCTGTTGCAGAGAACAACTTCTTGGTGAAACAGCATTTACTGCCTATCCTGTTTGTCCTTGGCCTTAAAGGAGAAAGTTGTTTTCTTTCTCTCCAAAACTAGTTTATTTCTTAAACCAGAAAACAGTGCAGCTATTCTGTAAATTGATGGGTTTTGTCACTTTCTAGAAGCTCCCTGTCTGTTACTCATGTTGTGTTCCCTGTACTTAACCTGCTTGTTGGTGACTCCTCCCTTCCCCTTTTGGTGATTCAGTGTTTGTTTCCCAGCATGAACTCTATTGTTGGTTTTTTGGGTTTTTTTTCCTTATCTTGGGATTTTTCTGTCTCCATCCTTAAACAAGCATAGTTGATACAAATGTCACAATGGGGTGGGTGTAGGTGGCTCCAGGTTGAGCACCATAGTAATCACCATTCTGTGAACAACCAGGCCTTGGAGCAATTGACCTCCATCATCATGATTTTAGAGTACAGAAACACAGGGTTTCAGAGGCAAGACAGAAGCACAAAACAGTAGGTCTTAATTAATTGCCATTTTAAATGACACTTTTCCAAATTTTCTTTTGACTCTGGTCCTCCCTGGCCTTTGTTGAGCAGCTCTCCAGAGCTCTCTATCAGTGTGACTAAGGATGCTCAATGTCATCTTTATCAGATCACAAGATCACCTGTACCATGAGTGTAGTTACACTACTTTTTTCTATCAAGAGCCTCTTCATTAAGAAACCATTTTATGTCAAGGTTTTAATGTGTTTCTCTCTTTGTCTATCTGTTTACAAACTGACACAAGATCTCTGCTTTTCTCTTTGGCCATACATGGCATATCATATAAGAAGTTACTCCTGAAGCTCCAGATGGAGCTGGTTTTGCCACACCAAAAGTACTTTGTGGTCCAAAATTAGGCTGTGTTTCTCCATAGTCAGCTTGTGGGTTTTCCCTGTGGATTCAGATTTGGAGGAAAAGGCAGGCTAGTTGTGGCACCATGACCCCACACTCCTTTATTGCATAAGAGGGAAAACTAAGCATGTGTGCTCGGAGGGAACAGATGTGGACAGTTAATTCTGTTGCCCTGACCAAGTGATTAAGGGAATTAAACCTGGCCCATTCCATTATGCTGAGTGTCCTTACACCCACTCCTGTTTAGAAGCAAAATGCTGCTTAAAGTGAAGAGTTATTGAAAAGCAGAGCACAAAACAAACATTATCAATCACACAGGTGACATCTAACCTCTGTGCCTAAACACATGCCTTGATGAATACAAGATTTCATTGCTGTGATCCACTGAATTAGACTTTTTAAAAAAAGAATAGAGCAAGACACCCATTTGAGCTGTGCTTTGTGATTAGACTTCATGAAAATTGCATCTATTAAAAAGGAGTAGGGGAGTAAATGCACACAAAAATTACAGTGTGTTTTCTTTTTAGTGCTAGGATATATTTTGATACTGGTTTTAAAGAATATTGCTCTATGCTTTTCTATCAAGTTTTGTCCTAGTGTGATGGTTTAGAATTTTTAATTTAGCCTTGTCTGTCTTGACAAATGTAGAGAACTAGACAGCTGGGAAACTGTAAAGTTGATTCCTCCACTCCAGTGGATTTAACAAACCAAATTTGACCAGTATACCATTGATTCTGCTTGCTGAACTAAAAGCACAGTGTTATTTGTAAAATATGGCCATGCTAATAATTTGGAATTTTTCATAATTAAAGGACTATAATATTCCAGAACTGCTCTCCTGTAATATTAGTAGATGATTAAAGATGGGCTGCAACCTTGAACTTCAAGCTTTGACTTCAATGTTTAGAACTTTGTATAATGTGGTAAATATAAAAGGAAGGGTTACCAGCACCTTAACTGGCTTTTTGAAACCTGAAGTATTTCTAGTTAAACCCCAAATTCTGGTAACTCTGTAACTCATGAGATGCTCTGATTTGTTAGGATAAAAAATTGACATTCTTAGCCAAAAATAAATGAAAGGCAGAAAAAGGATGAAAGTGGATGGCAGGTAAGTTCAGCAGCAGTTCTTTATTTACCCCTTCCATCAGAAAAGAGAGCACTGTGGTGTTTCTGCCATGCCACACCCTTGGACATACATTATGCTGTGCAGCCACCCCAGGCAGGTGGGTGGATGATCAAGAAATGTGGAGGTTCAAGGAAATGGCCTCTCTTACTTGGACTCAAAATCTGTGAGGATGCACAACTACTGTCATGTCTTTGCCCTGTCTTCAAAGCCTCCTGCCTATAGGTGATGGCAGCAAAAGATAGATATCCTATTCTCTCTGTTCTTCACACTCTCTGCTTCTCTCAAGGAAATATTGGAGTTCAGCCCTATGACTTTCTGAAGCTGTAGCTGCAGCATAAAAAATAAATTGCAAAACCTCCCACATGTTTCTGAACAAGAGCTGTGAAACTTGTCTTTGCCAGTTGTTTCATTCTAATACTCATCAATATCCTGAGCTAAAGGAGACGTGCTGGAACTGCCCATAGATTGAGGGAAGGAATGCTGCAGCTGTTAACTGCCTGAACTCTTCACTAAGTGGTGTCCTTGAAGCTCTGTGGATGGAAATGTTGGTGTTCGAATTTTACAGAAGCTGATAGCTTAGACCACTGCTCACTAGGGAAGCATGTTCAAGTGTATTTTTCAAGTGTTGATACATTAGACTGCTTAATTTTATGGTCCTGTGACTGAATGTAATTAATACTTTTAAATTAATTTAAAGCAACCTACTTAGCATTCTGTATTAGTAGGAATTAATGCTAGTACCTATTTTGTTTTTCTGTGCAGAGTTACTTTACAAATATTTGGTTTTGTTGTTGCTGTTTGTAAACAAAATGAAAGCCTTTTATATAAAATGGAAAAAAAAAAAGTTTCTGTTTTTCAAAACTGAAATAAGGCTAATGAATGTATTTGAACAGGAACTATATTTCAGCATTAAGGAACTAAAACTAATTTTTATTTTCCTTGCTTGTAATATGCTGCAGAATAATGTCAGACATATTTTTTTCAAGACATTGAACTTTGTTGGTTCTCTTTTACTATGGCAGTATGTGCAGCCCCAGTTTTTGGGCATATCGTAGACCAATTGTTCTCATCATACCTTTTGAGCTCTTCAAGGTGTAGTGGTATTTGTCAGTGTGTGAATCAAAGGTCTTTCTACACAAATTTTAATTTTACAATTATATGCTAGCATAGTTGGGCTTTCACTAATTTAGGGGTTCATCTGTTTTGATTCTGGATATCCTTTATTTCGGCAAGCTTTGCTGCACCACATATAGTCTTACATAATCTTTCAGCCTGCTGGTAGGGGAAAATTGAATTTAATAATGATGAATGAAAATGCAACAGGCTGTTCCTCTGTTCTTAGTTGGAGGGTCTGTGAACTTGAATCAGCTCTTCTCTGCTTTTTCTCCTTCTTGCCAGTGCTGTACCTATGGCTGGAACAAACTTGGGAACCTCTGGAATTTCCTCCCCTGGGCCCCAGAGGGATGGCCCCTGACTGATGAGAGGCCTGGGTCCATACACACCCTCTGTGTGTCCTGCCATGTGTCTGAGACCCGCAGGCATCACAGGAGTTGTACAGGGAATTGATCAGGAGAGAAAAAAAATGAAGTGAGATTCAGAAGTATGACTTTTTTTTTTATATATATAACCACTAAAACAGTATGGATTTATTTTCCTTTCTCCTTGTGCAGACTTTTAGGTAATACTCTTGGTTTCTAACAGCAGGATGACCCAGTAAGCCTGACAGTGGCCAGATGGGCACATTCCTGCCAGTGTGCTGCTGTGGGAAGGTGGGAGTGTTGGTGAAGCTGTGTGGAGTGATGGGTGTGGAAGGATAGAGAGCTTAGGAGGGTGCATTTATGTGTGTGTCCATGTACTTATTTCTGATAACATGAGTTGTCATGGAAAAGGTACAATAAATTCTGGGGGTTTTGGTTTAATTACTGTGTTTTGCTGGTTTCAGGACAATTTCACTTTGAAGTGTCCAGCTGATGTTACATGTGGGTGGTCTCTCCTAACTTTTAGCTGCTGCCTTTTGCCACACGACTTTTGGTGTGTTCTATTAATCTTGCAGTCATTGCCCTTCTGGTGGAATGCTGTTTGATTTGTATCCTGCAGGATGTTGGAAAGAATGGCAGAAGGAAAGACAAAATGCAAAGTTAGGAGAACTAGATGAAAGAAGAATCTTGGATCAAATGCTGCAGTAGCATGCAGCATTTTCTTTTTATGTCATCCTAAGTCAAACACAAGGTAGAAATACCTGGGATACTTCTTGTCTAATAAACTAAACCATGAAACCACTGTGGATCTATTCATCTGCTGCAAAGAATCCTCTCTGCTGGTTATTGTTACTGTGCTGGGGAAAGGAAGGAAAAAGAAAAGAGAAAATGCTTCATTTTTTTTTCACTGCTGTCATCACTCATCCTAATGAGGACAAAAAAGGTTACCTCTACTAGGAGCATGATGCTTTCATGTACTCTGAAACCCACCTGCTCACTTCTTAATGAGAATGTGAGGTTTGGAGATACTGTGATCGTGTTAGGTTATTTCTGAAATACATTACACAAGGAATAACTGTCAGCTGCCTATTTGGTAACCAAGACTTTTTAAATTCAGACATCTTGTGAAATGCTCTTGAAATAAATTTTGAAATCCTTTATTCTTACTGGTTTAGACCTTGTCAAGTGTCAGGCATCAGCAGTATTTGAGTCTTGGGAGTTTACAAGTTGCATTTTATGCAAACATTTTTCAGCATCTGCACATATAATATGCAGTAGATATGTAGGTATATGTAAATAAATATTCAGATCAGCCTCGTGGTTTGAATTTAGAGAAGATGTGACATCTATGAGTTTACAGAGATTATTAGTAAGATGAAACAATTTTTCATAAGGTATTTTGACATATCTGACCCATAAATTTCACCTGGTGTTCTGCTTCTGAGTTTGTGTATGTACCTTGAAGTGTCATCACCATGCTGTGCTTTACAGCTGGGGTGTAAAGGGGAGTCTGAAATTATTAAGATGAGCAGGATATAGTTTTATTTTGAGACTGAAAGCTGTGGATGAATTTAGAGAGGCACTTTTTTTTTTTCTCCTTGGAAGTTAGGGCATACTGCACACCATATTTCATACAAAACAAGACATACAGCTTGTTTTTATCTTGCACCTGTGTGTTATTCCACTTGCTGCTAAGTGTAGAAAACATAAAAAGTCTATCTGTAAACTTCAGTGGTTAAAACCTTCTCGAATCTGATAGAAGCAATGTGTTACAACCTCGTTTGTGGTCACTGGAACCCAACAACTGCATGAAAACAATAGCTTTGGAGCTTTGTCAGTGACCATAAAGTTACCCAGCTTTTTCAAGTCCTGACTGAGTATCTTTAAGCACAGGATGTTTTGCTCCACCCTCTCTGTTTTGTTCATGTGGCTATTGCTCCTGTTAAAAGCTGCACACAGAGGAAGGAGATCCTCTACAGGCAGCTGCCAGATCATTTCAGCACTTCAGGGGAAAACCCAACTTGGACTTCCTTAAACACTTCTACATAGAGCAAATTTGAGTTGGGACCAATTAGTATCTTTGTGTCTGTAGGTCATTTAGATTAGGCAGTTCACGGCTGCCTTTAGTGTTTATAGTTTTGTTTCATTTAATTAGTCTGCTTTATAACTTGACCTTATGACTTCCAGTGAAACACAGGGGTTTTTTCAGCTTACTTGATAACAGATAGATCTGGCTGTTCACACAGCATGTGGGGGTTTGTTTGTTTGCTTCTTGGTTACTTACATGGTGTATGATAAGAAATCAGCTTGCCTGGGAGGCACAGGTTTACAGTAGCAATCAATTGTTTCCTCTAACACAACACAGTTAAACTTGATGGAAGAATTGCTTAAGTTGATTTGTGCTGAATAGCTGTCCGTTGTCAAAAATTCATTATGGTCATTGGCCTACTAATAAAAGTAGCTCATAGAGCAAAGTAATTTTGAGTTAGAGGAGCAGATGTAGGCTCATTAGTGTCAAGGAGTTCACCATCAGGAGTTCAAGCTGAGTAATGATTAGCCAATGGAAAGTATGACTTAAAATCTTAACATTCTGTTAACCCTTGCACATACACATCTTTTAAGGGCCAGATTGACTTGCTAATTCACAATGCAGCCAGAGTGTATCAGACTGCTCAAAAAACTGCTGAGGAGGTGAAAGGTGGGGCTAGTGGAAACTCAAAGAGTGCAAGTTAATGCTCAGTGTGGAGAGGGGAAAGTGGGGGCACATCATCTTGCCCCCTCCTCCCCCATTTTATCAGGATTGGGAGGGGGATTCATGCTCTTTGTCCCTTAAATTTTTCAAAGGTCCCTAAGCAGTGGCATGCGCTCCACGCTAACTGAAAGAGCTCTCTCCATGTGCTTTTGGATTCTTTTATGTTTCATTTGAAGGGAGTAGAAGGAATTGAGGTGGCATGGCAAGATTTAGCTGTTATAGTGTTGTAAATCTGCCCTCACTATGGCTGCTGGCGTTTAACAGATTTTTAGGCTGATTTGAGATTCTTCACCTGATGTTTCTGGTACAGGAGTTCTTCTGCTGCCTCTGAGCCTTTTACCAGCCCTCCCCCATTTAGAAAGAAGCACACCCTCAAGTGCAGGGGCTCCCACCACCTTTGCTGGGACCCTGGAATAGCAGGGAAATGAATGCAGTACTGCCATGGCTTGCTCCAGGGGGTGCTCCCTTCCTCCAGTGAGTGAGTTGTGCTCTTGCTCTGTGTGGGGGAAGTCCAAAGGCAATGGCATAATGCCAGTAATTTTTTTAGTCAGTAAATTGTGTTTAAACTTGGACATCAGCTTGGAATCACTGAATGAAGAAACACAGGAAGATTTCTAACATTATTGCAGCATATTCCCCCAGGTCAAAATAGAAAGATTAGTGTTACATAAAGATTTTCATTAAAAAATTCATATTCTGATGAAAAATAGATTGTGTTCATGACGTGAAACTACTGGAAGAGAGTCGTACATATAACAATCATATGTTAGAGAAGTGTAACATTTTATCCTTTGACTTATTTTTCTTCCTACTGTGTGTTTTTTGTTCACTTTCACATAAGTATTTCCTGTATCTGGTAGATAAACTCGAAAGAAATGTTTGATAGGTGTACATTGGACAGAAACACTTCTACTTCTGAAACATCAGCATAGCTGTATCTTCTCATTGCCTTTTAACTGTGATTTAGCTGAGAGCTGAACACAGTCGCTTCCATTAATCAGCACTGAATCAACTCCACAAGCTTTATACTGAGATTTAAGTGGAGAAACCTTTATTTTGAAGCTTGCCAAACTCCACCCCTGAATTTTCTTTCTCTTGTAGGAGCTGATAACATCACTTAACACCTCAGGACAATTGGAACACTATTTCTACTGGTGATTTAAGTGATAGTGATAATCTCTCTTCCTGCTCCATGGACAGAATGCTCTAAGCTTAGTCTGCACATAGAAGTAAAAAGAATATTTCAAATGCATTGTTTGGAAATATGTGTCTATTGTTTAAAACTTTTCTTCTATAAGGATTTAATACAGCTTTTCTTTGAATAGAAAGTTTTGGGTTATCCAGGCTATAAAGACAGAGAGGGACTCAGCAATGGGAGGTTTATTGATGCTGGTTGAACATGGAAATTATCACAATTCCCATTATTAGAAAACTGCAAAATGGAGCTGTTAATATATGGCAAAAGACATTTGGAAAAAAAAAAAAAAACAACAAAAAACCAAGCCAACCCCAAAATGCTCTGGACTACAAAATAGATAAATATTCAGAATAGTTGTAGATGGAATTTAAACTGCAAAATGGAGCTGTTAATATATGGCAAAAGACATTTGGAATCAAAAAACCAAGCCAACCCCAAAATGATCTGGACTGCAAAATAGATATAGAATAGTTATAGATGGAATTTAGGTCATATTTTTGAGAAAAAACATTATCTTTTAGCTCAAAGATCTGATAAATAACTTCATTATTTCTTCCCTTTCACATAACTGTATGTCTGTATTTATCAATATAAGTGCAAAATATTTAATTTTTTATGAAGTTTGTTGCAGAAAATATGCTTTAGCCATACTTATATTCCCATGTGGTCACCTGGGTGCCTTTTTGTGCTTGTTGTGCCACTTCTGTGACCACCACCTACATTGAGTTATGATAAACAAGAATTCTTACTATTAGATGATGATTTTGCAAGAAGTGTCTTTTCTTCAGTCTACTTCATCACTGTGTTGCAACTTAATTTTGCCTTTCAAAAAGCCTGTTTGTTGGTCCAGAATACAGCTGTCATGAGCAGAGACAGTGAGAAGCATCTCTGAAAACATCAGGAAGATCTTGATCTTTTCCACCTAGGTAGTGAGGGCATCACTCATCCCATTCCACTGCTCTCAGCTCTAAGGGTGTAACAGGATGGAAGCTCTATAGGACAAGGAGACCACAATTTTTATTTTTACATGTTTTGACTTTTAGGTTGGCAGTGTGGGAAATGTTAAGGAAGAGAAATCATGGGTCACTGGAGAAATTCCTGTAATAGGATTTTGTGACCTGAGGAAGCACAAACCCATCATCTGCCAGGCATAATAAAAATGGGAAGACAACATTAACTAGGAAGACATTGCTTTATTCTCTCCTATATTTTTAATAATTTTTCAATTGTCATCCCAGGTTCTTCTGTCTTATACATCATAAACTGTTAAATAAAATGAAGAATAGCATTAATGTACACTATTATTACAATGTGAACTAATATTTTGCTTGATAAATGAACTATTATCTGTTACAGTATCTGCCAAAGATAGGGACAAATGTGTTTTGCCTACTGGTCTGTGTGTGGTGCTCTGAAGAAAATTTCAAATATGCATGTGCCCAAATTTTTTATTCTTTATTTACATGTCTGAATTAGTAAAAGGAAAAGTGTGAGTACATCAGCATTTTAAAGATATTTTTATAGAATAAGCTTTCAGCATTCAATCAGGCTAGAGTTCTATATTCAATTTTCCAGTTTTATTAAAGCAGGGAGATCTGTGTAGATCACAGCTAGATACTCAATTTACCCCTGAAATCCATATGCTCTGGGCTTACCTGCTGAAGCTGCAGTGCTGTCTGGGGTGTGTGCCTTGCCTGAGACATTTTATTTCGCCCTCATCCCTGCTGTGCTCAGCTCGGGGCAGGAAGTCATTTACTGGCTGGATCTCACTCCAGCAGTGGGCTTGTTTAGGATCACAGAAAAAGCTTTCTTTTTCTCAGTTTCTTCCTTCTTTTAGTAGTCTCGGTAATACTTCCCTGAATAATTTTATGCTTGTCAATTGTGCTGTGCTGCTCTTTCATTAACAGAGAAATGAATATTATTCTTTTTAGAAAAAGAGCTGAAGTCTTATATGGGTCACAAATCCTGTTGCAGTTTCTGGAATTCAGACCTACTTGTCAGATCAAAGCATTTAAATTCCACCAAGGTACTCCTCCTTAACTCTGACTTTGTTTTTGCCAAGGCTGCATATAAAGCATAGTCATACGAGACTATTTGGATATTCTCTCACTAAAAATTGGCAGTGATCCATGGTAGCTGATATTTACATATTTGTATTTAAATGTTGGTGATAATATGTCTTGTTCTGTTAACCTTTCTGCTAACTAGTGATAGGATTGTATTTTAACATTGCTTTTACATTACACCTTATTCAGCTTCTGATGTTTATTTTAAACAAATTCTTTCTTTGCTTCAGCAGCACTGCAAGTTATATTATATATATATTTATATATCTGTATATATAAACTAGTTAGGTTAGCACAGTGCAGTAAGACCACGGAAGTTAATTCTCACCTCTAAAATAGAAGGTGCCTCTAGGGCTGTTTTAAAGACACAAGTTTATTTGCACTCTTCTTTCCTCCACTCAGAGGTCTTTCTGAATTAGTTTAGATAGTGCTTTCTGAGGAAAGAATGGGATTTTTAATATTATTTCTGTGGACAATAATTTTTTCATAATTAAAGTATTTCATTACTTGATTCCAAATGTCGTTTTCCTCTTGACATTAAAAGGGATGAGTTGATCTCCGAATGAAGGAAAACTGTAATTTGAAGTTAATATTCCTTTCACTTCACACTGTTATGAATTTTTACTTTTTCCTTTTGTGCAGAAAAATTTAAAATACTTAATTACAGTTAAAGTCAAGATTAATTTCTCCCCACATGATTCAGACACTGGTCCCACTATCCTGACCTTCATTAAGGCATTTTTCGTATACCTTCTCACAGACAGAGCAGTGGTATCAATTCAATCAATGATCAGGTAGTTGTGATTGTCAAGAAAGTTTGATTTTGAATTTATGAAAATAAATAAGTTCTTTCTTGCTTGGTCATTTTTTGCATTACAGGCAGCAACTACTGGAGGGTGTTTTTCCAAGGCTTGCATTTGAGGTGATCCAGCAGCATTCGATGTTGGAGTAGCTCTGGCTACCACTGAGGATCCTGCCAACCTCATTGCTTCATCTCTGTGTGTTTCTCCAGCCCTGGAGTTTATTCTTTACAGAACTTTCAGCTGCTGGCAGCTGAATGCCTTCACCTCTTCTACTTTTCCTTGTGTTTTACTTCTTTAAAAGTCCTTTGAGCAAGAGAGCCCAAAGTTCAGAGTGTGCTGCAAGCTTTCTTTCCCCTTACGGAGGGAGCTGTCTGTCCCTTGGGGAGGAGGGTGCAACTCAGTCACATTTTGGAGACCTGGTGTGAAATGTGATTCTGATCTGTTGTCTTTTGTGTGTAATATAATACTTTATTTACACAAATATTTTGAAGTTAGAAAGGTTAAAAAGTAAAGAGATTATTTATGATTAATAATTCTGCCCTGTATGTAAATAGTAGAAGAATATTGACATCTGTTAGTGAGGTAGCAAAGAAGCAAATGATATAAATGAGCATAACAGGATTAATAGTGATGCTTATCTGGAAGTTGTGATAACATAAGTAGACTGTTTTAAGAATCCAGCTTTTTTTTCTTGAGGAGCTAAGATGGATAACCAGATTTCTTTTGGATTTAGATTAAGTATCTCATTATTTCTGTTAACACAGTGTGCCCAGTTCTGCTATGATAGTTTATCATACACTTCTGTGGTGCTGAATATTTTTCTCTGAGCTTTAGCCTTGGAACATGGGTCATGCTGTTATAATTTTCATTATAATGATTATGTAGAGCTGCTGATATTCACTAATGAAAAATCAAGTTTTTGAACATCCACAAAAGAAGGTTTAATTTACATATCTTTTATATATACATGTCAAATTAATACCTATACATTCCTGTCAAATTAATGCCTATACATTAATGTGCTTGTTAATGACATCAAAAAGAAATTCTATATTTGGATATTTTACATTCCTAGAGTTTTACTTTGTATTGTTGTCTACATTAACCTTGTTAAAAGCACTGAACTTGTGCATAACAGTTCTGTCACCGCTCTGAAATTCTGTTAATAAGTATTTCATGTCTCTTTGCCTTAGAGAAGTTGAACTACTCCCTGTAGGTAGCTTTTGAGGCTGACTTGCTGAGTACCTATGTCTACAGCAGTGAACCAATGCACAGCCCTCAGCCATGTAATTTTAGAATTTGGTGTCTTAATAAGATCAAATGAGTAATTACTCACAGCTCAGCCTGCTGCCTTCACTCGTGTTGAGTTGCAGTCTACTCTAGGATTGATTATAGGGGAGGGCAGTGCAGTGCAGCATTAAGAGAGTTGGTGTGTTTTGGGGTCTTTGTTTCAAAACCCAACAAGCACTAAGTAATGAAAACCTGTTTGTAACTATTAGAACCAATCAAATTAATCCAATATAGATAGCTCCATGGTATTATTTTCTTTTAGTACTTAATAATGTTTTGACATAAACCTCTTTGCGCCGTGCTTTTGCTGAGCTGGAGGTATTCTGTAGTTCTCTGGAGAGGTGGAAAACAGCAGCTTTGGCTCTGTCACAGGGCAGCTGGATTTGCAGACTCGGGGTGTCATCAGGGTCACTGTTATCAGGGTCACTGCCATGACCCTGTGGTCAGAGATAAAGAGCAGGGCTCAGTGGGCTGGGATGGCTGGGTTTGGCTCCTTGTTTTCAGATGGAATGTCACCTGAGCTGTGTTGCTGGGGTTTTGGCAGATGCACAGCCCTTTGGACAGTGGGTACCCACAGCCAAGATCCTCAGAAGCTCTCTGAACATCTCCCTGCCTTCTCTCAGCTCTGTCCTTCAGCAGAGGTTCAGGCGTTCACTTTAGTGGTTCTTCACCAGGATTGTCACAGCAGTACAGAATGAAATACACTAGCAGGAAATGTGTTAATGGCACTGATAGGCTGTATTTGAATGTTTTTCAGCATCTGAAATCCTGAAAAATGAGGAACGTTCAGACTCTTACAGAAGTCATTGCTGAGTTACCACAGTCTCTAAAGATAACTAAGGATGTTAAAATCCTATAGTTGCCTCTGTATAGGCAGAATCCAAAATGTTGGGTCAGAAGCAAAAAAGAATCTCTATTGTCTACAGTGGATTTAAATTTGAAAGGCATTTTTCTGTATCTTAATATCCTAAGAATAAAAAAAAAAGAGTCACTAACGATGTTAATGCAGCAGCACTTAGACCATGAACTCATCTCACTGTGTCTGTTTCACAGTTCTGGAAAGGACTTGGCATGTTCATGGTACAGACATGGTTAATCTCAAGGACGTGGTAACATCAGATATTCAAACCATAATTAATTCCAAGACTTTCCATGTCTGTTTCTGTAGAGAAATCTTCTGTTCTGGAGACAGACTTGGAGTAACTGCAGGTCTAACATCCAGACATGAGTGCTGGGAAGGATACTGTGAATCTTTCAAAAGACTCATTTACAAAGAAACAAGCAATAGGAATATAATTCTCAATATGTGCAGCTTTACAGGAAATGAATCATAAGCAAGCTTAATTTCAGTATTTAAAGAAGTTCAAAGGTTTGGCTGACAAAGGTGAAGGTGTAGCTATAACAGCCCTTTTAGTAAGACAGTTCTTTGCATTGCATGACATTCCAGTTTGAAAAATAGCACTGCCCTGTATCAGTGAAGCACAAGTTAAAAGGATTAAGAACTGGCCAACTGACAACCCTAAAAAATTAGTCATAATAATAGAGTGCAGCTCCATAGGGATCAGCACTGTGCCTGACACCATTTAACAGTTTCAGCATTGATCTGGAGTACATGGAACTGTGGTAAAATTTGCAAATGACTCAAAGATTACCAAAGCAGTAAATAATGAGGGCAGGGAGCAATACAGAATTATCTGTACTGATCCTGCCTGTATTCAACCATAATTCTGATTCAGTCAGATGCTAAGCTTTGCAGCTAAGAAGAAAAGGCATTTTAAGTTACCATTCCATACACTGTAAAAATAAGAATAATAAGAAATTAAATAATGAGAAACTCCGGGACTCAGGAAAGACAGAAATTTTATCAGAATCAGCAAAAATTTTATCCAACTGCAAGAAAGGGCCCAAACCATCCTTACCTGGTTAGACAGAGAAATGGAGAGTGCTGGACTGACCTGTAAGCATTAGGATCAAGTACCAAAGGAAGTGGTGTCATGCATCTCTCTGAATCTTTACGTCTAGAGTAGGAGTTTTGCCATTGCTTAACATGGATTCTTGGCCTCAAACCAGGAGTCACCAAATTCCACAGCATGTTGATGTGCAGGAGGTCAGTCTGTGAACTAGAATTGCCCATTGACATTGAACTGGAACTATAAAAAGTGCTAAGTTGACTCACAAAATTGTTTGACAGACTTCTCTTGAGATGCTGTTGTATCTAATAGGAAATTACTCGTCCCTTTAATTTAAGGTTGAAGCTTTATTTTTAGGCTCCACTAAAATGTGCCTTTTCCCACATACTAAATTTAGACAAATTAAATTGTCATTTTTTCTGGCACAATAACATGCTGGTCTAGAAAATTTTGGGTTTTTTTTTTTTTTTTTTTTTTTTTTTCTGTTTGTTTTTCCTTTTAGCTTTGAGGCAAAATATGTGTACAAATTAAAGGCTTCCCAGAATGAGATATGGTTTTCATATACTTTCGTGACTTGTGATAAGACATTTTGGCCAAGAATGAAGCTTATTTTTGGCATAGAGAGTGAACTTCTTTCAAGACACAGAAAGTAGGAGTATTTATTTCAAAATGTTTTAAGAGCAGATTTAGAGTTGAAGCCTGAACACCTGTTGTCAGGCTTATACTAATCACCTGTGAACTTTTAAGCAGGGTGACAGAGTTCTGTGTTGTGCTGCTCACGTTCTTAAGTATCTTCACAGGGACTGAAATTCTGTCGTGGCACTACTGGAAATGTGGAGGCTCTGCTGGTCTTTTCCAACACGTTTAGTGGCGGCAGATACTCTGCACAGTCCCTGCTGTCTCTGTATTTATCTTTACCTTGCACTTTCTGTGCCTCAGCCCCTGGTGGGAGCCATCGCGGCAGTGGGGACAGGGCAGGGTCACAGGGGACTGACAGAGCCCTGCCAGGTGGGGCTCCCTGCCTGTGCCAAGAGAACTGCCCGCTGAGGGCTGCAGACCAGAACCTGTCTGCTTCCCCCTCTCCCCACAGCTGCTCCTCCCTGTTTCCCTCTCCAGGCTGGTGGGCCCCCGTGTTGCTCAGAGCTGGGAGGCAATCGTGTCCCATAAATAAGAAACTGCCAACCTCACTTGCTGAGAGGTTACATGTTCTCCCATAGTCAGTGAGATATTTCAAGAATGATTCAGACTTGGATGTAGGTTAAGGAAATATTCTTTAGAAGTTTTACAGGGAGTGTAAGTGCCTATGGCTTGTCTGCCTTTAAATTCCTAACACTTGTGTTACCATTCCATCCACTATAAAAAGTTTTCTATAAAGTAGTATTTTTAGATATAAAGATGAACTGATCTCATCTCCGACTTGAAATTTTTTTGTAGTCATTGAATAAAGCAAAAATCAAGGCTCTTTTATTCACCTTTCTGCATGTTTTGTTTTGTTGTGAGCTTTTTTGAAGTGTGGCCTGGATTTTTTGTTTCCCAGTCCTGACAAAATTTTAATTTGCTTTTTAAGTTAAATTGCAATGTTCTTTCAAATCACCTTCCAAAAGAAGGTTTAGTTAGAAAGCTATCCAGACAGCACCTGCATGTGGCAGTGGTGCTTGTGGAAAGCGGGAATGGCAGGGTGGGAGAAATGCTTTCTGTTTTTCTTGTGAGTTAATGTTAATCTTTTGTATGTTTCCATTAAATGTGATGATTTGAGCTGCTATAGAAAAAAAAATGTATTGCAAGACAGCAATGAGGGTGTCCTGCTGCTGAAAACCACAGGTGGAATATTGCAAGGTCATTACCTCAATAGCCTTTAAATGAAGTGCACGGTAATAAGATGTGCTTTGTTTTCTATAGACTGCACAAAAAACCTATTGGAATCCACAGGAGTGACAGGGCAAACACATGATGAGATTAGTATTATGTTCAGAAGAACAGTAAAAAAAATACATTCCCTCAGGAAAATTGGAGTTGCGTAGTGTGAGATTGTAATACAGCCATGAAAGAGCAGAGCCAAGTAGGAATTTTCTGCTCTCATTGAATAAGGCTCTATAGATCTTTTATCTTGATTCAGGTTCACATATGGTTATTATGCTGACTCACTTGGTAGTCGTATGATGTGAGGCCTGTTAACATGAACCCAGACTTGAAAAAACACTTGAGCTTTTCTTTAAAGTAAGGGGGAACTTGGGACAAAGAATTTGCTAACAACAAAGCACCAACGGTAGAACAAAGGTGTAGAATTGGGTGGCAAAGGTCAGAAGAATGTTCTTGGTTCTCTTGTATGAATTAGGGCAAAAAGAAAAATCTTGGAAATAGGACAAGTATATCTTTGAGAAGAGGCTTTTTATGGTATTCCAGTAAAGAGCATGAAGTAAATCTTGCTTGGAGTGCTTGTGTCAACCACAGCAGCATGGGGGTGCCTGGAGTGTAGTCTGAGAAATTTGTAAAATGCACACCCAAAGTAGGGTTTTGAAGTCCAAGTACACCTGAACAGCTGAAAATAAAGCACACAGCATGAGTATGAGGAAAGAGGAAGTTCATTTCACATGTGGTGACCCCAGATGAAGAAGGCAAATGAGCTGACACAGAACTGTGCTGCTGCAGCACGTTCTCCAGCTTGCAGTCCTGGCATGTGAATCTTGTGAAAACCCAAACCCTCATCATTTTAATGCAAGTCATTGCTTGTATCAAAGGAAAAGGAGAATATTCAGATTTTTGGAAACATTTTTTAAGACTTTGAAAGATTCAGTCTCTGCATGATTCCCTCCCTAATGGAGAGATGTGTGATAAACCTTCAACGCCCTGCCACACGCACGCCTGTGCAATGCTTTGAGGTGGTCTAAAATCCTTGTGCTGAACATGAGCATTTGACTATTCCACCAAATCAGGGCTGGTCCAAAAATGCATAACAGTGCATTTTACCAGCCTGCACCATTCTCTGAGTTCTAGGATGTGACATCAGTGGGTTTTGCACTGGACTTTACCATTATCCTCTCTCTGTATGAAGAATGCCACTGGTTTGCTGGGATTCAGGGCATGCTTGGATGACATTAATGGCTGGAGACTTGCTGTTGGAGGGGAGGGTTTTAATGACAAGGAATAGCAAGCAAAATCAAGTAATAGCTGCAGTTATAGCAGTCATACACCATTAGATAACATGGCCAACTCCAGCCAAGCAGAAATGATAGCATCATACAAAAATAGGACTGGAGATGACTCTAAGAGGAATTCTGGTTGGTTTCTTGCCTGAGGACAAGATACAGTCTCTTAATGGCATTGGCATCAGGTATTTGGCTAAGCCATTTTTAAAGGCCTCAAATGATGGTCAGTTTATGAAACCCCTATCCCACCTATCATTCTGTATCATTAAAAAGTATTTCATAACCTCAACCTTTACTTTGGTTTGTGCAATTTGAATGCTGTTGCTGGCTTCATGAATATGAATAAACTTCTTCCTTTTCTTCTTACTTTTGCATTATCTGCAGTTGAAAGTGTTTTATCTTATCCTATCCCCTTTCTTCTACCACATCAACTCCACTTTAAACTAAACAATCAAGATTTTTTCAGTCTGGTTTTATGTAGGTCATGTTTTGTCTGATTATCTTCCTGGCATTCTTCTGGACCTTGTCTGGCTTTCCTCATTCTTGAAGTGCAAAGCTGCAAACTGTGCAGAACTGTGACTGAGCAGAGTTGGAAGGATTATTTCAGTGTGTTTTCTTGTTTATACAGCCCTATATAAATATAAATATAGTATATATTTAGAGAGTGAGGAACAGCATGATATTGTTGATTCATGTGCAGCTTGTGATCTGCCACAGCCAACAGCTTTTTTTTTTACTGCAGAATTACTTGTTTCTCATCTATTTGTGTGCAGTTCAGTATTTCTGCATAAAGGAAAAATCTTGCCCATTTTCTCACTGTTGTGGGTTCTTTTCTTCTGAAACATTTTGACCATATGTCAAGTTGAATTTTAATTTGAAACCTGTCCAGTAGCGCACCGCCTCCTCATCTTTATGTTGCTTCTAGATTTAAATACTCCATTTTATTCTGTATAATACTAGAATAGTTTAGTTGGAAGGTTGTTTGTGCAAGCCTTTGCTGCAGCTGCTCAGTGAAGGTGCTTGTTGCTCTAGATCCAGCACACATCCCTGCAGATCTCGACACATGCGTTGTGTTTGGACTGTGACCCCTTGCAGTATTCTGGAAACAGCTTTCTGCCTTTTCCCTGTACTTGTCTAACTCGACTGTACTTCACTATCTTGGTCAGCTTGTCCCTTCTGTTGTCAGCTAGGAGGTCAGACTGTGAGATTTGCAGAGGAAAAACACTTTAGTTTCTCAGCACAGCTTTACTTCAGAGTTAAACAAAAGCTTTAGGTAGTCCATGTAAGCATTAACTGGCTCCTACCTGGGGGATTTTAATCTGGTTTTTCCTTGAAGCAGTACCTGGTTGTGAGCTGCACATTGTCAGGGCATGGCTTTATTATTTAGAATATAGAGTAATTCCAGCTGCATCTGCCCCTAGGGTGGGAGAAGTCAGCTCCCTTCAGACTGCCAGGCTTTGATGTGGGAAGAAGGGACAACGGGGAAAATGTAATATTGGTAATAGTTGTTGCTATAAATCCCTTGTTTTGATCAAATGCCCATCAGTTTGAGGTCAGTCGAGCTGCCTGATGAGCTGGGGCTCAGAGGGGCTGGTCTGAGTTCTGTGGGAGGTGTGTCCAAGGGAGAGGGAGGCAGAGCTGGCATGAGAGGTGCTGCCGTTGGGCTAACCCAGCAAGGAGAGGTTCTGGAGCTGTGTCCTGCAGCAATAATGATCCAGGTCTGTCAGTGACTGGATGGGGAACAGCCTTGGCCACGTTGCTCTGATGGGCTGGGTCAGGGCCTGGGTTAGGATTTGGTTCTGAGGCTGTGAGAGACTATGGCACAGGTTCTGGTAGTGACATTAGGCTGGATAAGCAAACTCATTTAATATCAGAATTACAGATTTCTTTAACAAAGAACAAGTTAGAGCTACTTAATGGATTAAACCAATGTCTGCTGCTGTACTTTTTTTTGGTACAAAATGTTCTGTGTGCTAAGCATGCAAAAGGAGCTTAATGGCAAGGTTTGATTTAAAAAAAAACCCCACAACTTTTTAATAAGGTGTGATTCATCTTTGCTATTCTCTAGTCTAATTAAAGATTAAAAATCCACCACAGAATACAAAATTGTAACATCATTCTACAGTTGCATAATTTTGTAGCACTTAAAAAGCATAATTTCTAGTTCCTACACTCCAAGTAAAGTATTTGGATGAGCTGGAGTATCCTGTACTGCCCCACGTTACAGCCTGCAGTGCTCATACTTGGCTCAGGTCAGCTGCTCAGCGTTACTGATCTCAAGTGGAAGTCAAGGGGACTCAATGGAAAAGATTTGCAATGATTTGGGAAGTTTGGGATCAGGAAAAGCCCAGCCCTTTGCCACATGTGTTCCTGTGTGCTCAGAAAAAATGGATGTTTTGCTTTTCTGGAAACCTAGTACATTGTTGCCACTGTGAGGTGATGAAAACTGCCTTGTTACCAGGTGATTTCAGTGAGAAAATGAAGGCAGAAATATCAAGAACTTTACCAGTATTATCTGCAAAGCTTACTATTGGTGTGCTTTGGGGTGGGGGAGAAATGCTGAGGAGAGAAAAGCTGAAGTGTCCTAGGAAAATCACTGGTCTTTACAGCCCGTATCTTTCTCTAAAAGACTGTTCTGAGAAACTTAGCTGTGTTCTGTATGTGGTGTTCTGTTCTAGCATGTTCTTTTAAGAGATCCTTTCTTGCTAATACTAAAATATAAAAAAAAAAATGTAGAGAAGGTGGACATCAGTAGATGAAAAGATTTTTTTAAATACATGAATGGGCAAAAGAGCTGAAATTTCATTTATTTATTTTTTTTAAATCTGGCTACAGATAGCAGCGTTTATCATTCCGCCAACCAGAGAGCCTTTCTACAGACATGCTAACAAAAAGCCCTAATAATATTTTTAAAGCAGATTAGAAATAATCTGCCTGCATGCCCTTGCCTCGGTGACCTGCTGGTTTGGAGCTTTCAGGGCAGCACAGTGAGGAGTGTGAGAGGTGGCAGCGTGCCTTCATCCCCCGTGCTCCCGGAGCACAGCCCTGCCCGGAGCATCCCGCTCGCCGTGACACTGCCAGACAGTGACATGCTCGGTGACACCGAGAAAAACACAATACAGGGCGTCTTCAGCACTTCTTTTGCTTTAATTTGATCTCATTGTGTAATTATTTAGTATGATTCCCTTGTTTACCAAGTAATTACAGCTTTAAAATCTGTTTGGGTTAGCATTTAGATTCCCTCCATCCAAGGGGATCATAATATTGATGGAATATGTATTAGCCTGTTCTTGTGAGCAAAAGTAATTAAAAATATATCTTTATTATTTCTCAGTATGATAGCAACCTATAATAAATTTTGAAATGAGCTGTTTAAACAAAATATCCAAGTAATGTGCTTCTCTTCCTTTGCATATAGAAAATGAAGTCAAACCTCTTTAGTTTTACAAGATTTTAATTAAATTAAGGGCTTCTAAAATGACATAAATTACAGAAGTGAAGCATGAGTGGTTTAGTACTGGGAAAAAAAGTCTTGACACCAAAATTTAAACAGTGTAACACAAACATTAAAGTGGCCTTCAACAATGACTTGAGGATTAGAACTGTGGATATCAAGAATTAAAGGATTTTAAAGGAATAATCTTTCTGTTTTGATTATTACAAGCTAGTACTGATATAGTTGACCTACAGAAAAGCTTTTCCCTTTAGCTATGTGCCATTTAATAGCTTTTATTGTTATTCTCATTATAAAGAGAATGTCTGTAAATGAGTGCTTGAATGTTTGCTATTTTTCTCATTTGGCTGTGGTACATTGGGAGATAAATACAGAAAAGTAATTATTATTCCAACTTAATAATACAAGCTTGTTTTTAATGTACACACTTTCTAGATTGCAGTAGATGAAGATTTATATTCTAAAATTCTGATTTCTGTAAATCATCTTTTGAGGGTTCAAACATGGTACATGATACATAGACATAGCAGAAGACACTTAATAGTGCTCTAACTGAAGTGGAAGTGATAAGGTAGATTCAGAGATAATTCTTATCTTTCTAAGCTCCTACAATATATGGAACCCTGAAATTCTTAAACTGACAGTTATTGTTTTACAATATCATTTATATTAGGCTTTTTTTTGAGGGCTTTTTAAGTATGTTATTACCCCATATCTGTATATTCAGACACACAGGCATGCTGTAGGAAAAAAATTCTAAATGCAAATTCTAATGATTTTTTTCTTTATAGTCTGGAAAACTCATGAGGTCAGTTTCTGGACTTTAAAACTACATGAGAATTTGGTACTTGAGTTATAATTCTGAAGAGTCTGAGCAAAGAAAGTGCGTGGTGTTCAAGAAATCATGATAAATTGCAAATATTTTTATTTCTATAATACTTGTAGGTTTTGTCTTGTTTCCCTTAGCAAAAATATTACTTTTTGACGATTTTTTTACCTTTATGAAAGTGCTTTCTTTGAAATATACATAGACATAGAAATATTTAAAAGGACCGTGTTTTTGTTGTATGAACATATGGAATTATGTGTATTCCAGAAGCACTTTGTTCAATCATAATGTTCTGGCAGAACTGGAATATTGACAAATCATTTCAGGTTTTTGTATTTCTACAGATACAGTAATTGGTAAAATGCTTGAAATTGGAAAAAAAATAAGAATTTGCATTGTACATAACTCTGCCCCTTTCTTTTTTCTCCCACGTATTTACTTAAAATGTGATTGTTGATGCCTCCTTTCTGTACTTGGCCTTCCAAAAAATCCTGAAATTGAGTATCAGATATTTTCTAGGTTCTGCCTGTTATGAAAGGCTTTTGGAGTGTAACCTGAGCAGGGCAAATTTCAGCATAAACATGAGTCAGTATCACCTTTACTTATTTCAACTATAGATCAACATAAAATCAGCCTAATTTTAAGGTTCATTTTGACTGACCATTACCAAAAATGGACTGAAATTGTTTGGTCAGTCACAGATATTTTGAGTTTCCTGTAGCTTCATGTTACACACATGCAGTTACAGATATTCAAGCAGATCTCCATTGTGACCACAAGATCTTCAGGTCAGCAAGTTTACATTCCATGTAGGAAGTTGGAGATTTTGGTTCAGGACAGAATGTTATATGAGCCTCCTCAAGCCAGGTGTCATAAGCTCTTGGAGGTGTGTAACACACCCAAGATAGCTCAGGTACCTTTGGAGGCATAAAAATCAGCAGGATGGCTTCTGTTGCAGTGTTGGAAACAAAAAGGTTTCATAAAAGGCAAAATAACAAACAGAAAAACCGAGCCAGGTGCGAGAGGTTCTTGCTCCTGGTAAAACACCTCACAAAAGCGATTAGTTTCTTTATTCAATTTTTTTCTAGTAATTTGCCCAGGCAGGACTTTTTGGCTCCTGTCCAATTAGCTATCCTTACGTTTGAGGTGAAGTGTCCTAGGCCTGTGAGATGCCTTTTCACCTAATCCAGGAGAGAAACTTCTGGGCTTCTTTCCTTTTTAAAGGGACAAAGTTTTGTCACTCCATCAACACGGGGGCACGTTCCTACACCAGAACATCGTGCTCATGGCTGGAGCAGGGGTGGCTGCAGCAGTGCCTCACACCTGGCACTGCTGGCCAGCATCTCCCAGGGCTCAATCCTGCCCCAGCGTGTGCAGGGCTGCACAGATGAGGCTCTCCAAGGCCCCTTGAACAGATCTTGGGCATCTTCACAGAGCCCTGAGGGTCCCCTCGGGGCTGGGCTGAGCAGAGGACAGGAATGGCTCCTGTTGGCCAAGTCCAGCAGGGTTGATGGTCACTCTCTTAGCAGCCAGTCCAAACTCTTGCAAACAGTGACCCAAGTGCTATAGATTTTGAGTGGGGGCATAATTGAGCCTTTGTGTTGCTTTTTTTATTTTGGAAAGAGCTTTTTTTTACCTTTTTTTTTGTTGTTTGTTTGTTTTTCCATGAAGAGGGCTGTTGCTGATGGAAAAAAAACCTTTCACCTGAATGCCATAAGATTTAGTAAAGTAATTGTTTCTAGTGAAGCAGCAGTTAAAAATATTCTTAGCTTTTTTGTTGTTTGTTTATTTTTTTTTCTTTTCTCCCTTGGTGGGAGGTAATACAGACATGGGCATTTAATGGTTCTATTTACTGGTTATGCAGTATCCAGAGAAGAGGAGTGCTCAGTAACTCTGCTTATTCTGTGCTTCCCCCTCATCTGTCCTCAATAATGATATTCAGGCTGTGGAGGGGTTGAAATATCAGCCTCATATCTGAAGACAAATTTACATTTCACTCCAAACACCTTAATTTAATGAAGGTATTATGCTGTTGGTGGGCACTTAATTATGCTAGAGGCAGAGCTGAAATTTAATACTGTTCCACATGCAGGGAAGATTTACTAGTAGCTTATTTTCAAAAGTCCTCTAAAAGACTAATGCTTATGCAGTCTACTCTTGTTTTTTAAAGCAGATTAGAATAACCCAAACTTTCATAAATAAAATTTCATTTTAATTGCTCAATGAAGATAATGTATGTCTTTTTAGATTATGGGTTTTTGAGGAGATATTTGGATTAGCTGGCTCGGCACCAATGATCAATGTAACATTTGCTGCCCTTAGCATCTAAACCTTGATGATTTACACCTAAACAAATATAATCATTCAGGACAAGTAAGGCTGTATGTGCTCATCTTATATATAAATCAAAGTGACAATTTGAAAATTATTGCAGAGCACACCTGTTGGTTTCTCTGTAACAGTTCCTCTCCCACAGCAGAAATCTGCCTTTTAAATCTCAGTTTACCGTGTTCTTTCTAATAAGAGGACACTATTCTGAGGCATCATTTCTCAGCTTTGAGCCACAGCACCTTCCTTCCCAAGGCTGGGGGCAGAAGTGTGGAGGCTGCTGCAGGGGAGTGCCACTGTGATGGGACACTTCTGAGACTCTGGGAAAGTCAAACAAGCATTTGTTTATGTACAAGGACTAGGAAATCTCTCCAATGACAGTGAACACCAGTCATTAATTAGGAATATGAGCCCAGCAGGGCTGAGCTGTGCTGCCCAGGCTGGCTGGGAGGGTTGCTCAGTTTGAGATGCCAAAGAGGTGTCACTGCTCCACCAGCCCCATTGTGCCCATCAGCCCAGCTTATCTGTCTTTATGGGTCAGTCAGGCTGCTCTGGTATGGCTGCTCTGCCTGGAGCTCAGTCCCACCCAGCTGCAGCCTCAGGGTCACTCAGCTCAGGGCTTCAGGGGGTTGCAGGCTGGATGTTGTTGATTTGTATTTCCTGTGTTTCTACCCCTGCATTGAGGTGGGTTTGAATGAGGCACTCAATGAGGCTGTCTGGAGGCATGCCTGGGTCCAGGGCAAACAGAATGGCTTAGAGTATGCTACAATACACAGATTAAATTTACACAGGACAGTAATGGGAAAATACAAGCTGGAATGCTGATGGGAAATGTCATAGTAGGATTTATTGATGACAGAGGCAGTGTAACTGAGAACTCAGTGAAACAAAAAATTGCTGTAATTAATATCAGCTAGTAATTTTATCTTAATTACAACCAACAATATCTGCCCGGTGCCTCAAGATACTATACTGGGGTTTTGAATTTTTACTGCTACTACTCTGTTGCCCAGGTAGTGAGATGTCTTGTTTGCTTTGCTTTGTTCAACTAAACTTGACAGAACTTTTTCTTCAGTTCAGACTTTTTCTAATGAAGCCTTTAAGACAAAATCTGCTGCCATTTTTGGGGTACTTTTTTTTTTTTTCCCCAAGCTATAATCTCATTTAAACGTGTAGCAGTTTCATGCCTGATAACTTTCCTAGCACTAATTCCTTTTCACTGAGAACCTAAAATGACAGTTCCTGAGTCCTAGATGTCCTGTTTCTTGTCACTGGGCAAGAGAATTAAACTGAGTGACTTCAGCTGGGGAAACATCTGCTGTAGTTCTGAGCTGATTGCTGGCTTTTGGCTGCCTCAGCTGTAAATCATTCTGTTGTTAAAAGAATCCATTTTGGAGTTTTAGAAGAGAAGCTTGTACAGCAGCACCAAGTCTTAGAGCAGAGATCTCTTTAAAAGGTGAGAAAAAACTTTTTAGCAATTTCAGATATGCTTCACTATTAGTGGAGCTGTTTCTATTTAGGGGATTTCTTGGTAAAAGGACTTTTTCAGTACATTTTTTCTATACAGAACTTGGAGCCATTGTTTCTGAGAGAGTTCAGTGAGTTCAGTTCAGCAAAGGAGGTGCTGTTTCATCTGGGCTGCTTGCCCCTTGCTTAAAAACCTGTTTACTTTCTGCCTTCAACCACTTGGGGAGGGAAAGAAGTTTAGCAGCTGTCTGGCTGTTGCTCCAAAGTAGAAGGCACGTGCTGTGTGTTTCAGCTGCAAGAAGCCCTGCAGCAAAGCAGGTGAGTCGCAGGTGCAGGCTGAGGTTGTCATCATTGTGCAGGGACAGCAGCCGAGGTGATGAACGGCTGGGGACAGGGGACAAGGGACAGGACAGGGTGAAACATGTCCTGTCAGGGCACTGCAGTGGAGTTGCATGTGCTCCACATCAGAAAGTGCTGTGCAATAGCAGGGATGTGGCTCTGCTGTGAAGAAACGGGAGGAGGTTGCCTAATGGCATGTTGTGCTTTTAAGATTGATTTAATGCTTTTGCCATAATAACCAAAAGACTTAAGCAAACAGCTTTGATGTTTAATTCCTTCTTTGCTTTGAGACAACCGCTTGTTGTTTCTGGGCTTCCAGCACATTTTACTTTGAAACAAAAGAAATTAAAATCCTAAAGAGACTTAGTCTGGTATACTTTTCTTTCCTGTGAAGCATATCCCTTATGTAAACAGCTTAGGTGAGGAGCATATTATATTGGAGTTGGGACTTCAAAAATTACACTGGAGAAGTGGCAAGTCTCAAAAACAATATTATGTACATGTTCAGCCTTGTAAACAGCGAGCTCAGGATTCTGGCTCTGGGTGGCAGTTGAGCATCTCTGACAAATCAGGGCTGCAGAGCCAGTGTACCACTAGTGGAGAAAAAAAGACATCAGCACGTTGGGAGAATACTGCAGAGAGCAGGAATCTGGTGAATTTGGAAGAAAGGGAAAGGTGGTGGAATAAGCTGAAGGGGCAGAGTAGCCAGCTGCTTATTTTGGAAGCAAAGAGATGTGCCATTTGCCAACCATGAATATTATCTACAAATCTGGGGAAATATGGAAGGATTTTAGCAAGTCACAAAAAGTGAGATGAAAGTGCCGAGGTAATCCCTGTTTAAAACTGCATTTTGGTATATTTTTTGTAAATATTAGTATTATCGTACAGATTGCTGGAGCATGTGGCATGTTTGTTTGCTTGCCACTTGTCTAAAGCAGCATACTCTTCAAAACATTAACAACATATTTCTCTCGAGTTTTTAACTGTCATAAAAATGTTTTTGAGCAGTTTAAAACAGGGAATAAAACAACTGCAAGATGTAATCTCTGTCCTGTTTAGAGGAAGCAGAAAGGAAAATAACTTTAGCCACATTTCCCTGCAGATGTTCCACTTGACTATTGAATGATATGGTACACAAAAGATGCTTATGCAAGTGATATTTGACAGTGCCACCTATTGCTGGAAAAGCAGAACTCAAATGAGTATTTTTGTTATAAGCATGCCTAAATTGAGCAGAAAAATGAATTCATCTTTTAATTATTTCAAGGTCATTTAGCCATGTAGATATAAGCTTGCCTTTGTCTTTATGAAATGGACTGCACTTTTAAAAACTGGATTTCTCATACAATTGCATCAGATAGTGAAATAAATTTCTAGTTCAGAAAACTTGCAACTATTGGAATGTGGTTGAATGCTAGTGACTGTATTTTGGCTAAATCTGTTAATCCTGATTGTTCCTCCCTCTTTAATTGATGACAGAAGATTGATCCTAAAAATCATCAAACTGCTTTAGATTTAGCAAAACACAGGAAGTTAGTTTTTTTCCAGTGCTTGGAGTTTATGTTAATGTGAAGAGAATAAAATGTGTTTTAGCATGCTTCCAAAATTTCTCTGAAAAGTAACTGGCTAATGATGAAAATTCTTTGAAGACAAAGACTTAATGATCTGGATGCATCTTAATGCTTCCTATCCTTTATCAGGTCTTTCAGTTAGCAAGCATGAAAGCTGATTTCTCTACCTGCTCTTTCAAGGATGGTATTTGTTTTATTATAAAAGTCTAACTAATGATAATGGTAGGAATAATGAAAGATTTATGGGGGCAGCCTGAGATCAATTTTAAGTTTTAATTGTGGTTTTTATTTCTGATCTTTCTTACTGCCTCAGTCTTGTTGCTCATCTCTATTAGAGGGACAGCCAACCCTAAACCTCCTCCTGATTTTTGGCTTCTAATCTTTAATGGAAAGAAAAAAATTCTCTGTGTTGTTTTTTTTTCTTGATGGATCTAAATGGCAAGGTAAGAGCAGGAAAAGATGGAGCAGCAATTTGCTCTTTCTCAGGTCCAGGCAGGTATCTCTGAGGAGTTTATTGCTGCTTTACATAACTAATATTCTTTAGCTGAATCTGTCCTCCTTCCTCAACGATACACCAGTCTTCTGCTACCCCTGCTGAGCTTCTGAAGAACTGGATTGCTGCGAAGCTTAGGGGAATCAAAGGAAGCAGCTCTTGAGTATATAGGCATCTGTAGATTTACAGAAGGTTCAGAAGGAAAAAATAAAGTATCACCTGCCCACCTCCTGACCATAGAAAAGTGGTGTGGAGAAATCCAACTTTATCACCCTTGTGAAGTTCAGGGCTGAAATCTAATTTAGCCTAAGTGAAAATGGCTTATTTCATGGATGGTTTTTTTTGTGTGTTCTCTCTTCTTGAATCTTCTCTGCAGTCTGTTCCTGTACATTTCATCTTCTGCTTTATCACTGTAGCTACCTGCTCTCTTGGTGTTCTTCAGTTCACCTGTTTGGTCATTCTCTTGTTCATTCATCTGCTCTCCCCCACCCACAGAATCAGAGCACCTGAGCCAAGCCAAGAGACCTTCAATTCCTGCTGGGAGGTTTAAACCCCCTGTCACACCTTTCCTTTATGCGGATTCTGTAGAGGTAAAAAGGAGAACAAGTTCCAGCGGTTCAGTTCTGTGTCTGGAGGAGTGTGAGTGATGAAGTTTCCCGTTCCCATCCGAGCGCGGGGCCAGCAGAGGGCACTTCAGCCTGGGGCCAGCCCGGCCGGCTGCCCTGGACTAGAAATAGGAGATTTTTCTTTCTTTTAAATATTAATGAGTGCCATTTAGGCAAGGGGTGTATCTGTCGTGATTGGTGCTTTGTTGGCACTGTCTTCTGCAAGCTATCTGTGGCCTGATGCTGTTGTACAGTGGAAGAATTTGGGAACTGGAGGGGAAAATACGTTCCCTGTTTAGTTTAAGGTGTGACTTTACTGAAAGAAATGATACCTTTGTTGTTGAACTTCTATCATCTGAAATTGAATGTAATAGTGGGTGTTAAAACCATCCTTGAAATTTTTTTTTCCCCCCCAATGTAAAGCTTCTAATTTCTTTTTAGTTGTGATTTGATTTACTCTTTTAATTAAAAAGCAAGGAAATTGGAGAACACTACAACCCACTAACTGATTTTTGTGGATGACAGTGTGAGTTACTTAAGAGCAAATCACAATCTATTTCCCCTTCCAATCCGGTGCCGATATTTTTATCTTGTAATACAATGCTAACAGATGATTATATCTGCCAATAATGCATTTAACAGGAGATGACAAATTTTATTATAATAAGAAGCACCTCACGCTCTTTCATTTGTCCCAGTGTAAATCAGAAGTTACTGCCTTGGATTGAAAAGATTTGTTCTTGTGTAAGAGCTTACTGGTGTAAATGAGGATAGTCAAGCCTGACATGTGGTGATGTACCAAATTATATTACAGGATATTTAAATTCTGTCTCCCACTGTGAACAGCAGGATACCGTTTTTATCCTTCCTGTTGAATGCAGAATCACTTTTCCATTTATAAATTGAGCCTGAACAGAGCGCTCTTGGTATTGGCTGTTCCTCTGTTACTCCACATGCAGAGTATATTAAGACACCTGTTCATTCTTGCAAGGCAAACAATAAACAAACCAAAATACTTTCCTAAAAACAAATTGTTCTGTGATTAGTGGAACTAATGAAGCTTCACTGCCTGCAGGTTTCTATCCTTTATCCCCAATCCCCTCAGCAAGCCTCCCACCAGAAGGCTTTACTAGTTTATCTTTGCTCACATTTCATGGGACCTTCCCTTTGTCCCTTTTGCCCTGCAGTAATGCCAGTTCCTGTTTCCTGCTATCCTGTAAACCTTCCTCGGGTTCCTCCTGCCCTGTCACCAGCAGCACTTCTGCCTGGCCCTGGGGTGCTGGGTGGGAGCTGCTCAGGTAGCCAAGTTACAGCCTCAGATATCTCAGAGGGGAGGATAATTCAACTCTCTTGTTTTACTACCTGACAGATTTTCCCAGCACTCAGGGGAATTTAATATCTTCAAGGTGATTGCCCTCTGTTCAATTTCATAGAAATGGACCAGCAGATATTAAGAGTTTTATTCCCTACTCCTTGTTCTGGTGGCTGGTCTTTGGGAGACTAATTTTGTTTTTGTTAAATGGCTGCTCTTTTCTTTTTCTCTTGTTTTGCAAATCAAGTGCAGTGGTCGTCAGTGATGTTGTTAACTGGATAAAAAGCAAGCACGGATCAGGAATGGAGACTTTAGCCCCTTACTATTTTTTAAGGGCACGTATGCAACTTAATATCTTGTAGCCCTTGCACTTGAGGACAGCTTGAAGTGATTGCCTTTAGGCGTACCAAAAACAGAAGTGGAAGATGAATGCTGAAAATTTTAGGTGGAAGGAGCTTCTGGAGTCCTGCCAGTTCCTTTACTTCCAGAATCCCCTCTGGAGTTCTAGTCTGGCTCCCTGCCCAAGCAGGGCCCACCAGAGCAGGTTGCTCAGGACACATCCAGCTGGGTTTGGAGCATCTCCACAGATGGAGACACCAGGTCCAGTGCTGGACAGCAGTGTCTAGCTGGTGTTTGTGCCCACTGCTCCTCGTCCTGTCAGTGAGCTCTGTGCGGGTGCACCCTCCCTCCAGGAGTGTGTGATTTTGGTACGTAAGGCACCATGTTGAAATTTTTTTTGTCATGTTACAAATGATCAACCACTCTGTTTATAAAGTCTTGTATTTTAGCTGGTTTGGTTTTTTGTGTTTTTTTTTTTTTAATCAGAAATAGTTGTTTGGATTTCTGAGCATCTAGGTGTAACTCAGTTTTCTTTTCTTAACCAAGTATTTTTCAAAATATTGAAATTCATTTGAAATTCTGTACATTGAAATTTGGGTGCTAATTACATTTTCCAGGGGTTTATTACCTAGAAGTTGAGCTACCCTTGTATGTATGGGCATTTAAGATTTTTCATTGTAGAGGGGAAGCCATTCTTGCCTATTATTAAGTTAGCAAAGCCAGGAGCAATTGGTGTGCTTTTAAGCTCTGCTTCATTCAGTGGCTATGTATAGATTCACTGTCTTAGCTTTTAATACTTGAAAATCCTATCTGAGTGTATTTATGCTCACTTCAGTGCTATCCAGTATTCACTATTCAAATACCAATACTCTTAAGTGAGGCCTTTAAGCTCGTTTAGTGCATTGAGTCTTTTCTGTTTTGCAAAAATGAAAACATGCACAGTAATTTTTTATCAATATGTGTTTAATGAAAACACCTGCAGGTTTTAAAATTGTCTTGTTTGCTCAGTGCGGAGTGATAGAGATGGCTGGGAGCAGAAGAATTACACCAAATCTCCTGGTGGATATCAAATTTTCTCTTTGTGTTACTTTCCCACAGGCTTATTAAAAAAACAAGCCAAGAAACTTAACAGCCAGAAAAACCCCAAGACAGACAAAACAACCAAACAAAAGTATCTTGAGAAATATTTTTTAAGTAAAAAAGATTTTTAGATTGCAGCAGTTACCATATAAATGTACTGAAAACAAATGTTTTGCAGACAAATAAACTACAGTCAGTAGCTGGATGCCAGCAAAGAAGGTGCATGTGGCTCTTCAGAGATTAATGAATAAATAGAATTATTTCTGTAACTGAGGGACAGTTGATAAGCCACAAGCATTTACACATGGCACATTTTATTGCTGTGTTGTATCAAGGCCCTCAGCTGAGGAGTTGACAGGTTTTGTAAGAGGTGAGGACAGCAATAAACAGAACCTAAGCAGAAAAAGTAAATCAATCTTTAAACTGCAATTTATACAAGTACGTTTACTTTAATCATGTGATAAATAACCCTTATCTAAAAGATAACTGGCGAAGTGCTGCTTAATTCTCTGAATATTGGGTACTGCTTGCTTTGGGATCATTTTGGAAGAAATAGCCAATATGTAGGCCAGATTTTTTAATCACAATTTTGAGGGGTTTTAATATTTAATTAATGATGAAGGCTCTTGCCTTTTCTCTTGCATAGCTGAGAGGTGATAGGACTTGGAAAAAAAACTTAATACTAAAATATTTTATTATTTCAAAAGGCTTTCTGTATTTATGTACATCCTTCTGTAAAAGTAATTCGATAAAAAGACCCAATAAAAATAAGCAAGAATTTCTCTAAACTGCTTAATGAGGCCTAATAGAAATCTGAATTTCAGATCACATTAGGGTTGTCATATGCCCTAATTTCACATGACAGCTCTGGCTTGCCATGCAGTTGGCCTTTTATTTTGTGTCACGAGTTAACCAACCGTGCGTTCTTACGCCCCTGTTTTATTAGAGCTACACTTAAAAGATGGGAAAACTTCATTACAGTAGTTATGTTAGAACACGAGTTACAGAAGGGTCAATAAAGGCAGTTTCAGACCCTATTTAGACATTTCAAATATGGATAAATGTGGAGGAATGAAAAATTCCTTCTAGTTTTCCCCACGTCCTAAGCAGACAGGGGAGTGCAAAGTGCAGGTGATGCTCATTAGCAGCAAGGTATCAGCACCAAGGGGCTGTGCTGCTCCTGCAGCTGTTTCTGGTCACAGCTGACTCATCTGGATGAGGCACAGCACACATTGACAGGTGAAACAGTTCTTGATAATGTGTAGGGTTTGTGACACTTTCTAAAACAGTGTCTGCAGTCTAATTGAAGAAAGGGGATCTGCTAAAAATGTGAAAGGGTAAAAAGCAACTCTGAACTTTGCAGGGATTTTTACTGCTGGGTTTTTTGTTGATATTTATTTTTTGGTTTTGTTTCCTTTTTAAATCTGCTGTTTTACTGAAGGGGATTAACATCTTGTAATGCCTCTTTTTCAGTGTTGTGGCTTCATTCTGTGTCTTTGAATCACAATATCTTGTGGGTCTAAATAAATCAGGTGATACATAGTGCTTGAAGTACTGACAATATTCTGGGGTTGGATTAACAGCTTGGGGAAAGGTGAAAATACAACTTCTTGTCTGCATTTGCCAGTGCAGAAGGCATTATCAAAATGAGGTGTTAGTTATCAGCCAAATCATTCCTGTCTGTCTCTGTCTGGAGTTAGAGAGATGCCAGAAGGGACTAGAAATACGAAATGGGCTGCCCTGGCTCAGATCGATGGCCCTAAGTGGATGCCTGGGGACAGGACAAGAGGCAGTCATAATTGAAATGCCACTTAGGCTTTCCCAGGCTTGCAGCCCTTTTGGTCTGGGGACTTTTGGAGCTGGATGTGGCCTTGCCTGCTTCGGAGGCCTCAGTGGGACTCTGTGAGGAGCTTTCTTGCCATTGCTTTAATCCTTGTAAACCTGTGGCCTCCCCAGCACTCCCTAACAAATGTGCATTTGCTGTGTAAAGAACTGTCTCTTTTAAGGAGGGGAGAAAAATGGGGGGAAAAAAAAGAATTTTGAACCAGACTACTGCCAGTTCTGTTTATGTCTCCTGGGTTTTGTATGAAAAGAGTCAGGAAGGTCAGATAACATGCCTTGCAGCTTTCTCTGTGGTGTCCTTGCCTCCGATGGTGGCATGTGGTCAAAGGGAAGTAAATCCAGTGCATTGTTTGCTGTTTTCAGTGCTCTCCCGGCTGGGAGTGATGCCATGGGACACAATCCTTCCTCAGGCACCCAGACAGGGCAGGGGAAGGTGGGGCTGTATTGCTGCTTCTCTTCTGATCTAATCAAAGCACATCAGGACTTGACCATTAACATAAAGGGCTGAACCACTGTGGTTGTGCTGCTCTGGACTCCTATGCAAGATTGCATAAAGGCAGAGGCACCTTTCCCATGCTTTCAAATGCACATGTCTGCACAACTCAGTTTAGCTGCCCTTCATCTATAGAAAGAAATGGGTATTTATACATACAGTTAAATCTCTGAATGAATGAGAGAGAGAGACTCTGCTGATGTAACTTTATTCATCCCTTTTAAAGAGACAATATACTGCTCATCTCAATAAGCCTGTAAATAACAATGCTTATCCACAGACTGTGGTTGGAATTGCAGTTACTATTGATTTTTTCATAAAATACTGTTGGAATAGTTCTTAATTTAGTGGAATGTTAAGCTTTGCTTGTGTCCAGCCCCAATTACACTTGTACTTCAGTGGTGCCTTGGGATGGTGCTGTGAATGGGTGCAGAGTTCCCTTTATCCCCCCTGGTGAAAGCTTCCCAATGCTTGAAGCTGCCTCAGGTGCTTCCACCGTAGTGTTTGGTGCAATGTAAAGAAGGGAAGAGCAGGACTTGACTTGCAGGGTGTTTTGTGATTCAAGGCTGCAGATCCACCTCAGGTGCTGCTCCCAGCAGTGCTCAAGGACTGATAGGGTCAGTTCTTCTCCCTGCCCTGCTGATCCTCCCTTCACCTCTGGTAGCCCCAGTTCCTGCCATCCTCTGTGTTTGGCCTAATGAGATCAACCCCCTTGTCTGTTCCCTCTCCTCCTCTCCTGATGTTCCCATTTTCACCCTAAGTCACTGTCTCGTGTTGTTTGGTGCTGGTGACCATGATGCCCATCTTTGAGGCTTTGCAGTAGCTCTGGAAATTCATGGTACTCTAGCACTTGGGCTGTAAGTTTTATTGTTTTCTCTGTTTTATTTTATCCTTCTTTATTGGAAACTCACTGAGTAAAGTAATGGTAAATACAGTTATATTTATTTTCACGCTTACAAGTGGAGCTCCTGATTAATTTCTTCAGGTTATTATCTACTTGGCTGTTTGTTTCTATCATTTCTTTGAATCAGTAATTGCTGAAGTTTATGCTGTGGTCTGTACTCTGCTGAGACATTGATTAATGTTTTGGTTAGCTGAGCTACTTAAAAAGAAAATCTAAACCAAAACTTGGTATCAAGAGAGAGTGGTTTTCTCCTTGGTTGTTCAGCCTGGGGCCTCACTGGGTCACCAGCTGTGGTGGGCACAGCCCAGGATGTTTTGTGCTGCTCTCCTGCCCAGTGCCAGGGTGCCTTTCATGCATCTCACTCCGACACCTTCCTTCCTCCTTCCAACACCTTTTTTTTTTATCTCTTGAGAAATAAATGAATTCTTCATCATTGGCCTCTTCTTTACTCTCCAAATTATTGATGGATGTTTCGTGTTTACATGATGCTTTTCCAGTCCTTTGTTTTGTTAGTAAACAAGAGGTATATTATTTGTAGGTGTTAAATATGCACTATACCTGTTCTGAAAAAAACAAACAACTTTCTTTTCCTATATATATATGTATATTTTTAAAAATACATAGGAAAATATTTAGTTTAGTAATTTCTCTAGAGTTCTTTGTGCCTTTTCCTTTCAGGTTCTTCCTCTTGCTCCTGATACCCTTGAACAGAACAGAGTCTTTGAAGTTTGTTATCCAGGAGCTGTATTCTATCCAAAGCTCTGGTTTGTAACCAGATATGGGCCATGGATGAACCACCCAGCAGTGGTGGTGAATGATGCAATTTTCACTGAGCATAATTTTGCTTTGTTAGTGTCAGCTGTCCTGATTTGTTGGTGCATTGGCTTCTTCCTACCGCTGCTGCTTGTTAAACACCAACTTTTACTGTTATTCCACTGCAGCATCTTTAATTTCTGTGTGAAATCATGATCTTCATGTTTGGATGGCCATGGTGCTTCCCTTCAGCTTCTGCATTCTTTCCTTCTGGTCCTAGGGATTCATATTTCAGTAGACATGTCAGACTGGTATATTTTTCGGTTTTACTGCTTTTCTTTTTATTTGGATGAAGGTTGCTATGTCTCCGAAGATGTTACAAAGTTACTTCAGTGGTGTATTGGGGTTTTTTATTCTGTTGTGATTCAGCTGTGATTTTTGCTCTCTGCCTCTTGAAAGCAATGCTATTAGATGTTTGCCATGATCTCTTTTTTTTTCCTGTTGCTGTCATTCCCATTCTTGCTGACTTCATCCAGAATTTATCTTGAAAATAAAGTGTTGTCTTCAACTATTACTAATACTCATTAGAAAAAATGATGTTTTAAAGCTAGACATTAGGAAATACACCTGTTATGATACATACTTGAGAAATTGATAGTGGCTTCCTTTTTGTAATTTTTTTTTTGTTCTACAGCTGTAATATATTGAAAAAACTTATGTTTATAATTTTGTGGCTGTTTAAAAGCTTTATTATTATTTTTCATTTTTCAGAATTCAGTTAATTTCCATTTACTAATCTACCACTCTCTCTCATATCTTTTGCTGGCTAATAGGAAGACAAAATATTTTTTTCTTTCAAGTTTGGACTACAGCTCATAAACCCAGTTTCCATTATATGTATTGATGTCAAGATGAGGAAAAACATCTTTTGAAAGTTTTACTCCTATTTGTCAAGGGTGCTATGTTATGATCACTATCACTTTAAGTAATTGGCATTTGTATTAAATATCAACTGAATAGAAATTGTAGATATTCCCTGATTTGTTGGTACATTCAGAATTTTATGTATCATTAGTTTGAATAAGTTTCTGGAGGATGATAACTCTATACATTGAATATAAAGTAGCAGCGTGCATACAAAATGAGTTGACATGAAAGTACTAGTTTTGGTTTTTGAATATTGTGTACCCGTTTTTCTTGCAAGGCATCTCTCTGTCTTTATTGAAACACTGGCTCTGTTGCAAGGCAATTATTCAAGTTAACAAAGAGGTGGGGATGGAGCAGTGAGGAAAGTCAAGGACTTAAAAGCCAAAACAGAGATCTTTAATTTGAATTTGTCCTGGCTTTTGGGTGAAGTTGCATGATGGTGTCTTTTCTTCAGAACCTTGGTGCAGTGCTTTGATCTGGTGCAGTCTCAGAGCAGATCAGTCTTGGGAAGCCACAGAGTGGTGTTTGTAAGATAGTGCTGGCCAAAACAGAGATCTTTAATTTGAATTTGTCCTGGCTTTTGGGTGAGTTGCATGATGGTATCTTTTCTTCAGATCCCTGGTGCAGTGCTTTGATCAGATGCAGTCTCAGAGCGGATCAGTCTTGGGAAGGCACAGAGTGGTGTTTGTAAGATAGTGCTATGCATTTGGTTTGGGTTTTCTTGCTGCTGAGGTGAAGTCCATCACACAGGTTGTTGGGGGGGTGCAATATAATGCAAATGGTTTGTGTTGTCCTGCACTACAGCTGTGCCATCAGCTGTGAGCCCCTGATGAGGACATTGCTGTGTGTTCCCTCTCGTGGCCATGCACCGAGCCAGAGTGGGGAACTGGTGCAGCCTAAAGCCGTGGCAGGAGGAGTCAGGCCTGGTTTGGTGAGAGCCCAGTCAGGCTCTCTGAGCCGCCCATCGTGCCTGTGCTGGCTCAGAGCTGCCAGGGCTTGCACAGCTGGGTGCAAGGAGCTGCTGGTGGGAGCAGCGCTGCCTCTGCAGCCCCAACACAAAGCTGTGACTGCTGCTGCTGTGTTCCTGTGGCTGCAGCCTGGAGGAGAGAGGGGAGCTGCACCTGCTGTGTCCCACAGCTGCCTGCGTGGTGACAGATTACAGATTTCTGCGTTGGCATGGCCAGCAAATGTGTACTTGTCCCTTATTTACTGGGTATGTAAAAATGCTTATCACTCTGAGCTTACAGCTGAAGGCACCCAGACCTGTCCTGCAGCATGCAAAGTGCTGTGTAATGCCAAATGCAAGGGAAATTGGGCACGTGGTGTTCACAGACACTTCTTCCATCTTCCTGTGCCAAGATCTCAGCCAGCTGAAGTGGAGTGGTGTCCTCTGGGGAGAGGTGAGCATGGAGGGGTTGGTGCTGAGCAGCAGCAGGGTGAGCTGGGGAGGCTGCCTGGCCTGGGGCCGGCAGTGTCAAAAATGAACAGGAAATTGATTTAGTGAGGCTCTGAGTACCTTGTGTTAAATGATCTATTGACTAAGAAAAAAAAAAAGAAATTAAAAATACTACTAATAAAAAGTGGAGTATGTACCAGCCAGGACAAGTTGTCTGTGTTATGTAGATTTTGCTGTTCCCTGGCTTTTAGATGCTTGCAGCTGTGATATTTCATTTCTATCATTACTGTGTGTGTAATCTATAACCTTCATCTAAGAACCACGACTCATTAATTAATCATTACCAAGGGCAAGACATGCAACAGCATCAAGTGTGCCAAATCCTCTCTCAAAGTTTTTGAGTGTCTGACTGCTCGTAGATAGCATCTCGGCAGTCCTGGCAGATTACTCTAAAGGACCAGATCTTGCAGCACGTACTCAATTTATGGGTTTTTATATCAGTTCTTCCAGTGGCACTCCAAGTAATTTGCAACTCTGCCTTCCATTTATTTAATCCTCTCCATACTGCTGGTCTGAGCCCTGCTGCTGAGGTTCCTAGAGCTGCTGGGCTGGCTGGGATGTGGATGGCAGCAGGGACCTGAGGGTGGCATTGCTGCAGATGGGCAACCCTGGAGTTTTTAGTGTTCATGATGTGGAGAGGAATTATGGAAATGGGCAAACTCTGCTGCACTGTCACTTCTCTTCTGAGAAACAGTGCACTCCATTTTAATGCTGCTTATGTAGTACCCGCTAAAATTATTTTTAAAGAATCCGCTATTATTCTAAGAGATGTCTGAAAGAAACAACTTCATTCCCTTTGACTTTGCTTCTTTTCTTGCTTGGTTTGGCTTGTTTGTAAATACTGGTCGATGTTTACAAACACTTCTCCCCTGCTCTCTTACAGAAAGCTACTTCAAGGCAAAAAAATATTAGAACTTGTCAGACTGTATTTTTAGTCAGTCTTGGTAACAAGTACTTTATTGACAACTCTGTAATGAAACATGAAACCTGTTTTGATTTTTGTTAACTAATTTTCTACATGGATTTATGGTGGGGGTTTTTTTGTTTGGCTTGTTTGGGCTTTGTTTGTTTCTTTTTTTATTCTGTTAGAGCTAGAAGGTTTCATTGTTCTTTGGACCTTCCACATATAAAGAGGGCAAAGGAGAAATTGAGAACTGAAATTGTAGCTGTATTGCACTTTTTTACAGTGTCATATGCTTTTACATCTCCTGTGACTTTGAAAAGCTGTGTACTTACTTCAGCCTGATTTTTAAAGTCATTTTTGCACGCTCTTGTCTCTTCCTTACGTATTGCTCCCTGTGAAGAGGTGACTCCAGCAGCACAGTGAGGGCCAGCACGGTGGCCAAGGGGGGTGACAGGCTGGCAGTGCCTGGGCTGGACCTGTCCCCTCCTGGTGAGCAGGGACTGTGCCCCAGCAGAGCCTGAGCAGGGGCACCCTGGGCTCCAAAGCCAAAAACCTTCTCAGCTGAGGTCACCAAGTGGCCACATGTCCTTCAGTGAGCCTGCAGCTCCCTGGGAGCAGTTTGAAAAGCCTGGGTGAGGTGGGCTTTGCTGAGGTTCAGAGATGTTTTCTTACTTGGTAGATTTTAGCTCTCACATATTAATTATTATTTTTCTTGGTAGCCCATCAGTGTCTGTATCTCTTTAACCCAGCACTGTTCTTATGGGTCTTGCTGTTCCAAATCCAGCAGCTCCTGAAATAGTGATACACAAACAGGGGAAGGTATAAAAGAATTAAAAATTGTAAGCAAATACTGTAAACGGCACAGAATTACCAGAGCAGGAGGGAGGTATTAGAAGTGTAATTTCCACTTAAGCATAGGTTGATAGGATTGCACAAAAGAAAGTAAGCATAATAGTGAAAATAAGGAGATTATGAAAGTAAAGACTGCATCCCAAACCCTAATTAGTGAGGTTACCTGCATTTCAGCTTTCACATTTGCTCATTAAAAGCACTGGGGTTTTTTTTTTTCACCTTGATTCATCTTCTTAGAAAATCTTATGCCACGATTCTGGCCATAAAGATTTTACATGATACTAATGAACAATGTGTATCCAATGCTTTGTCTTATTTAAAAAAAAAGATGCTTTATGAAAAGCTTTTGGCCTGAATACAATTATTCCTATTCATTTCCAGGGAGATAAACCTCAACAGTTAAGCAGTGCTAGTACATCAAGCTTCTTTTTTAACCAAAAATAAGTACCGTTAATTTAAATTCAGTGAAAGACACGGATAAAGCAGTGTTAAATGCTCTCACTGTTAAAAGAAAGTAGCTTAAAATTTCATGCATAACAAGAATTAGCTTGTCTTTATTGGTTTTTGTACATATGATGAAACATTTGGCTCTAATATTGATGGTTAACATGTCTGCTCCCCCCTCAGCCTGTGAGGATTTTGTGGTTTTTTGAGTGGGCTGCCATCAACTATTTGAATTTCTTTGGCAGAATGACCAATCATTTCTTCACCCTTTTTTCTTATTGCTCAGTTTCATAATGCAAGGTGAAACATATGTTTCTTTCCAAGTCATCCTAGATATGGTTTTGGCTCTGCCTGGATTGTTTCATTAACCAGGTGGAAATTGCTGAGGCTATGGACATATTAGATAATACTTGTTTTTCCAAAACCACTTTTGTGGATAATAGAAATCCTGAACAAAATGTGGGAATTAACAGGTATTAGAAGGTATTGCATGCTGAGAAAGAAAATAATAAATTGACAGAGAAAGCAAATGGTCTGTGAAGTGGTGACATCTAAGGCTATTTTAATTTAAACTTTTTGTTTTAAAAATGCCCAGTGGAAAAAGTGTCACAATGCTAAAGTTGTGGGAAATGCTGCTTAAGTTCGGAAATGATGTCTTTTTGTTCTTTTGAACTGAGTAGGGAAGATGTAGTTCTTTCTTATTTACTAGTTTAGCAGTGTAAAAATTAAATTACTAAGCAATCTCTGTTCTTGAGTGTCTGCATTTGGGACGGGAAAACAGGAAGCATATGGAAAGAGGAATCTAGAAGCTTTATTTTTTACATCTGGTGTGGTTAGATTGTGGGGTCCTTTTGGTGGTTAAAAACTGTAGTAGATAAATACTGTTAAATAAAATTTAATGGTCAAGCCTTTGCTTATTGTTATGGTTTTACAGGGGTTTTTTTGGTTGTTTGGGTTTTTTTTCTGAAAGTTATACTTATTTCTTTCTGACAGATCCATCTTGGTTTTCACTGCCTACCACAGTAAGAATTCCCTCTCACCTGATGAGCTAAAGACACGACCCCTAAGGACTGCCAGACTGAGCACTGCCTGGTCAGTGAGTACTCACAACCTGAGTTTTGTGTGCTGTTTGCTCACAGATGTGTTTATGTTGTTGGCCAAAGTGGTTCCATCTACGCTTCAAAAGTGCCTGGGAAGATCTCTGCAGGAAAGTGTTTTTGTAAAGGAAAGCAATTTTTCTCAGCACTTTGCTTTAAAGAATCTACTTCAGTCTTTTCCAGCCCAGCTGAATTACTTCAGAAGGCCCCACTAACAGAAATATGCCTTTTTCCTGTCTACCTGCATGTTCATTTGGGGATATTGCTCATCCTGACAAGTTCAGGATCAAGTGAGGGTGTTAGGAATTTATTGCTCCTGGCATCAAAATAATTTTTTCTCCAAATGAGCCTTTCGTTCAGAATCTGAACACTACAAAAATGTTTCAGTCTGTATGACTGGCTGCATACAGTTCTATATCTGTGTATAAGCAATATAAGCCATTCGGAGAAAAGACAAAGAGAAGAAACCTTCCCATTATCTGTTCTTTGATGGTGTCTCCAACTGCTGGTCAGAATGCTCACAAGACACCCTACATTTTAATTACTGTTCTACACATGCTCTGGGAATTCAGGTAATTACATAAAGTCCCACACTTGTCCCAGTGTGTCCAGCACTGGAAATGGGCTGTCCTGCTTAAGAGTAGCTGAAGAGTCAAGGCATCAAAACCTTTGGTTGATGGATTCCCGTCAGAAAAAAAAAACCAAAACCAAACCCTACTTATGTTCCAAAAACATCTGTCTTCTCTTATGGATTTTAATTTTACTGAGAATAATTTTCAGTGAGACACCTGAGAATTCTTTCTTGAGTAATTTAATTCAGTGGCAGTATTTCATGGGAAGCTACTTCCAGATTGTGCCTTTTCTAAATCACTAATTTGGAGTTAGTTTAATACAACATTTTAAATTGTTCCACTTGTCTTGAAAAGCATGGCAAAATAGTAGGGTTTCAATATGACAAGCACCAAATTCTGAGGGAATGCACACTGAAGAAAATTAACACATTCTTCTGCATTGTTTGCAATGGATCATTTGGTTGTCATTACGTATTTTCTACTGGAAAGTTGTTTTCTAACTCCAGGGCTGTTTCAGTTTTTAGGCCATTAAGATCGATGCTCCATACTTATAAAGTAAATTACTCCAAGGGTCTGACCTATAAATTTTCAAATTTTATGTAGTGTAAGAAAATTAAAATGAGAAAAATGAGATCCCTCAGTATAAGGAATCCTTGATCTGGTGGGATTATGGTGGTTTTAAAATTTATTTATATTATTTTACAGGTGTAAGTTTCATGACAGCTTTCTGCCATTTCTGTATGGTTAGAAATATGAAAATAAGGGATTCCTGAAATCTGTTTTGGCTCTTAATAAATGTATCTATCTAGGCTATGTATAAGTTATTTGTCTATGCTCTGTGTATATGTTCCTGTATTTAAGGGATCTTCATAGCCCATCTTGAAGTAGTTAAAGAACAGATTGACAAGTACTTCCCACAGCAAATTCCAGGAGAACAAACATTTAAGTGATAAAAGATACTGGTCCAGAAGCTCTCACTTTTGCCCTGTATCTCAACAGCAGTTTGTCAGGGAAAGGTTGCAGAAGTAGGTCCTTGGTGAGAATTTCAAACACCTGATAGCTCAATCTCAAAATCCCCTGCTGTAGTCTTGGTTTGGTTTTTTTTTTGCTGTCTGTTTTTTAAAATAACACCAAATGATCTCCTAGGGTCAGACAATAAGTCAGTAACAAAGCTGAACATGAAACCAAATTCATAATTCCCTGCAGCAATTGAGGTTGACAATATGCCTGCTTAAACTTTCAAAATGGTGACTAGATCCTGTGCATTACTTATTTTCATTGCTCTGGAAAATACTGAGGCCAGGAAGGATTTTCAGGTACTGAAGAAAAACTTTCTTCTTGCTCCCCATTCTGTGTCTGGGGGAATTTTCAGGGGTTGATTTGAGTCGAGACACAAGCTGGGACAGGGAGCTCAGTGCTGTTTGTGAGGAGCAGAGCTTTCCCTCCTGGCAGTGAGATATTTGCTTTAGAGGATCTTCAGCAGTTCCTCTAGCTGAGAGAGGGCTCTGTGAGGGGAGGAGCATCAGCACCACGAGATCCCCTGCAGCATGGTACAGCAGATGATTTGGGGTTTCATTTTGGGCTTTGGGCTTTTGGGAGATGTTCTGTCTTTATGTGGGAGTCTTCCTTAGCTGCAGGTTTGGGGTTGGGAATTTGCCCTGGTTCTGTCCCAGGTGCTGGTGGCACCACTTGTTTTCAGCCTGCTGTCGGTACTGTTTGTTCTTTATTCACTCCTAAACTTGTGTTCCGGTGGATTTCCTGGTGTGATGAGGATGTGCTGGTAACTTCCCAGTTAATTCCCTTTCGTATGGCTTGCCCAGCCCTCCAGCTCTGCCTGTTTCTGCCTTATGTTCTTTATGCATCTGTCAAAAACTTACTGTCAGTTCCCAAACCACTGTTGAGACTCATCTCCCTCCACTGTGCCCTTCCCCAGCATCCTCTGTATTCTTCAGAGGCCATGGCTGTGACATCAATATTTCAGCGTATTTGTTAGGTTTTGTTTGTTTTTTTTTTTTAATTTTCTTTCTTTTCAACAAAGGCTGCTATCACCCCATCATGGTGGATCAAAGCCTTTAGAAAGTAACTACCTTAGAGGAAAAAGTTTAACTTCTTGAGCAAAACCCTTCTGGACTTGTCCTCCAGGGAGGACTGAGTTTCTTAGCTTTATACATCTTGACAGGAAATTCACGTCTTCTGAGGGAGTTGGAAGAAAACAGCCTCTTCATCACTGCCAACTTCTGTGCTCTTCTTAGTTCCAGGTCTGGAGGATGAAAATTTTTTGGCATTTTTAGTGCTGCCACCCTGAAAAAAGAGCATATTCTATATGGTTTGAAAACCTTCTGTAAACTCCCATTGGTATGAATAGTCAAAACTACTTCAGCAAATTACTGAAGAAGCCTTCTTTTTACTGTCAGACTTGGATGCCTCTACCATATTTGGTTTATTAGTTTGCAGTGATTTTGAAAGGGAACAAAAGTTGACAAATAATGTGTTCTTAAGTATTTGTACCTTTTCTTTCTTAGGCAACAAACTCACAATCAGAGCTTGATAAGTATTAGTACTCACAAATGGAGCCACAAAACCAATGCAACTTCTGCTATTGATTTTTCTCCTGAGTAACTCTTGGCAGCAAAGGCAGGTTACCATCCCGTGTAAGCATCAAACTTACTTAGAGTAAATTACTCTAAATTATAAACCAACCAATAAATCAGCATTGCTACAGTGTTGCCCTCCTGTTCCTCACTCCATACCTGAAGTGTGTATCCCAAATAAGAATCAATGCATCACAAAATTGTTTTAATTTTATTTTTAATTAAATGCAGAAAAATGGATGCTGTTCTGGAATTGCCAGCAATAACTAAGCCTGAGTAAAGAGCTGGGACATATATGCAATTAAAATTCACATTGCAATCTGATAATTAAAGAAGTAGAATTAAGGTGTTGCCCATGCTTTTGTAAATTATGCCATATCAGCAAGTACCATTTTTTTTAAGTTTTGTCTTTGTTATGAAGCTCAGTAAGGCATTAATGGGGCTAACCAGTTTTACAAGTGGTTTTAAATTTATGCCCACACATTGGCCTTAGCACTGCAAGCAAGCATATTTGTTGAGAGAAAAATTTATTTGGCAACATTCTTTAAGACACAAGATTTGATATGAGAAGATGCAGCACTGCTATTTCCCAAGTACTGCATGACCAGATGAGAAATTGAATATTACTTTGGATAAATTCCGGCCTCTGTCAGATGTATGGAAGATGGGAATAATTCAAGCAGAACAGTAAGCCTAGGATAATTAAAAAATAAATTACTGTACCTTAAAATATTTCAGTGGACTCTAGATATGAGTGTTCAGACTGAGAAGGATGTAGTGAGAAAAACTAACTATATGAAAATACCAAATTATCACTAAAGGTCAAGTAAAAATGTACTGGAAAAGATAACTGGATATTTGACGTCCTCTTGTTTGTTTTGCTTGGGGGTTTTTTTTGACTACTATGTAGCATACTACGTTGACAGTTGATAAATAGATGCTGATAATATTTGCTATTTTATGAACATTCTCTTTGAGTCATGTACAAATTTTGTTAACAATAATCTACATTCTATGCCATGACATTATATAATTCATGTATTCTTCGAATATTTCAATGGGATATGAAATTTTGTGTGAAAAAGGACAGTGTATAATTTGTTTCTTTTTCATAAACTTGAGTTGGTTATGAGCCTCGCTGTGAAAAAGGCTCTGTGAGGAAAAAATATTTGAGTTTTGACCTTTGATTTTTCTAACTAAGAGCAAGTTTTAATCTGTGTCATAGTTTTAAAAAGAAAACTCATCTTTTGCCTTGTATGGGAGTGTGGGTGAAAGGGTGGGGGGAAATGCTGTAGGTATTCAGGCTGGCCTAGAGTGGCAGCTTGAGGGAAATGTTAGGATAACTATCTGAATGCTTCTTAGAGTGAGACTGAAGGGGACAGGTCTCTCCTAGAAACTCCAGAAATGACATCCTGTGCATTCTGGGGCTATTCTTGGAGAGCCCAAAGAAAACAATTACAGCTCATAACAGATGGTTCTCTATGAAATAGTCTGTGTAACCTGCTGCAAACACTTAATAGGGGTATGATGTGAAGGAAAATATAAAATCCTGTCTGTGGTGCAGTAATCTGCCCTTGATTTATGGTTTTATTTCTTCCTTCCTGTACTGGAAACTCAGCACTGACAAGTCTAGATTTTTGTGCAGCTGATTCTGAAGTCTTCGTGGAAACTTGGTGGGGTTTCAAAAGAAGTTCTATGTGTTTGAGAATAATGTAGCCCTTCCTGTTTGATGATGAACCTTGGGCTGAACTATTTCAGAGTGAAATAGTTTCCCTGTGAAAGGGGAAGGTTCTCAGTCAGCATCTGTCCTGGAAGAAACCCTCTTTCTGTAATTACTTTGTGACTGCAGTTTGAGGTGCTGTGACTGTGTAGGTGTCTGATAAATGTTTTTGATGGGATAGAGCACACATATGAAGAATGAGTGGATAAAGGTGCATTTCAGTTCCATTCATTGCAGACCAGGCTGATGCCTTTGCCTTCGTGAATAGCTTTTTTTGTGTATTAAACAAAAGAAAAAAAAAAGAAATCTTTATGAGAAGGGTATTTTGGTAAATGGATGTTATCTTTCAGGTTTTTCCTTTGCTTATAATTGCACTGTTTGTATTTCTAAAAGTAGAGGGTAAAAATCAAAAATACAGTTACAAAATACAGCCCAGTTGTGAATCAGCCTGAAATTAAATCACAACTTCTAGTGAGCAATCTGTAGATGCTTGGATAAGATCTTCAAAAACCAGGTGTGATAGAAAGAAAACAGAAGGAGTAGAAAAAAACTGAACTGCCATCACAGTGAGAATCAAAATGTTGAGTGTTCCCTGACTTTGTTGTATGGGGAAACACCACCCCATCAGTACTGGCAGCTGCATGTGCTTGGTGCTGAAGCTGGGACATGAACCAGGGACAGTGAGCCTGAGGAACAGCTCGGGTGGCACTCTGGAGGTGGTTGGTGCTGAGTGCAGCAAGGGAGAGACTGGTGAGCAGGACACCCTGCAGGGGTGACTCAGTTTTGCACATCAGGGAGCCCTCCAAGGGTTCCAACTAGAGGAACATGGCAGTAGGGCTTGGGAGAGCCCCGTGCCATTCCAGGAGGTCGGGGAGCCAAGACGACCCATAACACAAACATTTTTTGTTCTGCACTCTTACTCTGCCTTTGAACTTGAAGCTGTGTGCAGGGAAGGTTGTGGTTGTCTTCAAGCTGTTATTTACTCTCAGTGTCACTGGGCCTTCTACAAGTTTGCATTTACATAAATACATCTCATGATGTTGGTACCTTTAGAGTGACGTGAAATGGGAAAAGAGCGTAGTTACTATTGTCTTACATGATCTACTACAGAAAACCAAAATGTACCTAAGAGTGAGTTTCATCAAATTAATTTAGAATTATAAACTCAATATAACTGGATTTTTATTTGATTTTTACCTTGCACCTGCCCACTTCTTTTACTGGCAGATGGGTCTAACTTTACCTTTTTGAGCATGTGCAGCAGAAGCAGCTTTGCTTCACACAGATCCTTACTGACCCAGCTTTTTATACCCCCTGGCAATCTGCTCTGTGCTTGTACAACACCAGGTTAATTACAGCCTTGTGAACATGTGCATTAAAAGAATCTGACTACTGGTAGAGATAGTTTTTTGTTCTTTTGCTTTACAAGAGTGCATCTTCTTATTTTTTTTAATATTAGCTTTGTCATAACTGTCATGTGGCGCATTTCACGGCCAGTTGAAGTTTCCCTCACTTTAGCAGAAATCCAGCTTATTATGCACATATCCACTTTGGAGAATGAGCATCTGCAGCTACTCAAGACACAGAGTTGCTGGTGAATGTGTCTAGGCATCTTCATTTGTTGTGCTGTGTTGTCCCTGAATAAATATGCAGAATATCTGGCAGTTGAGCAGTCACAATGCAAAAAGAGAAACACACTGGTGTTTTGTTATGAGATAGCTGGCTGTGCCAGTGATTATAAGGCATGTACTTGAACCAAGTGGAAGGAATTTTTCTTTTTAAAAAATATTCTAAATATTTTTCTTATCTCAATTTTTTTTGTCAATCTCCTTAGCAACAGAAACAGATGTTTCTTTTCTCTTAGTCATTACATTCAAAGAAAATAGCTGCTTCAAAAATAAGGAAAGCAATTTCTATGAATTGGGTGGCTATTAATTATTGCCAAGATGTTTTAGGATGATAATAAGATATGCAACAATTGGCTTTTTTCTTTAATTGAAATATAGCTATCTAGTTAACCTGTCCTGGTTAGGTGAGCTAAAATCTATCTGCTCTTATAGTGCAGTTGTGTGATAAAGACAAGAGTGAGCTTGAATATTTCTTGTTTATTGAGGAGATACATAGTATCAATGTGCACCTAATGTTTTATTAATTTATGACTTCAAAGCAAGTCAGTGAAGAGTTTGCCTTGAAGACAAAGAACTAAATATGCATGGCCTTACAAATATATATTTTTGTATGTCAATTTACAATATGAAATTGTATAATTAATTCTAAATGTGGACTTTCTTTTACAGTGATGCTCTTTTTCAAATTACTGTCTGTTTTTCTCCAGATTTTTATTGTACAATTTTAAGCTTTCACTTGGATTTCAAAAGGGTTTACTGATGCGTCATTTTCATCTCTGATGTGTCATTTTCATCTGTATGGGCACAAGTGCCTTCCTAATTCACAAGAAACTGGCACATGTAGATGAGATTTAGAGAGAAATGAGTTAGGACTTCAGAATCAGGATATGGACTGGTCTCTGTCAGCCAAGAGAAACAGAGTCACCTCTGAAGTTTGGAGGGAAGGACTTTTGCTGCTCCCCTAGTCCTGAATGAGTGTCATTTAAGATATCTGCATGTGCATGCACCCACATGTGTGCTTGAAAACCAGTGCAAAAAACGAACCTTCATTCCTGATAGTGTTAATCTGTTTAGTTCATCTCATGGAGATTTAGTAGCAGTGTTGAGGGGAAAAAACAGTTGTTCAGGTGGGTGAAATTGGGAAACCTTGATCTCAACTAGGGCTAAACTGGCTGTTCTTTTTTTACAAGCACATTCTCCTGCAGCATGCATGTCCACAGCAGGAGAAAGAAAAACAAAGCCTTTGACATGAATTTACGAAAAAACAGTTGTTCAGGTGGGTGAAATTGGGAAACCTTGATCTCAACTGGAGGTAAACTGGCTGTTCTTTTTTTTACAAGCACATTCTCCTGCAGGATGCAGAAAGAAAACAAAGCCTTTGACATGAACTTACTTTCAAGAACCAGCAAAGCTCAGAGAAGGAAGAGTTGAAGAAGATTAGTGTTATGCCACAACCTTTAATCACAGTTGTACTCTCCCTGATGTTTTCCTTTTTCTTTGTCTCCCTCCAACCCTGAAAATAATAATTCTGATTGGGACTCCTTTAACCACATATCAGTGGCAAAAGTAGTTTTGAAAAGCTTTACCAAAGAACCATCTGGAGCATGTGTGAGGGCCAAGAACACTGAGAACTTCCTCCATGGCAGAGCTGATGGGCTGTGAGGAGCCGTGAGCAGCAAACCCTGGCCCTTTCACCCTTTAACCTGGCCAGCACATCAGACAGAGGGGCAGGCTGCCCAAATGCTGTTTCCCAGAGTTCAGGGAGCAGGCTGTACTGCCCCTCAGGCTCTGCTAAAGCACTGGTGGAACCATCTGCATTCCAGTTAGATGTGCAGAGTAATCAAAAGTACAACTATGAAACCATCCCTGATTCCTCGGTAAGTGCACAATCTCTTGTCTGCTGTAGGCTGAGGTGGGGCTGGTTAGCACAGCTCCTCAGGGGTGCTGCAGAGAGCAGAGCAGCATGGTTTGGGCAGGGCTGAGTTTCAGGAAGATGGGCACTGGTGTCTGTTCACCCCAGGGGAACCTCTCTGTATGGGTAAGGAGTGAAGGTGTCTTGTGGAAGGACCTCAGAAGGGAAGGCTTTCATCAGCTGTGGCCAGGGACAATGCTTCAAAAATGGCAGGAATTTTTGTTGCAGGAAAGAGTCTTGGAAAAGAACAAAAGCTTGGTGTGTAGGCAGGGAGGCAGCCTGCAATGGGTGTCTGCTCGTCTGTGGGCAGACCTTGCCTGCTGCTGGCTGCTAAAGTTGGTTGGGTGTTATTTCTACTCAGTGTTGAGTTTACTCAGTTTATTGTAGGTGAAACAAATGTTGGCACTATGAAATTAGAGTAGCTAAATGAAATCTTACTGCCAGTGTCACCTTCTGTAAGTGAAATTCAAACAGGTGTATGAACTCTTTGGTCATGCTTTCCATGCCAGCCCTTGGTTCATGCTGGCTCACTCCTAGCTGAATTCTTGGACCAGGAGACCTTTCCTGGGGAGCAAGTGATGGTGCAAATTCTTTGATGGTAGCTGCAGATAAGGCAGTGAGGCAGCCCTTTGCCACTTGGAGCAATAACAGCATCAGTGTGGCTGTGGGCAAGACACCTTGTTCTGTAGCAGTGCCTGGAAGTTGGTGACTACAAAATGCTCTGGGACTAAGCTGATTTGTGATAAGAGCAGAAATTTCACTTCCCTGATGTCTCCTTGGCTACCCATCCAGCCATTTCAAATATTTCCCTTGGCAACTGTTGTCTTGGTGTTTCCTGGATTTTAGAAAATCATTGCTTACATATTGGCGGTCTTTTTGAATAGATGTGGATCATTCTTACAGGGAATTTTAGAGGAAATTGCAGATTTTCTTTTGTCCTGTTTCATATGTAAGCTGTTTGTTACTGTCCATAGATTTGCTCACTTGCATAAGAGAGAATTTAGAAGAAAATGACTAATTATTTTATCATTAAAGTGGATGAAAAAAATAACAGTGTCTCAAAAAGAAAGTGCTCTCAATGCCTACACAGTTTCATGGACACAGCTCTTCAAATGCTCCCATAGCAAATGGGGGCCTTTTCACCCTCCCTGGTAAATCACCCTTTAAGGTAAAACAGCTGATAATTCTGCAGCTCTTCATGATGTGTGTCCACAAGTTATTTCTAAAGACAGACTTGTCATGAAGAATACTTTGATATTGAAAGAATGAATTCCAGTTAGTTTAATGCTAATGAGAAGGAGACATGTAAAATCAGTATTTTGAATTATATGTGAGAATATTGGGGTTAAATATGCATTTTAACTGGGTTGAATATTCATAATATCTGTTGAGGGGTTTTTGTGCGTGAAAATATGTGAAGGTAATTTGTGGAATCAATATTCCTGACAGGCCTTTTTTATGTGTGGTTTGTCAGGGACTGGGAGAAGATTATTTTGGTTAGTTAGTTTGTTCTTAGTCTGATTTTTAAAAACAATCTGAATTAATTGCCTTAGGTTGGTTCTGTTGACACTGTATAGAGTTTGGTGTCAATGTAGTCCTGGAGTAAAAGAAAATATAAAGAAAGGAATGAAGAGTAATTTTCTTCAAATGTTTGGCAACAACCACTCCAAGACTTCATAGTTATTCTAAGTTGAGGGTAAATTTTCAGTAAAAATATTGCATACATTAGAATCACAGAACCCAAAATTAGGTACTGATTTTTAATTTTCTAATTTTACTGTAAGGTTTATTAATTATGGTGACAGACCCTAATCATGCACATGCCAACACTGAAGACCATTTTTTGTTATGTGTTTCAGGTATACTCTTTAAAATATTACTATTTTGAATAAACCTGTAGTATAAACCCCTTCATAGAACCTGCTGTTGTGTGGAATTCATTGTGCTCTCTAGGGAAGTGTAGAATCTGTGCAAAAATGCTTTTCATCCACCAAAGGAAATAGAAAATTTGACAACATGCATTTGTCTACAAAATGCGAAGCAATATCTGATGAAATATGCTTTGTCAATAAAATAAATTGCCAAACAAAATGTAATCCTTCCTCAAAATGCGTTTAGCCTACACAGTGAAATAAGCCACTTCCACAAAGTGCATTTGGTTGCTTGAATTATTTTGATTTGCTGTCTATCAGAATCTGTAGATAGTGTCTTGTGTCTTTTTTTATTGTCAGACACTGCATATCAACCTTTTTTATTACATATAGGTAAAATACATTTAATTTGAAGGTAGACATTAGGTAAGACAGCTATAGGTATGTACATATATGTACACATGTATGGAGTTGGTTATAAATTTAAAGAAAACTTGGGGTGTGTTAAAAATAATTGTATTTGGCTGAACAGAAATTTATTGCTAAGCTTTTGTATCTCATGGAAAAAAAATACACAATGCTACAATTGGAAAAGACATTGCAGGTCTACCTCCTTCACCTTAAATACAAATATTTTCATTTATGTCAGGATCAAACGTAGATAGGAATGTGTTTATTTTTATCATATGTAACAAAGTAGAAATTAATTTTGAAATGTTATTTCATGGATTAGCAGCTCTCTAACTATACAATGCATGTTTATATTGAACTGGGTGAACTGGATCACTGCTATTACCTGAACGTGGTGCAGTGTTCCAAGAAGTGTTTGCCTCCTTCCAGCCAGGATGTTCCTGTAGGTAACTTAATTTGAATGGAGTGTGACTGCCTGAGTAATAATGTAATAATTGTTGAGATATTTTTACATTAATTTGGGGGGCAAATTCCTGTCCCTTCAGCTCCACGTTTCTGGGCTAGCACGATGATAATACATTATAAAATCCACGTGAGCATGGGACATCAGAAAGACTTGACAGAAAGCTCACTGGGCAAGCAGCAGACTAATCTATATGTGACATAAAGGAGCTGGTTTTATCTGAACAACTTCATCACTGAAATGAGAGATGAGCCCAGGTACCTGAGGATAACTTGGGTACTTGGGTAAATGTCAGGGCTGTTGCATTTTCCTCTATTTTAGTATAAATCAGGATTGCTCACTCTTTCTTCGTGTGATTTAATGCAGTAAATCTTTATGGGAGCTGTCTGAAAATTAATAGCTGTTGTAGAAGAAGCTACGTAATAGAGCTTTAAATTATGGTTTTGAATTATGTATCATTTAATATTTTATTACATAATTTTCTGTAGCACAACTAATGAAATACCAATTAAAAAAAAAGAAGTCATTATTTTTTAAATGTTGCTATTGAACATCAATCCATTCTTTTTGTTTCAGCTGGTTAGTGCACCAGTGATTAAATTACAATTACACTTCCCCCTAATATATTTCACAGTTTAAATACCCTGAATAACATTGTTTTATGTGAGTTTGGGAAACAGGGTATTGCCAGAGATTAGAACTGCAAAGTTGGGCTTGAGGCATTTTAGCTCCTGTGTATGAGATAACAAGGTTTATGAATTGGTGTTTTCTGCATCTCTTCAACCTAGATTTTGAACTTCCTCACCATGTCTGCTGACTTAGATGAAAGGCTGAGAGATCTCAGAGATAACTAATTCCCTGCAAGATGGCAGAGGATTTTAAATGCTTGTGTGATGAGGACCTCTCAGAAGAGAGAAGATTTCAAAATGCCTCAGCTCTAGAAAAGTGTCCATTGGTGGATGCAGCTGGAGGGGGCACTGAATTCAGTTAATCAAACACAAACACCTTTTATATATGATCAACTGAATTTCATCACTTCCACTGCTCACAGAATTAGTAGTTTTTGTTGAAAAAATTAACAATGCAGATTTAAAAACATATATAGTGTTAGGGTTTTGTGGGGATTTTTGTAGTTTGCACACATCTTGCTTTTTACTAAATTTTCTAGCAATATCTCTCTTTAAATGACTATGTTGAGTCTTCATGAAAAATTAATATAAATAGTGGGGAAAATTAAGTGAAAATGTGTGTGGACCTGATAAAATTTGGTGAGGTTGTAGTGTAACTGTAGATAATTCCATATCCAGTCTCTGAGGTAGTCTCTTGCAGACTCTGCTGTATATTTGCCCTTGGATGTAGAAATAAAGTATCAAATTATTTCCCATTATATTGAAATTGATTAGAGATAAACAATATTTGAGTTTAATTAGTTTCAAGGAAGCCTAATAATTGGAAGGCAAAAATGAGTGCTATTCCAATCCCAGTGTTCAAAGTGTGTAGAAAATGCTGGAATTTTCTCCAGGTTAACATTGTATTTAAGCATTCTAGTTGTTTCACAAAGAGAAAGGAAATGTGCCTGTTCATTTGGGTTTATTCATAAGGTGGTATTACAGACAGAAAAATGGATGCACTTCAGGAATAAAATGTTCTGCATAAATTTTTAAAGTACATTTTTAAAATCCTGAAATGACGATTATTAAAGCAGCTTTATACACACTGCGTTAGTGTTTTGTAGCAGCTGGCTAAAGTGATAGCAACCAATATTTTTATTCTTGTTTTTTCTGTTCCTATGTCATTCTGTGTTTATGTGCTGTCCCAAGGCTTTGAGTGTCTCTTGATTCCCACTTGCAGCAGTTCCTTACACTTAGGTTATGTTCTTTGAAGGAAATGATGATAGGAACAGATGATATCTGTTGATCACTGATAAAAACTGCATGAAGAGCAATATTAAGAGTTGCTGGCCCTGAGCATCGCTGCTGCAGGGCACAAAAAAGCAGTGATCACTGATAAAAACTGCATGACGAGCAATATTAAGAGTTGCTGGCCCTGAGCATCACTGCTGCAGGGCAAAAAAAGCAGCAAGTGCATGGTGGTGCTCAGCCTTGGGCTCCTGCGTGGTGTCACCTGCTCTCTTCATCCATCACCACCAACACCAAACCTCTTCCTGGCCCCTCTTGCTGACAGGAGGATAAGCTGACTCACAAATACTGGTTGCCAAGTGAACGAGGATCTTATTTGCCACTAAAAATTATAAATTACTGAATGTATTTATAATACTGTAAGATTAATAACATTACTAGATGGACTTGTATAAAACTCTGCAGGTTACTGAAGACCTGTCCTCAAAGACTTCCATAGGATCCTGCAAGGATTTTGGCATTCACTCTGTGGTTATTTCTGTTGGGTTTTTAGTGCATTTTTAATTATTTGACCAGAGTGCCAGGGTGATTTCTGTCAGTTTTAGTTTTCAGTGCAGTTTCCCTATGCTCTATAACACAGCCTAAAGCTGGTAGTTAGCTCTTTTGATCTGAGCTTTTCACTGTGGTGGCTTTGCAGCTTCTTCAGCCATGAGCAGTTGACATGGACGAACTGCTTTTGTGGAACAAGCCTGTGTTTGCTCCTCAGGAGCATATTTTGCAATATATTGCATAGTTTGCAAACAAGCCTTAAACTGTAATTTTTGGTGTGCGCTTGAAATTTTCTTCTTTTCTTGGACTGTGACATTTTTTGTCACAAAATTTGCCAGGGACCAGTGGTCCTCAATGTGATGAGGCTTCGTGCTTGGTTTTGCTCTGGTTTACTCTTGGAATAGGCTCCCAGTATCCATTGTGGATGCAGGAATGATATCCCATCAAACTGGCACAGTGATAACACACACCTTTGGAATTTCTGTCAAGTGCTTGCCATGCTTCAGTTCCTGCAGGTTTGGGTTTGGGTTTTTTCCAGTGCTGAAGTGGACTTTCATGCCTGTGTTTTCAAATGGCTGGTTTTTAATTTCCCTTCTGTGTGACTGTGGCTGTGTAGGAAGGGAGCCCAGGGAGCACTGCCCCATTGCATAATTCCCCTGAAATTCCCCTCTTCTCAACATTAATTGTCAGCGTTGATTTGGAAAGAGTTACCAAAACCAGGAATTACAGGCATCACAATCTAGATATTTCCATTTTCAGTCTTTCTCTGCCAGTCATGGGGGCTCTGGCCCCATGGAGTAAAGTTTTGTGATGGTTTTCTTAATATAAACCTTACAGTGTGTGTTGAAGGCAAAATGTTAGAACTAGGATTTCAGACAATTTGGTTTGTTTATTTTTATATTGAGATCCTTTATGAGAAATGTTTGTTTAAAAGTTGAGGAAAATATATAATATTTGTGAAAATCAAATTATTCTTGATAGCACTGGGAAGATTCATTTATTGGGAAGGGTAACTGCAGTCTTAATCCATAACTTAGAAAGATGAATCATTTGGAAAAGAAAGTCATAACAAACGTTCATTTAATTAGTTTTACAGAGGAAAAAAAATATAGCGAGAAACATTGACATTAAAAGAAGTATAATTTTAAATTAAGCTCTAAATGAGAATTGCTGTATTGATAAGTTCAACAAAAGCAAGTGTCTAAGGAGACTTCAAAAAGCAATGTGTACAATTTATCAGAGTGAAATAGCTTTGTGCAGACATGTATTTTGGCAAATTATTGAAGTGAGCATTGTGAATGCTTTTTTGAATGGAGTGATATGCAAGCCTTCATCCAGGAGTTAATATATCACCTGGAAAAAGGACTAGCTATCTCCATGCAATTTTCAACAGTATGAGTATAATTGCAGAAAGACCAAAACACAGCCTTCAAATTAAGGGAGGGAGCTTACAAGAAAAATTAAACCACCAGAATATAAATGGATTAGCAGAAGAGATGAACATAAATATATAGGAAATTATCTGACATGAGGTTGCTTCCTATTTGAGTTTTATATTAATATGATATTATTATGTACTGATTGGTACATGAACATATTTTTTAAATAAATTTGTACTGAAGGAGTTTCATTGACCTTATGTACTGAGATGTAGCATCTTGTGTTCTTTTAAATGTGAAATGGTAGAAGCAGCACAATGCAAGCCCGCAGTTAAGTCCTTGAGTAAGCAATCTGTTAAAGTAAGCACAACTTGTATATTTTAAATTTTTGTTATCAAAACATACCAAAGAACATAAATATATACCAATACTTGCTGTTCTGATCCATTTCTTTTTAAGGATGTTTGGTTTGTGTAGGGAGAGTCCAAGTGATGCCATTTTCAGGTGCAACATCTGAGTTTGCATCCCTCATTCAAAAAGAAAGGTTTCCAACTCAAAATAAAATTCCTCTAGTATAGGTAATTAAATTAATGGCTGTGAATGACAGATGCTCAACCAAACCAAGATGTTTGTGTCTTAATTATTGCACAGTGAAGGGAAGCAGTGGAATAACACCTGCCCTGGGTGATAGAAGGGAAGGTGGTTTGAAGTCTTGAAAGCAGCAGAGACGTGAAATAGTTATTGACGTGAACGAGTAATTGATTGATCAGGTAATAACTATCCTAATTTAAACCTGACAAGGAAATTGATAGTTGATATTGTTAAATATCCTCTAATGAGGCAGAAAGGAGATGGAAGAAAGGCAAGAGTGCTGTGAGTCTGGTGTGAGAGTGGCTTTGATAAACAAATGCAATGTGGAATGACTGGGAAACAATGGGACACAATTAAAGGTACAATTTTCAAGTCATTTTTTAGACTGTAGGCATTATGTCCTGCATATACAATGGAGGAAAATGAGGGAAATTACTGAAACTAGGAAAACATGGCATTATGCTCTATTTGCAGAGAGTCTGCATGTGCCCTACATTGTTATTACATCCTAATTATTTTAAATGAGCTCTATAAAAGCATTATGCCATTCCTAAACTTCTTGGTGAGTTTAAGCATCTGGATTCTGATTTTTTTTTTAAATTTATTTCTTGTGTGTTTATTTGTTTGTTTTATCTCACATCAGATACACAGGATTTGCAACTAATTAATAGATTTACCACTTAAAAAATGTTAGTGTGTAATTTCCACTTCTAGGTAAGTTTGTGAAAGAGATCATAAAAACAACAATAACCTGAATTCAAAGATTATTTGTTTTTCCTTAAATTATTGTTGGTGAACTGTCAAAATGCCACAGTAAAGAAGGCAAAAGTTACTGTTTCTTGAAGTTGTCTAATATATGCTTGTAATTTGGTAGCATGCTCTCCAGGGTAATTAAAGATGTAGTTTATTCCCAGAATTCCAAGGGAAAGGACCAAAAATATTTCACTGAAGAACCAGACTATGTGCATTAGCCCCTAAGTATAGGGAAATAAGTTTATGGGTTGTAATAATTGTGATAATCATTGTGCTTGGGTAACTAAGAAGCCTTTATTGATCATGTTAATTATTAACAGCTATTGAAGATGCATTCTAAAAATGTTGCCAAAATTAATCTACTGTACTAAGCTTTTATTTTCTGTATTTCTTAATGAAAATAATTTAAAGGAATATTAGAGTTAAAATCAAATATAATTTGAATTATTATAAAAAAGGAAGTACTCAATTGCATAACTTTAAGACTAAAGAGCCTGTGCTACATCAGAATTTGTGCATAGACAGCAAAAAGAAACGGAGCTGCAGTTGTAATTAGGATGATCTTTTATCCCATGTGGTTAGAATTTTTTTTGACCCCAATGCAAATTCCAATTGCTTGAAACTGAAGTTATGTGTGTTTCTAAAATTAACCAAAGCTAAACTGTGTTTTTCTAAGATAGAGTATTCAACATTTTATCATGCTACATTTTTTTAAAACTATTGCTTTGGAAAAATGGGGATTTGGAGTGGTTTTTATAGGGTGCTCCACTGGGGCTTAATGCAATTAAGAAACATTGCTGTGATACAGATCACACTCGATTATAATAGTGGCCATTATGGAGGCAGAGAATGCTAAAAATAAAGTAGTTAGGCACCAATCTTATACTCATGAAAGTAGTATGTATCAATAGTATATTGAAAAAATATTTGATAATCAGGAAAATATGCTCTGATGGCAAAGTTACTCAAGATATCTCTGTGCCACGTAACTTAATATTTTGGGCTACAAAGGTCTTACTATTTTTGGGGAGTTTCATATAAGAATTTGTGTGCAAGAGGACTTGGACTTTCAATTGCTTCTTTAACTGAGCCCAGTGAGTGCAATTGTAGAACAAGGTGTCATATGTGAACTTTAATAGAAATCCTCTTGCAAGAGAAAAAGAGGATGTTCTAAAGAAAGTGAACAACTCAAGTGAGGAGGCACATGCTCAAATATGGACATTATTGGGAATTACATGAATGAGGAAAAAATTATGGTGATATGTCAGTTGCTTCCATCATCTCTTGGTCTGAAATGATTTTCTTTTATCAGTGCATTTTTTCTGAGATAATGACATCTCCTGAACCAATCAGTTCCTATTGCCAGTGGCACTTAGCTCCTGTTAGCACCCTGTGGAACCATCAGATCAGATCAAGTGAATTAATCTGTGACAGGCCTGGTAAAGGACAGCAGCATTTATCATCTCTGAGCTCATCGCTCCCAGCTGTGGTTGTGTTCGAGGGTCCCCAGGACGAGGGAAGAGATGAGAATCTTGACTCCATGTTTCCGAAGGCTGATTCATTATATTATGTTATATTAAAATGCTATACAAAACTATACTAAAAAGAGTAGAGAAATGATACAGACAGAAAGCTAGAAAGGAATGGAATGGACAATAAAAACCCGTGACTCTCGGAGCACAACACAGCTGGACCATGATTGATCATTAATTAGAAACAACTCCATGGACCAATCAAAGATGCGCCTGTTGCATTCCACAGCAGCAGATAACGATTTTTTTTTTCTTTTCCTCTGAGGCTTCTGAGCTTCTTAGGAAAAAAAATCCTGGCAAAGGGATTTCCATAAAATGTCATGGTGACACCCAGCAGCACTGCCAGGCTGCAGTCCCTGCTCAGCAGAGCTCCTCTCACCCAGTGAATGAGCAGGATGGTCCCTGCCTGCATCCTTTGTGTCCTGTTTGTTTTTTAGAGCATGTGGTAATGAGGAGTGCACAGAAGTAGCATAGCAGAACAGGCTGGCTTGGTTTTTACATTTGGAACGTCCTGTTGGAACGCGAAATTTTAGAACTAGAGGTGAGAAAATTCAGGCTGTAAATAAAAAGACATCTTGCAAGACAGCAAGAGCAGAGGAAAGAAAATACATAACATGTACCCCAACAAACTACAAAATTTTCTGAATATGGTAAAAAACACCATAGGCAGGTTAGTTAAGGAGGCAGACTTGACATGGACTTGAAAAGACCATGATTTTTCCAGTTAGGAAAATGTAATATTTGTTCTGCTTAATCTTGTAGCTGGGGCGCTTTCCAGAGCGGAGGATAAGGGATGCTTATTTAAGGGTGTTTGTTTGTCCTTGGGTCTTAATGTGTGGAGCTCTTGGTCAATTTTGTTTTCCTTGCTTCTGCCTCACTTTTCCTGTCCTCACTTCTCAATTTTAGACTGACTTCCTCTACATTTGATAAAATCCTAGACAGATAAATTCTGCCTATTTTCCTATAGACAGACATGCCATAACCTCGGGGAGGGCTGCCATTATTTTCCCCAGTGTTGCAAAATGGAAAATTTATTGGCATTTCATGCACATTCTCTCTGTTTCCTCATATGGGTTTTCTTTGGGTGGATTTCACAAGGAATCTCTGTGGCAGAGATTCCAGACCTGTGGCACTGCTGAGCTCGTGATTGCCCCAGGTCAGCATCCTACAGTGTGCAGGCAGGAACAGCCACTTCAGAACCTCCCTGAAGAATTCTGCAGACCAAGAGCAAGTCTAAGCTGTTGGAAGTGTGTGTGCCAACAGGTAAAAAAAAAAGTCTTGAGTTTTAACCACATCCTATCCATACAGTGTATATTTCTTTTAAATGATTCTTTGGTAGAAAGGCTCCCTCATCCACAGGATCCCTGGAATGAAGCCTGCTTTCCTGGATTACAAGCTCTTACTTTAGTTTACTTTACTTTACATTAGTTTATTTTACTTTATTTTAAGATTTTTAAATTTTTTTTCCTTCTTTTCTGTCTTCCCTTGTGGTTGGGACATTTATTAAGTTTCCTTCAAAGGAAATGCCTGATTTTTCATAACTGGAGAAGAAGAATCAAGTCGAATGTGATTTTCATTGTGGGAAGATCTGTGATTGTAAAATGTCTTAGGCACCATTTGTCCTTAATGGGCTGCTTTGCTTCTCTTCAGGATTTCCTTCAAGGAAAAAAAAAAAGAAAAAAAAAAGACTGTGCAAAAGTGTCAAAGAAATCAAACTATTCTGTAATTTGTCTCATATAGCAGAGAATTCAGCTATAATATAACTAGCTTGTTAAAACTACACCTTTTGATAGAAATTTTAACATTTGAAATATAATGTCAGAAGATAAAAGATGAGAAAAACCTGAGATAAACTTACTTGGTTTTGAGTTAGGTTTTTTTTTAATTTCGGTTTTTTTTTTTTTTTTTTTTTTTTTTTTTTTTTTTTT